>NW_012114821.1:7494329-7529181 GCF_000951035.1 Colobus angolensis palliatus
CTTCCCCAAAATATGAAGTGTTGATGAGCTGAAGACAATTAAGAAGAAGATACAAGAAAGCTCTTTGCCCTCCCTCTACTTGCCTAAAAGCAGAACTTAGATTTACAAAGACAAAAGCGATCCACTCCTCCTCTGTCAGGGGAAACAAAGGTAACTACTGAAGACAACTTTGAACCCTCATAGACCTGGCAATGGGACCAGAGGAATCTACATTAACAAACTTCACTAATCAGCCTTTATCTGCCAGTTATCTGCCTTCTCGCAATTTGTTGCCCATAGAGACTCAAAGTTCTTTTCCCTTATCTTGTCACTTATCTAAAAATATACTGTTCTTTGTTAATGATGCCATATAAACTGGAATTCAAAGTTACCTTTTTGAGGACTTCTCATTCTCTGGGTGTCCTCCATGTATATGTGAAATGTACATGTTAGTGAACTTTTGTTCAATTTTCTCTTGTTAACCTGTCTTTTGTAACGGGGATCCTTCCAACTAAAACTTTCTGTAGATTATTCTTCTCCAACACTTCTTTTAGAGAAGAAGAAAGAAAATGAGAAGGTAGAAGCACTCTTATTGTCATCTTCTGAAAGAGGTCTATCTTCTTTTACTAATCCCAAGTCTATGAGAAAAGAAAAAAGGGAGAGCAAAAACTAGGGCGTGTCCTTGACATGGGGAAAGGGCTTCTGGTTCTGAGGCTGTCATAGAGGAGGACAGTGGATGGGACACTTCTGCTCACCAACAATGATTCCTTCTTGGGAGGTAGCTTTGTGGTTTGGCCACATGAATATCCAGTGGCAAGGCAGCCACTTTTAATTGTAGCATTTAGCTGGAAACAGACTAACACATATGGGAAAGGCCTGGTTCATTTCACATGATTTTAGTGATACTCAATGTAATTTGTGAAAAAAAAAAGTATAAAATTCGTTATTTGGTGTTATCTCCATTTTATTTTAGTAGATTTTCTTTTTTTTCCTTTATGGAAAGTATTTCAGAGCCACAGCTGCATTATTTGCATAACACATGCAAAGAAACCCTGAAAAACAACAACAACAAAAAGCCTTAAAAGAATTTTTATAGGGATTCATTTTCCTTATAAAAAGTGTTTAATAGGAGTTGTCAAAACAAGTTAGACCAGAGTGGGGAAAAAATGAAAATGCATCCATGTGTCTTTGAGTACAGGAAAATAACACACTATTCCATCAAGATGAAAGTCGCAGTACCTTAGAAAGGACTTCAGATACAGGGAACTTAGGTAAACATGAGATGAAATGAAAAGGAAGAATGTCCCTCTTTCAGTATCTAGTGTTGAAATGTACCATACAGCTAAAAAAGAAAGTTTAATATTAGAACTACTACTAATAAAAATAATGGTAATAATAATCATAGAGCATGATTAATGGGCTAAGGGGTATATTCATATATTAATATAATTCAACATATATTTGATCGGTGCATGCTAAGTACTAGACTCTTCCTTACATGCAGAGACTATTGCAGTGAACAAGAATATTCGTTTTCAACCTCATGCAGTTTATGGTCTTAATGGACATTCACATAAAGACAGTGGGCTAAGTTTCAAGAAGAAACAATAAAAAAGAAAAATTGAAGTGGGGTGAATGTTACATAAGGGGACTTAACATCAAATGTGAATAATCAGATTAAGGCGTCCCTGACCAAAGAACCAACGAACATTAAATTTTGACCACAAGGATGAATGGAAGTGTGTGGTGTGGAAAGTTTTGGGAGTGAGGGGAAGTAGAGGAACTCAAGCCTAGTAATTTAAAATTATGGGACTCAGGGGCTAGATCCTGCCAGGACAAACACACCTAATAGAGTATTTTTCAAACTTTATTCTAAAGGCAGAGAAGTCATAAACAAGGTAATAATGTGGCATGGTGAGATTTATATTCTAAAAAGATCCATCTGGCTCCAGAGTAATTGGCCCATGACGAGGGACACTGATATTGTGTGGGAAAGAAGAATGAAGTACAATTTATACATCTCAAGGCGGTTAACTCAGGAATGACCAAAGCAGAAGGAATGGCAATTATGCAACATGGTTCAGGCTTGAAAGGAGACTGGCAGTCTTGTAAGTGAAGCTAAAAGGCAGTGCATGATTTCATGGAATTTACCCAGGTGGGTGTCAAAACTTGTAGGACTTCGATGTATTTTTTGTTTGGTTGTTTATTTTTATAGTCATCAACCAAGGGTTTTATTTCAGTATCATGTGAATACCAATTGTACATCTTTAGGAATCCTTTTTATTGTTATGAACCTTTCCTGCCTGCCACAGTAGTTGTGGAGTCTAAGCATTTTAAGACGTGGAGTGTCAATTAATAGATAATATTGTTTTTGATGACTAAGAGCCTATATACTGCAAGTTTAATAGTCATTTAGAGAAACTAGCAGTTACTAATATCTAGTTAAGTGGACTCTGACAGATTCTATGGGACAGCTATTTTTCAAATCCTCCGCTTGTTCCTTGATTGAACTTACCTGTCAATACCATAGGGATATATTTGATCATCATATGCCTTTTACAAACCAGCAATCTCTGGAAGAGTGGGGAGGAGTGTCCTGCCTATGTTTCTGCAGAAGGAGAAAGATCTCAATTTCCTTGATCATCTAGACCGTGTCAGAAAAGGATTTCCTTATAGAAAATCTTAAAAGTACATATAATTATCTATATTTTACAATGAAGGAAATCAGGGTTCAGAAAGTTTAAGTAACTTATCCATAGTTTTACATATAATAAACTGGAAACCATAATTACAAAACCAAGTCATTGGACTCTAAATTTTCATTATGTTTATTAAAAATCTAAACCTATTTCCATGTATTAGTTTTTACTTATATTCAGATTTAATTCTGCTATATTTAAGCAAAAAATAAAATGATAATAGCTAGTGCTTATATATCGTTTATTAAACCCCAAACACACACACACATACACACAATATAGTTTTAAATTATGTTTTAGAGCGTATTTTAGAATTTATTATATATGTATGCACATGTAGGCATACATAAATATGTATGTAATTTAATCTTCACAATGGGCCGAAGGGTTGCACATTTTCACAACCATTTGAATATCAAGAAGTTGAGTTGAAGTGAAGTTAATTGGTTTGCACAAAGTTACACCCCTAGAAAGAGAAGAGTTGGGAGTAGTGGAACCCAACTGGAACCTCTGCTCTCTGCCACTCTGCTGCACTGGAGCCTGTGCTCTTAGCTGCTGTGCCACACTGCTCTCTGTGTTGGAGTGTTCCATCAAGGGTGGGGTGTCTTCTATCCAGGGAATGTAAGAGTCAACTCAGTCCACCATACATGAGAGATTCCAAGTGGAAACAAGTCAGGCCTATGGGCTCACACTCTTCCCATCACCAAAACCACAGGTCATAGAGATTTAGCTGCACTCAAGGTAGCTCTCTCACAGAATAAGTCAGAATCCAGCAAACTACTCGGACCTAGTCTATTTCTTTCATCCAATTTCAGAAAAGTAGAAATGCAGTACAAAGCCTGTTTTTTTTTTTTTTTAATTTGTTTGTTTTAGAGTCATCTCTATTTGATTTGGGATTATATCCTGGCTTTGCCACTTATAGCCATGTAACTTTGGACAAATTACTTTCTGTTTCTCATATTCCACATGACTACAATGGGAATTATTTTATTCTCCAATGAGTTTAGCGAATTAGGTGAGTCCATATTCATTAAGCACTGACAAGGGTACCTAGTATTAAACAAATGGTACCTGGTATTAAACAAAGATTCATGGCAAATATCAAACAAATGCTATATATGTGTTTTATTTTATCTCATCAGAGACTGGACTGCAAACTTATCTTCTATGTACCTAGACTCTTATCAAATGCCATTTCCCACTTTCCTTAAATCACAGGTGAGGAGCTTATCCTGGGAAAGGTTCTGTGACTTGAGCAGATCAAAGGGCCATTAAGGGTCCATGCTAGGATATCAGTGCAGGTTCTTAGGGAAATATCTGGTATCCTTTTACATGTTAATAATGGTATCTCAGGCCTCTTTAATATACTGTCACAGGAGCATGTAGAAAAACTGCATTTTATCACAAGCAGCATGGCTGGTGAGTATTCCACTAAATAGCAACTTCTGCACGGTCAATAGCCAAGTTTCTCAATCCAGTTTATTAACTCTCACTTTGAAATCATTTGCTACACCCACATTAGCACATGTTTCAATTTCCCTTATAACCACAACGAGTGGCTTCTGAAGCTTGTCTGTGACACTCATAGCAGGTGGTCCTCAGTTATGGTTTTTCCAAGACTGAAAGAAAGGATTATTATCTATAAAGGGTGTTCTATCCAGGCAATGTAAGATAGTCAACTGAATCCACCATACATGAGAGATGCCAGCTGGGGTCTTAGATGGCAACAAGGCAACATGTCTCTGCCAAATGTCAGTGCGTGACAGTGGGCAAGTCACTCTACCCTCTGTACTTTCGTTTTCTCATCTATGAAAGGGGGACATATGCCCTTTTTCCCTCACAGGGTCTTATGGGGATCCGATAACCCGTGTGATGCATTAAACAAATATATTTTAGCCTATGTTCACTTTCAACTTTGTTTCAGGAACTGCCTATGGCAGTGGAGAGATAATTAAAACAAAAACATAATTCATGCTCTTAAGAAGTGCATGAATTAGTTGGCGATTCTCATTAACCTTACCCTGGTTTCTCCTCAAAGATTCATGGCAAATGTCATCTTCTGCATTTTGCCTTCAGGTTTATTTAAAGAAAAGTAAGGTTTTATTTCTGACCCTGAATACTAAAAAGCACATCCTGATACTTTTCACATTTTAGTTACTTACTTACTTACTTGCTTGCTTACTTACTTATTTATTTATTTATTTATTTATTTATTTTGAGGAGTCTCGCTCTGTTCGCCCGGGCTGGAGTGCAGTGGTGCGATCTCGGTTCAGTGCAACCTCCGCCTCTCAAGTTCAAGCAATTCTCCTGCCTCAGCCTCCCGAGTAGCTGGAACTATAGGTGCACCCCACCATGGCCAGCTATTTTTTGTAATTTTAGTAGAGACAGGGTTTCACCATATTGGTCAGGCTGGTCTCAAACTCCTGACCTCAGGTGATCCACCCACCTCAGCCTCTCAAAGTGCTGGGATTACAGGCATGAGCCACTGTGCCCGGCCTAATATTTTTTTTTTTTAAATTCACATGGATTCACTTTGTTTTTTAATATAAGCAAGATAATTAACTGGCCATTTCTACGCAATCATCCCTACTGAACCAAGACAGAGAAACTTTGTTGTTGTTTGTCACTGTTGTTGCTGTTGTTGCTTTGCCTAACCATTACAGAAGGGATAGAAAGGCAAGATGCTTGTCTACGCATGAGAGATTGGTAGAGGGGTGGGACAGACAGACCACACTGCACAGTGGGAGGGTCAGATGGTGCACTCTTGGGTTAGGACAAGCAGACATTAAGGACAAGCACACTGCACAGCAGGAAGGTCAAATGGTGCATGCTTGGGTTAGGACAAGCAGACATTAAGGAGAAGCCCAGTGCACAGTGGGAGGGTCAGATGGTGCCCTCTTGCGTTAGGACCAAAAGACACTAAGGGCAGTCACATTGACATACACCAAGTAGAGAGGAGGAGAGAGAACGGGGAGAAGAAGCCGCATTGCGGTACATGATGGGGTTCCTTCTGTATGTGGATTTTTGTGTGTGTGAAAAATGAAGAGGACACTGGCTGCATCTTCAGGTCTGTTGGCGGTGTGATCTGATATAGCACATGAAATAATAAGGGAACAACCTGAGGGAAGAGAAACAGTAAGACTATAAAGATGAGGCATTGTTATCATCCCTGTGTGGGACTGCAGAGTATAGCTATTTGAAATGAAGAGCAACAAACATTTAAGTAAAGTGCATTTCAAATTGCTTTAGTCTTGAAAGTCAACATTTCTTTGGTAAGTAGTCAGAGGAAAGGTTTGGAGCATTTCGTTATTGGAATATAACTAAGTCCTATTGCTTTACATTTAGATAAGGCAAGTGGGACCCAGCAAAGTCAAGTGATTTCCCTCCAGGGGCAGGTGGCTGGTCAATTCCACGGTCATGGCAAGAAATGAGGTTCCTGTTTTCCCAGTCCAGAGTTCTCTTACTGTGAAAATATTTTCTTAATCTTTAGTATGCATAGTTCACTAGGGTGCCAAAAGCAATATCTAATTTCCCTAAATATAATTTACTTAGGACTTTGTCAGATAAAAGTGATGACAGAGAATGAGGAGCCTCAATATGAGGAATTAGGTGACCCAAATGCCTGAAATCCAAAACACATCAAGTTATAAGCCCTTGCCTGCCAATTCATTCAGAGGGGGGTACTGGTTACAGATAATTTTTATCCCTTTTTTGACCTCTGTGTGATCTCTCAGAGAAATGCTCTGCGGAGCTCACCAGCTGGTTTTTCACGTGGGATATGACCAACTCAGGTGGTATGGTTCAACAGAAAAATATACATAAATTAAGCAGTAAGCAAGCAACAACCTGTCCATCTTTTAAGTGAGAACCTCATGATCAGGGGCTGCTGTTTGTAAGATTCTCATCAATAACTGATTTCCGTGCTCAACATTCTCTCACTACACATGCTGACCTGAAATAGTTAAGGAAACTGACTTAACTGATGGGAATATTTCATTTATATCTGTTACTGGTATCATGGCTGGTTTTCTTAATATATTAGAGAAACTGCCCATACTACTCTTGTCACAGGTGAAAAATCTGCATAGACATGCATTATTCATGAATCTCAGGTTCCAAAGAGAGAATTGCAAAGTCTTGTTATTGCTCAAATGCCAATTTTACAGCGACTTCTCAGATATAAATGAAGAGTCTGAAAAAGACATCTGTCAGAAGGGGTTTTTACACTTACTCCATATCCAAGGCTGCTTGCCATTGGCTAAGGTGACTTATGCTTCTTGATTATATCAATGGCTCTGTCCCCCATCCTTCCAGGATTTCAGTAGAGGAGGTGCATTTTTGATTACATAGACCTCATATGAGGCAGCTTGAATTTATGGTAAAAGTTGATGGGGGGAAATTCATTAATAGAACACAACCAAATTATAGGCATAAAAAAGAGAATTCATAGTTACATATTTTCCAGATATTGAATAAGGCATATTGTAACTTTGACCTGTTGCTTACAATGTTGTTGCTGTCCAGAATGTTTTTCTCTTACTCCTCTCTATAAAATTTAAGTATGACCCATTTCAAAATTCCTTTCTCATCTTATTTGCATTGTCCAAAATAAATGTGAAATACAAAAAACATTCTTATTATAAAATAGTTAGATTATATAGAAATATATGCAGCCCTTCATTAAACACTGATAAACTCTTAGCTATGTATACTTCAAGGATTTTTCAATGCATTTATATAATGCAAGCTTCAAATAATGTTTGCTGTATAAATTTTATTGGGAAATTTATTATTTTCATTGCTTTCTCCTTTTTTTTTTTAATTTGAGCAAACTTTTTATTTAAGAAGAATGTAAATTTGCAGAAAAGTTGTAAAGATAGCATGGAAAGTTCCCACATACCCCACACCCAGTTTCCCCAGTTGCTAACATTTCACATGGTACATTTGGCACAACTAATGAACCAATATCAATGCATTATTAGTAACTAAAATTTATATTTCACTCAGATTTCTTCAGTTTTCTCTAATATTCTTTTTCTGTTCCAGTTTGATGTGAGACTGCCTGACTTCTACTGCTAGAATTTTTAGATTACTAGCTATGTATGTCTGTGTGTTTCATTTTTCTCATCAGTAAATTGAGGTATTAATATAAAAGTATCAACTGTATGACTGTTGTGAGGGTCACATGAATGCATGGTACTATGTAGTAAAACAGTTTCTGACATTAATTAAAAGCTGAGTATAAATATGATATTTGACAAGTATATTTTTCCCAATAAGTTTATAATCTTGAAGGACAAGTCTTTATTGTTTTTCACACAAAAAATTAAGCACATACAATATACAATGACAGCTTTGTTCATTATGGGCTGAAGATGAAAGTTTGCAAAATTGACTTTATGAGAGTAACAATCTATTAGAATTGTACAACGTCTAGAATTTTGGGTGAAATCTCTGGAAATTTTCTATTCATTTTATACTTTAAATAAGAATGGACAAATTATGTTAAAGACAACATTTTGTTTTAGCATGGTTTTGTTTTCATTGGTGGTGTTTTGTCAACAAACATTTATTGCATGCCTCCTATGGTAGAGGAACATGAGATGCAAAGGAAAAAGACATATAGCCTCCTTTATTAAAAAGCTTATAATTATGATGGAAAACATACCTAAAAGACCAGGATTAGAGGAGTTGTTCGCAAAGCCATAGAGGAGTTATTTGCAAAGCCATGAAAGGGGAAAGTCTGTAGGGAAAAGCCCAGTCTCATTGCAGTGGGTGGGAAAAGCTTCACCATGTTGAACCCTTTCATGTGAGCAATGTCTTCCTTCAGCCATGGTAGCTGCCACGCCAATGAGGCTTTTTGTAAAGGTGAACCCTTAAACAGACATGGCCTCTGACCTCATGGACTGACAGATACTCCAGGAGGTGCCAATGGCTCCTTGTTGAGTGAGGGAGTTTATTCTATGGTAAATAAGTAAATAAGTAAAGGAGTAAAATAAGTAAAGGTAAATAAGTAAAATAATTTTTACTTTTTTTTATAAGTGAAGGTAAATAAGTAAAATAAGTAAAATAAAAATAAGTAAAGGTAAATAAGTAAGGGAGTTTATTCTACGGTAAATACAAAGAAGCTATAAAACACCCCGGAAGATGAGCCTAGTCCTAAAATGCCCGTCTCATCTACCAGGAGAAGATGCAACCAGAATCAGGAGATTGGTGTTCGCAATCTCAACACTAATCCTAGTACAACAGCCTATTGTAGTTTTATTTGGTATTTGAGGTCGATTTTCATCATCCATGGCTAAGGCACTCTCAGGGCCAATAGGCAGATCAATCGCTATTCATTGAAAATCTTCCAGGTCCCAATTCCTATTTTGCTTCCTGTCATGGCTAGCTGTGCTGTACCGTGTAGAAACCTCAAAGATCAGTTTAATCTTGTACTTCACAAAAATCATACTCTAAGTTAGATTTCTGCCACCTGAGGGTCACACTGAAGATACTGGTGAAGGTTATTGTCATTTGGGCCTTTGTCATTTGACATCCGTCCAGCATGCCAACTCCCTTTCTTCATTAATTGACCACCATACTTTGTGAGTTTTAGCACAAGGTGCAAACCACCTCTAACTGTGCAAGAAGTCATATTTCTGCTTTCTTGGGCTCCTGGGATCCTATGATAAAGCTTAGCCAATCATTTGGATGTAAGTTGGACCTTGTCTCAGAACCTGGAAACTCTGCATAATCGTTTCTGGCAAAAAAAGAACAGCTACTTCCCGTGGGTATAGAGGTGGTGGACTGAGTCGCTCTGTCCTTGCTCAGGTTTGGTGACAGCAGCACTGTCTATTACCAGGATAATCAGTGACGCTATCTTTGTGAAATGAGCTCATTGGCATTGTTTCTGGTGATGAAGTTCCACACCTAACTATCTGGCCTTCTCGGAGCTTCTCTGAACTACCCAATAACTTCTAATAAATTATTTTCTGCTTTAATTAGCTAGATTAGGTCTCAGTTGCTTTCACCTAAGACTACCGATAAATAATAGTTTTTAAATTACTTTTTATTTTAAAATATCTCCACCTATAGACAATTTAATAATACAACAAATATCCCCCCAAAATTTATCTATATCAGTCAGTTTTAACATTTTACTGTATTTGCCTTTTGATTTGAAAAAAAAAACTTTCTGATGTCATGACATTCATTCCTGAATATTTCAGAGCTCATCTCTGGGATGCAAGGATATTGCATAATCACTCACATACATAGGAAATTTTACATTGACACAGTAATACTGCCTAGAAGATAATTCATATTCAAATGTTCCTAACTGTTCAAATTTATTTATATTTTTTATTTCAAAATTCAAACAACTATCCTGTATGGTAGCTGGTTACCATATAACTTTAATCTTCTTTAAAATAATTTTAAAATAGTGTTCTCATCCTTTTGGTCTTTCATTATATTACTATTTTTGAAAAGTCCAGGACAGCTGTCTTCTAGAACTACCCATCTTCTAAATTTTATCTAATTTTTTCATATAACTATATTCAGTTAAATATTTTTGTCAATAATACAACAGAGATAATGTTACATCCTTCTCAGTGCATCATGGCCAGAGACTCGCGACATCAGTTGGTTTCATTTTTACAATAGTGAAAGAAGCAGAGCAGTGGTTGCCTAAATAGGGGCTGGTAACAGGTGGGAGAGAGGAATTTTAATTACAAAAGGGGTTGATTATTACAGGATTATACAGGAGAAAGTTTTGGGGGTGACAGATATGTTCATTATACTGATGGAGATTGTAATCACACAGGTGCATGAATATAATAAAACTTACCAAATTGCAAAACTCAAATGTGTGTCATTTGTTGTAGAGCAATTATATAATAATATCATTTGTAAAAGTGGGTAATAAAAGTAAAATTTGTTGATCAAAATATTTGATTAAGTATTAAACAAAATATAAAAGTCCTGTCCTGTAAGACTTTTCATAGATTACCTACATAAAATAAGTATTTTGATGCTCCATGTCTTTCCTAAATCTAGTAGAGAACTGAGCCTTTGTTCCTTAAGAACTCATCATCTTTTTTCTGAACTGATGTTTCGCATTACATAATTTGGCAAGGGTGAACATATGTCAGCCTTTGTACATATGTACTGAACAAAATTTTCAAAGTACAGTGCTATAACCAGGGGATGAAACAAGAACACACTTAATCCCTGTTTTGAAAACCTCAGTTTAGAAAACATCATTAATGTAAAAATTAGTAAATAAAAGAAAATTGATCATGCTATAGTCGCTGTAGACTTTATAGACTTTGAGTCTCTGTAGAGCATTTCTCTTAGGAAGTGAATAAGTCGTCTACTATAATGTAACAATCCATCTCAAAATTTAGTGGCTTAAAGCACCAATGGCTACTTAGTTTGCCTACATATCCATCTGCAGTTTAGGTGGGGTGTGATGGGGAAAACTTGTCTCTCCTCCACACAGCCTCAGCCTGGACGCTTAACTGGAGGGTGAAGGATCCACTTTCAAGATGATGACCTTGCAAGGCTGAGCAAGTTGGTGCTGGTTATTGCCCAGAAGCCCAGCTGAGAATGTGGCTGGTGTATTGTTTCTTTTCCATGTTAGCTCCTCTAAAGACATCTGGAGATTTCTCACAACAGGGTGGCTAGTGTTTTAGGAGTCAGTTAGTCTCCCATCTTCTCTGACATCCCCTGCCCAAAGAAAAATACCTAGGGAGGAGCGCACAGAGTATTTTGATCTAGAGTTGGATGTCTTTCATACTGTTTTGGCCAAGTCGGTCATGAGAGTCCGTCTAGGTTTAAAAGGAGAAGATACAGACTTCTGGAATCTGGAGACTGGGAAATGAAAAGTTTGTGAAAAGATACTTACTACAGAAGCTTCTTTACAACAGGGTTTAGCTAAGATTTAATTAGTACTTCAAAACTTAGCACTATTAAATTACTGTTTTCTTACAGTTCTTACATTAAGTCTTCATGATTGTTTACAGTCAACTTAATACACTGTTCAAAACTTAAATAGTTTCAATTTTATACATTTCTCTTCTAATGAAAACAGGAAGCATAAAGCTTTACGCTTTTTGTTTTCCATGGGAATCTCAAACTTTAATATGAATGTGAACAGTTAACACACACACAGACAAAACAGAAACCTGTTAAGCAAAATACGTGGTGTTTTGAAATTGCAAGTAAGTTAATTGTGAAGGAAGCTATTGTAGTACATTAAGAATTAATTTATCAGTCTGGGAGACAGAGCTAGACTCTGTCTCAAAAAAAAATTTAATTTATTATGGAGTTGAATTTAAATTTAATTGAGCACAATTTGTTTTCAGTTTTATTTTGTGAATCTTATGTCTTTTATGTATATTTTATTTATATTGATTATATTAATTGTATCTTAATATAAGTATGTGTGTATATACACATAGAGCCTTTATTAATATAACATATTATATGATATTGTGTGTATATATATAAAAATAAAATATATGTATTGTGTGTGTATTTGAGAGAGAAAGAGAAAAAGATTTTTTATGGTATCATATTACATAAAGCAGATGAACAAAATAAAGAATATAGTGTGGTAGGAAAAAATAGAAAAAATATGTTTGGAGTTGGATATAACTTACTAACGTTCTATTCCTACACCTTGGACAGTTTAATATTCTCAAACATCACTTATTTTTTCCATTAGCAAAATTAAAATAATGCAATCTGCCAAACTGAATGATTATAAGAAAGAATTGAAAAAATATTTTAAATTTTTGTGCATAGTAGATGCTTAATTAATTTTAAAAGTATTTTTCTTATTATACTGATTTATCAAGAGTTTTCTGTTGGTGTTTATACTTCTGACCTATTTGAATTTAATAGTTTGTTCTTGTGTTTTCTTTCGGAGATCTTAAGTATCTGTAACCACATTCATCTATGGAATGATCACACTACAGATGCAAGGGCTCTGGCTTGTGGTAGTTAAGAAATATTTGAAAACTTAAGTTACTAATATCGATTTTTTTCATATCTAAGTAGCGCATACATATTAATAAATACTGGCAGAAATTTTCTTTCCTACAGCAGAAGTCTGTGAGCTTTAATTCTACCTAGAGTATGCAGATGAAGAAACTGAGACTAAGAAAGGTTGAATCATTCCCAAGAACATGCAACTAGTAAGAGAGAGAAAATCTAATTTTAATCTAATAAAAAATCCAATTTTTATTTCAGTGTTTGCATGCTATCTCATATTTAGGGTTAATTGCAAAGTAAATAAGTGCTGTAGAGAATTAACCTCCAAAATTAAGCAGCTGCACTTGATAAATTCAGCACTAGTTATTTCAGAAAGTTAGGAGTAGTAGAGATTGAGAGATTTGCAGAAGGGGAAACCGTCATCAATAATGAGTTAATCTCAAAAGACAGTGTAGGTCATATTCACTATCTCCTGGAATAAGCCAGGAACCTCTGAAGGGCATAGCTTGGGAAGGAAGAATGACAAAAAAAGCTTGGTTTGATATTGTCAGAAAACTCATAAATGTTTCATAAGGACTTTACAGAAGAAGAAGATAAAACCTCTCCAAATGACCTCTTTTGATTTTCTCATAATGGGGAGATTACAAATCCAGATGAAACATCAGGCCAGAATGAAGACCTGCCTTTTGAAAACCTGAAAATGCCTTGTCAAAATCCATTTTCTCGTATCTGATCCTGCATGTTTCTGCTATTCTCTGCACTTGAAGAGAAGGAAGGTTATCAGATTGTCACAGCAAGGGCAGCTGTGGAGTCACCCGGAGAGGAAAACCCACCCCACTCCACTCTAACGGTCTGGCTGGCAGAACTGATTCTCTGTTCGTTGAAAATGGCACAATTGAGGTGGGCCAGATTCCTTTACAGGCTGTGGATAGTTGCTTTTTAGTCTGATGCCTACTAGGTCTGTGGCCATGACAGGTCAACGAGATAACCAATACCGAATTTCCCCTTGGACAAATGCTGTGAATGTTGTACAAGTTAAATGAGTATGTGTTGAAAATTTTTACACACTGTACAACATTACACAATATATTTCTTATAAATACATATCTTCTTATTTATTTCATTAATAACAATGTTTATTGTAGAATGATAGAAAATAGAAATAAGCAAAAGGATAACAAAATTACCATTTACTCAAGAAGCAGACATAATCTGGCGTCTGTTGTGACGGAACACCTTCCCAGTATACAATGCAATGGGGGACAGCCAATTTCCTCTCCAAAATTCTTTTCTTTAGCAATTTCAGTTCTCTTAATTCCATCAAGATAAACAACAACTTCTTATAACCTATAGCTGGAACTATAATAAGAGTGTTATATCAGCATATAATAATTCCATATATAAATACAGGTAAATCATATATATATATATCATATATATTTGTGTTTTTTATTTTATTATGCATAGGTACACATATGTGCATATACATTTACAAAATTATATACAGCTGCACACACACACACACAGTTTACTGTGGATGGCGGCTCGTGTGCTTACTCTCCCTTCTGTACTCGTAACAGTTTTTAACCACCATTCTGTGTTGCTTGAGACCTCACAAAGTGGGCACAGAAACTTTGCTAAGTAGTCAATAGGCTTTAATGGCCTGGCATGCCAATTCTTCCAGGGGCAGAATTCATTGTGTCTGATTATTGCCGCGAAGCACGGATTGTTTCGTGAGGACTTCTGACATTACGGTTCTGTTGGGATTCTGCTAGCTACAGCAGCTTCTCTCTTCTCTCCATCTAATAAATCTCACTCTACCTTGAGGTCAAATCTGACTCCCAGCTCTTCCATGAAGCATCTCTGAATTTTTTGACCATAGTGAGTCTCTCTTTTTTTTGGACACTTAGGACCACAAACATTTTATATGTAATCCTAAATATATTTCTGATAAATAGATAACTTGCATATGGACTTTCCATTTAGTGCACATATGTCTTACCTTCCTGGCTGTGTCCATCTTTACAGGCAAGGAGTATAAAGTTATATCTTTATATCATCATAGGAATAGTACTGCGCATTACTCAATAAAAGGGGCTCAATATATCAAGATACTCAAGAGTGTGTGCTTGGAATAAGTGAAAGATATATGGGTTTGCATTTCACCAACTTAATAATAGTTTGGAATAAACTTCAAAGATTCTATACTTTTTAATTATTAAATTTTTTGACGATTTATTTGTCTACAACTTTATGTTAAAGGGTCTATAATGGCAAATGTCTTATTAATATTGACAACTTCATGCATGCATGCCTATGTGACAGTTAAACATAATTATTTGCTGAAGTTATAAATAATGTTATAATCTGCCTTCTCTCATATTAGCTCTCATAGTGACTGTCTCATATTGGCTCTTGTTCTCAAGATAAGGCTAATTATTTTTATACACAGCAGTCTTTAAAATATCTGATGAGAGCTCTTGTGTCTCCCCTGCGCCTTGTCTTTACCAAGCCAAATATCCTTAGGTCTATCATCTGGCTCTGTTTCTATGTCATTCAGTAGCTGCTTGATTTCCTCTGGAGATGATCCAGACGTCCAGTGGCAAGTAGAACTGAGCACAGTTATTTAAGCAATTATTTACTCATTCCTCTTTTCTCTAATAGCTTCCTATGTGATAGGGCAATGAATAAAATTTACTCACTGTCTTTAAAGACAATGTTTTGACATTCATGTTTTGGTGACTTTGACTGTAATGGTGAGATTAAAACGAAAAGAAATCATTACCACATCAACCTCTGGGAAGGACAAGGAACTGTTTTACCCTCCCCATTCTCACTTTCTTCCAAGGTTAAGGAGCAGAAATTCTGTTACTCCTAAAGATTATAGTGAAGTAGCTGACATGCCCAGTTGGTTCATACTCAGTAATATATTTCAGAAGTAAAACTATGTATATATATATGTATGTATATATGTGTGTGTGTATGTGTGTGTAAAAATGTTGCTTTATCATGTGGCTCTCTGTCATGGCAATCACTTACTTCTGAACAAATTTGATTTTTTTATTCTGTAGGACAACTGCAGCCAGATGGACCTGAGACTCTCTCTGGTTTGGAAAGAGGTAATTTTTGCCTTATTCCTGAAAGCACCATGAAGAAAATAGGTAGAATGTAGACAAGGAGGCTTGGGAAATAGGATTTCACAGTTTTCATTCACTAGTGGGTTAAAGTGTGACTCCATCGAGCTCAGCAGCGTAGAAGTGATTCCTAAAGCCGAAGCCAAAACCCTAACATGTAATACAGTAGGGTGTATTAAATTTACCTTCTGTCTGCAAAATCCTGGGGATTGGATTGAAGAAAACAGCTGATAGGGAATGTTGATGTCCTCACATGAGAGCCTTAACCAAATAAGACAGATGACATTACAGATTCCACAATCGGAAAGGGGTAGATGATGCCAAAATTAATTAACACATCTAAGGAGGTTGTGAGTAAGACTATTTGGGTGATGAAAACCTTGTCCACTAAAAGGAACCAAAATAGAAGGTAGATAATTCCACTTCAGATAGATCATCTAAGAGAGAACACTGAAATTTAACATAAAGTCGAAGGCAATACCCAGGGCAAATAAGGGGAAGGAAGAGAGGCTGCCTGCTCACCTGGGATTGGCTGGGAGCCTCAAGAGACTCCCTAATACAAGGAAAAAGTGAGTAAGAGACCCCAGTGGTCCACATTCTCACCATGGACAGCTGCAATTCTAGCAACAGGAGCGCTCTTTGACCCTTACTGGCCCTAAAATAATTTGATTAAGTGTATTTCCCAAATATGGGGAAGCTCCCTAACATAGGGAATTTCCAAACAATTGTGTGAGGGGACTACTCCAAGAGACAGGATTTGCGGGCCCCACACACTCCCTGAGACATAAGCAGCCACAGCAAAGCACCATTTTAGAGCCCCACCCCAATAGATGTGTAATTTCCTGGAGCCCACTGACTCTGAGGTTGAGGCACAAGAGAAGCATGGACTCTTACCTTCAGGGCTGAGATATGAATGATCGTGTGCTACAACTTTCAGAGCTAAGACATTTCCAAGGCACCAGCTACTGTATCAGGCACAAAGTGTGCCACCTACTGAAGCTGAAGCGTGAGTGGTGTGTGCATCCTCTGCTGGCCAGTACCTCTGCTCTTTACAGTTGCAGGACAGCAGTATGGCCACTGACGCCCCCAACCCAAGAATTCCACAGGTAGCCTGGGGATTACCCTGCCGTTGCTGGCAGTTGCACATCATCAGGGGGCCCGAGGACAAGACCTTCTGGCCTGCCTTTATCCCTAACCCCCAGACCAAAACACACAGTCCAGGAACCAAGGGATCATGCAGTCCTGTCCACCAGTGTTGGCTTCTAAACACTCTACCAAGTGGCCTGATGTTGGGCCTAACCACCCAGCCACTACCATGTCAGCTGGCACCTATCTGCTTATGCCACATGTGGAACTAGAGACTGGTCCATGCAGTCCATCACAACCATTGCCAATACCAGTGCATACCACTTAAGAACCAGAAGGTCATCTTGCCACTGACATTGCCAGCTTCTCAGAGCCTGAGAGCCCATCTACCCACCAAGCTCACTGATGCTACTACCAGCATCTAAGTAAGTCACCTGGAGGGTCAAGAATCATCCTGACTGTACCTACTAACACAGGTACCAGCATACACCACCCTAAGGCCTAAAGATAGGCATGTTCAGCTCACTACAGCCACCACTAGAGATCAAAGTCTGGTCTGCCTGGCATGTTAACCTCCACTCAGCTTTACCACAACTTCCACTAGTAACTGTATCCTAAGCCACGAAGGAAATAGCAAATACCACAAATGTCTACAGGTGAAGAAATCATACAGTGACTACGCTCTTGCACACACTCAGAATCAAAGCCAAATCACCCTGCCCAAAATCATAATAGATACATCCTCAGGAAAAAGTCCTCCCCCACAAAAATAAATTCTAAAAACTTGAAGAAGTAACTGTTATACCAGATGTGCAGATATCAACTAAGGAAACAAGAAACATGGAAAAGCCAGGAAATACGACACCTCCAAAGGAACACAATATTTCTCCAGCAACAGATCTTAATAAAATTAATTACAAAATTCTAGAAAAATGATTCAAATGTTTGATTCTAAATAAGCTCAGAGAAATACAACAGAATTCTGAAAAACACAACAAATAGAAAAAATAATTTCAAATGTGAACGAGAAAATCACCAAAGTGATAGCTATCATAAGAAAAGAACCAAACTGAATGTATAGAACTAAAGAATTCATTGAATAAAATACAAAATGCATTCTAAAGATTCAGCAATACGCTAGACCAAACAGAAGAAAGAATCTCAGAACTTCAAGACAGGTCTTTTTAAGTAAACCAGCCAGATAATAATACAGAGAAAAAGTATTTTTAAGAAATGAACAAAGCAGATGTGACATATGGGACACCATAGAGTGAATAATTATTCAATTGATTGGGGTCTCAGAGGTCAAAGAAATAATGAAAATAAAAAAATTAATGAAACGATAAATGAAAACTTCCCAAGTCTAGCAAGAAATTTAAATATTAAATAAAGGACGCTCCCATACTAGCAATGAGATATAATGCAAAAAGGTTTTCTATATGGTGCATTATATTCAAAGTGTCTAAACTCAAAGACAAACAGAGAATTCTAAAGCCAGCGAGATAAAAATGTCTTGTCACCTATAAAAAAAAACCTGCATCAAGCTAACAGTGGTACTAAGTAGAGGAGAAAGCCCATGCAGGCAGTATTTTCTTGAGCAGACTTTTGCTGTAGGGAACAGGCACCCATTCCTGTTGGAACCTGTGGGAAACCTTAGAAAAGATACTTCAAAATTATCTTAACTTGTTAGTACCAGCTGATGGCTGTCTCAGGAGTTTTACTCCCGAGCATGTCCTGACTGCCTGCTCCAGGGTAAGAGAAAGCATGTAGGTAGAACATTGTAAGTGGTTATACTAGGACACAATCAAAAGCTGTGGGGTGATATTTGCTGAAGGGATTTTTGTTGGCCATTCATAGCAGCTGCCACAATACGTAAATCAATATGTAGAAATGTGAATAGATTTTGCTTTTTGTGCAGTATATAGATACATTGTTGGAACTATAGCTAAATGAAGTCAAGGTGTTTGTAATGTTAGTTTGTCTTTGTACCACTTTTAGTCTGACCACAACGAATTGGATGAGAAGCCCTACTCTCTCATCTGTCTCCAAATCTCTCCCTTTAGACTCTAGTTCTCATTATCCTCTTCGTGATTAGTTTCATGACTAACAAAGATGAGCTATGGAGTTGTCCTACTGTATCTCTGCAAACAAAGAACTCATTCTCCCTCCAATTTTTTCTCTTCGACTCCACTGTTGTATATCTATTCAAACACCTAGGAGTTCAATATCTTCTGTCAATTAATTAATGAGTTTTACCCAATAACTTTATTGTAAAGAAAATCTCACTAGGGGAAAGGGGCTTAAATAAGATCACGTGAAAGACCAAAGGGGACTATTTTTAAAATCCAGTAAGAAATCAGAAAAATAGAAATATAAGTGATCCATCCAGAAATGATACAATTTAATGCCTTTGAGTTAATTACTGTGACAAAATGTTTTGTGGGTTTAAAAATTGAATTACTATAATTCAGCTCTTGGAGAAAGTCTGTAATGGGCTATATTTACCAATGGAGCTGAGTCACAACCCAAAAGCGGCAATGAAATCCCACAGTGTCTGTGAAGAATTACCTTCCACAGATGTGCTTGGAGCTCCACTGGGTCATGAACACTATAGAGCTACCACGATAGTTTTATAAGAGAGATACTTTTAATTTCAAGGGTAACTTTTATTTCCTTTAAGAAACAACAAACAGTACAATACCAAATAAAATTGGTTCCTTCTTTTAGGATTATTTGTCTTTCTACTCCTTGGTTACTCCTCTCAGGAGATTTTATGGTGTTTTACTGGTTGGAAAGGGCTGCAACCATGCCCAGTGTATTAGTATGTTTTTATACTGCTATAAAAAAAACTACTTGAGACTGGGTAATTTATGAGGGGAAAAAAAGGTTTAATTGACTCACAGTTCTGCATGGCTATGGAGGTGACAGGATACTTACAATCCTGACAGAAGGGGAAGCAAGGACCTTCTTCACATGGCAGCAGGAGAGAGAGAAAGAGTGAGGGGGAAAGTATCCACTTTAAAACCATCAGTTCTTGTTACTATAACAAGAACAGCTAGTGAGAAATCTGTTCCCATGATCCAGACATCTCTCACCAGGCTCCTCCTCCAACTTGTGGGGATTTCAATTCAAGATGAGATTTGGGCAGGGGTGCAGAGCCAAACTATACCATTCTGCCCTTGGTGTCTCCCAGATCTCATGCCCTTTTCACATTTCAAAACCAATCAACCCTTCCCCAAAGTCCCTCAAAGTCTTAACTCATTTCAGTATTAACTCAAAAGTCTAATTCCAAAATCTCATCTGAGCCAAGACAAGTCTTTTCTGCCTATGAGCATGTAAAATAAAAAAATGTTAGTTACTCCAAAGATACAAGGGGGATACAGGCATTGGGTAAATGTTCCTGTTCCAAATGGGAGAAATTGGCAAAAACAAAGTGGCCACAGACCCCGTGCAAATCCGAAACCCAGTGGGAGAGTCATTAAATCTTAAAGCTCTGAAATAATCTTCTTTGACTGTATGTCTCACATCCAAGGCAAGATGATGCAAAAGGTGGACTCCCAAGGCCTTGGGCAGCTTCGTCACCATGGCTCTACAGGGTACAGCCCCCTTTGGCTGCTTTCATGGGCTGTCATTAAGTGTCTGTAGCCTTTCCAGGTGCGTGGTGCAAGCTGTCAGTGGATTTACTTTAATGGGATCTGAAGGATGGTGGCTCTTTTCTTGCAGCTCCACTAGGCAGTGCTCCAGTGGGGACTCTGTGTAGGGGCTCCAACCCCATATTTCTCTTCTGCACTGCCTAGTAGAGGTTACCGACAAGGGCTCTATCCCTGTAGCAGACTTCTGCCTGGACATCCAGGCATTTCCATACATTTTCTAAAATCTAGATGGATGCTCCCAAAGCTCAACTCTTGTCTTCTGCACACCTGCAAGCATAACACCACATGCTGTTGAAAGGAGCACTGCTTCAGAGGGCGCAAGCCCCACGCCTTGGCAGTGGAAGCCTCCACTAAAGCAATAGCCCAAGCTGTACCTTGGCCCCTGGCTGGAGTTGGAGCCTCTGGGATGCAGGGTGCCATGTCCCAAAGCTATAGAGAGCAGCAGGGCCCTGGGCCCAGCCCATGAAACCACTTTTCCCTCCTAGACCTCTGGGCCTATGATGGGAGGGGCTGCCATGTAGATCTCTGAAATGCTCTGAAGACATTTTCCCCATTGTCTTGGCTATTAACATTCAGTTTCTCTTTACTTATGCAAATTTCTGCAGCAGGCAGCTTGAATTTTTCCCAAGGAAATGGGTTTTTCTTTTCTACCATATGGTCAGGATGTAAATTTTCCAAACTTTTACACTTTGCTTGCCTTTGAAACATAGATTCCAATTTCAGACTATCTTTTTGTGAATGCATATGACTGTATGCTTTTAGAAAAATCCAAGTCACTTCTTGAATGCTATTCTGCTTAGAAATTTATTTTGCCATGTTCCTTAAATCATCTCTCTCAAGTTTAAAGTTCCAAAGATCTTTAGGGCAGGGGTAACATGCCACCAGTCTCCTTGCTAAGGCATAGCAAGAGTGACCTTTTCTGCAGTTCCCAATAAGTTCCTCATCTCCATCTGAAATCACCTCAGCCTGGACCCTTCATTGTCTGTATCACTATCAGCATTTTGGTCAAAACCATTAAACAAGTCTATAAGAGTCCCAAACTTTCCCACATCTTCTTGTCTTCTTCTGAGCCCTCCAAACTGTTTCAACCTCTGGAAATCATTCACTTCCAAAGTTATCTCCACATTTTCAGAATATCTTTATAGCAGTGTCTCAACTCCTGGTACCAATTTTCTATATTGGTCTGTTTTCACACTATTATAAAGAAGGACCTGAAACTGGGTATTTTATGAAGAAAAAAGGTTTAATTGATTCATGGGTCCATATGGCTGGAGAGGCCTCAGAAAACTTGCAATTATAGCAGAAAGCAAAGGGGAAGCAAGGACTTTCTTCGCATGGCAACAGGAGAGAGGGAGAGAGAGAGAGAAAGGAGAGAGAGAGAGAGAGGTGGGGATGGGGTGGGGTAGTGCCAGACTTTAAAACCATCAGCTCTTGTGAAAATTCACCTACTATCACAAGAAGAGCAAGGTAGAAATCCACCCCCATGATCCAATCATCTCCCACCAGGCCCCTCCTCCAATACATGGGGATTACAATTTGCGAGGAGATTTGGGTGGAGACACAGAGCCGAATCCTGTCACCTACTCCTGCAGTGCCAGCTATGCTCACAGCTCAAAGCTCCAAAAAGGGAGGATGCTGCATTATGGAGCAAAGTCCTCGACCTGAACAACTACACATGCTTCAGGTGACTTTGTGTGCCTGAGTGTAAGTCACGAGACGCCTCTTATTTCTCTAACAGCCTATGAAGAAATGTTGATACTGAGCTTTGGCTATAAACTCAAAGGTCTTTTCAAAGACATGGTCTAATCTTTAGATCTTCTAGTTTAGTGATTTAGCAAATATAAATACCAGCTGCCTCTCAAATTGAAAATGTATATAAATAAGAATAAATACATATAAATACAAAGTATATATGTATATATGTATACATATATGTATACATCCTACCATATGGTCAGGATGTAAATTTTCCAAACTTTTACACTTTGCTTGCCTTTTAAACATAAATTCCAATTTCAGACTATCTTTTTGTGAATGCATATGACTGTATGCTTTTAGAAAAATCCAAGCACACATACACAATAAATACAAAGTATATATGTATACAAAGTATATATGTATACTTTGTATTTATTGTATAAAATATATATATTTGTAAAGTTATATATGTGTATATATATAAAGTATACGTATACTTTATATATATATTTGTAAAGTGTATATATGTGTGTATATACACACACACACGTCCACACACACACATACATATGCATACATAGATTTTATTTTAGTATTAGGATGCTCCATAAAATGTTGGAGACAGTAAAAAATATTGTTTATCTGAAATTCCCATTTAAATTGTGTCCTTTATTTCATCTGGTAACCATATTCTAGGTCCTGCTTTAGTGCCATCACCCTTATCCCAGTCTTGGGCTTAACACCACTCCAGGTGAAAATAGAACATTGCTGTATGACTTCACTGAGGGGGCCTTTTTGAGGATAGCGATCCTTTGATCCTCCCATACTTACAGGGTCTGCACCCTGTTCTCACCACTATGTTGACCGTATTCCCGAACGTCCTGAAACATTAAAGGATCCTGAGGAACTAGCTGGCACAGCATGCCTCCCTCATCCCTGACTCTTTCTTCATTCATGTGCTCACTCATGTATTGAAAATTGAGTGCATGGAGCCTTCAGCTCCCTCAGGATCCTTCCCCTCATACATTTGAAGTGCTATTCCAAGGGCTGAGTACATCTTCTTCAATTTTCTTAATAGCAAAAACAGCTGCCCCAGCATAGAATTAATTGTATTACCTTTTTATTTTGTTCTCAAGCACTTCTTAATCTCCTACTCACATTCTTTTGCCAAGGACATTCTCTGAGCTTTGTGTGTGGGCTCTTTCATTATCTTTCCTTCCCTGGTGTCTTTTCATTACTCTCACTGCTTGTAGATTTTGTTCAGGAGAAGTCTCAATTGTAATTATAGTGCTCAGAGTTGTCATCTTTGCCAGAACAACAGCAAAAAAAGAATCACTTGTCCACTGCCTCCTCAGATGTCCAGGTTTTTCTCATAGGATATTATCTCCAGTTATTATCAGAAATGTTTGCATGTGGGAGAACTTTGCACTTAGGGACTTACATAATAGGCAGCCAGTGAATTCCCCAAATCAAAGTTGGGAGCTGTGGAATTCTCCTCATTTACTATGTGCTTTGAAGCACAGAACTTAAAGGATAAATAGAAAGTAAAGTATTCATTCTTCCACATCGACTTTTGATACTTAATCACTCCCTTATGCACACACATTTTAAAATAAGATCTGTGTTGGAAAATGTGTAGGAAACATGTCCAAATAATTGACTAATAGATTTAGCTCACACCATGAGTTCACAGGAGATTGATGAACTGTAGATTTGAAATAGTAGAAAAACATCAAGGTGCAGGACAGGGTTTCACACCCTGAAATTAATATTTGTATGTCAAAGATGGTCAGATTTTTGACCCAACTCTTCTCTTTACCTTCCAGATACAGAGCTTGACTACATCTCCCAGCCCCACACGCAGTTAGGTAGGGCCCTGTGGTGGGTCATGTGACAGGCATGTCTAGAGGAAGGTGAGCAGTCGGGATGCATTTCCAGGTCTGCCCTATAGTGACCTCTCACATTGATCTCTCTTTTTCCATCCAGAGGTTGAATGGAGACAATTCTTGGAATCTAAAATTGGGGAAGGCACAAGATAGAACAGACGTAGTCCTTAGTGAAGAAAAGTATCCTAGCAGCAGTTCATGACCTGGAACACCCACACTGGCCTAAATATAAGCATACAGTAAAATTTGATCGAATAAAGGCTTTATATTTTTAAGAGCAGCTAGCTTTCTAGATCAATGCAAGACATCCATCCATTCATTCATTCATTCATTCATTCAGTATGTCAATGAGTTGTTCTTCACGTATGTGCTCAGTGCCCGCCATGTGACAGAGTCTCTGCAAGTTATTCACCTTGGTAAATGTGTACTGTATATATATCCACACATCTGCCATTACGATGGAGCTTGCAGTTTACTGGGGATGAGGGACAATAAAGAAAAATGAAGTAATCATGTACCATGTGATAAATGCTATGAAGGAAACACATGGGGGAGATAATTCCTAATGCTAAACGCCTGCCTCCTCATGGCGGTCATGGCCAACTTCTGGCAGTAGATGATGTATAAGGTGAGATGTAATGGATGAAAATGAGCCAGATTTACAGATTATTGGAGAGGAGAATATTAGGTGAAGAAAACACCAGAAGCCATTAAAATGGGAAAGAGATTGATGAAAAATAAAGCCACTTTTGCTGAATTATACTGGGAGAGCTGAATAATGTATAATTGGAAAAGTAGGCAAAAGACAGGCTATATGGATCACAAGGGTCACATAGGGATTTTGGAATTTAGCTTAAGTGAAAACATGTTTATTTAACCCTTGAACAAACTTAATCTTGGACTTGATATAAAAGGATTGATTCTTTACAATATTATTTATGTTGCTATGCATAGTATTGATTACAAGAGGATGAAAGTGATAATATAGAAAAAAAACAAGTGAGATATTGGAGTGATCAAGGTTAGAGCTAACCACAAGCTGGAGTAAGTGAGGGGCAGTTGTTGCAGAGATAACTGGAAAGATTCAAGGCATTTTGGAGGTAGAATCAACAAAGGGAAGTAAAGCTTGGATATGGGGGTGCAAAAGGAAGGATGTTAATGAAGATGATCAGTTTTATAGCTTGATGACATGGACCAAACGTGGTACTGTTTTCTTGATTGTAAATAAGATGGGAAGAGCAGTTATTAAGGGAAGATGATGTTTTAAGATAAGACTCTCTCAAGAGATCAGTGTTGAAATTAAGTTTAATACGCTGGTGAGATAAGTCTAAGCAGAAGAATTGGGTAGAAAGCTGGGCATGAGATTTTGAATTTCAGTCAAAGGTTTCAACTGGAGATATAAACATCAGAATTGTGAACATAAGCATGTGTTTAGAAACATGAGAAAGAGGGAGGTCACCGAAAAAGAGAATACAGGAAAATAGAGGCACTGAGGGCTGAGCTCTAGGGAAAGGTCAGTATGAACAAAATCTCAGTGATGTACAGTATCTTCTCATCTTCAGCTCTTTTCTCATACCCCCATGGGTTTCAAGTCTAGGTATGGAATTCTTGCCCTGCTCTCCTATAATTCAAACTGCCTCCTCGTGTGCATTTCCAGTAATTTTCACCCTGTGTGTTATATCACAGAATCTCATCTGATAACAGTTGGAAGAAAGGATCAATAAACTCTCATGATAATGCCCACCTTTATAGTCCTCCAACATTATGTCTCCTCTTTTAATGTAGAGACTCCTGAAGAAAGACTAAAACCATAGGTACTAGAGCTGAGCTATGAAGACCAGTTCAACAAAATCTTATTTCTGTCCTCTCTAGTCACTATGGAAACAGAGAGAGACATTTTTAGGGCTGGTCTATCTAAAATGTACCCAAAAAGTCCTTTGACATTCTAGAGCATTCCAAGTTGCTCATTTCTATCCTCCAGTTTTAGTACAGTAAAATCTTTAGTAACATCCAGTGAAATATACTTCCTGGAGCATTAATTACACTGTTAAGGGAAAAGTGACTGAATCTGCTTTAAGGTTGAATTACTGGAATTAAATAATTCATTATAATCTCTGTGTAATCCCTATTGGGAGAAAAACCACACTTTCTGTGTAGTTAGCGCTCTTCAAATCATTCATTGGAGATGTAAAGGAACATTACCTATTTTATGACTTGTTGTAAACATCACTCTTGAGTGAAATGAATGGTTTCTTTAGCCTCTTTCTCTGAATATATCTCCATCAGTCTGACTTTCTCTCTTTGGAGACTAGCAACAAACCATAATGTATTTTCTTTGTGGTTAGTCTACAAGTACTTCCTATACTGAGCTTTGAAAATCAAAAGTTTGTTCAAATGAATTAACTTGAATGTACATTTTATGCCAGATATTGTGCAGGAAAATGGGGTAATTGAAATTACAATCTTGTCATCCAGAGAGACAATAAAAGTGCAAATTAAAGACCTAGGAATGAGCATCACATTTGAGAGGAAGAAGAATTTTGAAGATGAGATTTGAAGATGAGAAGTTTTTTTACTCATGTGTCTGGGTATGGACAGTTATGGACAGAGACTGGTGGTACACTTTGGCAGTATGAGACATATTTAGTATGAATATGTTAAGAAATAGCGAGATAGACATGTCTGTTAGTTGTATACTTCACTCTGCAGTTTGGAAACATATTACATATAGAGATAAAATCATCTACTGTGTGTATCCAATTAGCAGCAGTAAAACAACATCGCTTTTTTTCTCCATTACTTAGATATAAACTAAAAGGTGAGAAAAGTGAAGGCGGAGAGATTTAACACATGCGAAGCACCTGGTTTTGCAGTATCTCATTGTAACCTTCTTGTGAGTTTATGGCATGTATACGAACTGTGGTTTAATAAAAAAGGAAACTAAAGTTCTGGATATGGAGGGCCCCTGCTCCTGCTGGGACACATCCTTTGGTCTGGTTTACCCCAAAGCTCATGTCTTTCACCACACTATTCAGAGACTGTGATGTCTGTCCATGAAGCTGGCTGATGTCTGACCTTCTGTGTAATACTTTCATCTCTGGTGACACCACAAATATCCTAGTGGTATTATTTGACCTCAGAGCATCTTGCCTTGCATATGGAAGGAGCTCAAATGCTCACGATGTAAGTAGATGAATAGAGGAAATAATAATGATGAAAAGATTAAGTTTGATTTAAAATCACTACACCAAAGTATGAAATCCTATAAATTGTGAATTTGACAATAATACACCTTTCTCCATTAAAAGCCTTCCAAAAACCCATATTGATAGAAGAATAGGGCCCTAAATATTTAAAAATGGCCTCCAGACCTTTTCAGTCTGATCCAATGTGTGTATCCGGATATTCATCCCACAATTCCTATTTATTCACTATGACTCAGTCATTGTCCATACAGAATGGCCTTTATCTATCATTTTGCCTTGAATATTCTCCTTTAATCATTGAAGATCTAATTCCTATTCTATCTTTCTGATCTACTGAATGACTCTTCAACTCTCAAGACTTCCCTGGTTTACTTCAGCTAGGAACAATGCCTCTCTCATCTGAACAAGCCCATTTTTTTTACATTCTACCTTTCAATTCATATTGTATGAACTTTTCTTATTTTACATGACAAAACTGCGAGCTTCCTGAGGACATTATTGGGATTGAATTGAAAGCTATTTCTTCCCTAAATTCCTGGTACAGGGAGACGGCTATTTGAGGCCTGAAGTGGATGAGGAGTTGCTTTAAGTGGGGAAAGAGTAAAGATGAGATAAGAGTTAATGAAAATAAACTTAAAAATAAACTTGAATACTTTCTTCAGCACCATTTTTTCCTCTTCCTCCTCCAGGATTAGTGAAAGAACTAGAAACATACCAAAGAAAAATCTCAAAGAAAGTGCAACTTAAAAATTGACTATCATGGTTTAACATATACTCTTTGAACTGTTGATAATAGTATTTGGGAAATATAAAATATTGTAGGCAGTAAAGTAAGTAGTAATTGTCTTGAGGTAGCATCACTCATTATACTGTATTTCATTTCACCTAATATTTTCTGTGAACATATATGTAGTAGTAATTCATGGGTTAGCGTTTTTAAGCCATATCACACACAATATATTATGAGTAAGCATTGCATGACCGTAGATGTAATCATTACCAATCATTGTTTTCATTATTACATAGTAGTGTGTTGTATTAATATCTTTTTTGTTTCGTTTAGGTAATCCCCTTTTTAATAACTTAGTTATCTGTGATTTTGTCTTTTATAAAACTTGCTGTGATATCCCTTAAAATTATATATTTGTTCACTTGAGTTCTTTTTGTTTAGGATAAATTCTAGAGTACGTACGTGTGTATACACACACACACACACAGAGATGTATCTTTTTCACTCTCCTCTGTCACAGTGACTCTCCACATGTTTATGGAATTAGGTATCATAGAGACATGTCCTCCCTAAGCTAAGTAGATTATTGAGTTCATTGTTTAAATAATATGGAAAGATCTCTCATGGGTATTCCATATTTTAGCCTTTCATCTACCATGTGAATACTTGCTCATGTGAGATTTTTGTTTGTTTCCTCTGATACATTTTTAATTGTTGATACTTATGAATTTAAATGAGAATTTTGAAAACTCCCAAGCCTGTGCCAGGCACTGCCGAGGAACATAATATAATTAAGGAATTCACGATGGCAGGCAGAGCAATAATCTACGCTGTAATCGTTTATGGAAAACTTGGCATTAGCAGCAACTGTTGATTGGCTGATTTTGTAAGCCATTATGTTTTTTTTTTTCTGGTCACAGTATTTGATAACTATGCTATTTCACCATTTCATCTATTTCTCACCTGCTATTATAGGGTTGCCATCTGAAATGCAACTGCTTTGGGGGTGAAATTCTGCAACATTTTGCACACCAGTGATCATATCACAGGTCAATCCGAAGGCACAGGGATAAGAAAGGCTGGAAGTGTGATCACCATCAGGCCTCTCACCACCACACACTCAAAAGTGCAGGGAGCAGAGCTCTAGCTGATAGAAACGTGCCAAAGAGCCACAGAGTTCCAAAGTTAGATCTGGGAGAAAAACTAGTTGAAGTTCCTTTCCTATGAATGAGAAAAACAGGGACCAGAAAAGTGGATATGTCTAGAATAAACTAACAGCTCAAATTCATGTCTCCTGACTGAGGTGAAAGATTTTCTGCTTCACTATATAACATGTAGTGCACTTTTAAACTTGATCTTGTTTATGCTGTGGTTTCTTTAAAATTACTCTGTGAGAAAGACAGATCTATCAGTACTCCAATACCTATAAGGTAACATAAAGCAAACGGCTAATGACTGCTTCCTCTTTGGTCTCATTTCTGTTTATACAAAGAACTATTATAGCATCACTGCACTACATCACAGTTGTTGGCTTACAACACAATGTGGAAAATGGATTTGGGTCTAAATCTGCAGAGTCAGTATTGCAGAATGCTTAAAAATCCAGACACTAAGCTTATAATCAGGTAGAAATTGCTTTTGTTTCTTATTCATTGTGTGATTTGCAGAATTTATTAAAATTCTTGTTTTCTCAACTTTAAGATCCAATAAAATGAGAATGAGAATGATAGTATCTATATAATCACAGAGGGCTATTTTAAGGGATAATCATACGATACTAGACAGAAGTCTTCACGTGTTTGTCAGTTGATAGAAAGTCCATCAGTTTAAACAGAAAATACTTTGAATAAATTTACATACAGATATTGGTTTATATATATATAAATTACAAAGATACCAGCTGCACATGTAGTTACCAGTATCCTTAGTTTTTTACTACTTCTGAGCACATTCTTCATTTTCAGATTGGGCTAATAAATTACTGATCTTCTCACACAATGTCTAGATGAAGTGGAAGGACCTTTCATTCCCAGAAACCCCAGCAAGCATTGCTTTAATTCTCACTGGCTTGATTTGGAAGTAAATTTTCACCCTGAATCAATCCCTGTAGCCAGTGGAGGACAATGTGCTGATTTACTTAGCAAGTCAAGAATGAAAGTGATGACTAATCCTGTGGTGTAGGTTCATGTCAATTCCTCCTAGACAACGAGGCTGAATTTGGAGAAGGATGCTTTACTGGAGAAAATGAAGGACATTCTTACAACACAGGAGGACAGTGGCTGTAGGAGAGACATGCCTCTTTACTCTACATGTTTAGATACGTCCCTGGCATGGAGTGAGCTCTTAATGTTTAGTCATCAGTCCTTCATTAAAAGATTAAGTCCATCATAGAGATGGAGAAAGTGGAGCAAAACTGATCGAGTTGCTGAAGAGAAGCACAAGCAGCTGCATTGTAAACCTAGACCATCTGCGTTTCAGTACATTTTATTTCTTCATTCCTCCACGTTGCCTCACTATACTTTTGGATTTGTTGGTTTAAGATTTCCCTCTTCTTACTGGAAGGATTCATCACAAAGGCACTGACCTGAAAATGCTATTGTTAATGGTTACCTCTCATATATTTTTAAAAAATGTTAAATTTTATTTTTGTGGGTATATGATAGTTGTTGGATATATGTGGGTATATGGTAATTGTATATATTTAGTGAGTGTATGAGATGTTTGGATATAGGCAGATGATCTTTAATTCCTTTTTATTTGATTTTTATATATGGTGAGAGATAGGGGTGTAGTTTCATTATGTTTCATGTGGATATCCAGTTTTCCTAGCACCATTTGCTGAAGAAACTGTCTTTTCCTCAGTGTATATTCTTGGCGCCTTCGTAGAAAAGGAGTTCACTGTAGGTGTTGGGATTTACTTATAGCTTCTCTATTCTGTTTCAGCGTCTGTGTGTCTGTTTTTATGTCAGTACTATGTTGGTTTGATTGCTATAGTTCTGTCGTATCATTTGAAATCAGGTCATGTGATTCCTGCAGTTTTGTTCTTTTTGCTTAGTATAACTTTGGCTATTCTAGATCTTTTGTGGTTAGATATAAATTTTAGGACTGTTTTTTCCATTCCTGTGAAGGATGTCATTGGTAATTTGATAGGGATCGCGTTGACTCTATAAATTGCTCTGGATAGCCTAGACATTTTAACAATATTGATTCTTCCTATTCATAAACATGACATATCTTACCATTGTTTTGGTGTCCTCTTCAATTTTTTTTCAGCAGTGTTTTATAGCTTTCATTATAGTGATCGTTAATGTCTTTGGTTAAATTGATTCCTAGGTATTTAATTTTACTTGTAGCTATGGTAAGTGGGATTGATTTTTTATTTCTTTTTCAGATTGTTCACTGTTGACATATGGAAATGCTATTGATGTTTGTATATTGATTTTGTATCTTGCAATTTTACTAAATTTGTTTATTTGTTCTAATAGTATTTTTGTGCATCTCTAGGTTTTCCCAAATATAAGATTATACCCGTTGTTAACCAAAATAATTTGAATTTTTCCATTCCAATTTGCATTACATGTATTTCTTTCTTATGCCTGACTGCTCTAGCTAGGACTTCTAATATTATACTGAATAATGGTGAAAATGGGCATCCTTCTGTCCCAAGGCAGTTCAAGAAATTTCATCCAAGAGCCAAGGCTTGGTGGAACCCTAACAACTCACTTGGTGCTCTACCCTCTGACTAAACTGGTTCCTAATATGCAAGACAACATCCCCTTTATTTTTCCCTTTGCTTTTCTCAAGCAGAAGTCTCACCCCATAGCCACCACAGCTGGGGATGTGCTGTCTCACCTGAAGGCAGCAAGTCTCAATGTTTCACCCAAGCCCTCTATGTAGTACCTGGGAATCACTACTTGTTATTCCAGGCCCAAGGGCTCTTTAGTTAACAGGTTATGAAGCCCGCCAGAACGGGATCCTTTCCTTTAAGGCAGCAGGTTCCCTTCTGGCCCGTGTGTGTTTAGAGACGCTGTACAGGAGGTAGGGTCTAGAAAGGGAGCCTCATGACTTTGGTACCTTATCCTGTTATGAATAAGCTGGTATTCAAGATGCAAGACAAAGTCTTCACTACTGTTCTCTCTCCTCTCCTCAAGTAGAAAGAAGAGGTCTCTTTTAGAGCCCTGAGCTCTGCAGCCCAGGCTTAACGGAGGAATGATGCCAGCACTCCCTTAGCTGCCCCAGCTGGTGTCTCAGTAGGTTTTATGCCCCTGCAGTCCTCTGGCTCTGGGCCCTGTTCAGAAAGAGGATTTGCCCAGGGGTTGCAGTCCGTGTGGCCTACACTGCCTTTCAGGTTTATTTAAGACCCTAGAGCCCTTTAGCCAACAGTGGCGAGACTTGGAAGAACTCATATTCTGACTGCTAGGATCAGCAATCACCCTCTGGCTGGGGCTGACTTAAATGCGCTCTTCAGGCACAGGTGTCAGCTGAGTTTGATTTGCTTATTATTTCTGCTTATTATCTCAGGGCAGCACTGAGTTCAATGCCTTACAACTGCTGAGTTCTCCCTCTCTCCAATGCAGAGAAACGCTCTCCAGACTGCTGCTGCCAGAGGATGGAGGAGGCATGGCATCAGCGATTCAAGACTCTTTTTCATACCTCTTCAGTGCCTCTTTCAGTGATATGAAGTTAAAATCTGGTACTGTAAGTGTTAACTTAATTTTTTATTCTTCTGAAGGTGCTTTTTTTGTTTTCTATATAGATAATTGTTAAATTTGAGTCTTTGAATGGCGGGGGGAGGAATTGGTGGAGTCTTCCGTTCCACCATCTTGCTCTGCCTCCTCTACTGCTCATATTTTTAAAAAGCAAACAGATGATAAGGCACTTTTATATTTGTTCATTCATTCGTTCATTTATTCAATGTATTTGTTGAATAGATAGTAACACATAAAGACTTAATAGGGTGACTACTGATTCCCATTTTATGGAGAACAAAAGTAAAGTTAAATATATTAAGATAAATACATTCTTAATCTGTTCAAACTGCTGTGACAAAATACCAAAAACTGGGTGATTTAGAAACAACAGAAATGGATTTCTCACAGTTCTGGAGGTTCGGAAGACCACAAATAAATTGCTAAAAGAATTGATATCTGGTAGAGACCCATTTTCTGATACACAAATGGCATTTTCTTGCCATGTTTTCTCATAGTGAAAGGAGCTAGCTAGATTTCTCTGGCTTATTTAATAAGAAAATTAATTCCAATCACAAGGGAATTTGCTTTCATCACCTAATCCCTTTCAATAACTTAACTTCCTAATGCTATCGCCCGAGGAGATATAATTTTAATATATGAATCTGTAGGGTACACAAACATTCAGACCACAGCCTATATGCAAGCATACACCAACAGTAAAAGAGAGCTGAGACAGATAGCTTTCCTCTGATTTCATACACCTTCCTCTGGTGTCTTATAAGAGATGAGAAACTCCTGGGATCGTTTCCACAGTGTCTGTGTTAATAATCATCTTCCTATCTTCCTAATATTGATAATTGGTATCTGTTGTGAGTGACAGAATACTCTGGAAAATCCTGTCAGTCAAGGTCGCTTCTCAGTTACTTACCAAACTCACTTTGAAATGCCACCATCCCACCCTGCAAAACTTGTTATGAATGTTTTTATGTCCCTTAATCATCTGCTTTCACTGAAACTGACGCAGCCTTCGAAAGACATGACATCACTCCAAACTGAAACATCTGAAAGAAAATACATATGTCATCATTTTCCTATTTATTAGGCAAGGGTTCTCCAAAGAGACAGAACCAATAGGATAGATAGATGATTGTTAGGTAAAAGACAGATAAATGAGAGGGGCTTCATTAGGGGAATTGGCCCATATGATAAGGGAGGCTGAAAATGACACACTGTCTGCAAGCTAGGAAGCTAGAAAAAAAAAAAATATATATATATATATATATATATTTGGACCCTCAGCTGATTGGATTGTACCCACCCATACTAGATGAGAGTGAATCTTCCTTATTCAGTTCACTGATTCAAACACCAGTGCCTTCTAGAAACACCCTCACAGACACAGCTAGAAATAAGGCTTTACCAGCTACTTGGCTATATTTTTTTGTTTAGAAATAAATTTTAAGTGTATTTTTAATTATTTTTTTATTATACTTTATGTTCTAGGGTACATGTGCACAATGTACAGGTTTGTTACATATGAACACATGTGCCATGTTGGTGTGCTGCACTCATTAGCTCGTCATTTAAATTAGGTATATCTCCTAATGTATATCTCCCCCCTCCCCCCTCCCCACAACAGGCCCTGGTGTGTGATGTTCCCCTTCCTGTGTCCAAGTGATCTCATTGTTCAGTTCTCACCTATGAGTGAGAACATGTGGTGTTTGGTTTTCTGTTCTTCTGATAGTTTGCTGAAAATGATGGTTTCCAGCTGCATCCATGTTCCTACAAAAGACATGAACTCATCCTTTTTTATGGCTGCATATTATTCCATGGTGTATATGTACCACATTTTCTTAATCCAGTCTCTCATTGATGGACATTTGGGTTGGTTCCAAGTCTTTGCTATTGTGAATAATGCCACAATAAACATATGTGTGCCTGTGTCTTTATAGCAGCATGATTTATAATCCTTTGGGTATATACCCGGTAATGGGATGGCTGGGTCAAATGGTACTTCTAGTTCTAGATCCTTGAGGAATCGCCACACTGTCTTCCACAATGGTTGAACTAGTTTACAGTCCCATCAACAGTGTAAAAGTGTTCCTATTT
>NW_012114821.1:7531744-7532298 GCF_000951035.1 Colobus angolensis palliatus
AGAGTTCTGTAGATGTCTATTAGGTCTGCTTGGTGCAGAGTTGTGTTCAATTCCTGGATATCCTTGTTAATTTTCTGTCTCATTGATCTGTCTAATGTTGACAGTGGAGTGTTAAAGTCTCCCATTATTATTGTGTGGGTGTCTAAGTCTCTTTGTAAGTCTCTAAGGACTTGTTTTATGAACGTGGCTGCTCCTGTATTGGGTGCATATATATTTAGGATAGTTAGCTCTTCCTGTTGAATTGATCCCTTTACCATTATGTAATGGCCTTCTTTGTCTCTTTTGATCTTTGTTGGTTTAAAGTCTATTTTATCAGAGACTAGCATTGCAACCCCTGCCTTTTTTGTTTTCCATTTGCTTGGTAGATCTTCCTCCATCCCTTTATTTTGAGCCTATGTATGTCTCTGCATGTGAGATGGGTCTCCTGAATACAGCAAACTAATGGGTCTGAGTCTTTATCAAATTTGCCAGTCTATATCTTTTAATTGGACCATTTAGTCCATTTACATTTAAGGTTAATATTGTTATGTGTGAATTTGATCCTGTCATTATGA
>NW_012114821.1:7532348-7571562 GCF_000951035.1 Colobus angolensis palliatus
TAATATTGTTATGTGTGAATTTGATCCTGTCATTATGAAGTTAGCTGGTTATTTTGCTCATTAATTGATGCAGTTTCTTCCTAGCATAGATGATCTTTACATTTTGGCATGGTTTTGCAATGGCTGGTACCTGTTGTTCCTTTCTATTTTAGTTCTTCTTTCAGGAGCTCTTGTAGGGCAGGCATGGTGGTGACAAGATCTCTCAGCATTTGCTTGTCTGTAAAGGATTTTATTTCTCCTTTACTTAATGAAACTTAGTTTGGCTGGATATGAAATTCTGGGTTCAAAATTCTTTTCTTTAAGAATGTTGAATATTGGCCCCCACTCTCTTCTGGTTTGTAAAGTTTCTGCTGAGAGATCTGCTATTAGTCTGATGTGTTTCCCTTTGTGTGTAACCCGACCTTTCTCTCTGGCTGCCCTTAACATTTTTTCCTTCATTTCAACTTTGGTGAATCTAACAATTATGTGTCTTGGAATTGCTCTTCTCAAGGAGTATCTTTATAGCCTTCTCTGTGTTTTCTGAATTTGAATGTTGGCTTGCCTTGCTAGGTTGGGGACATTCTTCTGGATAATATCCTGCATAGTGTTTTCCAAGTTGGTTCCATTCTCCCCGTCACTTTCAGGTACACCAATCAGACGTAAATTTGGTCTTTTCACATAGCCCCATATTTCTTGGAGGATTTGTTCATTTCTTTTTACTTTTTTTTCTCTAAACTTCTCTTCTTGCTTCATTTCATTCATTTGATCTTCAATCATTGATACTGTTTCTTTCAATTGAACGAGCTGGTTACTGAAGCTTGTGCATTTGTCACGTAGTTCTCGTGTCATGGTTTTCATCTCTATCAGGTCGTTTATGGACTTCTCTGCATTGGTTATTCTAGTTATTCATTTGTCAAATCTTTTTTCAAGGTTTTTAGTTTCTTTGCGCTGGATTTGTAGTTCCTCCTCTAGCTCTGAGAAGTTTGATCGACTGAAGCCTTCTTCTCTCAACTTGTCTAAGTCATTCTCTGTCCAGCTTTTTTCCATTGCTGGTGAGGAGCTGCGTTCCTTTGGAGAGGGAGAGGCGCTCTGATTTTTTGAATTTTCAGCTTTTCTGCACTGCTTTTTCCCCATCTTTGTGATTTTATCTACCTTTGGTCTTTGATGATGGTGACGTACAGATGGGGTTTTGGTGTGGATGTCCTTTCTGTTTGTTACTTTTCCTTCTAACAGTCAGGACCCTCAGCTGCAGGTCTATTGGAATTTGCTTGAGGTCCACTCCAGACTCTGTTTGCCTGGGTATGAGGAACGGTGGCTGCAGAAGAGAGAATATTGCTGAACAGCAAGTGTTGCTGTCTGATTGTTCCTCTGGAAGCTTCGTCTCAGAGGCGTACCTGGCCATGTGAGGTGTGAGGTGTCAGTCTGCCCCTAGTGGGGGATGTCTCCCAATTAGGCTACTTGGGGGTCAGGGACCCACTGAGCAGGCAGTTTGTCCATTCTCAGATCTCAACTTCCTTGCTGGGAGAACCACTGCTCTCTTCAAAGCTGTCAGACAGGGACATATACATCTGCAGAGGTTTCTGCTGCTTTTTGTTTAGGTATGCCCTGTCCCCAGAGGTGGAGTCTGCAGAGGCAGAAAGGCCTCCTTGAGCTGCAGTGGGCTCCACCCAGTATGAGCTTCCTGGTCACCTTCTTTACCTACTTAAGCCTCAGCAATGGCGGGCACCCCTCCCCGAGCCTCGCTGCTGCCTTGCAGTTAGATCTCATACTGCTGTGCTAGCAATGAGGGAGGCTCTGTGGGCGTGGGACCCTCTAAGCCAGGTGCGGGATATAATCTCCAGGTGTGCCATTTGCCAAGACCCTTGGTAAAGCACAGTATTAGGGTGGGAGTGACTCGATTTTCCAGGTTTTGTGTGTCACAGCTTCCCTTGGCTAGGAAAAGGAATTCCCTTCCCCCTTGCGCTTCCTGGGTGAGGCGATGCCTCACCCTGCTTCGGCGCTCGCTCATTGGGCTGTACCCACTGTCCTGTACTGACTGTCCGACGTGCCCCAGTGAGATGAACCCGGTACCTCAGTTGGAAATGCAGAAATCAGCCATCTTCTGTGTCGCTCACACTGAGAGCTGGAGGCTGGAGCTGTTCCTATTCGACCATCTTGACGCCCTTTGGCCATGTTTTATCCAATGATGTTGACACCTAAAATTAATCATCACACCTATGTTTTTATATGTTAGCTAAACTATTGTTATGGATATAGGTGAACATATGGATGGGTATATAGAAACAGATATAAAGATAGAAATGTAAATTCACACAAAGATAGAAATGTAAATTCACACAAATACATTACCATTAAATATTAATAGTTATTCTCAAGGTGGTAGAGAAGATAGAGTTTTTTTCAATATAGATTATTCACTTTACACATTTTCTATAACGCATGCATTACTTTATTCATTTTTGTGTCACTTTAGAAATTAGAGATAAATGTTATTAAAGTGATGGTTAAATCTGATATGGTTTGGCTCTGTGTCCCCATCCACATCTCACCTGGAACTGTAATCCCCGTAATCCCTACATGTCAAGGGTGGGACCAGGTGGAGGTAAATGAATCATGGGGATGGTTTCCTCTATGCTAGTCTTAGGAGAATGAGTGAGTCTCATGAGATCTGATGATTTTATAAGCATCTAGAATTTCCTGTGTTTGCACATTTTCCCTCTCCTGCCACCCTGTGAAGAGTGACTTCTGCCATGATTGTAAGTTTCCAGAGTCCTCCCCAGCTTTGTGGAACTGCAAGTCAATTAGTCCTCTTTTCTTTATAAATTACGCAGTCTCGGGTATTTATTCATAGCAGTGTAACAACGGACTAATACAATTTCCATGAGAACATTGTTGAAACAAGTAATGTAAGAACATTAAAACAGACATTCTCAAATGTAGCTATGAATACACTTACTTGTTTTCCATTTCTGTGTCTATATATTTATATTTATTCATACCTATATCTCTCTTTCTTAATATAGTAGAAGTTAAAGGACAGCAATAACCAGTACCTACTGGCACATTTTACAAATTATCTCATTTAATTGTTATAAAACAAACCAATAAGGATTGGGTTGTTGAAATAAAAATAAATAAGCATAACTAGGTAACAGTGTAATCATCATAATGGATTTGGGTACCACACTAAGGAACTTAGATTTTGAAGGAAAAAAATAATAAATCAAATTATTTTGGTGTGCCTGGGGCATGACTTTGACCTCCTTAGAAAGGTAACATTTAATTTTAGAAAAATCATGTAGTATTGTGTTATATTGATCCTTTACTATTAGTAAGTATATGTGTGAATTTGACTAATTTATTTAACCCGTCATTCCTTAGTTTTTTGTTGTTGTTGTTTGTTTGTTTTTGAGGTGGAGTTTTGCTGTTGTTGCCCAGGCTGGAGTATAATGGCGTGATCTCGGCTCATGGCAACCTCCACCTCCCAGGTTCAAGGGATTCTTCTGCCTCAGCCTCCCGAGTAGTTGGGATTACAGGCATGTGCCACCACACCCAGCCAGCTAATTTTGTATTTTTAGTAGAGATGGGATTTCTCCATGTTGGTCAGGCTGGTCTTGAACTCCCGACCTCAGGTGACATGCCCACCTTGGCCTCACAAAGTGCTAGGATTATAGGTGTGAGCCACCATGCCCAGTTGTTCCTTAGTTTTTGTCTCTGTAAGTTAAAATTAAAAATGACTATCTATCTGATATGTGGGTTTTTTAAATGATTTATAACATAACATATATAAGTTTTGGAACATACAGCTTCTTTATTAATTTTGATTAATGCAATACTTTACCCCACTGTGATGATTAATTTTATATGTCAACTTGGCTGGGCTATGTGATACCAGACATTTGGTAAACACTATTTCGGGTGTGTCTGTGAGAGTGTTTTTGAATTAGATTAACTGAATAAGTAGTCTGAGAAAAGCAGACTGCTTTCCCCAATGTAGGGTGGTCTCATCCCCTTAGTTAAAAACCTAACTTGAACAAAAAGGCTACACAAGAGGGAATTCTGCCTGTTTTTGAGCTAGGACATTGCTTATCTCCTTCCTTTGAACTCAAACTTGGACTGTAATTTGCACAATCAGCTCTCCTGTTTCTCATGACTTCGGACATGGACTGGAACATCAGCTAGTCTGGGTCTCCTGCTTGCCAGCTGCAGATCTTAAGACTTTTTAGTCTCCATAATTCCATGAGTTAGTTCTTTATAATAAATCAATTGACAGGTGGATTCTATTGATTCCGTTTCTTTGGAGGAGTATGGATAATACATCTACCAAGCACACAAGAAACAGTACTGTGCAGCTTGGGTTCTCCCTGAACAGACCGTAAGCAGCCTATGTACACAGACAATTTATTTTAGAATGTAATCCTGTGGGAAAAAAGTGGGTGGCCTGCGAAACACTGAAGGTTTCAGGAAAATAAATAGCAAGGGAGTATAATTGAGCTGCTTGCTGCACAGGGCAGTGAATGCTAACTTTCACTAGCACCCTGTGAGAAACCCTAGAGAGTGTTCTTCAGTGTAATCTACCTGAGGCCCGGGGAAGTGGGCACTTGTCCACTGAAGCCCATGCCCTGTTTGCCAATGTCACCCCTGTGGTATTATTCCCCTCATTTCTTCTGATGTTGCATGCTGTTGCCACAAAGAGAACAAAGAGACCACGTATTGGAGCAAGTTAGGCATGGTGTAGCTGACACCGAGAGCCATGAGACTACACTTACATACAGGTGGTTGATACCACAATGACTAGATCAAAAAGGGAGGATCATGACACTGTGAGACAGAATAGCAAATATTTCCACCACACCCCTTTAGGGCCATTGAAGTTTGTCCCAAAGCAGTGTGATTTAATGGAATAAGCAACACATGTTAAACCATGAGACCTAAGTTTAGATCACAATTTAGGGCAACAGCAGAGACGTCTTGAAAAACGGGGGGAATGTTTTTCTTAAATGAGGACAGAGGGTAGTCTGATTTGAAGTTACTTCCTGGCCATGAGCTCCATTATAATTTCTACTTTCTGCTGGATGGATTTGTAATTTTCCTTCTTATCTTTAGTCAAGAAGCTTCCATCTTCTATCATGATATATGACTTAAAATTTTGTAAGTGTCCATCTTCTATCATGATATATGACTTAAACTTTTGTAAGTGTGAGAGGCTGCCAAGTCATTGAGAGAAAGTGTTCTGCCTTGAGAAGTATCAGGAATCAGGAGACCCAAGATTTAGGCTCACTGTGTCACTTGTTAGGTCATTGACATTGTTCTAACCCCTGGTGGTCTCAGCCTAATTTTTCTATTTTGTGTAAAGGAAGACTTTTATAGACTCTTCCCCACCAGAGTTAAAAAAAAAAAAAAAAGTCTTGTAGCCTGGTTTTGGAAGTGAAGAGAAATTGCACACACCATACATGCTTCTCTTTCTTTTCTAAGACACGCAATTCAATAACGGTATTTAGGTCCTAATCCACTGCACAAATGAGTCTGGCAAAATGACTCCAAGCTTCTTAATGCAGTCCATTTCTACAGGCAAAGCATTTTCACACATGAAGACAGGAAACAAAAATGAGTCGTTCTCTCTCTGTTGATCAGACTGTTTATTCAGTAGACATTTTCCCCTAGAAGTGCTTCTTAGAGTCCCTGCTGTGAGTCATCGTTCGACATCTTATGACATGAAGTCTGAACAGCTATGATTCTGGACTAATGGTGTTGTAAGTGATCTGTTTTGAGGATAGATTCATTAGATGCTAATTACACAAAGAGTGTCCAAGTTAATCCCATCTCTTCTGTTTCTGTAATCTTTGGCCCTACACAGTAGTAGCTAAATCCATCCATCTCCATAGAAACAGAGGAAGCTATAAAGAACCAATAGAGCTAGATGATGCTAGAGTCTGTAAGTAGAAAGTAATTGCATTTTAAACATGTGGAATGTCAGCTTTCAGAATAGAAGTCTTCGTGCTCAGATCAGGAGAAGGCAGAGAAGGACACTGGGTATGAACTGCTGGGTTTATAAGCCACCTGAAGGAACCATAGGTAGAGGATTTGGAAAATAATAGCCCAGGCAGGAAAGGCATGTGGTAAAAAGAAAGTTGTATCAGAACTAGTTGCCAAAATGCAGGAGTTTCAGGAAAGAGAATAGAAGCGGTTTAGTGGCATTCAGTCAGGATGCCTGATATATTGCCTGTAATTTACCATGTGTAAAAATCTGTACCCTGGGGATAAAATAGCAAGTAAGGCAGACATACAGACATAATTTCAGTCCCTATTAGGCTTGCATTCCTTCCAAGGATAAAGGTGATAAACAAACTGGAAAGAAAATACATAAAATAATTATAAGACTTATGAAGTACTATCAGGCATATGAAAGAGGTAGAATATTAAAATCAGAAAAAAAAAAAGAAAGTTGTTATAATTTGGGTAGTCAGAAAAGACCTCTTTGAAGGATGACTGACAAGATTGAGATTGGGATGTTAAAAGCCAGTTTGCTATAAATGGTTTCAGAATATTGTCCGAGGCAAGAACACAACATGCAGGCTTGTGAAGGTGAGATCTGCAGAGCATTTCTCCTAGGATCTGCTGGGTTTAAGTCCCGCCATCCCTTCAAATAGTTTTCTTTGTCAGATGATACATGTTAATGAGAATGAGGATAATTCAAATCATTTCTTTTTTTTTTTTCTTTGAGACAGAGTCTTGCTCTGTTGCCAGGCTGGAGTGCTGTGGTGTGAGCTCGGCTCACTGCAACTTCTGACTCCCTGGTTCAAGGGATTCTCCTGCCTCAGCCTCCTGAGTACCTGGGATTACAGGCATGTGCCATCACGCCCGGCTAATTTTTGTATTTTAGTAGAGACGGAGTTTCACTATGTTGGCCAGGATGGTCTCAGTCTCCTGACCTTGTAATCTGCTTTCCTCAGCCTCCTAGGCGTGAGCCACTGCATCCAGCCAAATCAAATAATTTCTAAGTCAAAAATTATTTTTGTTTCCTGCACTCTGACAGATGAGCCCAAGAAACTGGTTTGAACAGCATTTAGTGGCAAAAAGAGGATAATGCTTGGCCACTCAGTCTCTTGAAATGATCAGTCATAAGAACATTCTACTCACTCAAGTTTCCCTGTTTACATTGAAAAAGCTAGAAATGTGGTGAATTTCCCCACGAAACTCTTTGGCATGGACAGCATCTATAGTCATCATGGGGTCAGTGGTGCCTGGAAGAGCCCAGTCCTTCCTTGCCTCTGACAGTTGACATTTTAGGGCTGTTACCTGTAGGTGCAACCTTGGGTTGTCATCACAAAGCTGCTTTGTATGGTCTAGATACAGTGAGGGGCGTAGCCATCTGTCACCACTGCTCCCAGGGCAACAGACCCAACATCTCAGGTGGTGATAGCCTAAGAACCTTAGCTCTCCCACTTTTACCTCACATTGTGAGTAGAGAGTGCTGGCAGGAAAAAGGATCTCAGACAAATATGAAGATGAGATCGATAAAGCTAGATGATAGGCTAGAAAGAGAAGTACAGAGAACAGTTTGTCAAATGGGCTAGTAAAAAAGAACATGTGGGAAAATCCAGAGATATAGGCTGGTACCATGGTTGCTTTCATGAACTTTCTAGAGAGTGTTGGGACTGAGGGTCAGGTTTATGTAAAGGACCGGGAGGAATACTCATCAAATTTCCAATTTTGGCCAACAGAAATCTTGACTCCAGTTATTTATTTCATCATTCTTAATCCTCTTTTGCCCAAAGTCTTTGCTGTAACATACTGAGAAAACAATTAGGTAAATTAATCTGTAGAAGTTCTGGGGTAAAAATAATCACTTCAGATTTCCCTCATGGAATACCAAATGAAAACCTTTAAAAAACAAAGAAACGCAACTTCAACAGTGAAAAAAAAAAAAAAAAAAGGAAAGAACAGATTTGTAAGGGCTAAGTTATGATTTTGTACCCCTTAAATTTATACAAATAAAAAGATAGAATCCAGTACAATAGATTTCAATATCCCAGTTTCAGCACTGAACTGATCACCCAGATAGAAAGTCAACAAAGAAACACTGGACTTAATCTGTACTTAAAATAAATGAACCTAATAGATATTTACAGAACAATTCATCCAACAGCTGCAAAGTATACATTTTTCTCCTTAGTACATGGATCATTGTCAAGGATAGACCATATGTTAGGTCACAAAACGAGTCTTAAAACATTCAAAAATATTAACATCATACCAAGTATTTCTCTGACCACAATGAAATAAAACTAGAAATCAATAACAAGATAAACTTTGGAAACTGTGCAAACTCATGAAAATTAAGGAATATGCTCTTGAATGACTGATGGAACAATAAAGAAACAAGAAAAAAAAATGGAAACAAACGATAATAGAAACACAACATACCAAAACCCATGACATACCACAAAAGCAGAACTGAGAGAAAAATTTATAGCTATAAGTGCCTACTCAAAAGAGAGGAAAACATTCAAATAAACAATGTAATGATGCATCTTAAAGAATTAGAAAAGCGAGAACAAACCAAACCAAAAATTAGTAGAAGGAAATAATAAAGATCAGAGCAGAAATAATAAAAATAATAAAGATCAGACAATTGCAAAGTATAAATAAACAATTGCAAAGTATTTGCAAACAATCCATCTGACAAATAATTAATAACCAGAATATATAAAGAGCTCAAACAACCCTAGAGGAAAAAATGTAATAATCTGATTCAAAAATGGGCAAAAGATCTAAATGGACATTTCTCAAAAAAGACATACAGCTGGTAAACAGGTATATGAAAAGTTATGCATGATTACTAATTATCAGGAAAATGCAAGTCAAGCCTATGATGAAATATCATCTCACCCTAGTTAAAATGGCTTTTATTCAAAAGACAGGCAATAACAAATGCTGGTAGGAATATGGAGAAAAGGAAAAACCCATACACTGTTACTGGGAATGTAAATTAGTACAGACACTATGTAGAACAGTATGCAGGTTCCTTAAAAATCTAAAAATATAGCTATCGTATAATCCAGTAATCCCACTTCTATGTATATACCCAAAAGAAAGTAAATCAGTATATAGAAGGCATAGCGGCACCCCCATGTTTATTGCAGCACTCTTCATAATAGCTGAGATTTGGAAGCAGCCTAAATGTCCATATACACATGAATGAATAAACTGTGGTACATATACACAATGGAATACTATTCAGCCATAAAAAATGAGATCCTGCTATTTAAACCATCAACATGGATGGGACTAGAGGGATTTAAGTGAAACAAGCCAGGCACAGAAAGACAAAATTCACATGTTCTCTTTTGTAGGAGCTAAAAATTAAAACAAACTCATGGATATAGAGTGTAGAATAATGATTACCTTAATCTTGAGTTCTAATTTGATTGCACAGTGGTCTGAGAAACTGTTATGATTTCTGTTCTTTTGCTTTTGCTTGGAAACTGAACAACCTGCTCCTGAATGACTACTGGGTAAATAATGAAATTAAGGCAGAAATAAATAAGTTCTTTGAAACCAATGAGAACAAAGACAACATATCAGAATCTCTGGGACACAGCTAAAGCAATGTTTAGAGGAAAATTTATAGCACTAAATACCCACAAGAGAAAGCAGGAAAGATCTAAAATCAATACCCTAACATCACAATTAAAAGAACTAGAGAAGCAAGATCAAACAAATTCAAAAGGTAGCAGAAGACAAGAAATAACTAAGATCAGAGCAGAACTGAAGAAGATAAAGACATAAAAAACCCTTCAAAAAATTAATGAATCCAGGAGCTGGTATTTAGAAAAGATTAACAAAATAGATAGACTGCTAGCCAGACTAATAAGAAAAGAGAGAAGATTCAAATAGGCAATAAAAAATGATCCCACCACTGATCCCACAGAAATACAAACTAACATCGGAGAATACTATAAAAGCCTCTATACAAATAAACTAGGCAATCTAAAAGAAATGGATAAATTCCTGACTACATACACCCTCCCAGGAAGAAGTCAAATCCATTAATAGACCAACAACAAGTTCAAAATTGAGGCAGTAATTAATAACCTACCAACCAAAAAAAAAAAAGGCCCAGGACCAGACGATTTCACAGCCAAATTCTACCAGAGGTACAAAGAGTTGCTGGCACCATTCCCTCGGAAATTATTCCAAACAACCGAAAAAGAGGGACTCCTCCCTAACTCATTCTATGAGGCCAGCATCATCCTGATACCAAAACCTGGCAGAGAAACAACAATAAGAAAATTTTAGGCCAATATCCCTGATGAACATCAGTGCGAAAATCTTCAATAAAATACTGGCACACCGAATCCAGCAGCACATCAAAAACCTTACACGCCACAATCAAGTTGGCTTCATCTCTGGGATGCAATGGTGGTTCAACATATGCAAATCAATAAACGTAATCCATCACATAAACAGGACCAATGCCAAAATCACATGATTATCTCAATAGATACAGAAAAGGCCTTCAATAAAATTCAACACTCCTTCATGCTAAAAACTCTCAATAAACTAGATATTGATGGAATGTATCTCAAAATAATAAGAGCTATTTACGACAAACCCACAGCCAATATCATACTGAATGGGTAAAAGCTGGAAGCATTCCCTTTGAAAACTGGCACAAGACAAGAATGCCCTCTCTCATCACTTCTATTCAACATAGTATTGGAGGTTCTGGCCAGGGCAATCAGGCAAGAGAGAGAAATAAAAGGTATTCAAAAAGAAAGAGAGGAAGTCAAATCATCTCTGTTTGCAGATGACTTGATTGTATCTTTAGAAAGCCCCATAGTCTCAGCCCAAAATCTCCTTAAGCTGATAAGCAACTTCAGCATTCTCAGGATACAAAATCAATGTGCAAAAATCACAAGCATTCCTATACACCAATAACAGACAAACAGAGAGCCAAATCATGAATGAACTTCCATTCACAATTACTACAAAGAGAATAAAATACCTAGGAATACAACTTACAAGGGATGTGAAGGACCTCTTCAAGGAGAATTACAAACCACTGCTCAGGAAATAAGACAGGACACAAACAAATGGAAAAACATTCCATGCTCATGGATAGGAAGAATCAGTATCATGAAAATGGTCATACTGCCCGAAGTAATTTATAGATTCAATGCTATCCCCATCAAGCTACCATTGTAACTTTCTTCAGAGAATTAGAAAAAAAAACTACTTTAAATTTCATATGGAACTAAAATAGTGCCTGTATAGCCAAGACGATCCTAAGCAAAAAGAACAAAGCTGGAGGCATCACATTACCTGACTTCACACTATATTACATGTCTACAGTAACCAAAACAGCATGGTACTGATACCAAAACAGATATATAGACCAATGGAATAGAACAGGAGGCCTCAGAAATAATGTCACACATCTGCAACTTTGACAAACCTGACAAAAACAAGCAATGGGGAAAGGGTTTCCTATTTAAAAAATGATGTTGGGAAAACTGGCTAGCCATATGCATAAAACTGAAACCGAACCCCTTTCTTACACCTCATACAAAATTTAACTCAAGATGAATTAAAAATTTAAATGTAGGACCTAAAACCATAAAAAAACTTAGGCAATACCATTCAGGACATAGGCATGGGCAAGCACTTCATGACTAAAACACCAAAAGAAATGGCAACAAAAGCCAAAATTGACAAAAGGGATCTAATTAAACTAAAGAGCTTCTGCACAGCAAAATAAACTCTCATCAGAGCGAACAAGCAACCTACAAAATGGAAGAAAATTTTTGTAGTCTATCCATTTGACAAAGGCCTAATGTCCAGGATCTACAAGGAATTTAAACAAATGTACAAGAAAAAAACAACCCCATCAAAAAGTGGGCAAAGTATCTGAACAGACACTTCTCAAAAGAAGACATTTATGCAGCCAACAAACAGATGAAAAAAAGCTCTTATCACCGGTAATTAGAGAAATGCAAATCAAAACCACAAAAAGATATCACGTCATGCCAGTTAGAATCATCAAAAAGAAAACAACAGATGTTGGAGAGGATGTGGAGAAATAGGAATGCTTTTACACTGTTGGTGGGAGTGTAAATTAGTTCGATCATTTTGTCGAAACAGTGTGGCAATTCCTCAAGGATCTAGTACCAGAAATACCATTTGACCCAGCAATCGCATTACTGGGTATACACCCAAAGGATTATAAACCATTCTACTATAAAGACACATGCACACGTATGTTTATTGCAGCACTATTAACAATAGCAAAGACTTGGAACCAACCCATATTCCCATCAGTGATAGACTGGATAAAGAAAATGTGGCACATATATACCATGGAATACTATGCAGCCATGAGGTCATGTCCTTTGCTGGGACATGGATGGAGCTGGAAACCATCCTTCTCAGCAAACTAACAAGGGAAAATAAAACCAAGCACCACATGTTCTCACTCATAAGTGGAAGTTGAACAATGAGAACACATGGACACAGGGAGGGGAATATCACGCACCAGGGCCTGTTGGGGTTGGGAGCTTAGGGGAGGGATAGCATTATGAGAAATACCTAATGTAGATGACAGATTTATGGGTACAGCAAACCACCATGGCACGTGTATACCTATGTAACAAACCTGCACATTCTGCACATGTATCCCAGAACTTAAAGTATAATAATAAGAAAAAAGAATGATTACCAAAGTCTGGGAATGGTAGTTGGTGTGGGAGTGGGGATGGTTAATAGGTAAAAAAAAAAAAAAAAAAATACATAGAATGAATAAGGTCTGTTACAATGGGGTGCTTACAGTCAATAAAAACTTATTGTAGATTTAAAAATAACTAAAAGGGGATAATTAGAATGTTTGTAACACAAATAAAATGATAAATGTTTGAGGTGATGGATACCTTGTTTTTCATTATGTGATTATTATGCACTGTATTCCTGTATCAAAATATGTCACGTTCCCCATAAATACATATATCTACCATGTACACCAAAAAGTAAACATTTTAAAAGTATACAAATGAAAAAATTTAAAACAACAGGTCTCTGGGTCAGGATCAGAAAAACACATCACAGAGAAAAGCATATTGAAAGCCTCTGAGCACCCAAACTAAAGGGACTTACCTAGGGTACAGAAGCAACTTTCCAAATAAGATAATTCTTTGCTTGGAGAACTGAAGATCAGAAACCAGGATGAAATTGGCCCAAGTTTAAACTTACATCCTTTCTTAGAAAACTGACTTTCAGACCTTCCAGATGGTATTAGAGAGATGAGGCTATTGGGATCCCCACACCTGGACAATAAGATATACCTGCTGTCTGTTGACCAATTCCCCTTCCTTACCTTATCTCTCCCTAGTTTCTATTTTTCTGCCTGTGGTTACAATGAGAGACTAGAACCTTTATCTGACCACCTGCCGCTTGTTAGCCAACTCCACTTCCCCGCCTCTCTTTTTTCCTTCTCCATTGTATAAACCCCTAACTTTTGTCGGAGAGGAGAAATGGATTTGAGATTTGGCGCCCATCTCTCTGGCAGATGTCACCCGTAAAAGAAAGTTGTGTTTTTTTTTCCCCTCCTTGGTGATGCTCATTGTCTTGGTGACTGGTTTTCGGTGTGGTAAACAATGAGATTTGGACCAAACCCCTGATGTTCGGTAACAATGACATGACATGGGTCAACAGCAATCCAGCTGCTCTCCGCACAAAAGCCAAAACTTGAGAGATGAGGATTGGTGGGAGGAAAAGTAGGTTTTATTCGCAGAGGCAACAAACTGAGAATAGGGTGGACTAGCCATCTCAAGTTGGTACAAATTTCAGGCTCTTTTTGTGTTAAGGACAGGAGGAAAAGAAGGGGTTGGGATCAGGAGGTGACTGACGACCTCAGACATCTAGGCACCAGAGAGGGTCCAAGGAGGTTGGGAACACCTTTGTCTTTTGTCAGTTCATGATGCTCCTATTAACAAAACATATTTACTTGTTTACATACTTCTTCTTTAATCCCAGAGTTAGTTTCCAAAACTATATGGTTGCTGTTTTTGCATTTTATCTCTGCGTTCTAAAATTATCCTGGCCTGTTTTGAGGAATGAGTAAAGGCCCTTAAACAAAAATGGAGTTAGTTACGTTAGTTTATTTGTTGTTGCACTGTTAGATTTTCCCCCATCCTTTTGTTTTAAAGACAATGGCGTTTGGAAAAACCTATGGGCTGGGAAATCTTTGGCTACTCACTTTTCTTGTTATTAAAAAATCAAACAAATAAGCAAGGAAACTGAAGGCTTATAAATACAATTTTTGACAGTTTGATTTTTAAGTTTCCTTTTCACTATTTGATGGGCCTTTGATATTGGAAAGAGAAAAAGAAATATGGAGAGAGAGAGAGAGAGAGACAACAAAAGAGACAAAGAGAGCGCAAACATAAAAGTTGAAAGAAAACTCCATACCTCTGCAGATAGGCACATATAAATGACTCCACATGCCAGCATGCTACATATAAGAACTAGAAACTATGAGTAGAAAAAGTTGCTTATTGGTAGAAATTGCTCAACAATAATAGTGAAAAAATTGTCTTGAATATATAGGAATATAGGATCCTTACTTATTCTTCATGTACCAAAGGCCATGGATTGGTTGGACTGAACTGATGTTACAAATTTATTAGTCAGTAAGGAAGATTAGAATTTAAAAGGAAAATACTAGGTGAATCCCAAGTCATTAGAGAAGCAATTCAAGGATAATCAATTGACATTATTTTAGAGTACATAATATTTAATTCAAAGATTTGTTCTTTAGGGAATTTGTCTAAATACATTGTGTGTGTTCGTGTTTGTGTGGGTGCATGTGATGTTCAGTATGTATAATAGTGTTGTCTTACCTGGGAAGCAGGTAATATACCAACCAACATCCTGAGAGAAACTTACTATAACTGACCTGCAAATATTTACTGTTGTAGGCCACTAAGATTTGTGGGACTTGTGTAAGGCAGTATTATAGCAGAAATCTGATTTATCAATTCAGCAGATGATAAATTAATTTGATAAGTCTGACCTCAAAAAACAAGGCTCTGTCTCTGGCAAAGATACACAGGGTTATAATTTGAATTAAGTGAAGATTGTCAACTTACCTATAGAATATTGGCTCACAAAATAATGTTCCAACTCTTCAAGTTTTACCATTTCTATTTTAAATGTTCTATTCCCTTGACTTCTTTGGTTTTGGTAAAAATAAAAATGGATATTCATTTTTTTTTCCAAATTATTTTGAATTATAGCCACCTTTTCAGGCAGAATCTACAGATAACTACAATTCATTTCTTTAGCCAAAGGATAATTGGGCTTTCAATCATTTAATAATAAAGCAAGAGCCTGCAAGTTCCAGAAGAATATTGTGAATGTAGGAGAAATCCTAAGATTCTTGAACAATAGCCAGCACAATGGAATATTCTCCCTATTACCTCCAAGAAACCTGACTTCCTAGTCCAGATTTTGCACTAATAAGGTTTGAAGTATTGGCAAATTCATGTCTATTTTCTGGTTTTAATATTTTCAGTCAAATAATTGGATGAGTAGAATAGTGCTGCAGAGTTTACACTCTTCATTGGTGACTTGGGCATATCAAATTGAATAGGAGATGGGGAATGGGGTCAGATTGAGGTACAAATATCTGGTAACCTTTGCTCTTGATTCAACTGTATAAAAATCCATCCTTAATCTATTTTTCCTATTGAGACTATGGATAATTTGCTAATGAGAGGTCCATAGCTAAACACACTAAAAATCCATTAACTGAAACAATTTCAAGCATTCTTTCTACGTAAAATTCTCACAGACCCTGGTAAAGGAAGATGCAATAAAGGTTTTAAGTTTGAAGGTGAAAATGACCTTTTTTGCTGCTTTAATTTCAGTTTAATTTTCACTTTGAGGAAATGGTAAATCTTTATTCCTACAGCAGTCTTTCTCGGTCATTCCATCTTTTGTTTTAGTTTTATGATAACCCCTCCCTGGTTTATTAAGTCAACAGTATGCTCCAGATATGATGTAGACATATTATTGTTTTAGGAAAGTCTGTAAGCAATTACAATCGACAATTTATGCCGTACCTTAAATGATAATAACTGTGATTCATTTTAGAAATGGTTGTTATAATCGAACCATTAAAATTCCGTAACAAACTGCTATTCACAAACATTAAAATGAAACAGTGCCTGTTTTGAAGATTTTCTTAAATAGTGAAAACTGTTCTGTTAGCTATTTGCTTTGTCAAAGCACATTAAATCTCACCATGGCAAATTCCAACAGAGTCAAGTTTCTCTAAAGTCGTAGCTTAATCAAACATTTGCTAATGAAAATTAATGAAAGTGATATAACTTTCTTAATTCAAACAGTCTTACTGAAGACACAAAGGATCTACAAAAATATACCTTAAGATGGAAAATAAATTGACCAAAGATTATTAGACCAGGAAGTTTCAATTAAGTAATGCAAAGAAGTGTCCTGATTTGCACCAGAAATAGAACTTACATGTCCATGGAGTAAATGGATGACTCAACCAGGAGACCAAATTAGATTCTTTTATGTTAACAATTTTTTAAAACTTAGCCTGAAAAGCACTTTATGTTTCTGGATCCTGGATCTTTCATCTACCAGCTGAAGGTCTTTGGACGATGTATTGTTTGAGACACTGTTACATTTAGAGTTATGATCATGTAATGAGAAAGTTATGATACTAATTAACATATGATATTTTCTTCATCCCCTACACTGAACTCAAATTGTATTGTTCCCATGTTTTGTCAAAAATGCATTTAATACGTCTCTTTAACTTATAGCGTAAAGACTAAACTCCTCACTTGGCATGTATAGATAGTATCTTAGTCTATTTGTGCTACAATAACAAAATACCTGAGACTGGGTAATCTGTAAGTAATAAACATTTATTTCTCAGTACTGAGGATGGAACGTCCAAGATCAAGATGCAGGGAGGTTTGGTGTCTGGTGATGCCTGCCCTTTTTTGAAGTTGGTGACTTTTTACTATATCCTCCCACAGCAAAAACAGATGGAGGTTAAAAAGGATGACCTCACCCCTTCAAACACTTTTATAAGGTCTCTAAGTCCATGCCCTAGCGTCAGAGCTCTCATGGCCTAATCACCTAATAAAGGCTCTGCCCCTTAGTACTGTTGCACTGGGGATAAAGCTGCAACATAAATTTAGGGAGGGACACAAATTTTCAAACCATAGCATCCTGCCCCAGATCTCCCAAAATGTATGTCCCTCTCATGTACAAAATGCACTCAATCCATTCCATAACCTCCAAAGTTTTATTTCACTCTAGCATCAACTTTAAAGTCTAGGTCCAAAATTTCATTTAAATATTATCTAATTCCAATATGGGTGAGACTTAAAGTATGATTCATCCTGAGGCAAATTTATCTCAGCCGTAAGCCTGAGAAATCAAACAAGTTATGTGCTTCTAAAATACAATAGTGAGTCAGGCATAGGATAGACACTCCCATTCCAAAAAGGAGAAACAAGAAGGAAGAAAGGGGTAATAGGTTCCATCCAAATCCAGAACCTAGCAAGGCAAACACGAAATCTTAACGTTTTAGAAAAATATTATTTCCCTCCATGAGTCACCTTCTGAACACACTGGGGTAGGGATTGGCTCTCAAAGCTCCTGGCAGCCCCACTCCCACTCCTTTGCTGGGTGCAGTTCACATGGCAGCTCTCCAGGGTTGGAGTCACGTGCCTGTGGCTTTCCCAGGCTGGACTTGCACACTGGCAGCTCGACAGCTCTGGCATCTTGAGAGTAGCCCTGCCCCAGGATCCCACTAGAGCCACATGATCCCCTCAGAGCCCTCATGAGGATGCTTTATGTGGGCCATGCCCCTACCCCAGTCCTCTGCTGGGCCCCGAGGCTCTCTGAGGCATCCTTTGACATCTAGTTGGAGGTAAGTATGTCTCCATAGGTAATTCACTCTGTGTACTGGAGAGTTGGCCAGGGATAGACACCACCGAGGTCTATGGCTTGTTTCTTTTGGAGGGGTGTCCCAAGCTGCATCTGGAACCATTCGAGCCACATAGAGGGAAACAAATGAGCACTGCACCCTCATGCTGGGAGCAGTCTTGAAGGAGGAGAGGGCAGTGAGTGGTTCCAAGGGCACCTGAAGCCCCTTTTATGACATTGTTCTGTTGTCCAGGCCTCGGCACTCTGGGCCTGTAATGGGAGGGACAATGCTGATAATCTCTGAAGAGTCTTCAGGGTCGTTCTCCCGTTGTCCTGATGAGTAGCACTTGGTTTCTTCCCATTCATTGATGTTTTCTCCTGAATATAATTTCTCATTTTTTACAAGCTGAGAACTTTCCAGGTCCTTAGGTTCTGCTTCCCTTTTGATTATAAATGTTCCCTTTACTTAGCTTCTCTCTTCCCACATTTTACTATAACCAGTCAGAGGAACTCATGCCACACCCTCAACACTTTACTTAGATATTTCTTCTCCCAGATATCCTAGTTTATTGCTATTAAATTCTGCCTTCCACAAAGCCCCAGGGAATGGATACAATTCAACCAAGTTTGTTGCCATTTCGTAACAAGGATGGCCTTTTCTCTAGTTCCCAGTAAGACATTCTTTACTTCTGTCAAAGATGTCATCAGAATAGCCATTGCTGCCTATACTTCTACTAGCATTCTCATCACAACCACTTAGATAATCTCTAAGAAGATTTAGTCTTCTCTAAAGCTCTCTTCTTTTGAACCTTCACCAGAGTTGCCTTTAATGCTCCATTCATGGCAATATAAGCTTTTTCTTTTTTAAAAAAATTCTTATTTTAGTTTCAGGGTCACATGTGCAGTTTTGTTCTACAGATAAATTGAATGTCACAGGGGTTTGCTGTATATGTTATTTCATCACCCAGGAAATAAGCATAGTATCCTATCCAATGAGTACTTTTTCAATCCTAGGGTTTTCTACAGGCATCTCAAAACTCATTCATTCTTGACTCATTACCCAGTTTCAAAGCCAATCCTGCATTTTCAGCTATTTGTTATAGTAACACCCCACTTCTCAGTCCCAGTTACTGTCTTTGTTTGTGCTGCTATTGTAAAACACCTGGGACTAGATAATTTATAAATAATAGAAACGTATTTCTCACTGATCGGGAGGGTGGGAAGTCCATAATCAAGGCGCAGGCAGGTTCAGTGTTTGGTGAGGGCTGAGTCTCCGCCTTGGAAATGGTGCCTCGTTGCTACATCCTCCAGAGGCCAGTGCTTGGATGTTCTCACTCAGCAAAAGGGCAGAAGGGGAAAAACAGGAGCCTAGCTAACTACTTCCCAAAGGCCCTTTAAGGCATTAATCCCATCCGTGAGCACTCTAATGACCTCCTAAAGGTTTTACTGCTGCACTGGGGACTAAATTTCAACATGAATTTTGGAGGGGGCAGCACAGACTTTACTGTAGCATGTACATACAGTGTGGAAAATTAGGGGCCACTCTGTTTGTATACAGATCTTTTCAAGAGCTATGAGTGCAATAAACAGGTCCCTTGTTTTCTGTAAACTTTAATTCCATCATCTAAATACTAAAGAAAATTATGCCCTATTTGAAGATATTTTTGTGAGAAATAAAGTGGATAACATAAAATAACTTGAATGATAGAGGTGCTGAATAAGTAGCAGCTGATTATGGTATAGTTATTAGGTAAATAGTATAGAAAATTTTAGCACGATATCCATGTATTCTTAATGTTGCAGCCATTCAAGTTATTTATTTAGCAAAAATATTTGACAGGACACATTGTCTGAGACTGATAAAAAACACAACTCATAATTTCTTAGGTACAATAAAAATGTATTAGCTCATGAAAATGTGGAGGTGAAATAATATAGATACAAACAACTTGATTAAGTGACTCCCTATTACTGTAATAATTTCTCCATCTTTCATCTTTGCATCATATCATTCACTGGCTTTAACTTCTGTTTTCTCCACTTGGTGGGAATTTGACCCCCTTCAACTCCTAGCATTTAAATTTCATAGCTAGAAAGAAATGAATCTTCTTATACCTAGAGTATTAGTCTGTTCTTGCATTTATATAAAGAAATACACGAGGCTGGGTAATTCATTTTAAAACGAGGTTTCTTAGCTCACAGTTCTGCAGTTTGTATAGGAAGCTTGACACCCATGTCTGCTTCTGGTGAAGCCTCAGGAAACTTTCAATCATGGCAGAAGGTGAAAGGGGAGCAGGAGCACCAAATGGGTACAGCAGGAACAAGAGAGGGAGAAGGAGGAGGTCCCAGACTCTTTCAATAACCAGAGCTCATGGGAACTAAGCCAGTGAGAATGCACTTATCACCAAGGGCGCTAAATCATTCATGAAGAATTTGTCTACATGATCTAATCACCACCCACCAGGCCCCACCTCCAACATTGGGAATCATATTTCAACACAACATATGAGGGGACAAGCATCTAAACCATATAACCTAGGTATAATTATGATTCTGGAGAATAACTGAGAGTAACCAAGCTTGGTTACATGTCTAACCCTCAAGACAATCACTGAGACTAAGAAGTGGAAGCACTGATTAATCCAGCCGAAGCCCAATGCCCACTTCTCAAGCTACTACAATAGCCAAGGAAGCAGGGAACACCTCATGTCATAAGAATTGAAGAGGCTGGGTTGTTGCATAGAGGAGGCCATTGGGTATATGTTGATAAGCCCAGCAATACTATTGGGTTGTTCACTAAGTCTGTTCAACAGTAAGCAGCTGTTATCTAGACAGTTCCAAATCCAGTTTTCACTGGTGTTCTGTGCTGCATCATCCCCATACCTAAGAACCACTGTGTCTCATTTTCAGCAAAACTAGAATGGTGTTTCCTTTAGGACTGAAGAATGGCACCTACAGGCCCAGCACAGAAGCTGACGGTTCTGTTGGGGAACATAGCACTCCGGCCTCTACCTCAGGTTTGCACCTGTCTTGCCATAGGACCTTGGAGTCATTGAGTCATCATTCTGACTCCCAATTTCCACATGCATAGAAATAAGAAGTCTCCAATACAGGGTCTTTCCAACTCTATTTTTTCTAAACTTTACCTTCATGCTTGTTCTCTGATTCAAAGGTATTTACTAGAGCTTTTCATTAACATGAATTTTTCCTGACACTACACTTTTTCTAATTTAAATGCCCATTTTTTTTAAGAAAAATATGTTTTGCATTTTAAGAGTATTTACTCCTTAAACATGAGTTAAAAATATGAGTTCAATGAACTAGCTATTTTTAAGCTATTATCAATTACTATTATTCCCTGGGAAACGCCTTCTATTTCCTCTGTCATCTCCTGGATGATGTAAAGGATAAATCCACATTGTTCCTCTTTAGATTTTATTAATTTAGCGTTTATAGTCTTGCTTCTTTTGCCCTCTTTGTGCTATCATCCCTTAGAATGACCTTCAAAATGTTCAATTTCCTGGTAACTTCCTGTTCATTATTTTCATAGAATTCAGAATGCACAAACGGTGGATTACCAGATATTTTGTGTTCTACTATAAATGACTGTCAAAAATATAAACTAGTTGGATATATTATATTTTTATGCTTTTATAGGATGCTTTTTGATGAGGAAGAGTTCTTAATAGTATTATGGATTCTGAGACCTGCTCTGGCAAAAGTGGCCCCATCTTCTTATTTACAGGTGTCCTGACTGTACTTAGGGCATATGTATCCTCAAAGAATAAAAAACACTTGTAAAATAATCAAGAGAAGTAGAGGTTTTAATGTTTACTTTTTCTTATACCTTCTACCAAATTTTAAACTTCCTGAAAGAGACTGTATCTAACTTGCTCACAATTGTTTCTTCAGAGCCTAGCAGACCCAGGCACATACCAGATGCTCAACAGGTAAATATTAGAAGAGAGAATGTCTAAAGCTGCTGCTCTGTAGTTATTGAGATGTAAATATAATGCCTTCCCAGAGTCAAATATTTTATTACCATATACTAGGCATTTTCTATATAGCTCCCCACCGTGGGGGAAAAAAAAGATGTGATGCCTTTAATTTCTACATACATGAAAATCTACTAGGGAGATTAGATAGAGGATTTAATCATAGTTTGTTGTAATTGATTTTACCAATGGGACAAGAGTCTCTCTTCTCTGTCCCATGTGGGCTTCACAGTACAAGTGTGAGGGCTTCCCCTACTGCTCTCCTCCATGAATGGCTGTGGGCTTATAACTCTCCTGGGATCATGTAGGGGAGCTTTCCCTGTAGGGTGTCCAAACCACTTGCCATGTAAGAACCAGAAGCACCTCTATGCTGTTGCTTTCACTCAAATGCCCCTCCTCCTCACCATCTTAACCATTATAACAGCAATGATAATAAGGGCTACAATTCTTTTCAAATTTTTATGTCAGGTAATAATCCAAAAGCTTCACGTTTAAACTCATTTAATTCCACACAGCCCTGTGAGGTAGTTTCTATCATTTCCCAGATGAAAAACCTGGGATACTAACGAGGAGACTAAGTAATTCACTGGCAGTGACACCACTAGAAAGAGAAGACCCAGACTGAGAATGTATGCAACCAGACCTCAAAGTGGCCTGCCTTGCTGCTCTAGAATCGCTGGAGTAGCATCTAATATTTAGTGGATATTCACGGCATGCCTGTCCCTCTCTGTTGTCTCATTTAATCCTAGTGAGAAACCTGTGAGGAAGGTATTTTATTACCATTTACAGATGAGTAAACAGAGAAACACGAAAGGAGGGTGAACAAGGATCCCACAGTCACACAGCCGTGGATTCAGTGGGCTGACAACGTTGGAAACGGGGTCTCTTAGACTTTCTTCTGGCTGAGCACGGTGGCTCACACCTGTAATCCTAGCACTTTGGGAGGCTGAGGCAGGTGGATCACGAGGTCAGGAGATCGAGACCATCCTGGCCAGCATGGTAAAACCCCATCTCCGCTAAAATACAAAAAAATAAAAAATCAGTCAGACATGGTGGCAGCACCTGTAGTCCCAGCTACTCAGGAGGCTGAGGCAGGGGCATCGCTTGAACCTGGGAGGTGGAGGTTACAGTGAGGAGATTGTACCACTGCACTCCAGCCTGGTGACAGAGCAAGACCGTCTAAAAAAAAAAAAAAAAAAAGACTTTATTCTATGCACTTTCCTAATCAAAACCAGTAACACGGACATATCAACATATGGAGACTATCCACTCCAATAGCCACTTTATATGAGGTGTTCCTTTCAACACTCATAAGAACTCCATTTTACACATGAGAAACGTGAAGACACAGGGAGGTTAAGACTCACAAGATTCCAGCATTAGTAAATGGCAGAACTTGAGTTTGAATCCAAGCCGTCTAACTCCAGACACCAAGCTACTAACTGCTGTGCTAAACTGTCTCTTAGGTCCGTGGGCAGAAAAGGCAGACACCAATACTGAGGAAGGGAGGATGGGTCCACTAATGTGACAGACACCCTTTATGATGTGGTCACAAGCTGACTTATAGTGCTCTGCCAGTGACCCCATTAGGCTTTTGTACTCAAACCATTCCCCTGCAGAACTGCTTCTTGGAGTGTCTTGCCCTGGACTACTCCAGAGTAGCTCATAGTCTAATACCTAGATTGTTGGATCCAGCAGTGCCCATTTCCTCCCCATGAATTCCTCCTTAGAGCTTTGCCTTTCTTTGAAGAAAGACCTCAACTGCAGCTGCTGCTCTAAATGTTTTATCTATCACAGTGGTCCACAAAGAAAGGCATGCCAGCAAAGGAGCCTCTGGGTTTGCAATGGTTTCTTCTTCCTTTGCCCTTCTTTCTTTCTTTCCTTCCTTCCTTCCTTCCTTCCTTCCTTCCTTCCTTCCTTCCTTCCTTCCTTCCCTCCCTCCCTCTCCTTCCTTCCTTCCCTCCCTCCCTCTCCTTCCTTCCTTCCTTCCCTCCCTCCCTCTCCTTCCTTCCTTCCCTCCCTCCCTCTCCTTCCTTCCTTCCCTCCTTTTCCCTTCCTTTCTGCTTTTCCCTTTCCCCTTTCCTTTCCTTTCCTTTGCTTTCATGTAATATCAAACAGAAACATAGCTTCATTCCTTTCATTGGACCTGAGATTCAGGATACTTAGCTGTAATTCTCTGAGTGATGTAGACAGCAAATGCCTCATTTGAAATCAGTAACTGGGATTTTCTATTCCAGGTTCAGTGTCCTTTTTGCGAACCTAAGCCAGCTCCTTGACAATTCCAGAACAACACAGGAACAGGAGAAATGCACTTTCCCCATGTCACCGGTGTCAATACAGTGCTTACTTTATAATTTAGATGATATCATGAAAATTTTAGATCAAATTCTCAAAAATTGCTTTATTTCCCTTTGTTGAAACTGCTAACATGTGTAAAACTTACTAGATTCAAATTGAAGCAACATCTTTTTCTTTTATTTCATCAAAATGATTTAAAACAATAGGCACTGATATATTTAAATCAAACTATTTTCACTCTTTTTATAAAGTTGGAAAATAGTTTAATAAGCCATGAAGGGTAAACTGAACCATGACAGATGAAAGAATTAATTTGCTGGTAATCATGTTAATTTTATCAGCATGCATATTGGAATGAGGATAGAAATTGTCTTGCAGAGAGAAAGATGTGTAGTATATAAATCTCTAGTTGAATTATAATTAATAGTATAAAATGTGGCAGGCTGAAAAAATTGGAATAATAAGATATAATAGACAGAATGACTTCCTTGATATCAAAGACAGAGTGGGAAGGAGCCAATGAGAGCCAAAGAAAACCTGATTTTATGGCCACTTCTGAAACTGCATCTGTATGAACTGAATTTTATATCAGATGAGTCAAATCCCATTTTTAGAGCACCAGCTGAGTTGCTGTTTTGAATGTCTCCTAAAATGGAAATTTTCAAGGCATAGTAAAAACGGGTCACTGACATAAAAAATCCAGAATAAAATATAGTGCTTCAAAAAATCCCAAGTCTTACCTGCTTATGTGAATTACTAATTCTTTTGTGTTTGTTCTAAAGCAATCAGCATTTGCAGGGGTTGAAGCTGGGTGGCAGTGGGGAGTAACTTTTGACAGAGCTGCTATTTTTAATCCTTACAAACATCTACATTCATCGTAAAGTACTTATTCATAAATAATTCATGGTATGTAATGGGGGAAATACTGCTATGAGAATGTTCTTCCAATGTGCGTGTTTTGTTTTGTTTTGTTTTGTTTTTCCCAAAAGCATATAAACTGAACTAAATGTTTTCAAGACTATTTGAATTCATGCCACCCGAACTTCCTGCTTTGGGATGATGATGACGTTTTCTCAGACAGATTCGAACACTTTAGTGAAATATACTGATAGGGCTGGGATTAGGACCAGAAATAGTCCTAACAACCAGTTTTAATTTTAAACAGTAATTATATTAGTTGGCCACTGTAGATGTTTGCCAACATTTAATAACATCTTATTTAATTTATTCCTCATTATACATTTAGTTATTTTCACATTATTTCACACATGTACTTTCTCTTTTTTTTTTGGATATTTTGTTTATCTACACATCGTGTATATGGTGATATTGATACTGGATGAATATTCATCCTCGATACTCTTTTCCATAAAGTGCTTAATTTATTGAGTATCTGCTATGTTTTCATTTTGTTATTTTTTGTTTTTTAAATTGAGATACATTTCACATATTATAAAGTTAACCAACCTGCAGTTTATGATTTAGCAGTTTTTGGTATATTTATAAGTATAACCATCACCACTAATTCCAGAATATTTTCATCACCATACACACAAAAACACAGGTTTGAGGCTGTATTCCCTGTCTGATCACAAACCCTGACATGTAATCTGTGTTCCTCTATGGACTTGTTTATTCTGGGTATTTCATATAAATTGAATCATATAATATATGGTCTTTGTGCCTGACTTCCTTCATTTACCACAATGTGTTGAAGGTTCATCCATGTCATACCATGCGTCACCACTGCATCACTTTTTATGGTTGAATAATATTTCATTGTATTTTATGTCACCTTTTGTTTACCTATTTATCTGTTGGTAGATATTTGGTTTGTGTCTATTTTGGGGCTATTAGAAATAACAACACTGTGAATATTCCTATATAAGTGTTTGTGTGAACATATGCTTACAGTTTGCTTGGGTGTACTCCGAGGAGTGGCATTGCTGGATCATATGGCAACTTGTGTTTAACTTACTCAGGAACCAAACTGTTTTCCACAGTGGATGCACTATTTTACACTGACATCTTTGTCTTGTTCCTGATCTGTAAGGGAAAGTTTTGCTTCTTTTGACACCAAGTATGATGTTAGCTGTGGACTTTTCATAGATGCTTTTATTAGCATGAGAATATTTTTATTCTATTCCTAGTTTGCTGAATGTTTTTACTAAGAGGGTGCTGGACTTTGGAAAGCAGATTTACTATATTTATTGAGATGAACATGTGCTCATCTTGTTTTGCTTTCTTAGTCTATTTATATGGTGAATTACATTGGTTGATTTTGACATATTGAACCAGTTTTGCATATCTGAAGTAAATCTCACTTGGTCATGGTATATGATCCTTTTTTCTATATTTAGTTTGCTAGAATTTTGTTGAGGATTTTTTGTGTACATATCATAATGAATATTGGTCTATACTTTTTTGTGAAGTCTTGTCTGCTTTTGGGATTAATGTGATACTGGCCTGAAATAATGAATTAAGATGTGTCCCTTATTTTCTGTTTTGAGAAGAATTTTGAAGTTAGCTCTATGTCAAGGTGATTCTTTAAACATTTGGTGGAATTCACTACTTTACTGAAGGCATCTGTGCTTGCGCTTTCATTTATTGGAAGTTTATTATAGTTCTACCTAGATTCATGTTTTTTTTTCTTGAGTTTCTCAATTATATCTGAGCTATAGAGTTTCTTAACATAACATTTTTCACATTTCTTCTTTATAATATTTTGTATTTAGATAAGGGGGGTAGTAATGTCTCCTTTTTCATTCCAGATTATAGTAATTGAAGTATTTTTTTCATTTTTAATTTACTATATCATCAACTTTTCTGTAAGTGTGTGATCATTTCAATATCTAAAAATAATGAATTGTTAGGCTACATAAATTTTCTGAAGTAGAAAATGAATCTTTCAAATGAAGAAATAAATAGATCATGAATATAACCAAAAGAAGGTAAGAAATGAAGAGTAAAAAAAGATAAACCAAGAAAATATAACAGAGGGAAGGTGATATAAAAATGCTTATATCATCAAAAGAAAACTTAACATGTAAAACAAAAAAAGAAAATAAAATTTCAATCCTGATTAGAAGTTTCCACTAAGCAGACATGAAATATTTGAAACTTTTTGACCTAATGGTTTGGTCTAAGGAATATAGGAAAAAAATGGTAGAGTCAAAGGAAAAACAGAAAAATTCACAATTATATTGAAAATCATCAAATATTTGACAGAGTAAGAAAACCAGAACATTAACCAAGGATAAGAAAGATTTAATTGTATAAAAAGTTATAGAGTGATAGAAATAGGAAAACATGCACTCATGAAAAAGAAACCTAGATTGATTTTAGCATATATGTAACACAAAATTCACTATATAGTAGAACAGAGAAAATTTTAATTGCAATGAATTAAAATTAAATTTACCACATCCTCTAGGAGATTACAGATAATAATGAAAGAACTAGTATACATAAGCAAGGAAAAGCATTGTATAGTGTTGTGTATCATTAGGCAGTAAATAAACTGAAAAAATGTAAGAGATCGTGATGGCGTACTGGTGCTTATACCAAGAAATGAGTGTGCTCATTTTTTATTAAATTGTGGGGAATTGACTCTAGGAGGTAATACTTAAGGCAATACTTGAACGTTGGATAAAGTCATCTATGGAACCAAAGAGTTTTCTTGGCAGAGGGAATATGAGTGCAAAGATTAGAACAAAAATAATGCCTGGCAGGCTAAACCACAGAGAATAGGCAGTTGGAATATATTAAGTAATGGAATAAAGAACTCAGAGCTTAAAGAAATAGGCCAGGTAAGGTAAAACACTGATGTTAGGAGTAAGAGTATGCTCTACATGCCATGGGAAGTCAGTGGCATGCTTTAAGGAGGTGGGAGGGGTTGGGGTTGTATTTCCATAGGGGTGTGTGTGTGTGTGTGTGTGTGTGTGTGTGTGTGTGTGTCTGTACATGTCTAATGTGATTCTTATTTTAAAAAATTCCATATATATATTGTATTGAGAATGGATTACAGGAGATTAGAAGTGTAAACAGAGTGATCACATTTGCAATTGCCTTGTAAATACAGCTTTAATCTGTCCTATATCTGGTTTTGAATCTTCTTCTTCTACTTTGTACCTGTGTAAGCTTTTCTTTACTTAAATTTTTAGAAGTTTTTTCTCTTTATCTGTAAAATATGATTGACTATTGATCTGTTCCTCTGGAAAGTTTAAATAAAGCAAATTGCATAAAGTTCTAGACATGTTAAACATGGACAACAATGTTAGTGAGTGTGCCTAGAAATATTTCTGGCATGTCATAGATACACATCATTTTTTTGTCACGATGTCCTTTCAGACTCTGTTTTTCATTTGTTTTGGGTATATATCATAACATGAAGCACAGAGAAAAAGTTCAACATGAGTTTCACCACCTCATCCCTTATCACAGCCACCAATTAATGAAAGACACACACACATATGCACATACACTTAATCCTTCAGCATATGTGCACTGGATGGCTACTCTCTCACTTCTGCAGTTAGGTGTTAGGCCAAGTTGCAAACTCTGTGTGCAATGCTCCTCTCCCATGCTGTTCACACCCCTTCATCTAACTCAGTCACGCTCATAAACCAAGACTGAGTGTGGATGATTGCTTTTATTAGGTGTATCTCTCTTTGACTACACCCATAGAACCTTCCACATTATGATTTTTTTTTCATTGTGGGTAGAATCTCTCTCTTATTTACCATTTTATCTTCAATTCTAATTCAATATGGACCATAAAATGGCCGGTGAAAATATATTTGGGGAATAATGGACAAATTCATAAATGAACTTATGACTGGAATTGAATTTTCATTCTCCTTAATGGCCAGGGACCCAGAATTCAAATCAAGCAACACACACACACACTCACACACACACACATGCATGAAAACACACACTTTTACCACTTATGCCAATCTCACAGTGTTTTAAAAGAAATATGATCAAATCGATGTTTATCTTCAAGGTGAAATCTTAAGATCACGGTCTTATTGTGTTTAAAATCACTCTGTTGTTGCTGTTTCTTTTTATTTATTTATTTTTTCAATTTTTATTTTAGATTTGGGGTTGATGTGCAGGTTTGTTACGTGGGTATATTGTGTGACACTGATGTTGGGGGTGCAAATGATTCCATATCCCAAGTAGTGAGCAGAGTACCCAATATGTAGTTTTTCAGCCTCTATCCTCTTCCTATTCTCCCCAGTCTCAGTTCCCTTTGTATGTTGTTTTTAACTATGTCCATGTGTATCCAGTGCCTAGCTCCTGCTGATAAGTAAGAGCATGTGATATTTTGATTTTCTATTCCTGTGTTAATTTGCTTAGTATAATGACCTTCTGCTCCATCCATGTTGCTGCAAAGGACATAATTTTATTCTCTTTTATGGCTGTGTAGTATTCCATGGTGCATATGTATCACATTTCCTTTATCCCGTTTACCACTGATGGGCATCTAGGTTGATTCCATGTCTTTGCTATTGTGAATAGTACTGTGATGAACCTACAAGTTTACAAGTCTTTTATGTAAAATGATTTATTCTTCTTTAGGTAAGTTCTCAACACTCAGTAATGGGATTGCTGGGTTGGGTGGTAGTTCTGTTTTAAGTTCTTTGATAAATCTCCAAACTGCTTTCCACAGTGGCTGAAGTAATTTTACATTCCCACCAACAATGTTAGTTACATTTTCTCCACAACCTCACCAGCATCTGTTATTTTTTGACTTTTTAGTAATAGCCATTCCGACTGGTGTAAGATGATAACTCATTGTAGTTTCGATTTGCATTTCTTTGATGATTAGTGATGTTGAGCATTTTTTTCTTATGTTTGTTGGTCACTTTTATGTCTTTTTTGGAGAAGTGTCTGTTCATGTCTTTTGCCCACGTGTTAATGGGATAATTTGTTTTTTGCTTATTGAGTTGTTAATGTTCTTTATGGGTTGTAGATATGAGACATTTGTCAGATGTATACTTTGCAAATATTTTCTCCCATCCTGTAGGTTGTTTGTTTACTCCATTAATATGTTTTTGTTTTGTTTCATTTGTTTGTTTTGCTGCACAAAAACCTTTAATTTAATTAGGCTCCACTTGTCAATTTTAACTCTTTTTGCAATTGCTTTTGAGGATTTAGTTTCAAATTCTTTCCCCAGGTTAATGTTCAGAATGATATTTTTAGGTATACAGCAAACCTAAAATACCTAGAAAAACAATAACAAAGTAACCTCAAAGCTAGTAAAAGAAAATAAATAACTAAAATTAGAGAAGAATTGAATGAATTTGAGACACCTAAATCCATACAGAGAATCAAATAAACTAAAACTTGGTTTTTTGAAAGGATAAACAAAATCAATAGACTTCTAATTAGATTAACAGAGAAAAGGAGATGATCCAAATAAGCAAATCAAAAACAACAAGGAAAAATTGAAACCTTGAACAGACTAATATTGAGTTCCAAATTTGAATCTGTAACAAAAGAAAAACATAAAACCCAAAAAACTCTAGACCAGATGGATTCATAGCTGAATTCTTCCAGATGTACAAGGAAAACGTGGTACCAATTCTAACGAAACTATTCCAAAATATCGAGGAGGAGAGATCCCTCCCTAACTCATTCTAAAAGGACAACATGACCCTGATACTGAACCCTGGCAAAAAAAAAAAGAAAAGAAAAGAAAAAAGAAAACTATAGGCCAATATCCCTAGTGAACTTAGATGTAAACATCTTCAACAAAATACTAGCAAAGTGAATCTAACAGCACATCATAAAGTTAATTCACCATGATCATGTAGACTCCATTCCTAGGATGTAAGGTTGATTCAATATATACAAATCAGTAATTGGGATTCACCACATAATTAGAATTTTAAGCCAAAAACATATGATTATCTCAATAGACATGGAAAAAACTTTTGATAAAATTCAACATTCCTCTATGACACCCCCAAATAATAAGAGCCATTTCTTGTGTCCATTTCTGTGGTTGCAAAGATAGAAACATCCTTAACAACAAGAATTCAAACAGGGAATGCTGCTTTTTCACCCTAATCAATACTTTACCTAAACACACACAGACAAACACACACACACACACAGGCTCACTTATTGAAGTCTTCAGTGTTTGATATTATTTAGTGACTTGACATATTTATCCAAGATCTTTAATGAAAATACTTTCTGTCTCTGAATCAACCAGAAAATAAAGAAATCTGGCACCTCATCATGACAGGTGCTTTGAAACTAGGGCCGTGGGTGGAGCTCTTAGCTCACGTGGATGAACACAATACAGGCGTGGCTGACTGAGCGTCCCCCTTCTGTGGTCATGCTCGGTTGGATTCCGTACTATCCTTTTAATACTTCTTTTTCATAGCTCTGATCACAATGACTCTGTCTTCTTTCAGTGTGATAGCTGTTTGTGGATTGGATGGGGTGTTTTCTTCCTGAGATACAAACATTGCAATGCCACTAAAAATAGGGATTTAATTAAAAAAAGATTAAATTTAATTTCCAGTGTGACGACTTCTTTGTACATATTGTACACCAGTTCATTTTCTTAGGCATGTAAGACAGTAACTTCTTGACTACAATTACATACTTTGCATAGAATATGTAAGGGGTATAAGCAGAGAGACAGGTAAAATCAGAAAAGGATACTATATTCATTTTTTTTCTCCTACATATCCAATATTTATATATACAGGCTTTCCTCATTCTCTCTCCTGCATTCAGTAATTCCTCCTTGTTCTCTACTGATTTTGAAACAATTTTTAATTAATAGCTGATGATAAAACATTTACAATTTAAATTAAAAGATTTCTATTGGACATGATATTTATCATCTATTATCCATTTCAAAGTGCTTGAAGTGGCTTTTTAAATGCATAGATAGTGTTTATGGCTTTTGGCTTTGCAATTTCAAAAGGACATAATACAAAATTGTTAAAAAATACAGAGGCTTTATTTTTTTCCCGAGTGTGCCACCTTTTAGCCTTATTGTCAATGTCTGCAGCTTTATCAGCTTAGCATGTTTATAACTGAAAGGGCATATTGTGTTTTGCACTTCCTTGAATGTGCCATTTCCTAAATTGGTTCTTCGCCTCCCTCTTTCACTTTTTCTTCCCTTTACTTTATTACTTTTTCTCTTCCTTCCTCTTTCTTTCTCCTCCTTCTCTCTTACTAATAGTATAGTAAGCATAAGTGATGGTTTATTTTACCCATCAAATTGGGTTACAGAAGGCCCAGATAGTGAATTGGACGTTATTTCTAGGGGTGTCTGTGAGGGGGTTTTCAGAAGGGATTAGTGTTTGAATTAGTAGGCTAAATTTAAAAAGAGAGAAAGATTTCTCCTCACCACCGTGAATGGGCATTATCTAATCAATAGAAGGCTCAAATTACATAAAAAAGTGGAAAAAGGAAAAATTCCTCCCCTTCTCCACCTCAGTTCTAAGCCTTTAACCTTGGACTGAGTCTTCTGGTTATTGGACCTTCAGGCTCAAGCAGAATTAAACCAGAGGATTTTCTGGTTTTCCAGCTTGCTAATGGCATCTCATGTGACTTCTCAGTCTCCATAATTGTGTGAACCATTACCATAGTAAACTTCCTCTTATATGTGTATGTATTTTATATACAATAGGATATATATAAATATATATACACATACCTACACATATGTACACATATATACACACACATTCACATATATATCCTATTGTTTCTGTTTATCTGGGGAATCTTGAATAATGTATTAAGTGAAGAAGAATTTTTACACAGACTTTACTTTTACATATCCACGAATGAGGGCCTCACTACTAATTTTAGTAGCTAATTTAACCTTTGGACAGCAGTGAATATAAATTTATAACATATTCTATTTTTTGACCCTATCTCATCTCATGCTATTTAAAGGAGACATAGGCTCAAAATTGCTCCACAGTTTTAAGAAATATAAAATGTTAGGAAGTAATAACACATAACAAGTTGATGACTCTTTAATCTTTCCAACTAAAAATCAAGAAGTTTAACATCTCTTATTTTACATGTCAGCATTTTTCCTTCCTTAATAGTTAAATAAATACCAGAATCCATTATTCCAATCAATTACTGAATGTGTTATTTCTTTTGTCCTGCTTAAAAAGTAAAGGCAAGCAATACTGTTTCACATTTGGCTTCTTTTGTATGCTTTCTTAACAGCTATAAAAATCTGTCTGTTGAAGTGTAGTGCTAGCTGAGTAGGAATGTATAATTTAGGTTGCATAATTCGATAATAAAAATAAAAGGTCCATTTGTCGATGTGCAGTCATTGTTACTGGGGTCCATTCTCCAGCAGTGGCTGAAAATGTTGATGTTGAATGACCTGCGTCTACTTTTCTTTTATGTAAATTCAGGAAAGAAAAAGTGTCTTCTAACATTTCTCACGTATTTAGCATAATCTTTCTGGGTTCTCCATTCTCAATGCTGAAGATCTTTCCTCTGAAATCTTAGAATACATTGTTCAACTCTATTTAGTTCGTAATATAACATGTAGGCTTTCCTCTTTGCATCAAGCAGAAGGTGAATATATCTTTCTGCAGTGTTAGTTGCTGCCCTTGCCAGGCCATTCATCTCCCCTCATTTATTCGCCTGATTCAGCCTCCCCAGCTCTGAGTAAATATTGATGAAGACTGATGTTATATCTACGTGTTCAGAGACACTAGCACAGTAGCTTCGAGATTTCTTATGAGTGGAGCTAAAGGCAACACTTTTGTGTAAGTGACCAAGTCTGTGTTAAGAGAGACTTGTACTGAAGCTGTGCATAAGTGAAGATGGTGTCTTTATTTATATTGCTAGTTAGATGTAGATAAAAAATCCTAAATTTTTCAGTAATAATTTTGTTCAATTTTTATGTAAAGTTGAAAAAACATCAACTCTGAATAAAGGCACCGTATTAATCAGGGTTCTCTAGAGGAAAAGAACTAGTGGAATATATGTGTGTATATATATATATATATTCCATTTATATGTATTTCATTGGTACATATATACACATACTAATATATAAAATTGAAAAAAACTTCAACTTTGAACAAGGGCACTGTATTAGTCAGGGTTCTCTAGTGGAACAGAACTAATGGAATATATATATATATACACATATATATATATGATTTTATTAAATGTTTATTAAATATTAACTCACACTATCACAAGGTCCCACAATAGGCCCTCTGCAGGCTGAGGAGCAAGGAGAGCCAGTCCTAGTTCCAAAACTGAAGACGTGGAGTCTGATGTTTGAGGGCAGGAAGCATCCAGCACAGGAGAAAGATGGAGGCTGGGAGGCCGTTTTCTCTTTTTATATTTTCCTGCCTGATTATATTCTAGCCTTGTTGGCAGCTGATTAGATTGATTAGATTGTGCCCACCCAGATGAAGGGTGAGTCTGCCTTTCTCAGCCCACTGACTCAAATGTTAATCTCTTTTGGCAACACCCTCACAGACACACCCAGCGTCAATACTTTGTATCTTTCAATTCAATCAAGTTGACAGCCAGTATTAACCATCACAGACACTAAGCTTTGCTTGTTAGTGGTTACAGAGGGGATCAAAAGAATCAGAGACCACCATCTGCTATTGTTCCTTCCAGAAACTGGTATCTTGAATGTATTATGCTCTTCTCTCAGTGCCCAGGTTATACATTAATCATAATATTTTATCCTACCCCTTTGTGGCTGACTCTATTTGTCATGAAATAATGCCATTTAGATCTCTTTCAAGAAATAACTTCCCATTTTGTCTTCCTTCCAAGATAGCATAACAGGAAACAGATTTACCCTCCCATCCAAAAGAAAAACAAACAACTTTAAAAGTGCACAGGCCGGGCGCGGTGGCTCAAGCCTGTAATCCCAGCACTTTGGGAGGCCGAGATGGGCGGATCACGAGGTCAGGAGATCGAGACCATCCTGGCTAACACGGTGAAACCCCGTCTCTACTAAAAAAAATACAAAAAACTAGCCGGGCGTAGTGGCGGGCGCCTGTAGTCCCAGCTACTCGGGAGGCTGAGGCAGGAGAATGGCGTAAACCCAGGAGGCGGAGCTTGCAGTGAGCTGAGATCTGGCCACCGCACTCCAGCCTGGGTGACAGAGTGAGACTCCGTCTCAAAAAATAAAATAAAATAAAATAAAAGTGCACAAATACATATAATTGTGACTTTAAAAATATTGGGCATCAGTTAATGAGGAGAGTAATCCCTTTATGATGGGAAACAAATAAGGCAAACCCTATCATTGCCTTAGCTAACTGTGTGAAGTGTTTCCAGACCACAGACCAGGTAAGGGGGACCCAGAAGGACCCTGGTGGTCCATTGTTTGAATGAATGGCACAGAGTACCACAGATGAGAGGAGACAGCAAAACGGAGAGAGAGAGAAAAAGAGAGAGAATTCTAGATACCTGTAGACAGTCTTCTTTGAGTCTTCAGCTGAGGACTGACAGACCTATGTATGTAAGTAAAATATCAGACAGCAGTGAAATGAACACTGAAACAATTAAGGGAACAAGTCTTAGGCTTAAATGGGCCTAGGGAGGGTTTCTGTTCCATAGTAGAGTTTCACCTCCCTTATGGCAGAATACAAGTCCTAGACTCACTGATGCTCTTGTCTTACTTAACAAAGCTTGAAAAAATTAAAAGGATACAAATAATTACAAGTAAATTAGCTGAGATCTAGAACAAAGTTCATGGACATGTATTGGTATACAAAAATAGCCAGCCTGCAAAAGGATAAAATTCATACCTGATATTTAGTAAAAACTATTATTCATAAAAAGAAGCTAGAAAATATGAGGCAGAATGAATAGACATATCAATGAATTGAAATCACTCCAGAAATAGCACAAATGATAGAATTAGTGGACAAAGACGTTGAAAGAGTTATTACATATGGATCTGACTGAGCATGTGAAATGAAAACATGAAAAATACGTTGGGAGTTATAACTGATGTAAATGACGAGTTGATGGGTGCTGACGAGTTGATGGGTGCAGCACACCAACATGGCACATGTATAGATATGTAACAAACCTGCACGTTGTGCACTTGTACCCTAGAGTCCACTCAGACCCTAGTCTTTGAGTCTTCATACTAAACATTCCCAGTTCTTTCAACTCCCCCTCATAGGACTTGGGCCCCTTCATAAAGATGATGACCTTAATGGACAGTTCATTTATAAACAATATTGATGGAAAAGGGAGATAGGAAGGTGGGCTGTCTTCTGACACCAGTGACCAATTCTCCAAATGCCTACTGGGTGTTCAACAATTTCATTCAATTCTGCTACCTGGAGTATGCATCAGGCTGCACAGCTTTCAGGGCTGAGTCCCACAAGACTGCCCCCACTTTAGATGCCAAACACAAATCCTGAAGCTACCCGTATTTCTCACAGACCAGCTATAAATTGGGAATTCTCACAACCCCCTCCTCAGGTTGGCTGATTTGTTAGCACAGCTCATATAATTCAGGATGGCACTTTGCTTACAGTTACCAGGTTACTATAAAGGAAACGAATGCACAGCCAGTTGAGGAGGTACATTGGGCAAGGCTTGGTGAGAGCCTGAGCTCAGGAGCTTTGCTCCTGTGGATTTGGGGGCACCACCCTCCCAGAACATGGATGTATCTGCCAATTCTGAGGCTCTCCAAATATAATTTTTTAAAGAGTGTTTTAGATTTCAGTCTGTAGCCCCCCATTCATCTTCCAAGAGGTTGGTGGGTGGGACTGAATGTTCCAACCCAGAATCACTGGGTCTCTCCGTTGACCAGCCTCACCCTAAGACCATAAAGCCCCATTCTAAGTCACCTCATTATCATAAACTCATGTATAATAAAAGGGACCCAGTACAAAAACAGGTGACATACTTATCACCCAGAAATCCTCAAAGTTTTAGGACCTCTGTGCCTGGAGTCCAGGAGGTGACAAAAACCAAAGATACTTTTGCATGATACCACACCAGGGGAAAACCACGTGAGTCAACTTTCTAGTCCTCTGCTGATCTGACTTGTTTTGACAGGAAGTTTTACACTTTGGACTATTTGGAATAAGATATGTGTGTGGGAGCCCGCAGCAATACTCATGCATAACCATTATGTTCCATCTGAGCTGTGGAAACTGAGATGCCATGAGATAAAAGTTTTACCCCTTAGTAAAAATATCATAAGTGGCTATTTGGTGTGATTAACATAGGGCTCATCTGTCTCCACAACATTTGAGTAAGGTGAATTGTTTACAAGCATTGGCGGAATTAGAGAGCTCTATTCAAGATTTTCTTAGGAAACAAAAAAAAAAAGCAGAAAGTTCTCACACTCATACAAACTTGAGCCAAGAGCATATCTGAAGGCAGAGTCCAGGTCCACCTTTGAAATTAATTTTAGCTACTCCAAAGCATTGATAAATCAATAGATGCAATTTTTTTAGGCATCCATTTTCTGCCACTGGCTTTACAAAATCATTTCTAATATTCTCAGATATTATTTCATCTTTTTTTCCCCTTACAAATGGAAAAACTATGAGCCAAACACTTGTCATGAATTGCCTTAGGATGCACAATGGTAGGTACTAGGACCATAGTTCAGATCAGCAGGCTCCCAACTCTTAGTATTTCCCCTGTGCACATCCCCCAAGCTCTCACTGCCATGATTGCAGGGCTTGGTGGAAAATGCATGTTCTTGGATTCACAGCCAAGTGTGTTTTGGGTTTCAGCTTCTATGTGTCACCAGAATTTGAATCTAATGAGCCCTAGCTTGCTATCACACAAAGGAAACCCATGACTTCCCACTGGCCATGGGAATTGTCAACATATGGTTGAGTTGTCACCATTTTAGACAAGCAGTTTCCTTTCCTAAAACTAGGGGAAATGTACAATATATAGAGTTACCAAAATGAGGACCTTATGTTGCAATCCAGAGAAGTTAAATATCTTTTTTTTTTTTTTGAGACGGAGTCTTGCTCTGTCGCCCGGGCTGGAGTGCAGTGGCCAGATCTCAGCTCACTGCAAGCTCCGCCTCCCAGGTTTACGCCATTCTCCTGCCTCAGCCTCCCGAGTAGCTGGGACTACAGGCGCCCGCCATCTCGCCCGGCTAGTTTTTTTTTTGTATTTTTTAGTAGAGACGGGGTTTCACAGTGTTAGCCAGGATGGTCTCAATCTCCTGACCTCGTGATCCGCCCGTCTCGGCCTCCCAAAGTGCTGGGATTACAGGCTTGAGCCACCGCGCCCGGCCAAATATCTTCTTTAAACTATTTTCCACAAACCTTTTCTCTGCTTTCCTCATTGATAAGAAAAGGAGTAGTAGAACAGTCATGACTGCGTTGTCTGTGGGAACCCTCCCAGCTGTGTGAGCACTTCCTCGAACCTGTCATAGGGTTAAATAACTGAATTGTCACAAGTCTCTTGTTTTGTGCAATCTTTTCTGATAGAGCACAAATTCCTTTCAAATATTGAAGTTGGGAAATAAATAAAAGGTGCATTTTTTCAGGATGTAATTTTTTCAATATAAAGCATTTTTTAAATCTAGAGACCTCACAATCATATCAAGAAAAATATTCTGGGGCCAGGGGCAGTGACTCACACCTGTAATCCCAGCACTTTGGGTGGCTGAGGTGGGCAGATCACCTGAGGTCGGGAGCTCGAGAGCAGGCTGACCAACATGGAGAAACCCCATCTCTACTAAAAATACAAAATTAGCCAGGAGTGGTGGCACATGCCTGTAATCCTAGCTACCTGGGAGGCTGAGGCAGGAGAATCACTTGAACCTGGGAGGCAAAGGTTGCAGTGAGCCAAGATTGCGCCACTGCACTCCAGCCTGGGAGACAGAGCCAGACTCCATCTTAAAATAAAATAAAATAAAAGTGCACAAATACATATAATTGTGACTTTAAAAATATTGGGCATCAGTTAATGAGGAGAGTAATCCCTTTATGATG
>NW_012114821.1:7571612-7581332 GCF_000951035.1 Colobus angolensis palliatus
TTTGAGTTCAGAAGTAGAATTGGCTATAAAAAAAAAAAAAAAAAAAAAAAGAAAGGAAAAAGAAAAGAAAAACATCTGGTTTATAATCCCATATAGCGGCCTAGATTTTAATGGTCAATTTTATTAAAGTGATGATCCAAGCTAACCTACATAAAACAGTAAAAAGAGAGCATCAAAGAAATTTATGGCTGGCTGTTTTGTATAAGACCAATAATGAGTAAAAATATCAACTACTGTTAAGAGAAAATCTCAGCAATTAGAAGGAGCTTTGGAATCAATCACACCCACCCACTTACATTAGATATAAGGTAGCAGGCTCAGAAGGGTCAGGTGACTTGCTGATGATCATACGTATTACATTCAGTATTAGAGGCCGGGCGTGGTGGCTCACATCTGTAATCCCAGCAATTTGGGAGGCCAAGGCAGGCGAATTGCTTGAGTCTAGGCATTTGAGACCAGCCTGGGCAACACGGTGAAACCCCGTCTCTACAAAAAAGTACAAGAAGTAGCCGGCCGTGATGGTGTGTGCCTGTAGTCCCAACTCTTCAGGAGGATGAGGCTTGAGGATGGATTGAGCCTAGTAGGTTGAAGCTTCAGACTTCAGTGAGCTATGATCGCGCCACTGCACTCTAGCCTGGGTGGCAGAGCAAGAACCTGTCCTAAAATAATAATAAAAAAGGAAGAAGTAGAGCTAGGCCTGAATTCATTGATTCTAGCTCCCAGTCTTATAGTTTAACCATAGCGAATTTGGAAGCAGAACTCCCTCACACATATGTTGTTGTTTCTTTTAAAATGAAGGAGTTGAGTCTGTTCATTATAAAGTATACTTAGAAATTAATTAAAAATAAACCATATATCTAAATATATATCCAAAATTACTAATACGAATCTCCTGGAAGAAAAATTGTTGAAAATATTTGTAACCTTGTATTAGTAAAAGATTTCTTAGATATGACTCTAATGGCATGGTTCACAAAAGAAAAAAAAGTAAATTACTTTTTCTCTATTTTTTATGGTTAATTTAAAACAAAAAACAAGCAAACAGAAATAAGAGCATTTTCATGTATCAAAGTAGCACAGATCAATTTGGTAAATAGTATTGGCAAGAGGACAAGCAAAGAGACTCTGATACAGTATTGCTGGAACCATACATTAGTGCAGTAATTCTGAAAGGCAATAGTGATCAAAATGTTAAATGCACATATCCTTTGAACCAGTAATCACGTTTAGAAATATTTCCTACAAAAAATATACACAGATACTCAGTCTCTTGTATAAAACTATCCACCGTAACACTATTTGTAACAGCAAAACCCTCAAACATCCTAAACATCTGCCCATAAACTATTAGTTTAAATAACTTACGCTATTTCCACACAATGGAGTACCACACAGTGGAGCCATTAAAAATGAGCTGCTGTATTCTGCTGTAAAATGACCTGTAAAAGTGGCAAAACACTGCACATATAACCCATTTGTGCAAGGAAAAGGGAGGGGAGGACGCATGTAATAGTGCATACCTAGAAACTGTCTGGAAGGAGAAACAGGTTTCAGGAAATGGCACTGAGACAAAATTTCATTTTATGTTATTATTTTTAACGAGTACATTTGAAAATGGAAACATGAATGGGGGAAATACCCATCATTTCTTTTCAAATACTCTTAGATAGGTGGTTTTCAACGCCAGCTGTTCATTAGAATCACCTGGGAGCTTTAAAAAATCTTAGCACCCAGGTCCCACCAGAGAGGACTAAGAAATCTCAGAATAGGCCACTGCGTATCAGTGTTTTCAAGTTCCTCATTTAGACCAGGAGCCCCCTTTTCTGTAAAGAGCCACATCCTAAATACTTTAGGCTTTGTGGGCCATTGATAAGGTCTCTGCCACGTATTATGTCTCCTTTTTAAAGACCTTTACAAATGTAGAAACCATTCTTAGCTCCTAGGTAATACAAAAATAGGCCATGAGCTAGATTTGACCCATAGGTCATTTCGCCAACCCCGGATTTAGACTATGCCCAGGCTGAAAGATAGCCTGGAAAAGGCACGATGAGACAAGCTGTGGCCAAAAGCCTGTAAGCTGCTTCCAAGAAGCTTCTGCAGGGAACTCACAGGTCTGGACCCCAGCCCTCTACCTGCCACTCAGGTTGTTCTGGTTTGGGTAGGGAGTGGAAGGGGTTTAGACTCACAACAATAAAACTGCTGAGATCCATTATAAACCAGCCAGTTTATTATTTTGTAGTAAGATGTAGAACTTTTATCATGCAGACTGAAATACCTATGTCGGCATGAACAGTACATTTTCTTCCTAGAGGCAGTCACGTGGAAAACCAGGTTATCATCAGGTTAGTTAGTGGGTGCGGAAACCATACAGGAGGAGACTAATGTTAAGACCTGTAACTCATCCATAAAGGCTTGGGACACACTTTCCCACCTCTGGAACCCCTCAGCCTCCAGAAAGCTTGTTGCTCCTCGTCTTGGTCTGGCTAAGCACTGCTGCTTGTCAGTCACCTCCTACAGCCATATGGTGAGTCCAGCTTGGCCTAAGAGCTGTATCTCTGCTCACTGGTTGGTGTTGTTACTGCCACTGTTACTAACAGTTCAGGTTCTGAAGGGGGCATGTCCATTGCGCCCATGTACCAAGTACAAGACACAATAATCATGTTAGTTTATTCTCCCAAACCCACTCCACTCAGGTTTATCATGTAACATGCTCTGTAAGGTTCTTTCTAAACCCATTAGAACATATATGGATTACCTATAAATTCACCTAATGTAACCTACTTCCTACTGAGAATTGAGGTTTTAAAGGTTTTGTTTTCCTACTTTCTTGATCCCAGCCATATAGGAATTAATGAAACCAATTCGGTATCACCTCTGGAGACAAGACAGAAATACCAAGTGATATTTATTTTTCAAATTAATGTGACTTTGTTCTCTATAATGTAAAAATGAGAGAATGCAGTCAACTCAGTACTCAATATTAGCAATAGTCAAGTCGTCAAAAAATGTCTTTCAGCAGTAGAAAAGTTTGCTTTCAAATTAAAAAGCAAAGCATGTATTGCAAACATCGTGTAATAATGATTAAATTACAGAAAAAATATATTCAGACTGACCCAAGGCATTCACATCACACCAGAATTTTGCCTGTAACAAAACAATGAATTTTATTCCAAAAAGTAGGTTAGGTCCACGTTGGCCTCAGACTTCAGCTCCAGACCCAATGAATGAGGATGAAGTACATAGTGCATGTTTAATAGGCATTGCATATAGATTAACCATTCTTTAGTATCCCTCACTAGGATTTTGAGGGAGAGAGGGATGCAATGTGGACATGTGCACTCACAAAGGCAGAATTTTTCTCCTAACTGTAACAAGACATACGTATGACCCTTTACTATATTTTGGCCCATAGCTAAGATTTTTATTTTGGGACTCTACCTTTGAAAATCACAACAAAAATCAACAGGGAGTGATTTAATATAAAATACACAAACTTCTCAGTATGAGGACTTTCACAGAAAAGGAAGAAGGGGACAACAGTAGAAATCAATTTTCTTAAAAAATAGCATTCCCCTTATTTTGTCCCTGCTACTTAACACTCAAAAACAAATCTGCACAAAACTTGGAATATAGAAAAGGACAAGAGGGGATGTTCCACTGTAAAGTCTTAGGACCTACCCTGAGCTTTCATCCTCATCAAGGCCCCAACCTATAGAGCCGAGGGCTCTCTGGTCCACTGGAGAAAGTGAGTGGTGTTTGATCATCACTCCTGCTTCACCAAAGATGGCCCAGTCACTCTCTGCCAAACTGAACCAAAGTGACCTGGACAGAGGTTGAGCCTCCCTGCTTTCTTCTTAGTTTTCTCATGCCAGAAGGATTTGCCTTGGTGAACTTCAAAACCGGATTGGCTCGCTCTTTCAGTCTCCAGCTGCACCTCCTTTGGCATCAAGTTGTCTGCCACTCCTGAATCCATTTCCGTTTCCTCCTCCCTGACCCTTTAGAATGGGGATGATGCCTTTTTTTCTCCCTTCTTCTTTTTTGGAACTCTGTTAGGGGTCTGAAGCTTAATGTTGTTGGATTGAGGAGTCTCTGCCTCCTTGACAGCCTCATTTTACTTCTACTTTTTTACTGAACCTGGTGTGGAAACTGCCACTGCTACCTTTTTCTTGTCTTCTTGCTCTCTTCCTCCTCCTTACTGTTCTTAGCTGCTTTTCCATTCTGGACAGTCAGTGCATAGGTGCCACTGGTCTTGAGTGTGGACTTGGAGAGCCCTTGCCCTTGGGCTTCTCTTCCTCATCCTCACTGGAATCATCAGAGGAAGAACTGCTGCTGCCCTCGGCCTTTACCTTCTTTCCAAGGCTGGCTTGGAAGGGGTTATGCCTGCTGCTGCCTTCTGTGGCTTCTTCTCAACTGGAGATTCATATGTCTTCTCTTCCTGCTCACTCCTGGAGTTGTCTGAATCAGAGCTGCAGACCCAACCATCCTGAAGTACCTGCTTGGCAGGAGCTGCTTTGGCAGTCACCTTGGGCTTAGGGGTGACCACAGTGGTCTTTGTCTTCTTCTCCTCACTGGAATTGCCATCAGCTTTTCTTGTCAGAAACTTTGGGCCACTGACTGCTCTTTGCCTGGGAGTTGCAGCTGACTTTGCTGCAGGTGACTTGGTAGTGGCAGCTGGCTTATTTGAGGAATTCTTGGTGGCACTGGCTAGCTTGGGAGGAGCTCCGTTATCCTTAGAGCTGTTGGGGTCTGAGCTGTCTGCAGAGATTGCTGTTGCCTTCTTTTTGCTGTAGGTGATTTGGTTGTTGCTTTAGAGATGACTCCCATAGACCGGGGTCTCTCCTCTTCCTCAGAACTGGAGTTAGATTCATCTGGGCTGTCTTCACTGCTTTCCGCAGGCTGTTTCTTCTCCGCAGTTTTGTTGGAAGTGTGGGTTCCCACAGACTTCTTTGGTTGAGGAGCAGAAGGTCGGGGGACTGAACTGTAGGGATCTGTTTTTTGCTTTTTTTTTGGAAGGTTCTGGTCTGCTTTTTCCTCATTGGTGAAGTCCTCACTGCTGGAACTCTGTTGGGTAAGGGTGGCAGCTGCTTTCACTGGGACTTTGGCCATGACTTGCTTTTTGGGTACAGTCTTCTCAAGGATGGCTGCTGTCCTCCCCTTCTCTGAGTCACCACTGCTGCCGCAGCTGCTGCTGGCTGCTTTGCTATTGGCTACTTTAGGTGCTGCTGGAGCTAGAGTACCCCGGATGGCTTTAGCCCGAGTTTAGCTGCCACAGGTGTAGTCTTTGCCTTCTGGTTCTTTGGTGCCTCATCCTCAGAGCTTGAGTCAGAATCAGAATCAGACTTCTTGGCCTTCTTAGGAGGAGCTTTGGCTACCTTGGCTTGGGGCTTGACTCCATCTGGACAGGCTTTTGCTTTTTGTCTCCTCCTCACTGTCACTAGATTCTTCACCGCTCCTGCTCTGATGCTTTGGCCACAGCCTTTTCAGGATGCTGAGGCAGACTGGTTCCCTTGGCAGGTACAGCAGCCTTCTTAGCTGGGGGCCCTTGATTGTCCCCCTCGTCCTCGCTGCTGCCCTCACTTCCGTCACAGGATGAAGACTTCTTCCTAGCTTTCTTAGTCACTGGTCCATTTGCCTGTAACTTTCGCTTTGGGGCCTTGGCAGACTTGAGCCAGAAGCTATAGATGTCCAAGAGGGAAGACGCATTAGCATCCTGCTGTGTAGTTCCTGTCACTTTGGTGAACTTCTTGGCCATCTCCAGGAGTTGGTTGTCACGCAGGAAACCAAACACAAGGGGACACAGGTGGCTGGGAACCACATGGTGCAAGACAGCATCCACCATCCTCCGAGCAATATGTGTCACTACTACCTTTTCAAAGTTAATAATTTCTGCTCCTAAGACTTTCATTAAAATGAAAAGAAAAGCCACGGACAGGGAGAAAATATTTGCAAAGAGTATGTCTGATGATAGATGGGATCCACGACTTATAAAGAACACTGAATTCAATAATAAGAAAATAATCTAATAAAAACATATGCAAAAATGTGCATAGACACTTGGTGAAAAATCTATTGATGACAAATAAGCACATTAAAATATGCTTAGCTTCATTAGTCATTAGGAAATTGTAAATTAAATCTATAGTGAAATACCATTGCACACTGGTTAGAATGTTTGAAATTAAAACAACTGAACATACCAAGTATTGACAAGTATGTTGCACCTTAAGAACTTTCATTCAGAGCAGGTGGAAATTTAAAATATTGCAACCATTCTGGAAAAAATATGTTAGGCAACAGATAAATGGATAAACAAATCGTAATATGCCCAAACAGTAAGATATTACTCATCAATCTAAGTACAAATCTCAAATTAATTGTTCTGAATAAAAGTAACCAGACAACAAAGGGTAGCTACTTGCATGATTCCATTTAAAAAATGTCTATACAATGCAAATAAATCTATAGTGATGGAAAGATCACCGGTTGTCTAGAGTTGGGGTTGGCAATGAAGGACAGATAGAGGAACGCAAGGAAGTTTCTGGAGTTATGGATATGTTCACTATCTTGTGGTGACTGGTTTCTGACTGTATACATATGTCAAAACTTATATTGCATACTTTAAATATTTGCAATTTATTGTCAAAATACCTATAAAAGCTGTTAAAATAATTTCTATGTTTCACAAATAACAATTGTGAATTCACAATCATTTATGAATTTTAAACAATTAAGTGGGAAGAAATTGCTGCATATTAGAACATGTGAAATGCAGCTTACTTGAAGAGTTGAGGTAAATTTATGGCTCTAAATGCTTATAATGAAAATGAGAAAATACTTAAATATTAAGTAAGAAAGGAATAATTGAAAATGAAGCACACAATAGGAAAAATAATGAAGCAAATAACCTAAATTAATGACATGTAAACCAAAGATATAAAAGAGAAAACAACAAAGTCAAAATAAACATTTTCAAAATGATTGAAAAACAAGAAAAATCTCTGTTAAGGTGCATCAAGGAAAAATGAAATGACCACAATAAACATAATGAGAAATATGAAATCTAATATTGATGCAGATAAACAGAAATTTAAAAAGATACAGAAATACAACAAACAACTTTCTGCCAACAAATTTGAAAATTTAAATGAACTAGACAATTAGACATATAGTTAATCAAGTAGTGTACCAAAATTCTAAAACAAAAAGAAAAAAAGTATAAATCATGCTTTGGCAATTAAAGTAATTGGTGCCATTAGGTAAATTATTCAATTATTCACTTAAATAAAATATGCAACCAAAATCTTGGCACAGCAGACAATTTCACAAGTGAGTTCTATTTAACATTCGATGACAAAAACATTCTTTCAGAAAACAAATAAAAGAGGCATTGTCCAATTTGTATTATGAGGCTAGTATTACCTCACATCAAAAATAGATAGGGAGAGTTATTTTCTTTAAATCTTATTTTGATATCTTTCAATGAATTCTCAACCTTTGCGTGATCTACTGTCTGGAACCAGAAAGAATATATCAAATTATTTTTTAAAGTTCAGTCCTTTTAAATATGTAAATATTTCTAATTATCTGCCTAAATTTTATTTTCTCTCAGCTAAACAACCCACTGTAAAAATTGTTCGTGTAAAACCAGACCTATTAATTATCAATAAACAGAAGTAAGGCAGTAGTGTTTTTATTTAACAAAGAGTCTTGTGTTTTTTCATAAAGAAGTCCTCAAAAAGCCAATATTTGCAAAGATTTAACGGTGCACTGGGATATAATATATAAGGGAAAATACTTCCCTCTCTTTCTTCTTCCCCTCTCTGCCTCTAAGCCCATTAGGTTTAGCTCTTAAAATTTTCTCTTTCAATTTATTACTGACATAATTGTGTCTGGTTATAATGCCTTTCATTAATACAACAATCTAGAGATTTCATGTCCTCAAAGATAAAAGATACTATCTGAGCAATTATCTCACCTCATGGGATTTTTGACTCATCCATCATTTAAACCCATTATTTTGGTACACAGTGTCAGCTGATCTTTTTACCAGCATGCTGTGTATGATCACGGGTGTCAATCTGTCTTTATTTTTGGTTCAGTTTCTACTTTTCAAGGAATGATTATTTTATTATATTTTCTTGAGTCTATTCCTTTCTACTTGGCCAGGTAGAAAGAAATATATATTTATGCTAATAGAAAGACATCTACTAAATCTTTCAAACAATAGCAGTATAAATCTTAAAGAAAATCCAAATCTTCCCTTCTTGAGAGAGAGAAAAAGAATGTCCATATGTCAACAACAATAAGTCTTATTTTTATTTTGTTTCAATGTACTATTAGAGGTTTCCAAAGTTATAATTTTTTCAAGATTATTATTATACATCCATCTATCTTTATTTTAGCTATTTCTGCATGCTTGCAAATCCTAGAATTCCATAAGTAGCTGGATTAGATATGTATAAGAATTTTAGCAAAGGTTGTGGAAGGTGCACACGTTTATAGTAATGAACATCAATAAATAACTTTATTTTGCCATCACTAGGTCCTATGTGCATGGGAGATTTATACTGTATTCCAATCCCCCATTAAGAGTCTCTTCTACAAACACTTATTCATTGCAGAGTATTTTGCATAGTTGAAATCCCTCTAGGCGAGTCTCTACTGATCAATAGCTTTGATATCCAACAGATGCAAGAGGAAGTTAATGTCTCCCTAGCGTGTGGCATCATGTAGATTTTCATTTATTGCAGTGTTGATCCAGAAATTTCTTATCCCTGTTAGTCTTGGTCCCAAGAGTTTGGAACATCTGCCTCTTGCCATTTTCTGACTTTTAATGTATTTTTTAAAAATGTATTACTATGAGTAGACTTTTTTCTGTGAGAAGTAAGTGTATGTATAGACACATAATTGTCATCGATGATAACAACTACATTCATCGATCCTAATGGAGATATTATGCACCACCCATCCAAGAAACTCAGCACCAAAAAGTGCATTTGTTTTGGGTAATAAAAAATAAAAATAAAAAAATCTCATTTTGCTTCTTATTCTTTTATTTAAGTGTTCATATTTCATAAATGATATAATTGCTCTGGGACAGGTCCTGTTCTGGGTCTATAATATGCTAATACTCAGATCTTTCCTTATGGAATTCAATATGCTGAATTCTGGTGCAAGTAACATTTTCCTTATAAATGGCATTCTGAGCAAGAACATAAAAACTACTTTTCTTAGGAAGCTTGCAAATAGTGTTTACCTCATCTTAAACGCTATCTATTTCATGTTATCTAGAACGATATTATAGGAACTTAGCACTTCTCCCCATTTTACAGACAATTCTCGTCTCTCCATTTCTCTCTTTCTCTCTCATAATCTGGCTGTCTGTCTTAGACCAGACCATGATACAACAACTTGGAAGCAGGTAGTTTATTTGAGAGATGATTCCAGATAGGGAGTGTGAAAGTGAAATAGGAGAAGAGAAAATACAATAGAGTACATTGGTGAGTGGCTTACCATTCTAAACAACTGGAACTCAAAAACCACAAGGGACTCTCTGAGAAACATTCAAGCTTTTCTAGACAAGCCTGGAGAGTCTGAGGTCATTTATCCATTGACTCCCATCCCCCAGGTGGTAAACACTGACCCTGGCAGCTTTAGCTCCCTTACACTTTTGAGTTGGACTTGCAGGTCAGACCAAGCCTGCATGGCCAAAGCAAGCAT
>NW_012114821.1:7586062-7587822 GCF_000951035.1 Colobus angolensis palliatus
TAAAAAAATCTCATTTTGCTTCTTATTCTTTTATTTAAGTGTTCATATTTCATAAATGATATAATTGCTCTGGGACAGGTCCTGTTCTGGGTCTATAATCTGCTAATACTCAGATCTTTCCTTATGGAATTCAATATGCTGAATTCTGGTGCAAGTAACATTTTCCTTATAAATGGCATTCTGAGCCCAAGAACATAAAAACTACTTTTCTTAGGAAGCTTGCAAATAGTGTTTACCTCATCTTAAACGCTATCTATTTCATGTTATCTAGAACGATATTATAGGAACTTAGCACTTCTCCCCATTTTACAGACAATTCTCGTCTCTCCATTTCTCTCTTTCTCTCTCATAATCTGGCTGTCTGTCTTAGACCAGACCATGATACAACAACTTGGAAGCAGGTAGTTTATTTGAGAGATGATTCCAGATAGGGAGTGTGAAAGTGAAATAGGAGAAGAGAAAATACAATAGAGTACATTGGTGAGTGGCTTACCATTCTAAACAACTGGAACTCAAAAACCACAAGGGACTCTCTGAGAAACATTCAAGCTTTTCTAGACAAGCCTGGAGAGTCTGAGGTCATTTATCCATTGACTCCCATCCCCCAGGTGGTAAACACTGACCCTGGCAGCTTTAGCTCCCTTACACTTTTGAGTTGGACTTGCAGGTCAGACCAAGCCTGCATGGCCAAAGCAAGCATCGAAGCAAAGAAGTAGAGAGACAGAGACACTGTCACCTTGCTGGTAACTATCCACTAAAACTGCAGGTGAGCTAATTCAAAGATAGGACAAGGAAACATGGATTGGGACAGACACTGCCCTCTGCACTATCAATGTATGTTTATAATGAATGGCAATCCTTGGCTATCTATGTAGGTATAGAATATGTAATTCAAGGATAGAGAAGTGGAAGCCTTATAGTTTTTCTGAAACAATAAAATTCTCATGTTAAAACTAGCAGTTTCTTATTTTTCTGGATGCTGCAGAATTTGCATTGGAGTGAAAAAGTGGACAGAGTGGACAGGTCTCAGGATTCTAATTCCAGGATCACAGGTTTATTCCTTTTGTAGTGCGGCTGGTGAGGTACACCACTAAAATTCCATCTGCCATGAAGTAAGCTGAAACTTCTCTAGATCCTCCAAATAATCAGTCTTTTAAAGGTGGTTATTATTAGCTCATTAATGTTTCTGTGCCCTGGTTAACATTTTAATAAAATTTTTAGAAAACTTTATTATATTCTGCATATATTATATATATGCGCCTAGGTATATATGATATATCTATGACTCTGTCTCTCTCTCTCTCTCTCTACACACACACACACAGGCATAGATAATAAACCAGAATCCCAACTCCATGGCCTTTGACTTTTGCATTGAATTTCCATTGCCTCTTTATTAGATTTTAATTTCCGAGATTTTAAATTTCCATTGAATTTTAATTTCTAAGAAGATAAAGATATTGTGGTGGTGTTGTTGTTTACATGTATATCACCTGAATGTTTATCAAAGTATTTGTTCTCAAGTACTATATATGGTGATCTAATAGATTTTTCTTAGTCTGTATGAGATATTTAGATACAAAACATGAGGGTAAGGCCATCTTGGGGCTTCAATAGAGTAATATGACTGGTGCAGAAATGTTGAAGAGCTCTCTTTTTTTCTCATGTATTGAGCTACTCAATTTATATATATATATATGTTTATATTATATAATTTATTTACATAATTGTTTTTGCTGAGAAACAATAAATTTTATTAT
>NW_012114821.1:7589052-7590997 GCF_000951035.1 Colobus angolensis palliatus
AGGCTAAGGGAAGCATGAGGCAGGGGTTGCAAGGAGTTGGGAAGTTATTATTTAATAGGTATCACATTCCAGGTAAGCAAGATTAAAAAGCCCTAGAGATCTGCTATACAACGTGCTTATAGGTAATGATACTATACTGTAAATGACAAAGGTGCCAAGAATACACATTGAGGAAAGGCAGTTTCTTCAATAAATGGTGCCAGGAATATTGAGTATCCACATTCAAAAGTATGAGATTAGATATCCATCTCTTACCATATTAAAAAGCCAACTCAAAATGGATTAAAGACTTAAATGTATACCCCAAAACTATGAAACTACTAGAAGAAAACATAGGCAAAACATTTCACAATATCGAGCTGGGCAAGGATTGTTTTTAATAAAATAAGGACCTCAAAAGTAAAAGCAACAAGACAAAAAATAGACAAATAGTATTATATCCAACTAAAGAGCTTTTTCACAGCAAAGGACGTTGATAACGGAAGAAAGTGACAACCTGTAGAACAGGGGAAGATGTTTGCAAACTATACATCTAACAAAGGAGTTAATATCCAGAATATATTAAAAAATTTACACAACTCAACAGAAACCCCCCAAAATCTGATTTAAAAATGGGCAAAGTAACTTAATAGACATTTCTCAAAAGAAATCATACCAATGGCTAGCAGGTATATGAAAAACATGCTCAAAATCGCTAACTATCATGGGAATGGAAATCAAAACCACAATAAGATACTTCACTTATCCTAGAACTGCTATCATCCAAAATGCCTAATAAAGCAAGTCTTGGTGAGGATGGAGAAAAGGAAACATTTGTATACTGTTGGTGGATTTGAAAATTAGTATAGACAATAGAGAGGTTTCTCAAAAAACTGAAAATAGAACAAGATCCAGCAATCCCCACTAAAAGGTTTATATCTAAAGTAAATGAAGTATGTCAAAGACGTATCTGCCTTCCCATGTTTATTTCAGCACTGTTTACAAAAGCCAAAATATAGACTCAACCTACGTGCCCAATAATAAATGGCTCAGCAAAATGTGGTATATGTGTTTGTATAGATGCACACATATACAATGGAAGACTATTTAGCCATAAAAAGTATGACATCCTGTCATTTGTAACAACATGGATGAACCCGGAAGTCACAAAGTTATGTGAAATAAGCCAAACACATAAAGATAAATACCATATGTGGAAGCTAGAAAATAAAGAAAATTGATATCACGACTATAGAGAGTATAACAGTCATCATCAGGGACTGGGAAAAGGAGGGGGAAAAGAGGAGGATGGGGAGAGGTGGGTCAATGGTTCCAAAGTTACAATAAGATGAGAGAAATAAGGTCTGGGGCTGTATTTCATGGAACAGTGACTATGCTTCACAGTAAGTTGTTATATATTACAAAATGGCCAGAAGAGAGGCTTTTGAGTGCTCTCACCACAAAGAAGTGATAAATGCTTGAGGCAATGGATATACTAACTACCCTGATTTGATCATTGTACAACATATGCAAGTATCAAATTGTTAAATTATACCCCATAAATATGTATAATTACATGACAACTAAAAATTTTAAAAATTGTTAGTAGGGTAGAATTCGTATTATGTGTTCTTACCACAATAAGTAAATAAATAATACAGAAGTGGTTTGTCTTTAGACATCTGTGATGATACTGTTCCATTAAATTAACATCTCTTACAGACACAAAAATAATGCAACAGTAAGGTATTGTATTAAAATTCCACATGTGGGCCTAGGAAATTCTGCTTGAAGAAGGAAAAACAATTCATTTTGAGGAATCAGATTATTCCCAGTAAGGGAGTGTCAAGTTACAAAATTCTTAGAAGGAACTGACATTATTCTTCACAAATGAAAGGAGTAATAACATTTTTTTGTGTTTTTTTTCCGTAATTTTCCTCTTAAACCAGTTTATTAAATATTTGTC
>NW_012114821.1:7591422-7604662 GCF_000951035.1 Colobus angolensis palliatus
ATTAAGGACAAAAGACTGGCTAAGACTGAAATTTTCATCTGAGAAGAAGATTCTACTTGAACATTCAGGGACTAGAACAGACGTTGGACTTCATTTTCCTTGGGGTGGGATGGAAGCTCTGGGACCAGTGAAAGAAGGTTGGTCTCTCTTACCCTTTTGCTCCCAGTTAACACTCACACTCTTGATGTAGAATATAGGAGAAAATATAGAAGAAAATTTAGAAACATATATATGTCTTCCAATATAAGACAGGACGCCCAAAAGTCATAAAGGAAAAAACTGATACATTTGATTACAAAGACAGCACCCCACATTTATGAATGCACAGCTAAAAATAATTCAACATAAAGTCAAAACACAAATTATAGAGTGTAGAAAATATTTGCCTCACATAAAATTTTTAAAAATAATATTTTTAATAATAATTGCTTGCTACATTGATATGAAGAAGGCAAAGAAGTCAAGATAAAAATGAGAAAGGATGTGAATAGAGAAAACACTGAAATGAATGTAAATTGTGTAAAAATGTAGGAAAGAAAGCTCAACCTCAAGTAGCTAGAGAAATGCAAAGTATGAAATGGATTATAATTTTCTAGCTGTCTTTATTCAGATTGGACGTACTCAGAGTCTTTACCTCTTCATTATATGACATGATTTATTATATGTCCTTCATATACCCTTATGCCCTTATATGAATATGCCCTAGTTTACCAAAGTCCAGGAGTATTTGGACCTTGAAGAATAAATAATAGCCATGATATTCCTACAGGACCTGAAATATTTTCTTTTCAATCTCATCTTAGTCTAATATCTACTTTTGTCTTTCTGCTACCATGGAATAATTTTTCCTAATGATGTCTCAGGACATTATTTTTTCTTAGTATACTAAAAATGTCTCAGTATTCTATCTTCTACTTGTAATGGTTTTCCCTGTCTTTTCTTCCAGCTAACTCCACCCATGACCTCAAATACAACCTCATGATTTAGGTAAACTATTACACTTGAGTGTTCAAATCACCTGGTATTTCTTCTTCATAGCAATGTGTATACTTTTATTTAAATAACTAATTACTTGCATATCAAACCATGAAGAGAGGCTATCTTTTAAAAGGGGTATATCAGTAGACAGTGTTGATAATTTAGTTGTATTTGAATCTTTTCAACGAAAATATATTTGTCAATTATAGAAACAGTTCTATTTTATGCAACTTATTTTCTGACATAAAAGTTTAAACTCCCACTAACATAATGCACCATGAGGTCTTGGATTATTTTCTATTGCTTACCTTTGGATTTCTAGGACTTCGCATGTGCCCTTGTGTGCAGTAAATGCTCAATAGATATTTATTGACTCTCTAACACCAGATGCTTATTGTGCTATAAACAATGCAGTGTAGAGTGAAACGATCCTTTCATTTTGAGACCCATGCTTTTTCTATTGTTTGAACACAAAATAACCTTTGTTCTATGATAGCTACATCCAACTGCTGATTTATTTGCACTTCCATTTGAGTAAATTCTTAAGCCTTTTGAGATGTCTATGCTAGGTTTTCTTGAAACAGCTTCTGTGAACTCAAATAGAAAATGTTTTATTCTCTTAGTAAATGTTTACGGAATATCTCCAATGTGCCAGGACCTGTACTAGGTGCTGGGAATGTGGAATAATTGAAACAAACTTCCTTTATTTAAGAAGATTTCATTTTACTGGAGGACCTGTAGACTTAAAAAGAACTTTATACCTATCATTTGTTCTTTTTTGTTTTGTTGTGTACTGTGCCTTTCTGGTTATTAATCAAGAAAGGGCTAATATGCTCCATTTGAATTTTAAAGTACAAGTGAAAAATAAAAATGCACTGGGGTACCAAACAATCACATTGCAGTTGATTTCCTGTCACTGAATGTGATCTTGGGACAATCCATTAACCTCTGTGAATACTGGGGATGCATTTATGTCCAACATGTTGTACTCTTTTGTGGCTATGAAATTCATTATGAAGACACAAAAGAGAAACGTGCATCTATGGGCAATCTCATGATAAAACAATCCATGTGTTAAAACTAAGCACCTATCTTTTATTTCTGTGATTTGTCCATACACTAAAGATATGAATGAGGCATCAAAAGACAGAAGAAAGGATTGAGGCTATAAAACTTGCCAAGTACCTTGACCTTAGCCCAATGGAACACATTTCAGACTCCTGACCACAAGAATGGATAGAATTCCATAAAGTCTGAGATAATAAACTTGCATTGCTTTAATCATTAAGTTTGTGATAATTTGTCATACAGGCCATAGGAAACTCATAGAATATATGAAGAAAAGACTCCAGGATTCACAGAAACCCATCACTGCCTAGAATTGTCAATTTGGCTGGGTATCTTACTACTCTAAGTTTTGCTTTCCTCATTTGCAAAATATGCATCATGTTAATGCTGTGTACCTCAAAATACTGTGTTGAGGATTCAAAGAGGTTTTGTCTCTGCATCATAAACCTATACATGATAGTTACCTGTTACTAGTATCCTTGACATAATTCTACAGGACAACTTTTCTAAAACTCATTGGTAACTGTCTGACGTGTACCCATGGTAGAGGGAAGGTCAATTTAATCACATCCCAATCACTGAAACACGGAAACACACTCTGCAGTTCCCAGGGTGATGGCGGAGCCCTCTCATCAGTAGGGGTGCCATAGTGAACCCATTATCTATCACCCATTGCCTGGGCAAGCAGCCAGGTAGAGTTGGAGCCAGCGTATAAATCCCACTATTGTCTAAGTCACTCTTTCAACTTTTTTTTTTTATATATATGATTCCAGTTCCTGTGCTAGGAACTGGCATTGTTATAGTGAGTAAAGCAGATCTCTTGCCTGCTGGGAATTTAGATAATCAGGTGAAACCCACAAGTCAGTACAACTGTGCACCATGTAATGACCTTTCAGTCAATGACAGACCACATAAAGTACAGTGGTCCCATAAGATTACAATGGGGTTGAAAGATTCCTATCACCTAATGACATTGTGGTTACCTTAATGTCTAACACAAAGCATTACTCACATGTTTGTGGTGATGCTGGTGTAAATAAGCTTGCACTGCCAGTCATAAAATTCAGTGTATAAAATCATATACAGTATATAATACTTAGTAATGATGATAAACAACTATGTTACTGATCTATGTACTATACCATAATTTTATTATTAGTTAAAGTGCACTCCTATTTATTAAAACAAGTTAACTGTAAAACAGCCTCAGGCAGGTCCTTCAGGAGAAGATATTATCATCATAGGAGATGGCAGCTCCATGCATGTCATTGCCCCTGAAAGCCTTCCAGTGGAACAAGGTGTGGAGGTGGAAGACAGTGATGCGCATGATCTTGACCCTGCATAGACCTAGGCTAGTGTGTGTGTCTTAGAGTTTAAGATTCTAATACATATTTTTAGTAAATATATGTATTGTAAAATAAAAAGCTTATATAGTAAGTATATAAAGAAAGAAAATATTTTTGTTCAACTGTACAATGTGTGTTTTGAGTGAAATGTTATTATGAAAGGGTTGAAAAGATTCAAAAACTTTGAGTCTGTGAAGTAAAAACAGTTACAGTAGCTAAGGTTAATTTATTGTTGAGGAAATAATTTAAAGAATAAATGTAGTGTAGCCTAAGTGCTCAGTGTTTATAAAGTCTGCAGTAATCTACAGCAGTGTCCTAGGATTTCACCACTCACTGACTCACCCAGAGCAACTTCCAGTTCTGTAAGCCCCATTCATGGTAAGTGCCCTATCCAGGTACACCATTTTTATCTTTGGTAGTGTATTTTTACTGCACCTTTCCTATGTTTATATATGTTTAGATACACAAATATCTACTATTGTGTTACAGTTATATTTAGTACTAAATACTAAATTTAGTACTAAGTACTGGTACAGTATTTAGTACAGTATTAGTACAATATTAAATATTTAGTATAGTATTTAGTACAGTAACATGCAGTATGGGTTGGTATCCTATAGGCAATAGGCTGTATCAGATAGGCATATGTAAGCACACTCTGTGATGTTCACACAATTAAAAATTGTCTAACGGCACATTTTTTTCTGATCACATTCCTGATGTTAGGTGGCAAGCGATGCCTGGCTATAGCTAAATATTCTGTAAATCTCTGTAGTAATTCACTGAAACTCTGTGCCTCACTTTTCACACCTGTAAGATGAAGCTAACAGACAGGGGAAGGACCTTTGAGGTGACACATGTAAAATGCTCAGAGCAGTATTCGACACATCATAAATGCTAGGTTAGCGTTTGTTATTGTTGCTGATGTTGTGTGCTATGATTAATTCCAGTGAAATTTAAATCTGGGACTTTATGGGAGCACAAAGACAAAAAAATCCAATCCCATCTTGGAGTATCAGGAGAGGTTCCAGGGAAAGAAATGTACAAAATTGGATCAGAAGAACTAAGTACTAATTAGTATGGTAAAGACCGTTAGAAGAAGGAGGAAAGACAGAATGGAACAACACTTGCAAAGGTTTAGGGCTGTGTGTCTGTGTGCCGTGTGTGTGTGTGTGTGTGCGTGTGTGTGTGTGTGTAGGAGAAAGAGACACAGAATGTGAGCTTGATTAGTTTAAAGTACCGCTAAATTTGTTTGAAATACCTCAGCTTGTTCTAAAACCTCCTATCATGAAGGGTGGCCTCTTTTGCACATGGATAGACCAAAGATGTCCATCCATTTTTAAATGGATTGTAATGAGTATCAGTACCAAAGCCATTGGCCTCAAAGGACTCTCTGAATCTCTAGAAAATTCTGGAAACATGCATTTTGTGTGTGTGCTCTCAACCTGACCACACACTCTTTGGTGGTATGTAAAGTTCCACTGATAGTTGTCTGTATTTTTATTCCCATGTCTTCAGTTGTAGGAGTGACTGCATCATGTGACTACGTGCAGGTGCAGTGATGGAAGGAGAGTGACGCCCACCATCAGTGTCAGAACCCACATTTCTAGGGACTGCGAACCTCGCTATGACAGAACAGGATGAAGGGTGTTTTAGGTTGAGTTCCCCAAGGACAAAGATGGAGATTTGCAAGCAGAGTGTTTATTGGGGTGTGCTTCCTAGATTAATATCTGCATAGAAGTGAAGGGAGCAGAAACAAGCAGAGAGATAAGGTGCACAGTGACGCACTTACAGGAGGACCTCAGCCCATCCCTTGTGGCACACTGGAGCTGAGACCACCCTGCAGAGATGCTCTCCATTTAGGCCAGGGAGTGGCCTCTATGCCTACATCTGTAGTCATGGCAGGAGGCTCTCTTGGGGAAAGAGTGTACATTTTGGGTGAGGCAGCTTCCTTTGGTGGATGATAATTCTTAGGGATAAGCCTACTCTTATAATAATAGTCATATTAGGACGTGTTCAAAAGAGTGAAAAATGTCCTGAAATGACTCAGAGGGTATTTGTGGAAGCTGTCTTAAGTACGCAAAGAGTTGTCCTTTATAAGAAAAATTGATTTTGTTCACTGTGGCCCAAGAAGTTAAGTGTAGTAAAAGTGAGTAGACAATTCAGAAAAATATATTTGAGACCACTGTCTAGAACTTTCACTTAATCTAAATGTTCCCTAAGAAAGCATGGTCTGCCAAAAGACAGTGAACCGTGGTGGATGTTTTCCTCATAAACCTCAACGGCCACAGTTTGTAGATGTCACACAGAGGCAACAAATATAATCAGGATGAATTTAATCATGATAAAATTTGAGGCAGTTGGAACGCATCAAATCTTAGGACCAATTTAATAACTAAGAGAGAGACACTTTTTAAAGAGCCAGGGAAAATCATGTTCATAAGTGTTCAAATTGCAGATTCACCCACTGAGCTCTGAGGGTCAGATAAGTGATCATTTAGCAATTTGGACTGTCATACAATAGCTGCTTTAAAAGAGAACGGACATAAACAAATTAATAGAAACCTTTGGGAAAATCGATAATTTGTTTCAATTTAGTTTATGAAAATAATCCCCTTTATGAATAAACCATGAATAGTCATTAAGAGGTGTTGAAAATATTATGCCCCTTTCCAATATTTACTTTTAAAATCATTACTATGAATTGGTATAAGGTTAAAATTATGTATATAATTTCATAATTTTTTTCTAATAACCATTCAAATCAAACACTTAATTTTAATATATAAGAAAATGTATTTGTATTTATTTCTCTCATTCATGTATTAACTTTAATGAACATTTTTATTGTATTTGTTTTTATTACATAATAAAAAAAGAAACTTCTGTATTTGTGAGAAAAACAAAGAGATATTATAGTGCAAAGAAATGTTAAAGTACAGCCAGAAGTGAAATCCCAAGATTACTTCAACAATTGACCCAAGAAAATCATACTGATTTGATTCAAAGCTGTAGAGAGCTTCAATGTTTTATTTAGGGGAAAGTCAGGCTTTCTTGATTCCTCACCCCAAATCAATCATTTTGTGTTATAATAGTAATAATTGAAATCATTAACTCTCTTTATACCTTTAGGAGCTGGGTTCTTAAGTGACTTATAAAAAGCGAAGATGGAATTGAGGAGGTTTACCAGTGAGGAAAACAACAACAACAACAACACATAGTTTGTGTAAGAAACAAAGAGGGCACTTGTTCTGGATAGATGAGATGAAACTATGGTATAAAGTTTCCTCAGGAGATGGAAGCCGTAGATGAGTGGATTCCCAATCAGCTGGCTGAGCAGAGTCTTTGTTAGAGATAAGCAAAACTTCTGAGTACTACATACCCTTTTATTCTATTCTTAAATTTTTATAGACCCTGCAAAGCAGCCCATTTCTATTTTCAGACATAGGATAAATTAAAGTTCAACATGATGATAATAATACATGTCCAAAATTCCTTATCTAAAACCCCTAGGGCCAAATGAGTTTTGCAATGAAGACTTTTCAGGATTCACAAAGATTATATGGAACATAGAGTATACATTAGGTAACTCACTCAAGTCTAGAGCACCACCCTATAATGGAACATATGGATATCTAGGTGGCAATATATATAGATATTCCTAATGAATGGGAAAATAGACTATAAATAACCTTCATGCCAGTTTTGCTGAAATACAGTCCCACAAAATTCAGCAGCTTAAAACAACGAAATTTAACAATTTTATTATATCTGTTGCATATGTTGCATAGATGATGGTTTGCATGCAGTTTGATATGCAGTTGTATCTAGTTTAAAAATGGTCTGGTTCAGAGGATTCAAGACATCTACTTCACATGTCTCGTGCCTTGTCAGTGTGCCTAGAAGACTGGCTTCATCTGATCAACCAGAGCACCCCCATGAGTCCCTTCTGCATAAGTGATCTAAGCTTGGTAAGACTTTTTATATGGTGTTTCAGGAATCTCAGAAAGATTGTTGGTAGAAGCACCAAGCTTTCTTATTACCTAGCCTTGAAAGTCTCCTATCCTTATTTGCTCAACACTCTTGGTCAGGCAAGTCACTGAAGTCAGGTCAGTATAAACTGGATGGAAATTAATTCATACCTGTCAATGGGAAGACTACCAAAAACTTTGTGTTCATCTGTATTTTACCAGAGTTTACCCTCTGGTCCCACATTATGTCTTTTCCTCAACATGAAAAATACACTTATCCCCCCTCCAATTTACCTAAACTCTCACCCCATTATGCCATCGAAGTGTAAGAGCCTTGTCATTTAAATCAGATCCCACCCATATGTGGATGAGGTTCCTGTGGTGCAGATCCTCAAGTATAGTCATTGAGTATAGTTCCTTTCATTTTAAAGACTCGCCAACTGAAGACACACATATCTACCCCTAACCCAACTAATATAATATAGTGATTCAAGGGTAGAAGAATTGCCATAGACAGTAGCATGCAAAATGTGAGAAAAAGTAAAACACATAGCTGTCACTGGTCCGTAACAATTATGAAATTCAGTTGGCGCATATTGCCAACCCCTTCATTAAAACCCAGCACTGCTCCTCAGGATTTATTCTGCGGATCTTGGCTCAATTCTCTAGGGCTTTGATTCAGCCCTCTGTGTCATCCCTCCGTTCACATAAGAAACATCCCACATCTGTAGCTAAGTAGACTTACCACCTTATATCCTGCCGATAGAAGTTCTGAGGTTCTGAATGTTCTGTGGTATTTTGTTTTGTTTAATGGTGAACCTTTTCTGTCCCCTTCAGTGCAAGCTGGTCATGCTTTCACCAATACAATATATTTTTTTAAAATGTAGTCTTTCTTTTAATCTCATTGAGATTAACTCTATTGGACAAAATCCATACCCAACAGTGTCCTTGTGATAGACCTCTCTATGGCTTACCTGAAAAATCAGAATGCTGTGGAACAAGGGTTTCAAGAGTCTTGGAAAACTGTCTAGTAGAGAGCGTGTATGTGGCACACTTTCAAATCTGTCTGAAGTTTCATAAAGGACTTTATAGCTATAGACTTTAGATTAGGCGTGGCAAACTATAGCCCATAGGCCAAATTCAGCCAGTCACATGTTTTTGGATATAAAATTCTATGAATACAGTTGTTCCTTGGTATCCATGGAGATTGGTTCTAGGACCCACCACAAACACCAACATCTAAGGACTCTTCTATAAAAAGGCATATTTACATATAACCTGCCCATATCCTCCTATATATTTTAAATCATCTCTAGGTTACTTATAATATACAATATAATGTACATACTATGTAAATAACCATTATTTTAATAACCATGTATTTTTATTTGTTATGTTATTGTTTTTATTTGTATTTTTATTGTTGTATTGTTATTTCTGGTGCATTTTTATTCAAATATTTTCAGTCTATGGTAGGTTGAATCCAAAGATGAGGAACCCATGGATACTGAGGGCAAAATGTACACCCATATTAATTCAATTTCACATTGTCATAGATACTTTCACATTAAAATTTTAGAGTTGAGTATTTGCAACAAAGATAATATGACCTGAAAGCTCAAAATATTTACTCTGGCTTTTTATTTAAAAAAAAAGTTAATCAATACTTGCTTTGTTTATCTTAATCCTGAGTTTTTGGCAGTTTAGAGAATCTTAAGTATAATAATGAGATTTATTTTCTAAACACAGCAAATCATTTTATATTTCTTTTCCATTTTTTGCTTTAAAAAAAGTTCCTTTTGAAAAAATTATTTCTCTTTATCCATATCTTGTCACATCTGGCTAAAAACATAAAAAACTCAACACAAAACACAAAAGAAGGGACACAACCCATTCACACTTCAAGATAAACAGGAATCTTTTTAGCTAGATCTACCAGCTAATTAAATGTAACTTCTATTTTCCACACAACCACAGAGAACAATGTCACTGAATTTCAGCTTTCACATAATGAGGGTTGTTTCACCAGTCTCTAGTAATAAATTCCTTCTCATCCTTCCAGTCATACCATATCTCTTTGAGACTCTTCTTGCTTTCATTGGGACTGTCCAACAAAGCAGGTTTTATTTTTAAAATGTAGGAGACGTGATTGACTCTAGATCACACAGAAACTAGTGTATAATCAAAGACCAGAAAACTGAGAAATAATAGACACTGGAGAGTTGGAAGAAGTGAGAGGGTGGGAGTAGGGTGAGGGATGTGAAATTACTTAGTGAGTACCGTGTACATTGTTCAAGTGAGAGTTACAGGAAAATCCCAGGGGTCACCACTAGGCAACATATCCATGGGAAAAAACTGCACTTGCATCCTTTAAATTTATACAAAAAAGATAAATACTGAGTTTTGATCTAAAGCTGTTTATAGATGTTAGTGATATCTCTATTTTGGTATAATTACTACTACTGCCACTATTATCTTAGCAATTGTTAAGCTTATTTGTTCTCCTATCTGTAATATTCTTATTCCTACCTAGACTCAAATATTAGAGCCACAGCCAGACAGTGTCATATAAACTGGATGGTAGTGGAGGAGAATTATGGAGATTAAAGCAGGGGTTTCAGAAGAGAAAATTATGGAGAGAATTGACTCTCCATCATGAAAATAAAAAGAAAAATAAAACCATTAGTTAAAACCTTTCTATCCATGGGATATTCTGATGGCCAGTCCCCTCAAATGCACTCATATTAACCTCAAATTCCTGCTAGGCAGACAGACCCTGCAAAGATTCAGAATACACCTCAGAGAAACAAATTCACTCTGTACCCACATTAGTCCAATGATTCAGAAAGTCAAAGGTCTGTGGTTCTGACATTTGATTGATAAGAATAATATACTGGGTATTTCCAACGGTGCTGATACGTTGATATTTGACTTTTTAAGGAAAAAAAAAAACAGAAAATATTTTTCTTTTCTTAAAGGGAAAAACAAACAGCTGTTTTCTGATCTATTAAAAGAAATTATAGTATTTCCCATTACCATCACATACTTTATGGATCTGGGTTATTTATTGACCCACAAAATCTCAGTTCAGATGCAGCATCTGGCTGCTCAATGAAGTCTTACATTTTACACAATTTTCCACCTGGACTCGCTAGAAAATACAAATCTAGACTTGATATAAATGCCAACTACTCCTTTATGTCAGAGTAATTTATTTTCAAACATTTGTAAAACTGTTAGGCTACCAAGATCCTATAAATTAGGTTAACGTTTGCCCCGACCCCCACTTTCCATGCTGTCTTTATCCCAGTATGAATTCTAGCAGTAACTTGCAATTCTAGAAAAGACTGAAAGTGAGAAATATGTGATTAAGAGCAGAGGGTGTTTTACAGACAAGGCAACAATATCCTAATTCCTGAGTCTTGTTCTTACCCGTCTTCTACCTTTCACTGTTGAGCTCACTGCTGTTGGCCTGTATGTGCAATGCTGCCTAGATCCCTTTTTGCCTTTTCTTTGCAGGAGAGTTATAAGGAGTTGTAGGAGGTTTGCCCATAGGTTCAGAATCTGTGTACTGGTTATGAGCCTGACATAAAAGAAACACACACAATTCAGTTGATTAAAATGAATGTTCAGGTGTTTGTATCTGACTTCCCGTTCTGTTTAATAGCCTTTATCCTTACTAGAGTGAAATCTTCGTGAGGACAGAAATACGTCTGTGTTGCTTATTACCATAGCCATAGTGCTTAGCACATGGCTTACCATATAAAGGTTCATCAATATGTGAAATAAATGGAACAGCAATGCTGTTTTTTTTTAAAAAAAAAAGTAATGCCATAATGAGGCATTCACTTCCTTCCCGTTTTGTATTTTCCTCCCTATTACTGAATACCTGATTTTAAGCACTGAACTTACACACAGCTGATGGCTTTCTGGCCCCTGCATGTCATCTCAACTGGATATTTACTTAATGTTCTGTCTTCCTGCAATGTTAAGACACCACACATTCACTGTATCTGTCCGGCTCAATAACTGTAAGACCAAGTGCTTTCCTGATGTGACTCAATGCTCACCTCTTGGGACTAACTAACTCCACTACCTATACCTTTTCCTGTCATCAGCTATTTAAATCTACGCTAGCTACTCTCATTGGCCTCTTGGCGAACTCCAGATCTCAGGGACTTACAAAGTTTCTCCATCTCCCCTAACTCACACTTTGCCAGCAGTCTATGTAAAATGTTAGGGTACTTGCAAAACACCCCTGTCGGCTTTCACGTGGGATGTTAGAAGTCACTTACTGGATACCACCCCAAGGCCGAAGAAAATTCGTGTGATATAATCCTCTACTGACTAAAATCTCAGAACAAACCGAATCCATAAACCCTGTTGATGACATTTGTTAGCTGGGTGATCTTGGATTGGATTAGTTCACTCTATTTAAACATACATTCCTCATAAGAAAGAATGAAAATAATAATAATACATTGTTTGAAGATTAAATGACTCAGTATGTATAAAAGTCCCCAGAGCACTTTTAAGTGCCTGACACACAATTAACACATAATATATTTAATTGATACTACAAATTATAAAGCACATATTTCTATTTAATAAATTTTAGTTGCGTGAACTACCAATTATATTTCAGAAAATTCATCTGGCATGTAAGCAGCAGCTAATTTTACATATATTGTTATCCTCTTTATGTTCCATAATAATACTAACATTATGCTCTTTTATTCCCATTTTGTAATTGAAGAGATTGTAGGTCACAGATTATTCACATATAATGAGCAAGTGGAAAAACTAGAATTTAAACCTCTTTCTTTTGTCATATATTCAGAGTCATGCAATCAAAAAATCCTCCATCAAAATTCTCCCACAGTAATTATCCTGTTTCCCTAGCTTGAGGCAATGTTTTAAAAAATAGAATAAAGTATATAAGTGCTATTTATACTTAAACTTTAAACAATGTAGATATAACTATAAAAACTTTTTAAAATGTAGATATAATTATAAATTCATGTGCAGTTATGAAAAATAATACAGAGAGATACCATGTACAGTTTATCCAGTCTTACCCAATGGAAAAGGTTACAAAGCTATAGTGCAATGTCAAAATCAAGATACCGACGTTGATACAATTAGATAGCATTTGTTTTCTTCTACACAATATTTCCTCATGTTGTTCTTTTATAGCAATACCTACATCACTCACAGCCCACAATATCTTTAACTCCTACCTAGGAAATACAAATATTCTTCCATCTCTATAATTTTATCATTTCAATAAGGTTACATAAATTGATTCATACAGTGTGTAAATTTTGAGATTGTGTTTTTATGTTTTACAATCAAATTTGTCTGAATATTCATCCAAGTTGTTACATGTATTAATAGTTAATTCATTTTTATTCATGAATACTATTTATGAATCATATTCAATGAGGTGTATGTATCGCAACTAACCATTTGTCCATCAATGGATGTCCGGGTTATTTCAAGTGTGGGTCTGTTACAAATAAATCTATTATGAATATTCATGCACAAGTTTTTGTGTAAACATAAGTTTTCGTTTTTCTTTGGTAAACATCCAGGAGTGGAATTGCTGTGTTATATGATAATTTCATTTATTGTGAGAAACAGGCAAACTATTTTCCAGAGTAGCTGTACCATTTCATCTCCCCATTATCCATGCATCTGTGACCTAGTAATCACCAGTGTTGTTGCTATTTTTCTTAAATTGTTAGCCATTCTGGTAGGTTTGTAGTGATAGCTAATGTTTTTAATGTGTATTTTTCTAATGTCTAATGATTGAACACCTTCATATGTTTATTGGCCATCTATGCTCTTTGGTGAAGTCTCATGTCACATTTTTTT
>NW_012114821.1:7604712-7614351 GCF_000951035.1 Colobus angolensis palliatus
AAACCTCTTTCTTTTGTCATATATTCAGAGTCATGCAATCAAAAAATCCTCCATCAAAATTCTCCCACAGTAATTATCCTGTTTCCCTAGCTTGAGGCAATGTTTTAAAAAATAGAATAAAGTATATAAGTGCTATTTATACTTAAACTTTAAACAATGTAGATATAACTATAAAAACTTTTTAAAATGTAGATATAATTATAAATTCATGTGCAGTTATGAAAAATAATACAGAGAGATACCATGTACAGTTTATCCAGTCTTACCCAATGGAAAATGTTGCAAAGCTATAGTGCAATGTCAAAATCAAGATACCGACATTGATACAATTAGATAGCATTTGTTTTCTTCTACACAATATTTCCTCATGTTGTTCTTTTATAGCAATACCTACATCACTCACAGCCCACAATATCTTTAACTCCTACCTAGGAAATACAAATATTCTTCCATCTCTATAATTTTATCATTTCAATAAGGTTACATAAATTGATTCATACAGTGTGTAAATTTTGAGATTGTGTTTTTATGTTTTACAATCAAATTTGTCTGAATATTCATCCAAGTTGTTACATGTATTAATAGTTAATTCATTTTTATTCATGAATACTATTTATGAATCATATTCAATGAGGTGTATGTATCGCAACTAACCATTTGTCCATCAATGGATGTCCGGGTTATTTCAAGTGTGGGTCTGTTACAAATAAATCTATTATGAATATTCATGCACAAGTTTTTGTGTAAACATAAGTTTTCGTTTTTCTTTGGTAAACATCCAGGAGTGGAATTGCTGTGTTATATGATAATTTCATTTATTGTGAGAAACAGGCAAACTATTTTCCAGAGTAGCTGTACCATTTCATCTCCCCATTATCCATGCATCTGTGACCTAGTAATCACCAGTGTTGTTGCTATTTTTCTTAAATTGTTAGCCATTCTGGTAGGTTTGTAGTGATAGCTAATGTTTTTAATGTGTATTTTTCTAATGTCTAATGATTGAACACCTTCATATGTTTATTGGCCATCTATGCTCTTTGGTGAAGTCTCATGTCACATTTTTTTTTTATTTTCAAATTCCTTTTTTTTAGTGTTGTCAGAGCTATTTAATATGCTACCTACTAGTAGGGTACATGGTTTGCAAATATTTTCTACCTGTCTGTAAGTTAGACTTTTGTCCTCAACAGTAGCAGAGCATTTGCAAAGCAAACGTTTTTGCTTTTGATGAGGTCTAATTTGGAAATGTTTTATGTTATGGGTCAAAGTTTTTGTGCCAACCTTAAAAACTTTTTACCTAATATTCCATTTTGAAGATTTTAATTTTATTTTCTCTGGAACTTTTATAGTTTTATAGTTTACACTGATATCTCTGATCCATTTTGAATTAATGTTTGCATAAGTTGTGAGGGTTAATTCAAGGGTATTTTTTTCTTCCAAGTGGTCCAGCACCATTTGTTAAAAAGACTATTCTTTCTAAATTGAATTAATTTTACATATTTTCAAAATTCAGCTGGACACATGTGTAAGGGTTTGTTCCTGGATTCTGTCTTCTGTTCAGTTGGTCTATATGTCTATCCTCCTACCAGTACCAACAGTTTGGATTACTAGCTATGTAATAAATCCTGAAACCCGGTCAATTTTTGCCCCCACTGTGTTCTTTTTCAGAATTGTTATGAGTCTTCTCATTTCTTTGCCATTCATATAAATTTTAGGATAATCTTGTCCATATTTACAGAGTCTTGCTTGCATTTCAACAGGAAGTGTGTTAAACCTATATATCAATTGAAGAAAAATTGAAATCTTTATTATGTTATCTCTTTCAAGCCGTTAAAATGGTCATTTCTTTAGATCTATATTTATTTATTTACATGCCTTTTGTAGTTTTTAACATACAAGTTCTAAATATGTGTTACTAGATTTCTATCTAAGTATTTCATTTTTCTAGTGATTTTAAATGGCATTGTATTTTCAATTTTGGTGTCCAGGTATTCATTGCTAGCGTATATAAATACCTTGGTTTTTGTACGCTGATCCCATATCCTGTTAAATCATCGAATTCCCTTATTAATTCTACAAGTTATTTTCGATGTTGCTTGGTATTTTTTATGTGCACAATCATGTTATCTGCAAATAGAAACAATTTTACTGCTTTCAACTGTATGCCTTTGATTTTCCTTTCTTGTCTTATATTGGCTAGAACTTTCAGTATTATGTTGAATAAGAGAGAAAAAAGAAAATGTCTTTTCCTGGTCCATGATCTTAGGAAGAAAAATTATTTTTTTCACTATTAAATGTGTTATCTTTCTTTTTTATGTAGATGTACCTTATCAGGCTGAGGTGGTTCGCTGTTAATCCCATTTTTCTGAGAAATACTTTCAGAAAAGGATATTGAATGTTGTCAAATCTTTTTCTGTATCAGTTGATATGATCTTGTTATCTTTTTGTTTTCAAATATTGAATGAGTCTTATATCTGTGGACTTAACTCCCTTGGTCATTTTATATAATAATTTTTACATATTAATTAAATATACTTACTAATATATTTAAGTTAATACTACCTTTTATTTAACTATGCATGGCCAAAATATTATCATTCAAACATCATTAATATAAAATGATTGAGATTGCTTGCATTTTTATACAGGTTTATATGTTAGGGTTTAGTTCATCTTTTTTGTTTTTATTTTTTCTGAGCTAGGTGGCTTTCTTTTTTTCTTTCTTTGTCATCCTTTGGTTTACTTGAACTTTTAAAAATAAATTTTATTTTGATTTATTGATGGTATTTTTGAGTACATCCCTTTGTATAGTATTTTTTAAAAGCAACTACATTTTATTGCTTCTCAGTTACTATTTCTCAGTCTTCTATGAGCGGACTGGGTGATTTCTCTGCTGGTCTCACTGTGTTTATTCCAGCAGTTTCCATCAGATGACGGGTTGACTGCGGCCTCAGCTCAGCTAGGACTGCTGGGTGGCTGGCCTCTCTCTCCATGTGATCTTTCATCCTGGGTTTCTCCACATGGTGGTCCTTTGGCAGCATTCCAAGAGGGCAAAAATGGAAGCTCTAGAGGCCTTGGCTACTGAGTTCACACAATGCAATTTCCACCTTATTCTATTGATTAAACATGCCACAAAGAAGAACAGTTCAGATATAAGGACTGGGAAAATGGATTCTACCTGTTTATGAGAGAAACTGCAAGGAATCTGTGGCTATGTTTAATCTACCAGAATGTCAAAGTTTTTATTTTTTAGTGTGTAGTTTTTTTAATGGTTATTCTAGTTATTAAATTATATATGCACAATGTATTGGCATGCTCATGTTGACATTTTACCATTTCAAGTGAGGTATTAAAATACAGCACTATCTGTATTAATGTCCATCTATTCTCCCCTGTTTATAATGCAATCCTTGAAAATATTTTCTCTATAATATTTATAACTACCTCAGACAGCGTTACCATTTTTGCATACACCATCAAAGTAACTGAGAAAACCCAAGAGGAAAAGAAAAGTCTATTATATTTACCTATGCTTTTGCTTCCTGTATTTCTTCTTTCTTCCTGATGTTTGAAGATTTCTCTTTTTTCTTTCTGTTTAGAAAACTTCCTTTAGTTAATCTTTATAGTTAAGTCTGATGATGACATCTTAGTTTTCCTTTACCTAAGTATATCTTAATTTCTCCTTTATTCTTTATGGATACTTTTGCTAGATGCAGGATTGTAACTTGATATTTCTCTTTTTTCAACACTTATAAAATGTTCTGCCACTTTATTTAGGTTTCCATTGTTATCTTGTTTGCGATGAGTATCTTCTGTAATTTAATTTTTCCCTATAGGTAACGTGTCATTTATGTTTCACTGATTCCACAATATTCCTTGTGTGTTTAGATTATGGAGGTTTGTCTATGATATCTCTTGATGTGGATTTCTTTGAGTGTTTCAAGTTTGGCGCTTGTCCTGCTTCACAAATATGATGATGTATTTCTTTAGTAAATCAGCTGTTATTCATTTGAACTCCTTTTAAGTTCCCCTCCCAATCTGTTTGTTCTCTGAATACATGAATGTAAGATCATTTGTTATAATCTCACGAAGCTCTGAGACTATGTTTATATTTTTCTTTTTTTTTTCTCTTTGATGTTCAGATTGGATACTTTTGATTGTTTTCAATTCAAGTTCACTAATTATTTTCTTTATCCTTTTCATTATTTCAGAATATTCTTGTTACATGATTCCAAATGTTTGTCATGTTGATGTGGCCATCCGTTGATTGTCTTTTTTACTAAAGTTAAGATTTTTCTGGTTCTTGATATGATGAATAATTTTTTATTGAAACGTTACCATTTTACTAAGAAGATTCTGGATCTTAATTTAAATATTTTATTCTAGCTGACTTCTTCTGACATCATTCCTATAAGGAAAGTGGTGGTGTTGCCAGATGGGGAAGATGTCCAAGTTTTCCATTTGGCCTTTATTGGCTCCAAAGTCAAGGAGAAGCTCTCCTTTAATGCTGGGTGGAGGCTGAAACTGTAGCTCCGCAGTATCCCTCACTGATACTATCAGGACTTGGAGGAACAGGAGTACCTCCTTGCTATTCCTGAAATGACCTCCACTGACATACAAAGGGTATGTGTGCCGCACTAGCACTGGACGGTGTAAAAGTCCTGACTCTGCTAGGCCTCCTCTGACATCAGCCCAACAGGTAGGGAGAAGGGAACTTTGCTACTTCTGGATAATGATGGAAGTCCAAGCTCGGAACATGGTCTCCTCTGATACTGTGGTAGGGTGGTTCTTACCCAGAAGAGATGAAAGTAAGCCCGAGCTCTCTACTTGACCTTCTGTTACATCATCCAGGAGAGAGAATGTGGGATTTACGAATTATATACTCACAAGGGTGGAAGCCTCGGCTTTCCACTCAGCATTTTCTGGTACAAGTGTGGTGGGGCCACAGTATTTTCAGTAGTGTTTGCATGGAGTAGAGTTGTTATTGTGAAAAAAATTTTGTCTTGCTGAGCTGCCCTTTTCCTCATCCTTTGGCTATTGGATCTTTTTTTGTGTGTCTGCACCTATTGATGTTTCTGGGTCACTGACTGTTTCAGCTTCAAGTGTGGAATACACGCAACAAAGCAAATACCCAGGGAACCTAGTACCATGCTGATTTTTTGGGGTCTCTTAAGTTTTTTTGCTTTTCATCTTTTAGAACTTCAGTGTGTTAATTTTATTTATGTATTTATTTAGGCAGGATCTCACTCTGTCACCCAGGCTGGAGTTCAATGATGTGATCTCAGCTCACTGCAACCTCCGCCTCCCAGGTTCAAGTGATCCTCGTGCCTCAGCCTCCTGGGAAGCTGGGACTACAGGCCTGAACCACCATACCTGGCAAACTTTTTGTATTTTTAGTAGGGATGGGGTTTCATTATGTTAGTCTTATATATAATTTATATAATTTCAAAATACATAGTTGCACTGAGCAGCTAAGATAAAAGGAAAGCTCATTCACCTACCATCCAAGAAGCTCAAGTACGAACACAAGTTTTAAAAGTATAAACATGACTGACTTTATATGAATAATTTATTTTAGAGCTTCTCAAAGGAAATTAACAGTCTTATGTTACCTGGGCATTAGTGACCAGGGTTTATTGAGTGTGTATATGCACGATGTCACAAGCATTAGATGCATTAGCTCTAGTTCTTGGAGAAACTCTGAAGAGGAGCTATCACCATTTCCGTTTTAAAGATGAAGACCTTGAGGCTTAGAGAAGTGCAATAATGTGTTTAAGGGAGAAGTTGCTATCCAGCAATACCTACTTAAAAGGTTTCCTTAATTATACATTTCTCAGAAGTCCAAGTTGAAAATCCATATTATGACATACAATACCCTTTGCAGTCTAATTCAAGTTTTATCTTTCCACTCTCTTGTCCCATCAGTCTTAAGTCATAGTCTTGTCAATACAGAGCTACTCTTTTGTTTTCAAAATGTGAATATTGTTTTTGGCACATTTGCTGTACTTTCTTTGCTTCTGTATAACATAGCCATCCCCTCCAACCTTCTCAGTTCCCAGACCCAAAGTCAAAGACTATGATTTATTCAGAATCTAAAATCTCATTGCTGGCAGCTCAAAAAAACATCATGCTAAATGTATCAATGCATTATATAATAGGGAAATAAATGAACAGTATAATAATAATAATATGAAAAAGTGTTATATAGTCTCAGTAAAATCATTTTGTCAGAGGCATAAGGAGTAATAATGCTAATTATACAAGTCATATTAATGACAAGGGTAATTTTAAAGCCTATGGTTTTGAACCCTTTAAAGCAATTTCACATAGATTGTCTCATTTGATTCTCCCATCATACCCTAAAGAAGACAAGAAATTGTTATAATTTTCTTTTTACAGACAACCACCTTAGTTGTATAAAGTAACTTCTTATCCTGGATCACCAGCCCCTAAAATGCATAGCCAGAATTTTCATGCTTTTTTCTTTCTCTTTCTTACTTTTTTTTTTTGTTTAGATGGAGGAGGCGGAGTCTGGCTCTGTCGCCCAGGCTGGAGTGCAGTGGCACGATCTCTGTCCACTGCAACCTCCGCCTCCTGGGTTCAAGCAATTCTCCTGTTTCAGCCTCCTGAGTAGTTGGGATTACAGGTACAAGCCACCACACCTGGGTACTTTTTTGTATTTTTAGTAGAGACGGGGTTTCAGCATGCTGGCCAGGCTGTTCTCGAAGCAGATGACCTTTCTAAAGGAGCACTGCAATGGGTAACATGCAACTCCTACAGGATAGTCAGCTGGAGTTTCAACCCCCGCTTTGCCAGGGGTTAGCTCTGCTTTCTCACGTATACAAAACGTAATAATAGCAGCTATTTTGTAGAGTCATTATAGACATTAAAATTATTAACGTATAATATTTGACATATAGTAAGTTGGGGTTTATTATAGGTAAAGCAGACTTTATAAATAGGATGTTTATAAATAGAAGCCGAGTTGACATATCAGTCTAACAGCAATGACTAACTTAATAGGAGTTGTCTGTAGTGACATATTTCAATAGCTAAGCCAGAGCAACAAGTAGGTTACTTTAGCACGAAATGGGAAGGCAAGAAGGGCCAGCTGAAATCTGAATTAAATTGTACAACAAAATCAGTGTTTTTAAAAAGATGAGCCTTTTAAGAGTATTTGTGGAAAATGCCTTTGAGGCAGAGAACTCTCTGTCACCTTCCAAGCCAATAGAAGTCACCGAAGTTAACATGAATATCTCCTTGATTCATCTTTCATAAGAGCTCCTATATAGGTCAGTTTTGATAAAATCGAGATAAATTTTCAAATAGAACATCAGCGTTTAAAAATTCTTTGTTCATTGTAAATAGTCCCAGCAATAAGAAGATTAGTTTTCAACAGCTCAGTGTGTATGGTTGTAATGTGTTCCCCTGAAATACAATTATATATTATACCACTGGAGGGGAACAGATTGGACTCAGTTATTTTGTTCTCTCCTTTATTATTGAAATATTGAGGCATAACAAAGACACCTTTTCCCTCTAATTGCATTCTCTCTAGTTGCTGGAATGTTGTTGATCCTCAAAATTTCTAATATTGATGTTGAAGTGACAATATATGTTTCTGAACCACAAGCAAGTGTCAGAAATAAATAAATTGCAAGAGAAAGCACATAGCAAGATAAGGCAACTATAGTAAACAGAAATCTATTGTACATTTCAAAATAACTAGAAGAGAAGAATTCAAATGTTCCTAGCTTAGAAAAATAAATATTTAAGGTGACGAATATCTCTATTTCCCTGATTTGATTATGTGAGTGTATTATATTATCACATGTCCTTTCCAAAATGTATACATCTATTATGTATCAATAAAAACAAAAAAAATAAAGTTAAATCTAAGCATAAGTTTCATTGAAAAAAGATAAAAACCTCTGCCACTGCATTTCCTTGCCAGAAACAAACATTGGCCAAGAAAAGAGAAATAGAAATGCTTGGCTCTTTGAAACAAGCATGGAAGGCTTGATATGGATTCATTTATCACTGTTAGCAATCAGGACCTTCTGGGTGGCTGCAAGAGACTAGTGATTTGCACAGTGCCACCTTGCCTGTGTAGAAAGCCTGATATCAGCAGAATCTTCCCCAGTAATATATTTCTCACTGCCTAAGTAGAAATTGCCATAGTGAAGAAGAAAAAGAAAGAACTGCCTATGTGTGTTCTCAGACCGATTTTTTCTAATGGTGTACATTTCATAATGCCATACAATTCAGGGTTGTCTATAAAAGTGAATCAGGAAATGAAGAAAAGGGAAAATCAAGGGACATTGGAGAATAAAGGAACAAAACACTTCTAATTACTCTGTACTGATCTCTCCTGAGTACTCGAGTTATTGTGAAGCTTTATTCATGGACTGATGCTTCGTTTATAGTCTCTTAATCTGATGCTTGTGGTCCTTATAAATAATAGGTTATATTTATCTATTACTTTACATTCATCATCTCATTTAAAACAGCTAGCAATGATGAGATAAGTATTACTAGTGATTGAATGTAGCTATGGTAACTGAGCTCATAGAAATTAATCTAACCAGTTTAAATTTATAGAGCCAATAATTTGCAAAACTCTCCCTTGTACAACAGTCTTCTGGTTCAAAATCCAATACATTTCGGCTACTTGCATTACTTAGATAAATCAGTTTCTGAAACAAAAGAGCATGCATCCTCACAGAGTGCTGTTATATAATCAATGTGAGATGATTTTCCAATTCTATGACTCTTTCTTCATTTACAAGCTGTCATTCTCTTGTAAAGATGAGATTCCCTTTTCCTAACCTTCATCCTATTGCTTAAGTATGTGTATGAATTTCTAGGTTTTAAAATTCAATATAGTATAATATTTTAATTATAACTGCATTATGATTATCATTATTAATTTTTAAATTGTTTTATATTAGACTGGGGTTTGAATTTCAAAGTAGTTTCGATATACTTGACATGTTTCTATTAGTTTTCAATAGCTTCTGTACTTTCTGGCACAAGATGTCCTAGGCTTATCTCATATTATTTCCTACCACAAATCTGAAATCACCCATTTCTCTAAAATGTTCTCATTCATTTTCATGGTAAATAATAATTAGAAATCAATATAATAATTATATTGCATTCTAATGATATAATTAGAAAGCACGTGGGTGCCCAGTAAGTCTATTGCTACAGAGATGTCCTAGAGTTTCAAATCAAATCTAAACAAGTGCATTCTTCCTCACATTTTCCCCTCCCTTATTTGTATATCTTTTTTTCCCAGAGTTAGAAACCTGGTTCCAAGAGCATCAGTAGATTTATTCATTTTCTCTATTCTACAGATTCACTGCAAAAATACCACTATTAACCATAAGCTCATCATAAAGTTCAAGAATTCTTGCAGGTTTATTTTATGCCCCATCTGACCACCACCTCAGCATAGACCCAAGGCATGTAAGAACATCATAGATAATCCAGCTCCAGAGAAGCTATCTCAAACCAGAATAGACCACTAACCCATAAATTCAAGAAAAATGATATGTGTCAGTTACTACTATTATTTTATAATTTTAAGCCACTGTATTTTGGAGAACTTTCTGGACACAACAAAATGGTCTTGTAATG
>NW_012114821.1:7615091-7623032 GCF_000951035.1 Colobus angolensis palliatus
AAGGACTCAGTCTGTCCTTGTGAAATTCCAGCTCATCTTTCTTGGGTTACAGGCTGCTCCTAATATTCCCTTCCTAATTTCCTACCTCATGGGCTTCATATTCCAACATCAGGCATGGAGACACAGCCAGAGTCTATGTAGCTTACAACTGCATGAGCCAGTTATTTGTAACAAGTCCGGTTTGTAGATCCTACTGGCTCTGCTTCTCTGGTTGAGCCCTGACTGATGCATAGAGGAATAGATAGATACAAAAGGTTTTGAGAAAATACAGGGATCATGTGTAAATTGGCTTATTATGGAAGGTTTCCAGAAAAAAGAAAAAGAAGAAAGAGAGAAAGGAAAGGAAAAGAAAAGAAAGTTGGGCTAAGTTCTCAAGAATTGACAAACTTGGAGATTTAAAGGGAGTTTTTCCTGCCCATGTCCTCTAGAAGTTGGGATAAATCCTAAGGATACACACCACCTCAACCACACAGCACACAGCAATGGGAGCATTGAATTTGAGGACCTACTTCCTTTCAGATTGGGGGATATATAAAGTGGAATTTCTTATTATCCACTGTACCATGAAACTACAGAGGCCTTACTTTCTTTTTCCTTGTCCCTTGGAGAATTGAGGTAATGCAATTTGCAATGGAATCTATACATTTTTCACTCTCTAGAATCAGGTTGTCAATCACTAGTAAAAAGGTCGAATTTCCAATATCAACAGTAGCTCAGTTAAATTGCTTGAGGTCCCTGGGGCAGTTAATTTCAAATGATAGTCTGCATCAGGTATTTTATAATTACATGCTGATATTCTCTTTATTATAATAATAATATTATTATTACTACTACTTAATACTGGCAAAACAGAGTTGTCTGAAGAAGGAAAAAAAGATTCTGAAGTGAAAAAAGATATTCAGACCCAATAGGCTATTTTTAATTAGAGCATCACTCAGACTTTTACCTTTTATAGATAATTTATAGTTTATGTCTTTAACCTTTTGTATTTTTAAAACCCAACAAAATCAACTTTTCATATTAGAACACTGTTGTAGGAAAAATACAGAGACTAATTATCCTGAAAGATCACATTAGGAATATACTACTCAGTTATTAACTGATGTCTGAGATTCTGGTAATATAAAATGGGGTCAAGTGAATTGAAAAGATACACATGAATAATAAACATAATTTTCTCTTGGTAGTCTTTTAAGGGAGCATATCAGCAAACTCACACATTTCTTATGGAGATCAACAATGTATCTTTTTCGAATTCCACTGACATCACATCCAGTGGAGGGGAAAAAAAGTTCTTTGATTACCACTCATGGGGTAGAGCACATTACTTACCTAACAGCAAAGATGGCTCATGTCAGAAATTAAAAATTACTTTTCCTAAGTGTCTCTTAACGGTGGGTTCCAAACATTTTCAGTTAGCCAGTTCAGGACACCCCTCCCAAAGCTCGGGTGGAAAATAAAAGTATAGATATAAGATTCACTAAGGATGAGTTAAAATAAGTGGAGTAATCCTACTGGTAGCTTGCTAATGGGACCTAGACACACACATGCCCACCAAGTCATGGGATCCTTCCATGGACATTGCCAAGTGAATGCATTTCTGGGGCATTTTTATCGCCAGCACCAACAGGACTCCCATATCTTAATCTACCCCCAGCTGCACTTCTCCTAGGGATAGAACTGTAACATTTCTGAAACCCTCTGAGCCTGTATATCTCATCTGTAACATGGTGGGAACAAAGAACATGCACTTCATGGGGGCTGTTATGTGACTACTGTAGGATAATACATGCAAAGTCCTTTTGTCATTGCCTGGTACATCACAGACTCACAATAAATGGCAGAAATGTTAGGAAGTTGTTACCCTCTTGTTTCCTGTCTGTACTTAATTCCTATGGCTCTCAGGCCTTCTCTTGATGCCATGCTATCAGTTATATTACATCCCTGTGGATGGAAGGGACTTGGCCTCTAGCATTCTCTTATGGTTCTTGCACTTACTCTTATGTGATGTACTCACATTGACACCCTGACTTGCTTGTGACCTGCTTTGATCTCAATCTTATTTTCTTGCCCTCCTATTATCCCTCACCACCACTAGTTTGGGGCTTGACTATATTGAGCCCCTTTGAGCTATGGTTTGTATTTTATGTTCAACTTTCTATAATAAAAATCCATCTTGATGTGGCCTGGTTTTCAATGTCTCTTATTCCTTTGTTAGCACCCTATGGGCTGTGTTGCATCTCAGTGTGCATCAGCCTTAATAATAGAACCTGGAGAGGCTTCTGATGTTTTTAGAGATTTATCTTAATGTCAACCACAGTGATGTGGCTTTGCAGTGTTCCACAGTGTCTGCTATTACCTTACTTTCTGCTCTGGGGTCTCTCGTCTGTTACTCAGATACTATCTCAGTGCAGCCTGGTTTCACATTATACCAAGTCTCTGTTACTCATCTGTCTTTAAATGTCACAAACACATATTTCCAGAAATCATTAATTTTCATTTATTCTACCAATATCTCTTGGGAGCCTACTCTGTTCAAGGCAGGCGCTGTTCTTAATACCTGTATCTGTATCTAATCATCTATCCAAATCCATCAATAAGACACTCAGCTAAATGGGGAAAGTAGAGACACTTCTCCAGGCAGCGTGTTGGATATTTCCCATGTAAAGTACTTCATGGATAATTTTAATAAATTTCATAAATTATATAGAGTATAGCTGGAGTATAAGCCCTGGGAAATAGGAATGTGCAACAATTACAGTGACAAATTAGATAGTTTTTCAGGAACTGCTGACTCCACCACTCCCCCAATCTCAATACTATGTTATACTTACCATGCTGTGGCCCTGGCCTTGCCTTGCTCAATGTAAAGAATAGAAATGACCCAGTGACAATCCTGAGCCTAATATGTATGAGCATCCTGTATTTACACTCATCTACCTAGAAGCTTCCCACCTTTGTTAGGAGAAGAATATGCTTAGGTAAACACTGTATCTACAGTCTGGGTTCCAGACTGAGCACATGGGCTGGATCTGTGGGCTGGATCCAATAGCAGGTGTTCCACAGCCAAATCAAACCACCTGCCAACCTTCATACTTGTGACTGGGGAATAATTGCTTATTGCTGTTTGCCATTGAGATTTTGGGTTTATTTATTACCTAGAAATAACTGACTAATTCAATAACTTATACTGAAATGGTGCTTAATATTTTATATGCTTGGCATATATTAGCTCTTTCGCTCCTTCTAACAACCCTATGAAAAATTATGTAAGTCACCTTGATTTTAAGAAGAGTAAACTAAAACACAAATATTTGAGTCTCTTGCTGAACTTACAGCAGGAGAGCCTAGTTCCCAACCTATCACGGTGAGAAAAACTGAGACTGAAAATGTTTTTCAAGCCTGGATAATGCTGGTCTTTTAACCAGTTTGTGAAATTTGGATTTCATCTTAGGACCTTGCAAGGCATTAAAGAAATTTTAAGAGGTGAGCGATGTGATCAGATTTGGCTTTATAATGACCCTCTAACCCCTGTGTAAAGCATGAATTGAAGGAAGAAAGAAGGTTCCAGATAAAAACAAAAGACAATAGAACCTAGACTTAAACTGGGGAGGTAGAAATTGAGATGACACATGTAGACATTTAAAGATTATTTTGACTGTGCCAGCAGTTCAATAGAGTGATTTAAAAAAAAAAAAAAAGAAAAGAAAAAGAAAAGATTCTTAGATTTCAAGAGTAAAGAACTGGATCCTGAGAAAGGGCACCCTGGGAAGGGGATGGTCTGGTAAAGACAGGTGATTTGAGATACTTGTGAGACATGTCCAGTAGGTGGTCTGAAGAATTGGTGCTTTAGCATGAAATCTGAACTGACTATCTAGGTTTGATCATAATAGAAATAACAAGTGACTGAGATTGCCTGGGGAGAATATAGGTCAACAAACATTTCAGGAGGTTAAGGTGGAAAGCAGGATAGCATATTCCCATAGAAGTTAGAATAAATCTTTCAAAGAGAAAACAATCAAAATTTTAAAATTCTACAGAAAAGTGTATCTAGGGCTAAAGAAAGTCCTAGATGCCATTAGTGACTTGGTAGCACATCTCAAGATACTTTTCATCTCATGTCTCACAGAACTATTCTTACGCTGCATGCTCTAACCATCCTAGATGAAGCAACTTTCCCCAATGTGCCCTACTCTCTTTTGCTTCGTGTCAGAGCTGGCGGCAATGGTGCATTAGCAATGGGTCCTACATTCAGAAGGAAGCCAACCTTTGTTTAATTCTCTACGATCACCCATTATGAAATTTTAAATAATTGTATCTTTGAGCTTGTGTTTTGAAAGGGAAATTTGAAGGAACAATGGAGTATTCATGTGAGCTGAGGAGGTATGTGTAACATGCATGTCTGTGAGGCCCCATAGGCATATGGGATCATTCTGAGGCTTCATGGGCACAGTGTTCTGATGGACAGGATGCATGGGGATTCAGCAAGACTCCAAGTGTGTAGAAAAGCAGCACATCTGTGACTGAGAAGGGGTGCAAGGAACCCTAAGAGGCCCCAGTTTCCTTTAGAAGTAGAACTTACTAGAAATGATGGTGTAGAGGAAAGGGAAAAATAGAATAACATATTTACTTTTCTTTTCTTTGTTACTCATCAGTAAGTTGAAGGTAGAGAGTGCTGGTAGGATGTGCATTTTTCAAGAAGTGAAATAAAAACCACTGAGTTAGCTTTAAACAGTATTTACACCAGAAAAGCTAAATACACATACATGTACCAATGATGGAATACAAATTGTGTAATTTTGATGATATTTTTGTGAATTAAATGTTCTTATATTTACAGTTAAACTTGTACAACATGAAGATGAAATAATATATGCTAATAATTAAAAATATTAATTTTTCTTTAGCTAGAATGACATTACATAGTAAATAAAAATACTACAACAAACCAAGTTGAGAAAGAAACTGCAGGGGTGTGGTTCCAAGATGGATGAATAGGAACAGTTGCTCCAGTCTACAGCTCCCAGAGTGAATAATGCAGAATACGGGTGATTTCTGCATTTCCAACTGAGATACTGGGTTCATCTCACTGGGGCTTGTCGGACAGTGGGTGCAGGACAGTAGGTGCAGCCCACCGAGCATGAGCTGAAGCAGGGTGAGGAATCACCTCACCCGGGAAGCACAAGGGGTCAGGGAATTCCCTTTCCTAGGCAAGGGAAGCTGTGACAGATGGCACTTGGAAAATTGGGTCACTCCCACCCAAATACTGTGCTTTTCCAATGGTCTTAGCAAATGGCACACCAAGAGATTATATCCCGCACCTGGCTCAGAGGGTCCCACGCCCATGGAGCCTCACTCATTGCTAGCATAGCAATCTGAGATTGAACTGCAAGATGACAGTGAGGCTGGGAGAGGGACGCCCACCATTGCTGAGACTTGAGTAGGTAAACGAAACAGCTGGGAAGCTCGAACTGGGTGGAGCCCACCCCAGCTCAAGGAGGCCTGCTTGCCTCTGTAGACTCCACTTCTGGGGGCAGGGCATAGAAAAACAAAAGGCAACAGAAACCTCTGCAGGCTTAAATGACCCTGTCTGACAGCTTTGAAGAAAGTAGTGGTTGTCCCAGCATGGAGTTTGAGATCTGAAAACAGACAGACTGCACCCTCAAGTGGATCCCTGACCCCCAAGTAGCCTAATTGGGAGGCACCCCTCAGTAGGGGCAGACTGACACCCCACATGGCTGGGTACCCCTCTGAGACGAAGATTCCAGAGGAAGGATCAGGCAGCAACATTTGCTGTTCAGCAATATTCACTGTTCTGCAGCCTCCGCTGCTGATACCCAGGCAAACAGGGTCTGGAGTGGACCTCAAGCAATCTCCAACAGACCTGTAGCTGAGGGTCCTGATTGTTAGAGGGAAAACTAACAAACAGAAAGGACATCCACACCAAAACCCCATCTGTACGTCACCATCATCAAAGACCAAAGGTAGATAAAACCACAAAGATGGGGGAAAAGCAGAGCAGAAAAACTGAAAATTCTAAAATTCAGAGTGCCTCTCCCCCTCCAAAGGAACACAGCTCCTCACCAGCAATGGAACAAAGCTGGACAGAGAATGACTTTGACGGTTGAGAGAAGAAGGCTTCAGATGATCAAACTTCTCCGAGCTAAAGGAGGAAGTTCAAATCCATCACAAAGAACCTAAAAACCTTGAAAAAAGATTAGATAAATGGCTAACTAGAATAATCAGTGTAGAGAAGTCCTTAAATGACCTGATGGAGCTGAAAACAATTGGACGAGAACTACATGACAAATGCACAAGCTTCAGTAGCCTATTCAATCAACTGGAAGAAAGGGTATCAGTGATTGAAGATCAAATGAATGAAATGAAATGAGAAGAGAAGTTTAGAGAAAAAAGGGTAAAAAGAAACCAACAAAGCCTCCAAGAAATATGGGACTATGTGAAAAGAGAAAATCTATGTCTGATTGGTGTACCTGAAAGTGACGGGGAGAATGGAACCAACTTGGAAAACACTCTTCAGGATATTATCCAGGAGAATGTACCCAACCTAGCAAGGCAGGCCAACATTCAAATTCAAGAAATACAGAGAACATCACAAAGATATTCCTCAAGAAGAGCAACTGCAAGACACATAATTGTCAGATTCACCAAAGTTGAAATGAAGGAAAAAATGTTAAGGGCAGCCAGAGAGAAAACTCATGTTACCCACAAAGGGTAGCCCCTCCAACTAACAGCGGATCTCTCAGCAGAAACTCTACAAGCCAGAAGAGAGTGGGGGCTGATATTCAACATTCTTAAATAAAATAATTTTCAACCCAGCATCTCATATCCAGCCAAACTAAGCTTCATAAGTGAAGAAGAAATAAAATCCTTTACAGACAAGCAAATGCTGAGAGATCTTGTCACCACCATGCCTGCCCTACAAGAGCTCCTGAAGGAAGCACTAAACATGGAAAGGAACAACCAGTACCAGCCACTACAAAAACATGGCAAATTGTAAAGACCATCGATGCTAGAAAGAAACTGCATCAACTAACGAGCAAATAACCAGCTAACATCATAATGACAGGATCAAATTCACACATAACAATATTAACGTTAAATGTAAATGGACTAGATGGTCCAATTAAAAGACACAGACTGGCATATTGGATAAAGAGTCAAGACCCATCAGTGTGTTGCATTCAGGAGACTCATCTAATGTGCAGAGACTCACATAGGTTCAAAATAAGGGATGGAGGAAGATCTACCAAACAAATGGAAAACAAAAAAAAAGCAGGGGTTGCAATGCTAGTCTCTGATAAAAGAGTCTTTAAACCAACAAAGATCAAAAGAGACAAAGAGGACCATTACATAATGGTAAAGGGATCAATTCAACAGGAAGAGCTAACTATCCTAAATATATATGTACCCAATACAGGAGCACCCAGATTCCTAAAGCAAGTCCTTTGAGACTTACAAAGAGACTTAGATGCCCACACAATAATAATGGGAGACTTCAACACCCAACTGTCAACATTAGACAGATAAACAAGACAGACAGTTAAAAAGGATATCCAGGAATTGAACTCAGCTCTGCACCAAGAGCACCTAATAGACATCTATAGAACTCTCTACCTCAAATCAACAGAATATACATTCTTCTCAGCACCACATTGCACTTATTCCAAAATTGACCACATATTTGGAAGTAAAGCACTCTTCAGCAAATGTAAAAGAACAGAAATTATAACAAACTGTCTCTTAGACTGCAGTGCAATCAAACTAGAACTTAGGATTAAGAAACTCAAAACCGCTCGACTATATGGAAACTGAACAACCTGCTCCTGAATGACTACTGAGTACATAACAAAATGAAGGCAGAAATAAAGATGTTCTTTGAAACCAATGAGAACAAAGATATAACATACCAGAATCTCTGGG
>NW_012114821.1:7624967-7626606 GCF_000951035.1 Colobus angolensis palliatus
CTGGGTATATACCCAAAGGATTATAAATCATGCTGCTATAAAGACACATGCACACGAATGTTTATTGTGGCACTATTCACAATAGCAAAGACTTGGAACCAACCCAGAAGTCCATCAGTGATAAAGTGGATTAAGAAAATGTGGCACATATACACCATGGAATACTATGCAGCCATAAAGAAGGATGAGTTCAGGTCCTTTGTAGGGACATGGATGAAGCTGGAACCCATCATTTTCAGCAAACTATCACAAGGACAAAAAACCAAACACCGTATGTTCTCACTCATAGGTGGGAATTGAACAACGAGAACACTGGGACACAAGAAAGGGAACATCACACACTGGGGTCTGTCCTGGGGTGGGAGGATGGGGAGTGATAGCATTAGGAGATATATCTAATGTAAATGCCGAGTTAATGGGTGCAGCACACCAATGTGGCACATGTATACATATGTAACAAACCTGCACATTGTGCACACATACCCTAGAACTTAAAGTATAATAAAAAAAAGAAAAAAGAAAAAAAAAAAAACTTTGAGAGAAAAAAAAAAAAAAAAAGAAAAAAAAAGAAAGTGTGGAAGACAGAAAAGAACTTTGTATTTTTGTACCTTAATTGGAAATTTTTTCTTCTTTTTGAGCAAGGGGACCTGCATTTTTATTTGGCTGGATCCCACAAATTGTGTACCTAGCTCTACTTCTGTATCTATGTACAAAAGGATTCTCCATTTTTCTGGTTTTGTGACTTCCTCAAGGAAGCATTTCTTAGACATTACAGTCCATTATGTTGCTCTTTATGGCCCCTGTTCTGCTGTGTGTGTGCATGTGTGTGTGTACACGTGTGTGTGTGTGTGCATGTGTATGTGTGTACATGTATGTGTGCACATGTGTGTATGTGCATGTGTGCCTGTGTGTACATGTGTGTGTGCATGTGTGTGTATGTGTGCATGTATATGTGTGTGCATGCACATTTGTGTGTGTGTTTCCTTATAGTTGTTTCTATTTTACATGTCTCTATTCTCTCATAGACTATAAACACCTCAAAGGCAAGGGGTGATATCATCTTCACGGTTATATACCCAGTTAGAAAGCAGTGTAAAGCTCATTTCTTGAAAAAATACATAGTGAATTCAACACAATATGTTTCCCACAAAGATCTATTTTTTTTTAAAAAGGCAACTTCGGAGAAATATGAATTGTCTTTGGAAATTAGTTGGATTATGTGGGATTATGGAATGATGTACAGGGAGATAACACTGCCAAATTAGTTGAGAAAAATGTGAATGTGTCTTGCATGCTATGCTGTTCAGTGTGGGCTTAGCCTATTGCAAGGGGATTTTTAAGCCAGGAGATTTATTCACTTTTCAACAAATGTTTATTAAGGATCTATTATGTGCTGGGTGCTCTTTGTGGTACACAGGATACATTAGTGCAAGTTCCCTGCCCTTGTAGTGCTTACATTTTACTGAATGACATTTTCAGATCTATGTTTTAGAAAGCCCACTAGATAGATATTATCCAGAGGTTTCACCACAATGTGGATGCATTGTCAGTTTCAGATGTCCTTTAGTGATCTTATCATTACTTTTTTTTTTTTTTTTATACTTGAAGTTCTAGGGTACATGTGCATAACGTGCAGGTT
>NW_012114821.1:7627712-7659513 GCF_000951035.1 Colobus angolensis palliatus
CCATGCCTATGTCCTGAATGGTACTACCTAGATTTTCTTCTAGGGTTTTTATGGTATTAGGTCTAACATTTAAGTCTCTAATCCATCATTATTTTTTTTTAATCTCAGAATCTTATGGCAATCAACCTTGTCCCAACCCTGGAAGTCTCATTATCTGATCTAGGAATAAGGAATTCAAATATTATGTCAATAAATTAATTACTTATAATTTCATTTGTCTTTCTTTAAGTTAACCTTATATGAATTCTTGAAGCATCGTGCTGCCCTGTGATCAGCTCTGGGAACACAAATTAACAAGTATAGATTTTCAAGTGTTCTAGGATTAAAGAAATGTGGAATTTTAAAATAGACTTGTCCATTTCTACAAGGAAATAAAAGGGTAGAAGAATGCAGAAGAAGGATAGTTTGCTGTTTCCACTGAGTAAAGACCTCTGCCCTGGTACATAAACGCTTGGTACCATCTTTATTGTTTTAAATTCCAAACCATCAGCCTAGAGGTGATCAATGACATCCCAAGACCATATGTAGCTATTCAGCCAACAGTAGACATTACAAAGAAAAGAAATATCAAGGGTCAGAACCATGAAGAATTCCTCCAACTAAAAGAGAAGCTGGAGGAAGTAGTGTCAGCACAAGCGATGGGAAGAATAATCTCAGTGATGGGGGAGGAAGGGCAAGTGCCTTTAGGGCTTATGGAGGAAAGAGGGACCTAACCACAATTTTGTTGCATTTTTTTCAAATGTATTTTTCTCATTATATGAAGATATATTTTAAACTAATAGCTTCCCAAACTCTTCTTCTAATTAGATTACCTAAGGAGCTCCAAAAAGGGCATAGGAACAAGACAAAGAATACATTTTTTTTTTTTTTTTTTGCATCTCCCTAGAATGGTAATGCACAGCCGTAAATTAGGTGACCAAATCTTACTTTATTTTATTTTCATAAAAGTATAATTCAGAGTGGCAATAAAGTAGCACTGTCCATTCCTTGGACAACTCATAATGTGCAAAAACACACAGAATTACCTCAAAACCTATCAAAAAGGAGAACAGATTTGCTCATTAAGATGCTACAGACGGAAAAAAAAAAAAAAAAAATGACCTGAAGCTTACAGAGCAAAAAATACATAGTCAATGAAGAGAAATATTTTTATAACTGCACAAACAGTAATTTCAATGCAGTTGTCAGAGCCTAATGCATAGGGAATTGGGACATCAGATTGAATTATGTAAGATAAGAGTAATGAATAATTTTGTTTATAAGGTTATTAGCTAAGTGCTTCTCCATTCACAGTGAATTTCTCAAGAGAACAAGTGGCAGATTTTATTTCTATAGAGGGTTTATTACTTTTGCTAATTTGACAGCTCGATGATTATAGTTATAGGTCATGGGTTTTCTCTGCATGAGATGGGGTTAGGCCAGGCAGAAACCGACTTCAGAATCAGGCACAAGTTTTCATTTGTAGAACAAAAGCCAAGGTCATAAAGGAAAATCAGGTCAACCTTTGGCGATCATTAGGATATGCTCACTATCTGTAACCTTTGATTACTCTGGAACCATCTTCTTCATCGAGTTTCTTCTCCTGAACTTTGGATGTGTCATTTTTCATGATATCCAAAACATCTCCAGTTGGCTTTACCTGCGATACAGAACACTCAATGCCAATACAGCCGTCACTGAATTAATGCTTTTTTAAAGTCTACATTTCTTGTCTTCCCTATATCATAGAGTAATGGTACCACTTGGTCTCAAGAGTCAGAAATCATGTCATCTCATCTACTGCTTATTTATTAACTTCCAATCACCTTGTTCATTCTTTCTCATAAACAGCTCTTAATCTTTTCTTTCATTGTCGTTATTACAGTAACTGGCTTTTTTTTTCCCCCGGACCTTATTCATTGCTGTTTGCTTAAATTTTAAGACTTTGCTGTCCGGAGTTCTTGTCTTTAGTTCCTTTCCATTCAAAATACACTGCCTTGAGGAGAAAATGTAGAAATAAAAATATGATCACACTTTTCTGCACTTTGCAATTACTTGGACGTTTGCTCTCAAGGTTGACACTCAAGGCCAACACTCAAGGCCTGTTGATTTCAGAGCTTCTATAAGCCACACTTGTCTTTCTCTCTAAACTCATGGGTACACAATGTTGAGAACAAAGATTAAGAGTTCAAGTTATAGAGTCAAGAGGTAAGAGTTCCTATCCTGGATTTTCTCTTTAAGCTTTTCTCATACTTAATGTCACTCAGTTTTCTCATCTGTAATTTGAGGATGATGAAAATTACTAATAGAACATAGGCATATATTTCTGGCTAGTATTAGTTAACACATATAAGAGCTTAGACTATTGCTTGGCTATAATAAAAGTGCTCACAGATTGTAAGTGTTATTATTACTTTTAACTTTTCCTCTAAGTGCAACTTTATGGTCTTGAATGTCCCTCCTTTTCTTATATTTTTATAGATTTGCATATACATTTCCTTTTGCCAAGAAGCCAATCTTATCCTCCATGACAATTTCAGCTTAACTTATCCAATGCTAGGAAGCCTTCTCTGGTACATTAACTCTATCCCTACTACCAATGATCATTTTTTTCTGAAATCATTACTTTTGCTAATTTGACAGCTCAATGCTTATAGTTATAGGTCATGGGTTTACTCTGCATGAGATGGGGTTAGGCCAGGCAGAAACCAGTTTCAGAATCAGGCACAAGTTTTCATTTGTAGAACAAAAGCAAAGGTCATAAAGGAAAATCAGGTCAACCTTTGGTGATCATTAGGATATGTTCACTATCTGTAACCTTTGATTACTCTGGAACTATCTTCTTCTTCTGATTTCTGTTTTCTTTTTTCTTTTTTCTTAGACACAATCTTTTTCATGTTGCCCAGGCTGGAGGCACAATCTCAGCTCACTGCAACCTCCCCTTCTGCTTCCTGGGTTCAAGCGATTCTCCTGCCTCAGCCTCCCGAGTAGCTGAAATTATAGGTGTGCACCACCATGCCCAGCTAATTTTCATAGTTTTAATAGAGATGGAGTTTTGCCATGTTGGCCACGCTAGTCCTCAGGTGATCCACTCACCTCAGCCTCCTAAAATGCTGGGATTACAGGCATGAGCCACCGCACCCAGACTCTGATTTCTGTTTTAATAGCACTGTATTTAGCTTGGTAACTGGTTTTGTATCATTTATTTACTTATCTACCTCCCATCTAATGTGTATTCTTGAGGACATCTCATTTTAGTATTCTCAGTGTGTATGCATGGTATACACTCAATGTGTGTCTGTTAAATAAATCAATGAATAAAAATGAATTATGAAATAGCCATGGTAAAAAAACAAACAAACAAAAATAAACATAAAAGATGATTAAAAACAGGAGAAGCTTTACCACACCTAAGAGAATACTGTAAAATATGGAGGAAAGCCAAATGTCTGGTCTTTCTCCTCTAACTGAGTGGTCAAAGGTCTGATACAGTTGATGAAGTCTCTGTGGGTTTTAATTTGGTGAGGGGAGAGTATCTTTTTAAATCTAAGATTGCACCAGAAATAAGAGACCATGAAATGCTGAGATGAAGGAGAAAAACAAGGAAGAGAAAATGAAAATGCAAGATCAAGATGTAATGAAGAACTTAAGTAGATTCTTATCATCTGAGAATGACGCCAGAGATTCAAAATCCCCAGAAGACATGAGGCTTTGCATAGCAGGTCTATCTGACAAGATCAAGAATATTTTCTATATGATTAAGTACCCGAAGCAGGTCAATTACACTGGCTAATCCTTGCATATAGGCCACAGCAGAAACTGAAGATCAACTGCCTGCATTTTTAGTCTAAAGTAAGAGAGGACAAATAAAATGTTCTGGTTAATCTAGTTTTTGTGTTTGTATGCTTGAAGTTCCAATTTTCTTACTCTTGATACATGCAGTAGTGTAGGTCCATCCACATTCTAAGAGAGGGTGTAACTCTTATAATTGTAACTATCCTTCACACCACTTTTTTCATATTTGAAATGGAATATGAGTTTTCAGTGACTTTGTGATACATCCACTTCACACCGAGGCTGACTACATTTTTCAGAATCCTATTTCTTGCATGTGCTCACATAATGTGATCTACAGGTAAAATTCTCAGGAGATTTGTAGGACAGAAAGGATACAACACCCTTCTGTTCAGCCATGTGTTTTGTTGTTGATCTACTGATTTACCTCATTGGTATGAAGCAGCAACTTCTCTACCTTCTTTTGTCTTCTCCTTGTGCTTTTCCAACTCTTGGGTCAAGAGTATGTGTGTTTAGGTGTTTAACAAAGGGGTCCAAATCCTGCAGGGTACATGTGTAACCCAGGGTAGAAACAGAAGTAAGTGATATGGGTTTCACTCCTTCCCCATGTGTTTTCAGCTCATGCCTGCAGATTGCACCCTGCTTTAGCTCTCTACCACTTTATACTACCTTCCCTTCCTGACGATCTGTCCAGTTGTCTCCAAGCTCTAGCATCATCTCCAGAAAGTCAGCTTACAGAGACTGCCCAAGCAACTCAACAATTGTGTAAGTCAAACTTCTTTTGACAAATTTATCTTTATATCTATCACAGGATCTGGATGCATTTGATATTCAATCTCAGGAAGTTAAAACAAGAGTCCTCAGCACTGACACAATTCTCAATGATAAGTTATGTAGTCATTGAACTATAGTTTCACTTTCCCTGTGAACTGGAGAGTAAGTCATCAGCTGAGACTGGTATAGAACAGAGAGATGAGTAGAGTGAAGAATGGTGGAAAAAAAAAAAATATATATATATATGTATATATGTATGTATAGAGGAGAATAGGAGAAAACCTAGCTAAGGAATCTCTTCCAGGTTATCTGGACATTGGTAAAAATGGAATATCTGTTATATTTTTATGAAGGTTCAGAACAGCACAGAGGGCAGACCGTGGGATGTCTCTCTTTCTTTCCCTCTCTCTCTCATGCACACACACAAACACACATATACAAATGTATAAAGTAGTTCTGCTTCTGTGGATGAATCCTGATGGATACAATTTTTATCTTCTATATGTTATTAAGGTTATATAGAATAAAGAGTCATAAAAGTCTCTTAATTACTATTTAGTCACATTTTTATAATCACAAGTTCCCTCAGTTTTCATTATCTCCTCCCAATTCTCGTATCCATTCCATTCAATATTAATAAATGAAATAACAAAAACAGCAACCACCACAAAAATTAGACACCTTTCTCTACTGAGTTTACAGGTATTAAAGGGTGAATGTTCATGATCTATTCTAAGAATAAGCATTTTTGGAGCAACCCAAAAACTTGCTTTAAAAAAGGTCACTAATTTTGCATTTCTATTTAACTAGAAACTCCCTTTCTTATGCTGATTATAAATGTCATGTTCTGAAACTTGCATCTAATGGTTTTGGTGCCTTTTCTGGAACACAAAATAATAATTATATGCCTTTTAAAATGTTAAAACTTCATAAATCCCAGAGTATTTATTATTTTCTTTCTGGGTCATGTATTCTTTATGTTTAATTTCACCAGAACTTTAAAATTTTCTGGACTCTTAATTGAGTGCTTTAGAACAATCCCAAGACTTTTTTCTAGACAAGATAAACTGTGTTCCCTCTTCTAAGATACGTAGCTTGAAACAATCTGAGGCTTTTATGGACTCACCACTTAGAGAACAGAATCTTGGTACCCTGTAGTTTCATAATGCATTACTGTAATGCCTGAGGGCTTATATTCAATGAGAAGTGCTAAGCACCTCTTACATTACTGGGTAGTTTATCTGTAGTGTACTTTGAAATTAAGTTAGGAATGTGATATGATCATGTAAATTCCCAGGCTGGTCATAAAGAATTGTGACAGCTAGTTGGAGAGGCACCAGCTTGATTTGTGGCAACCTTGTTGAGTTGCCTCGCTGGGATTATAAATAATAAACTCCCCAAACATAATGAAGTAGTAAATGACAATAGAAAATCAATAATGCATAAAAACGTGCCTGTGATTTACTGATATTTAAGCCATCCCCACACTGCAAGTTTCAAAGATTGCTTAAAAACCACTTTCAAGGACCAAGAAATGATTTCGTATAAGATACTATGTGGAGGATGAGGACATTAACTAAATTCACATTCATGGCTTAATAATTATCCAGATGATGTGATTCTCATAGGATGGGGAGTTAATAGAGATGAATCAGCTCATTTCTAGTATAGGCTTTTAATTGCACCAACATTATTCTTAAAATAGTGCCTTTGTCTGTGGAAAATTACAAGTAAAGCAAACACCTTGGCCTTTGCTCTTGTATGAGAACAAAAATCTCATGTCATCTTTCTTGAGTAAGCAGTTTATAAGCAATAGAAGAATGGCTAGTATCCATTTGTCAAGGTGGCAGGTGACACAGAGTCTTCGAGAAAGAACACAATTTTAGCCTGGTCAGGGATCACAAGAGGATTTTATAAAATAGAGGATTTTATAATATAGACACAATAGAGTGGAAGGAGATAGGGAATCTCATGAGAGACTAAACAAATATTGAGAGACCAGCAATGAGAGAAAGAGACACAACTAGGATGAGATTTTTTTTTCAGAGTACCAATACAAAAGCTTTTTTAAAAGTCCTCAGTTCTTTACTCATTCCTAATCCTTTTATTTTTCTATTTATAAAATGCTTTGTCTTCACTTGCTTTTAGCTTAGCATTTGTGGTCCATAAATTTAACTTCCTTTGGCCATTCTCTAAACTCCTTATTTCAATGTTGTTTTGTTTTCCTTTTTTTTTTTTTTTTTTTTTTTTTACAAACTGGGACAGCATCAACTTGTATTATGCCATCTCTCTCTCTCTTGTATTATGCCAGGATATGGCAGATCTTGGATTATGCCATATCTCCAGGATCCCTGGATACTTTCAGAATACTGAGTTGTACTGAACAAAATTCACACCAATCTGCCCTCCATGCTACTCAAAACCTTGGCCAACATGGAATAAAATCCTGATCTCGTCCAGATAACCCAGAAGAAAGTCCTTAACCAGCGTTTTATCCTGTTCTCTACAATGTATTTAAAAAAAATTCTCACCAATATTCAGACCTCTCATCTCTCTGCTCCAACCCAGTCTCACCTGATGACATCAGCTGCAATTCACAGAGAAAATAAAACTACAGTTCAATGACTCTGTAACATCTTATTGAGAATTGGGTCTGTGCTTGGGACTCTGCTTCAACTAACTGAAACCAAATATCCAAATGTGTCAGGACTCACGTCCTGTTGCATTTCCTTATCCACTTTTGGAATGGTGGAGTGATTAAGGGCTTCTCCTCCCTGTCATTTTATTCTTTCTTGGATTAGATCACATTCTACCTTCTCCATGACTTCACATTGCCTCCTCCACGGTCCCCACATCTAGAGGGGTTTCAATTTTAGTGGGGAGTGGTGTATTTTCATTACTGTCATATAACCAATCTCTCTCTCTCTCTCTCTCCCTCTGTTACACACACACACCAAATGCCTACTTCTACCCCAAGTTTCTCTCCTAATAACACCAAGTACTTTACTGCTCCCTCATAGCCATGCTTCTTAACAGAATTGTCTAAAATCTTCACAATTTCAACTTTTCTACTTTCCACACATTGTTGACGTTAATGACTAGAAATCTGTTAAATACATATTTTAATGGGGGAAATTTTTTGCACCATATATGTACTTTGTTGACACTGTGTATACCAGACAAAAATTATGTATATAATTTAAATCTACAAGATGATTTGGGGAATTAAATTATTATACATCAAGGTTGTCTTTGCATCTTTGCAGCCATATAAATGCTTACTACAATATGTAATGCTATCAGAAATGATTTTGAGTAAAGCAACATGCAAGTTGTACATGTAATAGAAAACCTGAAACAATATACCAGCATGCAATACTGACAGGCAACAGACTCTTGGAAAAGAAACTCTGTTCTGGGCTTTCTTCAAACCTTACCTCTGCCCACATAAGTGGGGCCAAAGAGATGTACCTATTTGGAGACCCCCTTACCCTACCTTCCTTATAACGTCTTAGTTACCCAGGACTCCAAAAGTTCCTGCTTCAAGGGTTCTAGCCTCTTGCCCAAATTTGTCTTTTCAAGTGTGAATCACACCACTAGAAAGTGACCTAGATGCAGCTATTTTGGAAGCTATGATCAAGACTTGAACTTGCTGACTGGATGAAGTGGAATGGGCAAAGGCTTCTGTGAGGCCCCCTGTGGAATAGGTCAGTGCAGAGACCAGAGGAGGACAAGGCCCCCTCCATGCTGCTATGCTAAGGTGAGAAACTTCTAGGACCTGGCATTTCAATATTTGAATTTGAACTTGCAGCCATTGTTTAGATATATTTTTCAAGGTAGAAAGAAAAGCATATATACATTTATTGTCAGTAGGTTTGTTTGACTTATGCTTAGATATTTAGATATATGTTATATGGGCTTCCATGTGCACCTAAGGTACCAGCCTCACAAATGTTGTAAGCATATCCACTAGTATGTTACTAGTAATTTCATCTCTGTGAGAGTAAGCTTAATTATTTGTTTTTCTTCCTTATTTTCTTCCTCTTGTAACCTAAAAATAAAATTCTAAGCTCTTCAACTGACCGAATAGACCAGTCTTGGCCAAGAGGATAGCAGCATAACCTTGAAAACTGAGTCCTCAGGCAGGACAGGATGGGGGATCAGACACACCTCTGTATACCTCCTCCCTGGTTAACCATGATTGGCCTTCTTTTCCTGAGGGCTTAATGGAAACCAGCCCTTCCAAAAGACTCTACCACTGATATAATTATCAACCAAGGGCCTGATGCTTCTTCTCCTTTTTGACCTGATAAAATGCCAGTTGGTTCTGGCCAGTCTATGAAGAATGTGCATCAAGGGATTTTGTGTCATCTCCTTCACCTGTTGACATCAGAGGACCGAAAACTCCATCCTTGGATTAGGCTGATGCTAACACTGCCTTTTTAAAACATGGGTCTCATGAAGGTGCATGAAACTCAATTGCACATGTGCATGTTTCTCCTGTTATAAATTTTCATGACTCTCCCTATAGCTTACTAAAGATGTATATTTGGCCACTCTGCTCAGCGTAAATCCCTGTTCTTTTTGCCCTTCCTTCAAAGTGTCTGTTTCTGGCTTCTGGTCAGAGGCTGTGCTTCCCAGCCTGTCAGAATGGCCACTCTGAAGGCTGCAACACTTTATGACAATTAAAAGCCTCCTTTCCAAGTTAATGAACCCCATCGTTCTTCAGTTAGCACTTTTTTTACTTTTTTCTTTCCTCCCTTCCTCCCTTCTTCTTTCCATCTCCTCTTTCCTTCTTCTTCCATCATTACATTTCTAGATCACTGTTTTCTGAATCTCTAGTTTTTAAAATTACTTTTACAGTTAGAAAACAGCAAAATAAGTTTTAAAATAGTATCCAGTAGTCAACAGATAAGACACAAAATACATTTTAAGATATGCATGCCAGTGAGACACTCTGTAAATATTTGGCGCCAGGAAATGTAGATAAGCCAGACTGGAAAATGCTTTTTTAAAAAAATACTAGACCGCAGCTAGTAAGTATTGGTATTGGGGAAAGTAGCTCTGCACTGCATGGTGATTTTCCACTTTAAACCAAAAATACAAATCTCATAGCAACAAAGGACATGGAAAAAAGAATTAACATATAGAAAAACATTGCTGTGAAGGCTGATTAGAAAGCTTTTTCAAGGTTCCTTCCCAAATAAATTTGACTGACGGAGAAGCATAGACAATAGTAATGAGCATAAAAAAAGCAACAAGACCCCCAATTTTCGAGGTCAGGGATCTATTAATGCTAAGATGATACTAAGGGAATAGGAAACATAATAGCTTCAATTTACTTATCCTAACCCTGCATTTCATAGCATCTTATATTTTCTCTTTCAGCCAAATGGAATTCTCCACTAAAAGCATTCTAAGAAATTCACACAGGCATGAAGTTAGACATGAAAGGGTTTTCTATTTTCTTAAAATTGCTGCCTTGCTCCTGATTAAGACCAGGAAGATGGAGTTGGAAGACAATGAAGCAACTTTTAGAGGATGGCCACGAGGTAGCACAGGGAAAGGTCAATGAAGGAATGGACTCAGTCGCTGTGGATTGACCAAGACCTCAGCAAGGCCTCCTGGAAGAATGCCAGCTGACAATGCTGCATTTGTGCATTCTGGTTTTCCTGTCTTAGAACACAGAAATGGCTCACTGGGTTTCCTATTTTTGAAGTTTTGTATATTTGAGTGCTGGTAAACTTTTACTAAATTTCCTTCCTTAGTCTGAGTTTTTTGTTTTTTTTTTTCTTTTCCAATATCTCTGTCTAAAGCTCCAATACAATTCTATTCTTTCCCTGGTTAATATTTTCATTCAGTTTCCCAGTTCCTATAATTCTAAACTTCTTCACCTCATTGGGCACATTGCTTCATTAGAAATAGGCGTCACATCTCTTTACGTTTTTCAGGCTTAAACCCAGTAAAATCTTGTAGAGCTCTGTTAACTAAGGTAGTTTTTGGAAGCCTGGGTATGTTTATGTACACAGGTCTCTGCCCAGAACACACCCTGTATCCTTTTTTCCTGGTTTAATGGCATCTTTCCCTTTAAAGACAGGCTCCCTTCTGACATCACATCCTCTGTGTACCTTCTCATGTACCTCCTTCACCCACGTGCCCTTAGCCCCTTTGATGGTGCACTGTTGAATGAATTCCCTGTCTCCTGTTTAGAAAAGTTCCAGTTTTGTGTTACTAAGTGTACTGTACCATAGAAGCAGGATTGGTGGATATATTCCTCTTGTTGCCTTCCTTTGGTCTGATGAGACTACTAGCAAAGGCCTAAAGACCCATATCAATATTCAGCATGCTGTAAATCAAAGTCAAGTATCAGAACTGGCAAACACCGTTAATTTTACAAAACAGAGATATTTCATGACACCTGTGCACATCTTCTTCATAGATATATTCTATGGCATCTTGCACTGTGTAGGGAGCTCTCTAAAGAGTGTGATAAATATCTGTGTAATGGGTGTGTGGGTATATGAATATGATCTGGGAGCAGGATGAAGAGGAACAATTCCCTCCAGCACTTAGCTTACTTTTTTAAAGGAAGAGTGCATTTATTTGATTAAGGATCCAAAACAATGTAAGGAAGGCACAGGCAGAATCAATAGTCTCTCTTCCTGCTTTTCTCCCTAGCAATGCAGTGTCTTTCCTCTCCCATGAAAGTCCCCATGTTTATTTGTTTCTCTGTGTGTGTTCTTGCATTGTCCTTTCATAAAAACAAAAGCAAATATGAGTACATGTTCTTACCACCCTTCATTTTTATCCCAAAAGTACTAATTTATATACACTATACTAAACCTTGCTGTTTTCGCTTAATGTATCTTGTAATACTTCCTTTTTTTTTTTTTTGAGATAAAGTTTCACCCTTGTTGCCCAGGCTAGAGTGCAATGGTGCAATCTTGACTCACCGCAGCCTCCACCTCCCAGGTTCAAGTGAGTCCCTGCCTCAGCCTCCGAAGTGGCTGGGATTACATGTGCCCACCGCCACGCCCGGCTAATTTTTTGTATTTTTAGTAGAGATGGAGTTTCGCCGTGTTGGCCAGGCTGGTCTCGAGCTCCTGGTCTCGGGTGATCCGCCCGCCTTGGCCTCCCAAAGTGCTGGGATTACATGCTTGAGTCACTGCGCCCGGCCAGTATCTCATAATGCTTTCTATAACAGTACATAGAGGAATATCTTGCTTTTGGTTTTATATTGCATTTAAGGTTGGTTTTTAACAGAGGCACAGTAAGAATTGACTGAGTGTAGAGGGACATTTGGGTGGATGGTAATATTTTGTGATTATGAGCAATGCTACAATGAATACACCTGTACACACACATGCACAGGTGACTATGTAGGATAAGGCAACAGAAATGGGATTGTGGGGACGAATGAAAAATAAATTTTGACAGGTATTGTAAACCTGCCTTCCATGGGCTTACACTGTTTTGCATTCTAACCAGCTAGGTAGCAAAGTTCTTGTTTCTTCAGCGTTGCCACCAAAAATCTGAAAATGGAGAAAGGGTATCTCAGTATATTTTTAAGTTGCTTTTCTCTCCTCTAGAGAAAGGTGAATATAGATTCATGTGTGTACTGGCAATTTGTAATTTGTGGGTGAGTAAGTGTGTATATACATGTTTGTCTTTATCCTGCTTTGGATTTTTAAAATTGCTTTCTAGTTCTTAGAAACCAAGGTGATAATCTCAGTTGTTGAACTTCAGGTCATCCTGAAGTTGAAAATATTTTGTATCAGATTTTTCTTTTTTTTTTTTCTGACATTATTTACGGTGATTTTTTTCATTTGTATTTACTGTTTTTATATCAAAAGAATTAAATGTATCAATTTAACAACTTCTATCATTTGAATTAGTTTAAGAAAGATCTTCTTTACTTCAAGTTTATAAGGCAATTAATATTGTTTTCTTCTAATACTTATATGACTTCATATTTTACAGTGAAATTTTTATCTCTTTGAAATTTTACTGGCGTGTCCTGCTAAGTTTCATCAATATAACTCTTCAGTTGTTCAAACCCAATTGTTAAAAAAAAACTGTCATTCCCACTTCAATTTTAAAAGTTAAATTTATCATATATTGGAACTCCATATTGATTTCAAAATATTTCTAGATTTTATATATTTTTTTCATCTTACTATTTCTAGTTTTAATTGATTGGAAGCATTATAATATAATATGCCTTATGACCTGTTCAGGATGGTTTTCTGCTGTGGTTCTTAAACAGACTTTCCTTGATTTTTATATTCTGTATTTGTATAAATCCAACAACCCTTGTACATGAATATAAATGTATACAAATTTCAAATTTTTATTCATATTACTGGTTTTTATTTCATATATGTATGCATTTCAAAGGAAACATGTCTGATATTTTTATTGTGATGATGGTACATTTGTAAATTAAATTATTGAGTGTGTTTAGTCCTCTAGAAAGCAGAATCCAAGATAAAGTAAGAATGTGTGACAATGTTTGGAGGCTTCTGACTGTGAAAGACTGGGCAAGCATGGGCAGAGAGAGCTTCAGCCCATAGTAGAAACGCAAAGAGAGTTGAGTAGAAGAGCCACAGGCTGTGGTGCGACTGAGAGAGTCTCGGCCTGCTTGATGGGAGCTCATGGCGCAAAGGTGACCTACAGAGGGAGAAGCCAGCTGCCATGTTGTGAAAACACTCAAGCAGTCCCGAGGGAGCTCCAGGTTGCCAGGATCTGGAGCTTCTTCCAACAGCAAAATGAGTGAGGCATTTTGGCAGCAGAACCTCCAGACCCATCAACCACCCGGTGATAGCAGCCAGAGCAGCATTTTGACAGCAGCCTTAGGAGACTGAATCAGACCACTGAGGTAAGCCACATTCAAATTTCATACACACAGGATAATAATTAATTCTTCTTTGGACCTGCTGCATTTGGGGATAATTTATTACATGGTAATAGATAATGCAGTCACTGCCACCTTCCTCAGTCATTATCTGTGGACTGCCTGGGAAGAATGTGGGATAGCTCTAACACTGCAGTGGATCCTGACCTTGCTGAGCTAGAGGATGTTAGCTTATTGCTTTCCAAAGGGAACGGGCACAATCTTTCTGCAAGGAAAGTATCAGTGTATACTCTCATGATTGTCACAAAGAACACAGGACTCTTTCAGGCATTTATTCTTAGGTAAGTCTACCCATACCTTCAGGATTTCCTTTGTATTCATCCATACTATTTTCTAGTTTCCCCCATAATCTCTTTAAAAATGTCTTATTTCTGTTGGGTTTTATAAATCATTTTTTTTACTATTGTAAGTGTTTTCTCTAATCTCTATTATTTCTACTACAGCTTATATATGTGAAGGCTATAGGTTTCTGAGATTTGTACTCTACTATCTTCCTGAATCTTTGTATTGTTTTAAATGGCTTTCTAGTTTGTTCTCTTGAGTTTTTAAAGTGATATTATTATATCATCCTCAAAATGTGATAGTTTTATTAATTATTTTTACATATCCTTCATCTATTTTCGTTTTCAAATTGCATTAATTTTTCTAGTCCAATAATAAATAGTGATGGTATCTATCTTCTTGTCTCAGTCTTCTGTTTAAAGAAAGCATTTTCAGTGTTTTTATACTCATGGTTTTTTTCTGTGTTTGTCTCAGAAGAACAACTACTGGAAAAAGTTCCCAATATTTGTACCCTATATACTCCAAGGAATTTCACCTTTCTGTCCTCCTCAAGAATTAGGAAGGTTTATTTAAAAGCACATGGAACTATCACAATCCTGTTGTCCAGATGCCATAAGGAACACAGAAAACAAAACATTATTATGCTTCTCTAGTAGACTCAGATATGCATTTTTTGATGTTGTTAACTTGATTAAATCTATCTATGATTTTACTTTCCTGACCAATAAAATCTAAAATTTATTAACATGCATCTGACTGTGGCTATTATGTTTATTTTATGTTTTATTTGTGGCCAACATGCCCAAGGACAATTTGGGTTTCACTGTTTGATAAGTGATAAAACTGACGGAAAATTAAGAATTTGAAAATTCTCACAAAAATGCCACTGAGCTGTTCTTTATGGGCCCTTAGGTGGACTCCCAGACTTTCTCCCCAAAGCCTCAAAGGCTAGTGGGGCATAGACCTGATATGACTGTGCTTAGCATGAAATGGCTCTCAGATTCCTGAAAAATTTCTTTTCTGAAATGTGTTTTAAGTTGGTGGCTACAAAGAAGAAGGCTTGGGTTTAATATCTTCTCTGTCGTCTCTTAGATGAGTTGTTTAAGGCAAAATATTATCACTTCCACTTAAACTGAACCTATTCCTCAATGAAAAGAGGGAACACACAGCCTTTTCATCTCCCATTCTTGCCATGAAGATAAAAAGTGATCAGTGATCAGTGAAGCTGTGTTTTGAAAACTCACAGTTCTGTACAAATGCAAGTCTTCAAGTATACATTGAGGCCCAAAGAGGCACGAATTCCATATTCCTTATTTATATTTCTCTATGCTTATCACAAGCCACTTCCTTTTATTGTTTTCCAATCCACCCTCCATGTAATCATCAGATTTCCCTTCAATAAATGCAAATATCATCTCATATTCCTCCAGTTAAAGTTTGATAGTAGGCTCTCAGTGCTGCATAGTAAAATCTAAGCTTACCAACAAAGCCAACATAAATGTGGTTGGTGTTCCGAGTCTGGGCTCCCTGTACCCCTTCCTCAATCTCTTTCATCAAGCAATGCTCTCCTCTCTGTATTTTAGAAGTCCTATTCCCTCTCCTTGAATCCCCCTTATCTACTCCGGAGGCACTGTCTCTACTTATCAGTAAGTCTTACCCCTTCTTTCCCTTGGCCTAATATCAAACTACAGTTCCTAGGCTTTTGTTTCTAGACATGCCACAGGAGGAAGTTTGGGGCATTTTATGTGGACAGACGTGAGTGCTGCCACTTCCAGAGCCAGATTCTAAAACCAGTTATCAATAGGCAAGATCCAGAAGAACAGGCTGAGAACTCCAGGGGCAAGTCAGTGGCAGGAAGGTGCCCCACATCTGGGTTACTGCATAAAGCCAAACCACAGTCCCACCCTCTCCAGCTCACTCGTGGGTGAAGTGCAGTGTCTCAGGTGAACTGAGCAAGATATAAACCTTTATTGTGCTAATTCCATGAAATTAAAGTACTTGTAGAGGAGGTGGAATTTCTTACCCAAATAAGGACTTTTCCATCTCCCTTTCATCAGTTATCTTTAAGGCATAGTTTATGTACCACTTTCTGTAAGAAGATTTCCCTGACCCTTCAGAGAGAGTCCCCTTTATATTGACCTAAAATTTATTTTAAGTTGTTGGCTGCAAGGAAGAAGACTTTATATTTACCATAGCAGTATTTCCCTTTCTTATACCAGTCTTTTAAAAATTTGTATTTATAAATGTTCTACAACTCCACTGAGGGCCCGAATTTTATCTTCATACCTTTATGTTCTTAGCAACATTGCATACAGGTGAAAAGACTTTCAATTACCACTGAATAAATAAATGAATGAGTGAAATAAATCACAGACGTTTATTAAAGTTTATACATATAAAGGTGGTGTTGAATATTACACCTGCGAATGTTGGGAATGAGGGTATATTCTTAAATGTGTTTCTAAAGTGATAGGGTATGTTGTTAATCATTTCTTTAGAAACCAGCCTTGTAGCCTCCATATGGATAATTTCAATTTTAAATCCTATTTCAAGTTGGCATTACTTTGACAGTATTTTAGTCTGAGACAAAATTCCCTTGCCAGGTAATAGCTTTATAACTCAATGGTATCTAATAAATTTAGAAAAAAACAACAGAATTAGATTACTTTTAGTCACTTTTATAAAAGATAAACTACTCTAAGAATACCTATTTGGAAACCTCAATGTCCTCTTCCATTAGGTTTTTGTTCATGTGAGTAAATTATAATTTCAAATTGTTGCCACTTGATGATAGAGACTGGGTTTATTAAATGTTCTCAGCCCATAGAAACACACAAAGGAAAAGGCTGTTCTGATGGATGCCTCACTGTTACAGAAATGCACACAGACCCAGATGGATTCAGAGCATTGCATAGCATTTACGGTGGTGTAATTACACTCAACAACTAAAAAGTGGATCCATCACTTTCTTAAGGCTTTTTTTTTTATGTCTAAGTTAAAAAATACAGAAGTATATTTAAAAAGAAAGAGGATAAATGAGGAAGGTTTGCTATAACTAGATGTCAAAGTTTAAGGAAATATAACACATGGTTTAAAATACCTGTACACAGAAAGGTCATATTTAACAAATCTATAGCTAACATCATACTCAACAGAAAAAAGTTGAAAGCTTTTCCTCTAAAAACTGAAACAAGAAAAGGGTGCTCACTTTTGCCATTTAATTCAACATGGTACTGGAAGTTCTAGCCAGAGCAATTAGGCAAGAGAAAGAAAGTCATTACATTCAGAAAGGAAAAAGTTACATTGTACAATTTCAGATGACATGATCTTATACATAGGAAGCCCTAAAATGTCACACACACACACAAAAAAATTCCCGTTAGAACTAAAAATAATTTCAGTGAAGTTGTAGGGTACAAAATCAACATATGAAAATCAGCATCGTTTCTGATATCAGTGATATTAGCGATATAATCACTAAGAGTGTATTAGTTTGTTCTCACATTCCTCTACGGAAATACCCGACACTGGGTAATTTATAAAGGAAAGAGGTTTAACTGACTCACAGTTCAGCATGACTGGGGAGGCCTCAGGAAACTTACAATCATGGCCGAAGGGGAAGGGGAAGCAAGAATCTTCTTCACAAGGCAGTATATAGGAGAAGTGCCGCCGGGAAAAGGGGGAAGAGCCCCTTATAAAACCATCAGATCTAGTGAGAAGTTACTCACTAACACGAGAACGGTATTGTGAAACCTCCCCCATGAGTCAATTACCTCCACCTGGTCTCTCCCTTGACATGTGGGGATTATGGGAATTACAATCCAAGATGAGATAAGGGTGGGACACAAATGCTAACCATATCAAAGAGCAAACTATCTAAAAAAGAAATAAATCAGCCCCATTTACAGTTACAACAATAAATAAAATACTTTGGAATAAATTCAACCAAGGAGATGAAATATCTCTACACTGAAATCTATAAAACATTGATAAAGAAATTGAATAAGATTCAAATAAATGGAGAAATCTCCCATGTGTGTGGATATTAATAACCATATTAATATCCATATTAATTAATATTATCCATATTAATATATTATTAATAAAATTAATATTGTTATTCATACTACCGAAAGCAATCTGCAGATCAATGTAATCCTTAGCAAAAGACCAATGATATTCTTCACAGGAGTAGGAAAAGCAATCCTAAAATTCATACAGAACTACCAAAAAAGTTTCTGAATAACTAAAGCAATGTAGAGCAAAAAGGACAAAGCTGGAGGCATCACATTTCCTGACTTCAAAATCTCTTACAAATCTATGGTAACCAAAACATCATGGTACCAGCATTAAAACGCACACATAGACCAACGGAATAGAAAAGGGAATGCAGAAGTAAATTCACACGTTTATAGTCGACTGATTTTCAACAAAGATGCCAAGGATACACAATAGCAAAAGGACAGTTTACACACAACGGGGAAAGGACAGTTTATTCAATAAATGATGTTGGGAAAACTAGATATTACCATGCAAAAGAATAAAATTAGACCTTTGTCTCACACCATATGCAAAAATCAACTGAAAATTGATTAAATACTTAACAGTAATAGATTAATACTTTCATAGGCCCAAAACTATGTACCTACTAGAAGAAAATGTAAGGAAAAAAGCTTCATGACGTTGATCTGGGCAATAATTTTGTGGCTATCACCCCAAAATCACAGACAAAAGAAAAATAGACAAATGAGATTTTATCAAACTAAAAGCTTTTGCACAGTAAACAATAAAGTGAAGAGACAACCTACAGACTGAGAGAAAATATTTGCAAATTATACATCTGATCAGAGATTAATATCCAAAATATGCAAGTAACTCAAGCAACTGAAAAGCAAGCAAACAAACAGATTGAAAAACTGGCAAAGGACTCGTATAAACATTTCCTTAAAAATGACATACACTGGGAGGCCGAGACGGGCAGATCACAAGTTCAGGAGATAGAGACCATCCTGGCTAACGTGGTGAAACCCCGTCTCTAATAAAAATGCAAAAAAGTTAGCCAGCTGTGGTGGCGAGCGCCTGTAGTCCCAGCAACTCGGGAGGCTGAGACAGGAGAATGGCGTGAACCCAGGAGGAGGAGCTTGCAGTGAGCCGAGATCACGCCACTGCACTCCAGCCTGGGCGACTGAGTGAGACGCCATCTCAAAAAAAAAAAAAAAAAAAAAGACATACAAATAGCCAACAGTTACATGAAAAAGTGCTCAACATCACTAATCATCAGAAAATGCAAATTAAAACCAAAGTGAGATTTCACCTCACACATGTTAAAATGGCCATTAGCAAATAGACAAAATATAGCAAGTGTTGTTGAGGATGTGTAAAAAAGAGAAGGAACTCTTGCCCATTGTTGTTGGCGGGAATATAAATTAGTACAGACAATATGAGAAACAGCATGAAAGCTCCTAAAATATAAAACAGAACTATCATATGATCCAGCAATTCCACTACTAGATATTATTCAAAAGAAATAAAATCAGTATATCAAAGCAATATCTGCATTTGCTTGTGTATTTCAGCATTATTCACAATAGTCAGCAGATAGAAACAACCTAAGTGTCTCTCAACAGATAAATGGACAAAGAAAAGAAAACGTGGAACATACACGCAATGCAATACTATTCAGTCACAGGAAGAAAGAAAATCTTTTAATACACCACAACCTGGATGAATCTGGAGGACATTAAGTGAAATAAGCTAGGCTCAGAAAGACAAAACACTGCATGATGTCATTCATAGATGTAATCTAAAAAAGTAAAAAGTTAATCTCCTTGAACAGAAAGCAGAATAGTGGTTACTAGGAGCTGGGGTACTTGAAGGAGATGTTGGTCAAAGGATACAAAACATCAGTTAGATAGGAGGAAGAAGTTCAAGAGGTCTGTTATACACCATGGTGACTATTTTAATAACCATATATTGCAATCCTGAAAAATGCTAAGCAGTGTAGGGTAACAATTCTCATCAGAAAACGATAACTATGTGAAGTAATAGACATGTTAATTTGCTAGATTTATTAATTCCACAATGTATATATACTTCAAAACTTCATGTCATACATGATAAATAAATTTCACCTATCAATTTAAAAAATAAAAGAATACTTTTAAAGGTGGTTTCTTATAGAATCTTTTTAAATGATTCAAAACGTATTTCCCTATGAATTTCTTATGAATACCAAATAGCCACATTCTTACTGAGGCCTGGGGAAAGAAATGAGGGAGGGAAAGTGAGCAATATACCAACATTTGTATTCCAATAATGTTCATATTACCCATAATCCCTTCTATAAGTTTATAACAGTATTTCTCAAGGGAAAATTACATATTAATTTAAACTTATATCAAAATGAAAACATGGGCCAAATTTGTTTTGCTCCTCAACAAAAGCACAGTGAAAGTTTCCTCTTTTATTTCATAGACTCACATGAGTGTCGTAAGTTATGTGTGGCTTTGCAATATGTCAAAGATATTTTGTAGGTAATAATGGAGTTGTTCTACCACGGTCAAAGCTGCCTTTAAAGGTTATTGAGACTTACTGTCAAACGGAAAATAATATCATTGTATTAACATTAAAGAGACTTGGGAATTTGGTCTTTTAAATTCACTTACATTTAACAATCATTTACAACGTGTTGGCATTTTCACATAATTTATATACATATATATGAATATTACGTTTCATTGTTGTAACTGACATAAGTAAAAATTATCTATATTCTACTAAAAGGAAACTGGTATATTTAGAGGAATTATCCAATGTCATAGATTAATACTCATCAGAGTTGGATTTCCAAACCATTTTTTTAAATGTATTTTATTTTTTTAGCAACCACATAGTATTTTTTTAGCAAGCATCTTAACAAGAAACAATTGTATTACAAACTTTTGTTCTTTTGAACTCTCCAGAATATTGGAATTACATTGCTTGCTTTCCTTGAGAATCTACTTATACAACTTCATTTTTTCTTGATTATTAAGTATCTCATTCAAGACCTGTTAAGTCCTGCAAAATGTAATTCTAGTTTTATAGGCATTTTTATAATTAAGTTTGTGGGTATCACAGAAAATGTCTAGGAATGTTGTCTTTGGGAAAAAATGGATAATAACCTTTTACTAGTCTGTGATTTCGCTATTTCTCCCACATATTTTCAGTTTGTGAAACGTCTTGCAGATGTGTGCCCTAGCTGGCCAATATATTGTCCTGATTGAGTTTCTTCCCTAAGGAGAATTTAAACCAATGTCTTAGTTCCAGGATTCTGTAGGCAATGACTCTTCTAGATTAGCTGAGTCCTATCAGAGGTGTGTGCATTGAGTCTAAGGCAGGGGAAGAGGTTAGTTGATTGAATAGGAAATGTGAGAAAAAAATAGGCAAAGGGAGAAAAGTGAAGATGGGCAAATTCTCAAATCCCAAGTGACTGAAACTTGCTGAGGGACAGGCTAGGCAAAACATGGTGTTTATCACATAAAACGTTGCATTAAGTATAGTCTGCTTTGCTTGGGCTGGACCATATAGGAGGCAGAAGCCCTCCTTCTACCTACAGTGGAAGAAACTTTAAGTTGCCCCAACCTGGCTCCATCCTTACTCCATCTTTGCTCCACCGTGGTATATAGAATGTTCTGCGAACTGACGGCCAGCTTAAGAATATCTTATTGCATTAGTCTTACAGAGTTTCAAAAGACAATGATTCCAAACTAAAAAGAAATAAAACATCTTAATAAATCAAAAAGATTATCCTTTCAAACTAGATGGAACAAGAACCTTTAAGCTTTATTTTTCAACCTGAAAGCTGTGTGGTCAGGCTTGTCTCTGCCTTGTAACCATTAAAATTCTCTCCTCCTTTGGAGATGACATGAAAGGCCTGGTTGATGTCCCCCAATTCTCCATAATGGCCACAATATGTTACAGGCATATATTGGTGTCTTTATATGTAGAAGCAAGTCTGAACAGACATTGAATCCTTACATGTAATTTATATACACAAATTACTCCATGTTATATGTCTACATGAATGTATACGTATGAATGTTCATTAGAGAATAACATGAGAATCCCTTTTTTATATGCTTGGATATTGAGGTGCTTGGGAAACATCTATAATGTTGAGAATGTGGTATCCAAAACATATCTCAAAAAAGAATATCCATGACCAACATTTATATAGACCAGAAAAACCCTTTTCTCCCAGTGTAATATTTTTATAGCCTTCAGATTGTTTCCTCTTTCCAATAAAATATGGTGACCATCTGGGTTGAAAAATAATAGGCTGAGGGAATGTTATTTTAAAATACTAGAGATTCTAGACCCAAATGACATATCCCACAGTCTTGGGGAATTTCCTTCAACAAAACCCTCTTGTGGTTTGAGATTATAAACCTCTTTGCTGAAATGCAATGAAAAATCCAGACATCAACAGTATCAATATCAAAAATTGATTTAATTTTATTTATTGAAAGGCAAAAAGTGTTCTACAGTAATTAGAATGAGTAGGTCAGAACTCATTTAATACAGGAGGAAATTTCCATTGCTAAGACATTCTTTTAAGTTCATCTCTAAACCACATTGACTCAATGGCCATCAAACTCATCCCTTTCTTCCGCTAGTTGGTGGCTTCCTGGTCATTCTCCATTGTCTTGTGAATGTGACCTTAAACAATGCAAATCTGCTTTATTGTAGTCCCCTACAATGCCTCTCAGTCACCTTTAAGAAGAAAATACAGCTCCTTATCTTAACACAAAAGCACTTGGATCGAATTCAGAGCACTTCATTTTTAAAAGGACTTTGAAAAACAAGAGTGCATCAAGAGGACAGTGATAAGGTTTATTGAAGATCTGGGAATCTTGACAGAATAAATGTCTTAAAGAACTGAGGTCCTGGAAATGGGATGAGAGAAAGTTATGGTAAGAAAGTTATCAGTGCAGGATGGTGTGTGTTACGACCAGCGTAGTAGAGAGTACAGAATGTTGCCATTTGGAATAGCTTCATTTCTTCAGTGTGAAGAGAGTACAAGTATAGACTAGCTGTGGATATTCAGGAAAGTTTTGTAATCAGTTTTCACCACAGTTTATATTTCTCTAAAATTGTATAATAGGAGTCTCAATCTCATAGGGTTGTGGTGAGAATCAAATCTATATGAAACTGTTAGTAGAATTTCTTTCCCATAAGTAAGTGATGACTAATGCTGATTATAATGACTGCTATTCCCATTATTTTTCCATAAGAGCATTTCAAACAGGAAACTAACCGCCTTGGAAGGTATCGAATTGCCTCTTCGAAAATAAACTCCTTTGGATTCTTCAGTACTCCTATAAAAAGCCCTAACCTCCTGAGATATGGAAATGACTATGGTTAAAGATAGAAAATGTTGCTTTCACTTCCTCTAGAATGCATTTCACTCCTCATATCCCATGAGAATAAGCTCTGTAGTCATTTTCCTAGTTAACTGATGTGATCCCAGAGGGCTAAAAAATTACAGTCCCAACTAGGCCCCTAAATTAAGACCTGCAGAGCCAGAAAGACAAGACTGCCATCTCTCCAGCTGCTTGCATCTCAAAACATTGTGAAGGGCCGACCGAAGAAGACATCTTTAGAACTTAAAAGATTGACCCCTGAGTTTACCTGGTCCTTGTTGGAGACAGATTTACCTTATAAAACTTCAGGGTGATAACCTGGGATCCCTTCTATTGTAACAGGACGAATGGCAGACAAAACTCCTCAGACACCGAGTTACAGACACCGAGGTACAGAAGGAAAGTGTTTATCCGGCCAGGGGCATCGGCAAGACTTCAGTCTCAAGAGCCAAGCTCCCGGAGTAACCAATTCCTGTCCCTTTTAAGGGCTCACAACTCTAACGGGGTGCATGTGAGAGGGTCGTGACCGATTGAGAAAGCAGCGGGTACGTGACTGGGGGCTGTTTGCACCGGTAATTAGATTGGAACAAAACGCAATAGGGATTTTCACAGTGCATTTCTATACAATGTCTGTAATCTATAGATAACAGAACCAATTAGGTCGGGGGTGGATCTTTAACTACCAGGCCCAGAGTGCAGTGCCGGGCTGTCTGCCTGTGGATTTCATTTCTGCCTTTTAGTTTTTACTTCTTCTTTCTTTGGAGGCAGAAATTGGGCTTAGGACAATATGAGGGGTGGTCTCCTCCCTTACTATTATGTCTCAGTTGAGCAAAAGTTTGTTCCTCTCCTTGCTGAAAGGCAGGAGGTCAGCTGTCATTCTCCTGCATATAAAGACAGAGAGAACCCATTCTTCATTTCTGCCATTGGAATGTCCAGACAGGCTTGTAGAAGGTGTCACCATTTTCTTCTCATCTCCTTGCTCCAGGTGGCAAGTGGAGAAGGCGTGCTTATTATTTTTTGCAAGGTACTTAATAAGAAACCCACAGAGAATACCTTCTCTGTGCATGCAGAATAAAATTAATAAAGATGGATATTTTTTCAAAAATGTTAATAATAAAGAGATAGGTCAATACTCATCATGAGAAGGTAGAAAAGACTATTAATTTTACAGAAGTGTGGATCTAGCTGAGGTCCAGCAGAGCTGTGTGGAGAAGTGTGCCATAGTCATTTCTACATATATTATCCTCTTGAGGAAAGGGGAAATTTGTTCCTTGTGCATGGGGTTCTTAGTTAATGCTATAAGATGATGATATAAATGGGACTTGTAGAGAATAAAAAATAACATTGGAGCTCTAGTGCTTGGTCTGGAAGTTATACTATTATTAATGCAGGCCATTGTTGTTTAAACATTTGGAAACCACATCACCCCCTTGGACTTTCTGATTATGTGAGTGTGTCTGTGGAGTAAGTCCAGCAGGAATCTGGCCCAGTGAAGTAACCCGGAAAAAAAATGCAAGAGGAACTGATTTCCTGTCCTGCCGTCAGTTTATGATTCTCCAAACTCACTTTCATCTCAGGGCCTTTCAGTTTGCTGGTTTCAGGAATGACTTTTCCTCTCTTATTTGAGTGGTCTTCTCATTACCCAAATGTTATTGTCACATTGCTTACTTTGGAAGGCTTTTCTTCAATCCTAGCAAAAGAACAGCTAACACTTTTTTTATTTTATAAACTTCAGAAAGGATTTATTAGAACATAGAGAGAGAGAGTAGGTGTTTAATAGATATTTGAAGATGGACTCACAAGTATTTCTTCTTGGTTACATGATTGAGCTCCCAGTTCATATAATTTTTGAAACTGCTGTGTGTTATACACTTTTAAGGAGTGGCCTCCTAGTTTTTCTGCTAAGAGGAGCTTTTCTGCTATTACACATCTTTTTAAAAGTACACCATCTAGTACACATCTTTATAAAAGATATGTAATAGGTTTAGAAAAAAATCTGCCTCTGTTTTCTGAGTATATCATGATTAAGAAATGACCTTTCCTTCTAAGATGGCTTTAAAAGCCATTCCTTGTAATTCCCACTGTCAGATAATATTATTTAAAGTAGTTTTTACTCCCGCTTCTACCTATATGAAACCACATCTACCTCTCCTGCTCTCACCTTAAAACTGAAAATGTAATCTTGTTTCTACCTATGGATAACCCTCTGTTTATTCTGTGGTTTTTATCTCCTCTCATCTGATCAATGGTTTGGCTTCTGAAGTTATCTCTTTGCCCTTGATTCATTCTTTTTCTTCTTGTCCTTCTCTATTAGTTCAGCGTGCAAACGTACAAGCCTGTAATATATTCTAACTACTGGCCCCCTGTTAGCTATTTTTATTTCTTTTCTCCCACTCCATCTATGCAAAGGCTCCCAAAGAGAGTATTCTCCACTCCCATTTCCACTCACCACAGCACACTTCCCCCTGAACATTCCCAGTCAGATTTTATCCTAGCTCTCTGTTAAATATTCCTTTTAAGACATACCCATGACATCTGTTTTTGCAAAATCTAGTAGAAATTTGAAGTTCTCATTTTAATTAAATTCTAGGTAGAATTCAACACAAATAATCACCATTTTTGCCGTGAAACATTATTTTCATTGGTCTGTGATACTTTCAATATTTTCTCCTGCCTCTTTCGTCCTTTCTTCTCAGTCATAGTAGCTAATTATTTTCCATAGACAAACTTCTGAATATATACTCAATTTAGAATTTTAAAGCCAAACATATGATCAAGGATGCAGTTCTTAAAATATGGTATGAACAAACAAAAAGGAATGCGGTAGCGGGATGGAGATACAGACACTGAAAGGCAACAGTACAAAAGCAAAACAAATTAAGTCCCAGGATGATATGGGGAAAAAATTCCTAGATTATAACTGGAAAGCAGATCCCAAGACCAATTATCTAGATAGTTTACATGGTTTCAGAAATATTTCTTTGGAGGAAAAAATGTAATCCCAATTATTTGATAGTTTAGACTGTGTAGAAAATGTACTGGAGAGATACTTTACAGATTTTTAAAGGATATAGAAAGACACAGATATCAAATAAATATACAACCAAAAAAGTAAGTTATGATTATTCTCAAGGATAATGTAAAATTGAACAAGGGTAATTTATTAACTATACACTACCTGACTCAGGAGTGGGCGTTTTTATAGTCAGAATATTGAAATTAGCACACAGTAGATAAGGCCATTGATAGATTTTTTTTTTTTTTTTCCCAGATGGAGTCTCACTCTGTGGCCAGGCTAGAGTGCAGTGGTGCAATCTCGGCTCACTGCAACCTCCGCCTCCTGGGTTCAAGCAATTCTCCTGCCTCAGCTTCTTGAGTAGCTGGGATTACAGGCACGTGCCACCACGCCCAGCTAGATTTTGTATTTTTAATGGAGACGGGGTTTCACCATGTTGACCATGCTAGTCTCAAACTCCTGACTTCAGGTGATCTACTCGTCTTGCCTCCCAAATTGCTGGGATTACAGGTGTGAGCCACCATGCCATGCCTCCATTGATAGATAATTTATATTGTATTTGGAAAGTGCAAGTGGCAGTATAAATGAACTAAGATCCTAAAAGTGGGAGGTAGGAGATAAACTGAAGCAGAAATAAAAATAAAAATACAGTATAAGCAAAATAAAACTAAAAGTAGAGAAGTTTGCCTATGGGAGCAAGATGGAAGTAGAAATAGATAAAAAGCACTGTTTCTTGAATCTGTTGTGTTATAAGCCTTTAGCTCTAAATGGCATGTTCATTACAGCATGTAATAGTTTGATAATAAATAAAATTAAATGTTAAAGTAAATAATTCACAGTATATATCATCCCAAATTAATCCAATAATGTGTCTTTTCCTATGAACCCCACATTGTTTTCTTCTTTGTCTTGAGTTTATGGGGTACCTCCCAAGCAGAAAGTAGGGTTAGCCATGAAGCTTCCCAATGGGGCAGGAACAGAAGAAGTACCTATTCACGTGTGCGACCCAGTCACATTTAGCCATAGAGTTGTCTCCCCATATGCTGGAAAACCTATGAGGTAGGCACTTTTTGAGACACCTCTACTTTGTTCTTGATACCTATGCATTTGACTCAGAGAAGGTTTGGAGCTTTGAGTATGGCACCCACATAATCAACTTTAAGGAAAGTTTGGATTGTATTTTCTTTGGAAGTGGAAACTTCCTTAAACATAGTCTTTTAGATGCCACAGATCCCATTCCGTCTACTTTCTTGAGAAATATGTGTTGATTTTGGGAAGCAGTAAATGCTTGCATTTTTAAACTCTGAATTCTATCGCACTAATATTTATTAGATGGTTCCATAACAAATTAGTAAATAAAGTAACAAATTAATGACTGATATTTTCCCTGCCACAGGAACAAAACAAGACTTTGGTACTTAGTTCATGTGGACTCCAAAACTGATGAGGCTGCAGACTCTTCCCCAATCACTTATTCATGGCAAAGGGATCTGAAAAGGCAGAAAAGCAAACAGTCCATCCAGAGTTCAAATTATTCCTGAACAGGATGAAGGTTTTTGGTTAATTTAGTTTCTAAGTGAAGCTGCCATCCAAAATTTCATCAGTGTGAAGAAAATCTAATAGGTCAAACATTTCAATCTCACATTCACAGATGCAACAAGATAATCCACACCACCCATCACCCCATGCATTTTTATGGTATCTATCTCTGAAGTCCTTGTGTAAGGGCTAAAAGACCAAAGAAAAAAAAAAGAAAGAAGAAATAAAAACTAAAAGGCAGAAATGAAATCCACAGGCAGACAGCCCGGGTGGCACCCTGGGCCTGGTTAAAGATCAACCCCTGACCTAACCGGTTATGTTATCTATAGATTCCAGACGTTGTATGGACAAGCATTGTGAAAGTCCCTGTCCTGTTCTGTTCTGTTCTGATTACCGGTGCTTGCAGCCCCCAGTCACGTACCCCCTGCTTGCTCAATCGAAACCACCCCCCTCCCACCCATGGTTAAGCAAGCAGTTTGTCTAAAAAAAAAAAGAAACCCCTAGACGTTTGTGGTTTAGTACAAGGGCGGGAGCCAATCAGAAATTGCCAAATATTCACTTCAAATGTCAACCTATCACAAGCTTATACCTGTAAAAATCCCCTAATCTTCTGTAACCTGTTTGTGCCGTACTATAAAAAGTAGGCTTGAGCTGTGTTCGGGACCTCTATCTTGCCCTCCTGACTACGCCTGTACAGAGAGAGGTCCGGGTTCGAACCTGCAATAAAGTGATCCCGGCCACTTGGCTTTGACTTTGGTTTCTGGTGGTCGTCTTTGAGGGGGGTCTCGGAACTCAGGGCACAACATTTGGGGGCTCATCCGGGATTCTCCCCAAGCCCACCAGACTCCAGGTCAACGGCTCATCACTAATCAGTAAGTAAGCCGGCTTTGTCTCTGTTCGTCTTTGTCTCTCTGAGGAATCCCGCAGGATCTGTACTGAGGTTGGCATAGTCTTGGCGGATGCGCTATAAGACAGCCACCAGGGACTGGTAGGAGACGTCCTCCAGTGCCCATCTGGGGCCTCTGTATTCTGTTGGCCCGTCTGACTCTGATCGGGAACTAAACCTGAAACGCGCTTGCGGAACTGCTGTCTGTTGTTGCTGTTGTAGACTGTTACTTGTTTAGAACTCACTTTCACTTTTCAGGAGCCGCTGGACGAGACAAAAGTTACTTCAAATCCTGTTACTGATATTTCTCTGTATCCCTTTCTCTACCTCCAGGGGTTCCTGAAATGGGCGGCGCCCAGAGTACGCCACTCTCTCTCCTTGTAAATAACTTTAAAGATGTCAAAGCTAGGGGCTATGGCCTTAGTGTCGAGCTAAAGAAAGGAAAATTGATAACCTTCTGCCACTCAGAGTGGCCCACTTTCGACGTAGGGTGGCTTCCCAAGGGAACATTTTGCCTCCCTATTATCACTAAGGTAAAAACTAAAATTTTCCTACCAGGACGTTCGGGGCATCCTGATCAGATCCCCTACATCTTGGTATGGCAAGACCTTGTGGAAAACCCGCCACCCCAGCTAACTCCTTTCGTACTGGCCCCGGAGCCATGTAAAGCACTGGTCGCACGACCAGTGGAAAACTCTCACAAGCCAAGAACACCATCCACACCCCTTCACCCTGTGTTGTCTGACAGTCAGGACCCTCTAACCTTAGAACCCCCACCCTATCTCCCTCATCCCGGTCCTCAACCTCAGGCCCCACCAGCGGCCCTCCCCGGGGGACACGAGAAACGGGAGGCAGCGGCCACGCCAGTGGCAATCGAAAACAAAAATAGTTCCGGGGGACCAGCGGGACGAACGCGTGGACGCGCCCAATGCAAGACAGTCCCGTGGCCCCCCCGATTCCACTATATCACTCCCCTTAAGAGAAATAGGACCCCCTGATGATACGGGTAACCCTAGGCTCCAGTATTGGCCACTTTCCACCAGCGATTTATACAATTGGAAAACCCAGAATGCCCAGTTCTCAGAAAACCCCAAAGACTTAACGGCCCTTCTAGACAGTGTCATGTTCACCCACCAGCCCACTTGGGATGATTGTCAGCAGCTCCTCCGGATACTGTTCACAATGGAGGAGCGGGAAAGAATACAGGTTGAGGCCCGCAAACTGGTTCCTGGAGACGACGGCCAGCCGACAACCAACCCTGACCTCATCAATGCAGCCTTCCCTCTGACCAGACCCAGATGGGATTACAACACAGCAGAAGGTAGGGGAAGGCTACTCATTTATCGCCAGACTCTAATGGCGGATCTCTGGGCTGCTGCTTGTAAGCCCACTAATTTGGCCAAAGTATACTCTGTACTGCAGGGAAAGACAGAAAGCCCAGCTGTTTATTTAGAAAGGTTAATGGAAGCTTTTAGGCAGTTTACCCCAATGGACCCAGAGGCCCCCGAGAACCAAGCGGCTGTTGTTATGTCCTTTGTAAACCAGGCAGCCCCAGACATTAAGAAAAAACTCCAAAAATTAGAAGATTTAGAGGGAATTACGCCCCACATCCACCGGCTCTTAGATCAAGGAGTTCTGTGCGCCTGTCATTTGCCGTGGAACACTCCGTTGTTACCTGTCCGTAAACCTAATAGTAAAGACTATAGGCCGGTGCAAGATCTGAGAGAAGTCAACAAAAGAGTCATGGGCATACATCCCACTGTACCCAACCCATATACACTTTTAAGTACCTTGGACCCTGAAAAACAATGGTATACTGTCTTAGATTTAAAAGATGCTTTTTTCAGCCTACCCTTGGCTCCCAAAAGTCAAGAGCTTTTTGCATTTGAATGGACAGACCCTGAAAGGGGTATAAACGGCCAGCTAACATGGACCAGATTGCCACAGGGATTCAAGAACTTGCCAACTCTGTTCGACGAAGCCCTTCACGAAGATCTGGGTGAGTACCGATGGCAACACCCTGAAATAACCCTTTTGCAGTATGTTGATGATATTTTAATAGCAGCCAAATCCCCGGAAGCCTGCATACAAGGAACCGAAGACCTCCTAAAAACCTTGGGGAAATTAGGCTACCGGGCCTCAGCCAAAAAGGCTCAAATCTGCAAGTCAGAGGTGACCTATCTAGAATACCTGTTAAAAGGGGGGCAGCACTGGTTGACCAGTGCCCGGAAAGAGACAGTCCTACGTATCCCTAGACCCCAATCAACACGACAAGTAAGAGAATTCCTGGGGTCGGCGGGGTTCTGTAGGTTGTGGATACCCGGGTTTGCAGAATTAGCCAAGCCCCTATACCAGGCAACCAAGGAACAGCAGCCCTTCAATTGGACAGAAAAGGCTGAGTTGGCCTTCCAACAGATCAAAACCGCTCTGTTGTCAGCCCCTGCATTGGGACTCCCTGATGTCTCCAAGCCCTTCCATTTATATGTGGATGAAAGCAGGGGTGTTGCCAAAGTGGTATTGACTCAGTATTTAGGCCCCTGGCGGAGACCAGTTGCATATCTGTCAAAAAAAATTAGATCCAGTAGCTGCAGGATGGCCTCCCTGCCTCCGAATAATCACAGCAACCACCTTGATGGTGCAAGATGCTGATAAACTAATCATGGGCCAGGAACTATGGGTCACAACACCACATGCCATCGAGGGCGTTCTCAGACAGCCGCCTGATCGGTGGATTAGCAATACCCGGCTCACCCACTACGAGGGGCTACTGCTAAACCCCCTCAGGATAACCTTCCTGCCCCCAACAACCCTGAACCCTGCATCACTACTGCCAAATCCGGACTTAGAAACCCCGTTCCATGACTGCTCCGAGATATTGGCCCAGGTGCACGGAGTCAGGGAAGACCTGCAAGACCGCCCACTGCCCGATGCCGACCTCATCTGGTTCACCGATGGGAGCAGTTTCGTCTACCAAGGACAAAGGTACGCAGGGGTGGCTGTAACTTCAGAAACCCAAATAGTTTGGGCAGAGCCTTTGCCCCCGGGGACATCAGCTCAAAAAGCTGAATTAGTGGCTTTAACCCAAGCCCTAAAAATGAGAAGAGACCACAAACTGAGAATATATACTGACAGTCGGTATGCTTTTGCTACCGCCCACATACATGGGGCAATATACAGAGAAAGGGGGCTCCTCACGGCAGAAGGAAAAAATA
>NW_012114821.1:7660677-7661512 GCF_000951035.1 Colobus angolensis palliatus
TGAGGAGGTCTGGCCTAACCTAAGAGAACTGTACAAAACAGGACCTCCACCCGAACCACATCAGTTCCAGCCAGGAGATTGGGTTCTCATCAAACACCATTGACAAGAAACCCTAGAACCGAGGTGGAAAGGACCATTTCAGGTAATCTTGACAACACCAACCGCACTCAAGGTGGAGGGAATCGCCACCTGGATCCATTACACACACGCCAAATCGGTGGACCCAACCTCGGACCTCGCCAGGCTGCCAGCAGAAAAAAACCACGGCCTGGACGATTGATCGGACTAAAGACAATCCCTTGAAACTCACACTGCGCCGTCAACAATCTAAACTGTAACTATGATATTCCTTTCCCTCACAACGCTTTTGCTTGTGCAAGCCTTTATCTGGGAGGCCCAAGCTCAGAGGGCCTCATCCCCATTTGCTTGGCGCTTTTATTAACTGAAAATTGGGCTGACCATGCCCAGACACAAAAAGAGAGCCATGTCTTGGCAACAGCTGACTGCCCCCCCGCAGGGTGCCAAGCAGCCATCTATCTAAATTTCTCTGATTTTAAAGCACAACCGGGAAAGGTCACCCTGGCTATCTGTTTTCTTTTTGACCAACAAATCACCTATTGTAAAAATTCTTGGGTCGAACAGAATGTCGGTTGTCCTATGGGTCCTGTAAAATCCACACTGTCCAACTAATGGTCCTTAGAGCCCAGTACCAGCCCGTCATAACAGCAGAGTCAGACATCTAAGACCCAAGATTGGCTCTTAAAAGGCACCTGTTAAAAGGGGGGAATGTAAGGGCTAAAAGACCAAAGGAAAAAAAAAGAAAGAAGAAATAAAA
>NW_012114821.1:7661562-7698849 GCF_000951035.1 Colobus angolensis palliatus
GCTCTTAAAAGGCACCTGTTAAAAGGGGGGAATGTAAGGGCTAAAAGACCAAAGGAAAAAAAAAGAAAGAAGAAATAAAAACTAAAAGGCAGAAATGAAATCCACAGGCAGACAGCCCGGGCGGTGCCCTGGGCCTGGTTAAAGATCGACCCCTGACCTAACTGGTTATGTTATCTATAGATTCCAGACGTTGTATAGACAAGCGTTGTGAAAGTCCCTGTCCTGTTCTGTTCTATTCTGATTACCGGTGCTTGCAGCCCCCAGTCACGTACCCCCTGCTTGCTCAATCGAAACCACCCCCCTCCCACCCATGGTTAAGCAAGCAGTTTGTCTAAAAAAAAAAAAAAAAAAAAACCCTAGACGTTTGTGGTTTAGTACAAGGGCAGGAGCCAATCAGAAATTGCCAAATATTCAACTTCAAATGTCAACCTATCACAAGCTTATACCTATAAAAATCCCCTAATCTTCTGTAACCTGTTTGTGCCTTACTATAAAAAGTAGGCTTGAGTGTGTTTGGGACCTCTCTCTTGCCCTCCTGACTACGCCTGTACGGAGAGAGGTTCGGGTTCGAACCTGCAATAAAGTGATCCCGGCCGCTTGGCTTTGACTTCGGTTTCTGGTGGTCGTCTTTGAGGGGGGTCTCGGAACTCAGGGCACAACACTTGATGAGAAATTATAGATCCCTGCCTCAGAGAGAGGGAGCTTGAACCATTCTATTGTCAAGTTAAGTGTCCCATTTGAAGGAAAATTTGAAAATAGAAACATTTTGTTCTATTTAAACTGAGTTAAAAAATACTAGGACTTCCTACATTGGAGAGGCAACCAAGGGATAATGAAGACAGTGCTGGACTTGGAGTCCTAAGATGGGAGGCCCAATTTGGTGTCTTTGTTACTATACCTTGTTCAGTTTCTGATTTCAAATCTATAAAGCTTAACAGTAATCATGACTCAAAGATTGGTTATGAATATTATTGGAGTGTGCAATCAGCAGACTATCCATTCACCAAGTGTATTTTTTGGAATCTACGAAGTAGCAGGCAATGGACTGCATACTGCAGTTTTTGTGTTGCTCAGGAGAGGGGCTGTGAAGGGACAGTATCTGTGACAGTGCCTGGAGTACAGAATAGGGTAGTTCTCCAGCATTCTTTTACTCACGAGTATTACTGGTGGAAGAGAAATGAATTTCTCCAGGCACAGAGATTGCTTTATGCAGGAGTATTACAATAGAAGATAATTATCATTGTATTTCTTATATTTTGTATTCAGAATCCTCATAGATCGCACAGAAAGGGTTTGAATGAACAGAGAGCACAATGAAAGCAGGAAGGTAAGACAGGGTGAGAGAAAAGGGTTGAGTGGAAGTGGGATGATGAGAGCAGGGTTCTAAATTTAACCTACTTCCACTTACAAACCCATCTGGAAAGGAAGAAATAAACCTACATAAAGGAGGAAGGAAACACACACAGTGCGTCAATAGTCATTTTTAGTCCTGGATTAGCCATGACTACATATGGCAAGTAGGCTACTGTCCATGTACAGACTGAAAACACCCAGGAATGTGGATCTGTGCTCGCTCAACACCTTGAATCTCACATCCCTGTGCAGAAACATGCCAGAGCATTTATTTTCTTTTTCTTTTCTTTTCTTTCTTTCTTTCTTTCTTTCTTTCTTTCTTTCTTTCTTTCTTTCTTTCTTTCTTTCTTTCTTTCTTTCTTTATTTTTTTCTTTTTTCTTTTCTTTTTTTTATTTTATTTTTTTGATACGGAGTTTCGCTCTTGTTGCCCAGGCTGGAGTGCAATGGCCTGATCTCAGCTCTCTACAATCTCCACCTCCCAGATTCAAGCGATTCTCCTGTATTAGCCTCCTGAGTAGTAGGGATTACAGTTACATGCCATGACGCCTGGTTAATTTTTGTATTTTTAGGAGAGACGGGGTTTCATCATACTGATCAGGCCAGTCTCGAATTCCTGACATCAGGTGATCCACCTGCCTCGGCCTCCCAAAGTGCTGGGATTACAGGCATGAGCCGCCTCACCCGGACTCCATTTTCATTTTCTAAAATTGTTCTTCCCTAGGTCTCTGCCTTTGCATTCTGCTTGCTGACTTGACACTTAGGACTGGCCATCAGGTAGTTTCATTAATAAAATATTTTCATTTCAGATTGGCAGTTATAGTCTTAGCCAAAGAAATAACTATTGAAAGAAATCTTGGTCAATGATGGCGGAAAGCTGGGAGTGACATGGTTGGTCTTGTTGATTGTTTCTCAAATGTGAATTACACAAATTGGTCAGAAGCCTAGAGAGTCTTTGATTGACTGATTGTTTGATTGATGAGATAAAGCCACTTAACCTGAAATCTATCCTGCTAACAATATTTTATGTTCACAGTAGCATATTGTCAACTATAGGCACGATGATGCACAGCAGATCTCTAGAATTTATTCATCTTGTCTACCTCTAACTTTACACCCATTGAACAACCGCCCATTTCTCACTTTTCTCATCCCCTCACAACCACCATTCCATTTTAATAAGTTTGACATTTTTGACAAGATTAGCAAAAGATACATAGGGTCTGCAGATTACAGGGGTCGGTTAAATGTGTAATGTGTCAATGTTAATTCCCTGATTTTGATGGTTGGATTATGAGTATGTAGGAGAAAGTCTTTGTAAGAAATTACACTAAACAATTAGAAGTGATGAAGCATCAAGATAAGCCAAAGAACATTATTTGTACTGTACTTGCAGCTTTTTAGTAAGTTCCAGATTGCTTCAAAACTTCAACATACATTAAAAGTATAAATTTTTATTTAATTTGATATAATTTATATTTTGTATTATAATGTTAATAGATAATCTTTTGTAAGTATATTGCGATAGCATATTATTAAATGTTAAGTTTTGATTTATTCTATTTAATTTAAATTTTAATGTGGTTATGTTCAAATGTGTACTCTTTTAATATAATTACATTTTATTTTTGATTCATAGATAATAAGAAAAGTTTGAATACTGATAAAAATAGATACAAAAGTATTTTAAGAAGAGAAAAACTAATAGTTAAAATTAAATAGGAATTCTTAAGATCATTTTGATTAAATTTTTAGGAAATTTGAAACAATAAAAATTAGCAGATTTCCATTAAGTGGATATTACATTTAATTTATACACCTACAGGATATTACACATTCTTTACTTAATAAAGATCTCATTACTGACCAAAACTATGAGACTATAACAGAGAATTACTCATAAGGCTGGCCTTCCCATTGTAAGATAAAGAAAATTACACTTAAATTGAACAAGAAAGACAAAAACACTTTGAACTTTACTATTGTGACGAATGATGGTTCTGGAAAATGTTCATCACAGCTGTGTGAGATTATAAGAAGGTTTCTAGGAAAAGAAATCTAATTTTGACATTAGTTAGTATGTAATAAAAAAATTATATTAGAAGATTATGAGAGAAAGTAGTATTTTTTAGGATTCTACTGACACTTTCATATATTTATTATACCTTAATTTTAATTTTTATTAAAAATAAAATTTTATTATTTTATACATAATAATTGTATATATTTGTGGAGTATGTGTGATATATTGATGTATGCATATGATGTGGGATAATGAAATCAGGGTATTTAGGATCTCCAGAACCTGGAATAGTTATCATTTCTTTGTAATAGGAACATTTCAAATCTTCTTGTCTAGCTATTTTGAAATATAAAACATATTGTTGTTAATTTTACAAGAAAAGTCTTTCAGATTAGAAAGTAAGTGGATTTTATATACTAAATTTAAAGACAAAGTATTTTGTTATTACTCTTACATGTTTCACAATAAATCTTTAATATCAACTTTCATGAATGAAGATTTTATGATTGGCAACACTTAAATATTTATACCCAATAAAGCACCCATGGGATTCCAAGAACAGAAAAAAAATGGATCACAAACAGGTAATATTACTCAAGAGAAGCACTTACCCAGAACTTTGAATAATTCGAAGAAAAATAATATTTAGTGGTGCATAACAAGGGTAACATGGCACTGATGGTCCAATATTTATTGAGAACAATTTCAAATTCTCAAGTTCAGTAGAATTCTAAAAACTGTCAGAATGGCTAAATCTATAAGATGGGGAGTAGTGGGAGAGGGAAATAAAATGAAACAATGATCCCTCTCTAACATGAAGTATTTAAAATGAAAGTAATAATTGAACAGATATTAATGTGAACAATAAATTGCTTATACAATTGAAAAAGTATTTTCAGTTCAAACATTCTTGGTAAAGAAAAAGGAGTGCAACTCAGAATTCCCGCCAAAATTCCAGAGCATTCTTTGAGCTTTTTACTGATACATACTTTAAATTTTGTATTAGAAAACATGGCCTCAACTGTGCTAATAATGATAATATTATTTAGAGCAATCAAAAGATAAGATATACTGTTTTCTGGATCTTTCTAAACTGTTTTCATAAAGCATCTAATGTTTTTCCTAGATGCACAACGAAACGCTAAGGAATTAGAATGAACTAACATGATAAATGAGAAGAACAAGAGACACTAGGCTGGTTGAGAGAATATCTGCTAGTAGAGGTGTGGTTCTTTGAGGAGGTAGATGTGTCTGGAGAGAATGAGTGAGGGAGGCCAGGAGACTGCAGGATGCTGGGGGCTGCCGACAACTGAGACTCTGTATCTTTGCCTGCTAAGAAGAGCTCCCACAAACCCCACATTTACTGTATTAAACACTGGGGATTCCCGTGGTTGAGCAAGTGAAGACCTGCTTGTGGAGGGTTTTTCAGCAGAGAAGTGACATCATCTAACCTAGTTCAAAGGATTCCTGTGTAGACCAGCGCTACACACTGAGCATACCGAGTGTATTAGACAGAAGGCTCCATCCTTCAATATCCAGGATGACATGGTTTTGTTGCACCAACTCTATATTCTCTGTCTCAGAATTCCTTGTAAGAGAAAACAAATGAAACCAAACAAAAGCAACCAGATGAAACCAATTAATGAAGCCATTATCTTTTCTTCCTAGTCTTCTCCCCGTCTTCTTCATTTTACTATTTACTGTCCTCTTCTTTTCTTAACACCTGAACACCATGGTAACTCCAGAGAGATTAGAAAAAAAGGCTTTTAAATGGCAGAGACATCTGGTGTGAGGCTCAAAAAAAGAAACGAATGTCAATAGCAAGTGAAACTAGGAGAAAAAATAATAATTTTGGGAAAGAAGGTGTCGGCTCAGAAACGGGAGCTCTCAGAGCACTCAGAGTAATTAGAGTGAAGAGATTGGAGTGAGGCAATGCAAAAGTGAAAGAGACACATTTACAAAAGCTGGATTATAAAGGGGCTCCACTGCACACTGAGGAGTTCCTTTCCACCAGCACTGCCCCAACCCACTAATTCCAAGGCATCTGATGTTTTTGAGAAGACAATTGATAGGATTTGAACTGTTTTCTCAAAGAACTCACTGGCACTGGTGTAAAGATAGGGTGGACAGTGGGAAGATGAGACTGAGTTTAGGCTACGGAAGGGCAAGTCTGTGTGCTAGAACCACACACCCCCATAGTCCATTTCACATGCGTTTACTCAGCAAGGGCTCTGTGTGCCCAGGGTCTGCAGCTTCAAGCTGAAGGCGCGCCAGCCTATTTACCTGGCTTTCTCAAAGAAAAACTTACTACAGAGGACCCTGAAAACAACATTGATGAGGAAGCTGAGTTTGGAAAGCATCCAGGCTTGGATGGCTCTGCATCGATCTGTGACCTACAGGCTCGGTGACTTTGGACAAGTCACTTAAACTCTCCATGTGTCATCTGGGAACAACAAAACCCGCCTTAAACAATTATCTGCAAAAACTAAACAACGCGGCTGAGCGCGGTGGCTCACGCCTGATCCACCCCCAGGAGGGTGGATCACCTGAGGTCAGGAGTTCAAGATCAGCCTGGCCATCAAGGCGAAACTCTGTCCCTACTAAAAATACAAAAATTAGCTGGGCATGGTGGCGTCTACCTGTAATTCCAACTACTCGGGAGTTTGAGGTAGGAGAATCGCTTGAACCCGGGAGGCTGAGGTTGCAGTGAGCCGAGATTGCACCACTGCACTCCAGCCTGGGCGACAGAGCGAGACTCCGTCTCCAAAACAAACAAACAACAACGCACAGTCCGTGTGGGATACAGAGGAGCTCCTTTTAGCCTGCAAAGAAGTAGATTCTTACCTGCCTTGTAAAATGTATTTTAAATGTTTCCTCTGCTGGAAATTTTCCCTGCACTCTCCATCCTCAGGCAGGGGAGTCAATTTCATTTGGATGCTTCTAAGAATAACATTCGTAATCCCGGTGCCTTGCTCTGCCTTCCCTATCATGTTTATTTTTTCAGGTGTCATAGAACTCTAATCCACAGGGTGGCGCTATTTGTTGAATGACTTGTTCAGTTATGAAATTCATTCAAACCCATGTTACATACTTCCTATTTCTTCCCACTGTTTTAACTTTGGATGCTTTTCTTTCTCCCTCTCTGCCCTGCAGTCCCCTCATCCTTCCTTGTAACCACTTTCCCTCCCCCTCGCTTTCTCTATCTCTCTGTTCTGTTTCCACTCCTCTCAAAGGTATGATACAATAAAATGAGACGGTGTGTCAGAAAGATCTTAAACAATGGGTAGTAATTGGTATGAAATTGCTTTACTCCATACAATAACTCCCTATTATGTGTGATTAATCAACAACATATGGCTGCTGGAAGAATGCAGTTCCTGCCAAAAGATTCTTTGATTTAGCTGAAACATAAACAAAGTACACAGTGCTTATTTGCATAATAAAGAGCTAGTTAGGGTGAGATAAAATATGCATCTATTAAAAAATGCTGTCCTGAGACTCCCAGTTAACCAGACACTGGCCTAATGATAATGGAGGAGAGAAACAGGGTTAAATGCTGTGTGGGGCCCTTCCACAGCCCCTCTCCTGCTGATTAGAGCTGGATTTCTCTCTGTTGACTGCAGAAGCCCAGTGGTCTGGAAAGCTGTAATGGTTAATACTGAGTGTCAACTTGATTGAAGGATGCAAAGTATTGTTCCTGGGTGTGTCTGTGAGGGTGTTGCTAATAATGGAGATTAACATTTGAGTCAGTGGACTGGGGGAGGCAGACCCACCCTCAATTTGGGTGGGCACCATCTGATCAGCTGTCAGTGTAGCTAGGATACAAGCAGGCAGAGGAATGTGGAAGGATACGTGGAAGGGCATGGATAATTCCTGGCCTTGAACACGGAACTCCAAGTTCTTCAGCTTTTAGACTCTTGGAACTTCACCAGCGGTTTGCCAGGAGCTTTGGCCACAGACTGAAGGCTGCATTGTCAGCTTCCCTACTTTTGAGGTTTTGGGACTTGGACTGACTTTCTTATTCTGCAGCTTGCAGACGGCCTATTGTGGGACTTCACCTTGCACTCAGGTGAGTCAATATTCCTTAATAAACTCCTTTTCATATATACATCTACCCTAGTAGTCCTGTCCCTCTAGCGAACCCTGACTAATACAGAAGCCCTCAGGAAAGGAGGACATTCTGTTCCTCCAGGGCAGGGAACAGGGAATTATGCTTTTTAAACTATGGCACCCAAAGAGGAACCTCCCACAAATAAAATTCTTCAGCTGTTCTAAGGATTTGGATATTTAATAAAGTTCAGCTATGCAAAAGGTCAGCATGGGGCTAGTCTCATGCAAGGGGAGGAAAAAAGATAAGCATCTCCTTTTTTTAAAATTTTTTTCTTTCTTTTTTTTTTGTGACAGAGTCTCACTCTTGCCCAGGCTGGAGTGCAGTGGTGCAATCTTGGCTCACTGCAAGCTCTGCCTCCCGGGTTCACACCATTCTCCTGCCTCAGCCCCCCAAATAGCTGGGACTACAGGCACCCGCCACCAAGCCCAGCTAATTTTTTGTATTTTTAGTAGAGACGGGGTTTCACCGTGTTAGCCAGGATGGTCTCGATCTTCTGACCTCGTGATCCACCCGCCTTGGCCTCCCAAAGTGCTGGGATTACAGGCGTGAGCCACAGCGCCTGGCCCGATAAGCATCTTCTTAAAGTAGTCTTTTATTACAAAAGCTCTCATTCCACGCCATCCCAGAGCCATTTGAAAGAACTGTGTTACAGATTGAATATGTTCTTCCAAAATATAAGTTGAAGTACTAATCTCTGGTTCCTGTGATCTCATTTGGAAAAGGGGTCTTTGCTGATGTAATCAAGTTAAAATGAGGTCATACTGGATTAGGGTGGACCCTAATACATTGACTAATCCTTATAAAAGGAGAGTTGGATACAGAGGAGACACAGACACAGATGGAAGATAAAAGCAGAGACTGGAGTCTGTAAAATGCATTTATAAGCCAAGGAATGACAAAAATACCAGCAGCCACCAGAGGATACAAGTGAAGAATGGAATAGATTTTCCTTCAGAGTCTCCAGGAGAAACCAATCCTGCCAACATCTTTATTTCAGCCTTCTAGACTCCAAAACTGTGAGAGAAAATGTTCTTTCTTCTCTAAGCCGCCTAGTTTGTGGTGCTTTGTTAGGGCCATCCTAGGAAACTCAGATAAAGATAACTTGGGACAGTCGTTTTAATTTAGAAAATGTTTTTTGCTGGCTGTACAATTTTAATGGAATTATGGATATTTTCAAATGGATACTTGGAGAAGCCTCCATGTTTATGTGATACCAACACTTATTTGATAGTGAATTTGGATGAGAGGTTACATCCACTCAGCAACTCACATTTTGTAGGTTTTGCAGGTTTCAGACACTGTGCTATCAACTGAAGAGATAGCAGTGAAAAGTCTATTTTTATAAAGTTATAGTTTTACCAGGTTTTGTGTAATTGCAGCAAAACGTGATGAATGCCATTCTCAGGGATGAAAAAAAGTGGGGAGAGAGCTCTGGGAACATACATCACTTCGATTCAAGGAAGGCCTCTCTGATAAACAGACTCATAAAACTCAAGATGAGCTCCTGCGTTCAGGCCAGAGCCTTGGTGACATCAGCTGGATCTGAGTTCCAGTGCTCCAGGGAAGACCTCTGAGCACGGTGTTCCCGCATAGCCAAATTCCACCTCAACGTGCCGCATTCCAAAGGAGAGCAAGCTGCTTTGATTCTAGCCTCTGTCTTGTTTCCAGTTTCTCAGTGAGGGACTGGAGCCCTGGCCCAAATCCCAGATTGTTGATTAGGGCCTCATTGAACTTGTACCACTTTTGTGGTTTTCTGTGTGCCTTTTGCACAAAAGTGGATGCCAGTTCCTAGATACCTCATGCTGTGTTCACCCAGCTGATCTAAATAAACCCCACAGCCCGCTCCCAGACATGCTGATATACACCATAAATAATTTCTACTGTGTATGTGTGTGTATATGTGTATGTGTTTAAAAGAGAGAAAATACAGAAAGATTTGCAGGGAGATGCTGAGACTACTGTACTTTTGAGACATTGTATCTAATGTACCCTGCTACACATCTATTCATCCGCGTCTGTCTTAGCATCTGCCTGTTTTCTATGTAGAAGAGAATCTAGCATCATGTTCTTGATGGCTCACTCTCTTCAACTACTTGCTGTTAACAAAGGAGCCACCCTTTTGCAAACCATAGCAGGACAATTATAAGTCTAAGTCTGCACTCTGCCTTAGCCCCTTGCTTCTTTCTACCCTAGAACTCTTCAACTCAAGAAATGAACATTGTTGTGTTTTCTAATTGGTCAAGTGAGAATTATTCAAATTGTCTTTAATTTCTCTCCTTTTATCGCCCACATTTGATCCTTTAAAATATTTTGTTAATTTTGTTTCAGAATATATTTAAAATCTGCCCTTTTCTGTTTATGTTTTCTACCAAAATCCTTATGTAAACCATCCTGTTCTCTTTGACTATTGTAATATGCTCTTAAAAATTATGAGTTGTGGCCGGGTGCAGTGGCTCATGCCTGCAATCCCAGAACTTTGGGAGGCCGAAGTGGGTGGATCACCAGGTCAGGAGATCGAGACCATCCTGTCGAGACCATCCTGGCTAACACGGTGAAACCCTGTCTCTACTGAAAATACAAAAAAAAGTTAGCTGGGCATGGTGGTGGTCAACTCTAGTCCCGGCTACTCGGGAAGCTGAGGCAGGAGAATGGCGTGAACCTGGGAGGCGGAGCTTGCAGTGAGCGGAAATCGCACCACTGCCCTCCAGCCTGGGTGACAGAGAGAGACTCCGTCTCAAAAAAAAAAAAAAAAAAAAAAAATTAGGGGTTGTATGTTTGCCCTCCTCTAATATTTTTGCAAATGGCAGTTAAAATTATCCTCTTAAAAGTGAATCAAATTAGGCTATTCTCATATAAAACATTTTGCTAACTTTACGTGACTATCCATGTAATTTAGGGCAAGTTATTTCTTGCCTCTGTGCCTCAGTTTACATGTCTGTAAAAGAGTATGGTAGTAGTCATCCTATATGATAGTTGTGACAAATAAGTTAAAAAATGTAAAGTGGTTCAGGCACAGAGTAAAATTCAGTAAATGTTAATTTTAATTATCTTTACAATTATTATTATCAATATTATTATATTTATAATCAAATCAAACCTTGAATCGTGGCCCTCCTCAACCTATCTCCTATCTGTTTGTGCCTTGGCATCCCATACACTGCCTCATGAAGTTCCAAACACCAATACTTCCTTAACCTCCTTTCCACCCCAGGACATTTGCACATACTGGTCTCGCTACTTGGAAGCTTCTCCCGTTATTCTCGTTGCTGACTCTGCAGAGATTATGAGTCAAATATTATCGCCTTAGAGACACCTCCTGACTACCCCATTGAACTCTTAGTCTTAGTTATTTCTTTCATAGAAAAAATTCAATTTGTAATTATAGTTGTTTTTAATTGTTTTTTGTTGGTCATCTTACTACTCACCCTCCCCTAGATTGCAAGCTGCACGAGGATAGGGATCATATTTATCTTGTGCCTCTTGTGCCTCTAACTCCTAACTTAGCTCCTAATATTAAGCCAGGCTTAATATTTATGAAATGTCCTCAGTCTGTCTTCCTAAAAAATTCTCACATTACTTCCCACTTGGCAACACTGTACTCTTTATTATTTATTTAGTTATTTTGAGATGTAAGCTCACTCTGTCACCCAGGCTGGAGTGCAGTGGCGCAATCTTGGCTCGTTTCAACCTCTGCCTTCCAGGTCCAAGCGATTCTCCTGGCTTAGCCTCCCAAGTAGCTGGGATTACGGGTGTGTGCCACTACACCCCAGCTAATTTTTATATTTTTTAGTAGAGAAGGGGATTTCACTATGTTGGCCAGGCTGGTCTCAAACACTGTATGCTTTGGCCTTGTGATTTTCTCACCAATTCCTGAATATACTATTCCAAATCACTGCATGCTGTTTCTCCTACAAGTAACTCCTGTCTTCCATTTCTCTATCTGCTTTCACCCACACCTCATTATGTGGCAGGATGCTTTCTATGTAAATGCCTCATTACTCTGAGACCGTATCTCTTAGTTGTCAGTCTAGTTGTAGGATCTGAAATTATAGTGGTTTTACAAATTGAGTATTAATTGGTTATCGAAGGAAAAATGGAAAAAGAAGAAAATATAGAGAGGGGACAGAGAGGCTGATAGGCAAGATCAAAGAACTTGGAGGTAGCCAACCTGAGGGTGGCCGTGTGGAAGAGAGCACCTGTTCAAGCAGGGCACTGGGGTTCTGACAAGATGCAAGGAAGAAGTTCGACTTTCACTTTCACATCATTCAGGCACGGTTTTGACACTCAGACGTTTATCACCTGTTTGGCTTGTCTGCTCGACCCATGTTTTAAAGGCTGGAAGCCTGTTGTACACGTCACGCCTGCCTCTGGCATTGTCTTATGCTGCCACATTTCCCAGCTGTAAATGGAGTCCAGCACCATGTGCCTGAGATGACACATTTTTATCTCGTTCTCCTGAGTATTTATGAACTAATGTAAGGAAATCCTTAGAAATGCAGATTTCTGAGTCTTGAAGAAAAACAAAACTACAGAGTCAAAACGCATTTCATTGGCAAGAACTAAGGTTCTTATACAGTCCCTGCTAAGGCTACGGTCCAGCACTCTTAACTCCTCTACCATGTTCTTTCTAAAACATCAAGGTACAAAAGTTCCTTTGACTGATCAAGCATATTTAGAAATACACAAAACCTTCATTCAAATATTTAAAATGAATAAAAGAATTTTAATAGTACATAAGCATTATGTCTACATGTAAAAGCAGCATTTACTTAGTAAAATATATCCTTCAGTTATTGAGGAAGACTACATTGCATTCCTTTTTCTTCTATTTATGTACCTTTGACAGATAGATAGCAGTCAGGGAATCCAGTTTGCAGCATTATCTTTTTGTCTTACAATTCCTCCTCTTCACAAACTCAAATGTGATTTAGAAAAAGCTTAGAACTAGGCATGCCATGTACAAGATCAACCAATCCCCAAGACTTTCACAGACTCACGTCACCAGCTAGGCTTCTCCAGCCAGGGAACGTAGAACCTGAGTCACAGGAGGGGTCCCCATAAGAAGTGCTGAGCCTCCTCTCACAGCACCTGTAACAGATGACAAGGGAATAGAATTTAAAATATTATAACAAATAGATGTATGAATTAGAATGTAAAAGAAAAATACATTTTTAAGGTGAAATCTATTTCAAACCAAGAAAAAGGGTCATAGTTGGCATGTGCTGCTTCAGGACGCATGGGGACTTCACAGCCCCACAGCCTAAGCCAATGACTCCCCTTTCCCACGTGTTGGGGAGAAACACTAGGAAGGTCCTTCATAGGTTATAGATCCATGAGAATGGTATTTCAACCTCATCTCCCAATCTCTCTTCAGTATTTCCATCCTTCCTTTGTTCCTTCCTTCCTTCTTATTCATTTATTCACCGAATGTATACTGGGCAACTCCTTTGTACCAGATGCTGTGCTATGAATAGGACAAATGACTCCCCTTCTCTCACAAAACTAGTGGGAAGGAATAAGGTCAATAACTAAACCAGCTACACACACAACACACCACATAATGCGCACACACACTCACACATATTTAGAATCCTGAGTTTGTTTTGAACAGTAATATATGCTAAGATTAAAAATGGTGCTGGGTGCAGTGGCTTACTCCTGTAATCCCAGCACTCTGGGAAGATCACTTGAGCTCAGGAATTTGAGACCAGCCTGGGCAACATAATGAGACCCTGACTCTACTAAAATAAAAATAAAAATTCACCGCATGTAGTGGCATGTACCTATGGTCCCGGCTACTTGGGAGGCTGGGGTAGGAAGATCGCTTGAGCCTAGGATTTCCAGGCTGCAGTGAGCCGTGACTGCACCACTGCACTCCAGCCTGGGTGACAGAATGAGAACCTGTTTCAAGAAAAAAAAAAAATGATGACAGTGCCTGAGGGACTTATGGTATTGAGGTGGGTGGACCGACCAGCTGCGGAGTGGGACTCTGAAAAGATGGTACTCGACATGGATTTAAAAGTAAGGACCCCCTAAACAAGATCTGGAGAAAGACCAAGCCTGCCAGGTGGCTTGGAGAATAACAAGCCAAGAATGAAGAAGCAGCAGATAGAAGAAGGCCAGTGCAGCTAGAGAGAGTGAGGTAGGGAAAGGGGAAGAAGAGGAGTCGGAGAGGTAGCAGGGCAGCATCATTAGGTGCCTGGAAGATGACTCTGGACACAAACCACATTAGTAAAATAATAAGAATGATGTACTTAAGACATATTTTATTATAATATGATACGTTACGATTTAGCTCAGAGATGTTCAGCAAATTTCTCAAACTCACACAGCACCTACATCCACTGAACTCCAAACTACATCTATGCTCCTAGGACGATGCTGCCTTCAGGAGGTTGATGACTTCGTCAAAGCCAAAGAGCCATTGATGGAAAACAGGTCATTGCATTTGGGCACTTTGGCTATGTCCCTTCTGTATGCAACATATTTAAAGTCCTGAAAAAAGGCAGTTATTGTCCCAAATGGATATTTTGTTTCAGTTTTGTCTTAAAATACTTTATTTTTGTAGAAGCACTACAGGTAATATATGCTAAGATTAAAAATGTTGCTGGTTGCAGTGGCTTACTCCCTTTCCGTGGGTCTAAGCAGGATCTGGGGCGGTTTGGAGCAAACAGAAACAGTAATGAATAAAGAGAAGCCACAGAGGGACCGGTGTTCCTCCTCCTCAGTGCCTTCACGGTCACTGGAATAGATGGGGTCCTACTCCTCTCCACAGGCTCCCAGGATTCCGATGGCACTGGTGGGGAGACTTTGCACTGATGAAGAGTTAGAAAATTCTAGAGCACTAGCGCTTGTAAGTCACACCATCTAATTCCAATCTTTTTTATTTTATATGGTGGATGAGATAGATATCCAAAGAGAGGCAGGGACTTTCCTAAAGCAACGCAAATGGTTAACGGAGGATTTGGGACCAAGACAGAAATGGCCAGAACCGAAGACCAGAATCCTCTAAAGCCAGTTCACTACAACAAAGGATGTAACAACCCAAAATTTCATTCAGAAAGAGTATTTTTTCTAAGTTATGATATTAAATATAAACAGCTAATTTCAAAGTATAGAACATAACACAAAGTCTTTAAAATGTAATAACATAAAAAAGCCCTCCCATGCGTAATATGCATAGATACATGAGAGAAGAATTGAGCCTGGCCGTTATCAGTCGTTGCTTCTGTTCTTTAGGTGTTAAATAAATTCTGTGCTTTTCTGATTTTCCTTCTTCGTGCTTCTCTGATTTTCCCTAAATTTCTAAAAATTACACGTAATATTCTTTGTGGGCAGAAAAACAAAACCAAACAAAGCTAATAAAAGTTTTTTTTTGTGCAAAACCAACAGAGTGATGATATTGCCTTTTCATACTAGCCTACTATTTTTTTTTTTCTCATACAGCAAGGTAAAAACGTAGGAACTTTCATATCACCACTCATTCTTTTCAAAATGGAATTCAACAAAATACAAACTAGTTCCTCAGGAGCATCTTCTCTTATGCGCTACCGTTTTCAATGAAAGCATTTTAAAATTATCATTCTTTGCCCCCAAACCACTGTTCTGTATTTTCTATTTTTTTAATGTTCTGGGAGATAAATGGCTTTGTAACTTTTTTTGAATTTACATCATATTTTCTATGTGTACAATTGATAGCCAGCAGTATTCTGATTAATTTTCAACAACCACTGAGTCACTAAATGATGATGGATATCTAACAGTGGTATTGAGACAAAGTAGGTACTCAATAAATATTCCTGAAAGGGAGGAAAGAAGGGAAGAAAAAAGGAAGGCAGGAAGGCAGAGAGAAAGGAAGGGGAGAGAGAAGAAAGGGAGGAAAGGACAGAGGGAGGGAAGATGATGAATGATGAAATAAATAGTTGAATAATGTGAGGTGTCAATGTGACTGTTTAAAAACCATCCACAAATTCACCCAATAAACCAGGATAATTTTGCTCCATGAAAGGACTGCCCTCCCAACTCTTTATGCCCTCCGTGGCCAGGATCTTTAAGTAAAAGTCTTTGAACTTGTTTCCTATTGTGGATTAAATGTACACCTTCCACCTGAAGAACTAGGGGCTGCCCCAAGCTGGGTTTTCTCCAGGATGCCAGGGACAACACAAGGTTGAGCAACCAGCACCAGAGCCGTGGTAAAGCAGGCAGACACTGGGCAGGGATCAGACAAGAGTCCCAGGAGCATCTGCCAGTATCAGTAGGTTTCTCACCTGAAGAACACCTGCGTATAGGTTGGACAACTAGTCTTTTGGCTGCCCACTAGGTAAAAGAAGTATCCCGTGAGAGATACTGTGTAACTACCACATCCAGCTCTCCTTCATTTCCTGTTAGGGCAGGGCTGCTAGCTGCTCTGCTGCTGGAACCTCAGTTTACCCAGGGGCTCTGAAAACACCTGGCTAGAACTTGGGCTTGAACACAGTCTGGCTGCAGAGTTAGAGTTTGCATAGCATGCTAGTAACTTGTTTTCTGGAATCTGAAGCATTTAGATCCAGTTTATGAGATATGAAGAAGTCTACTTTCTTCCTTTCTTCCACCCACATCATCAGATAAACAGAGGCAGAACTGAGCTCAATTAAATCACCTACAGTCTATTCTGAGAGAGAGTATGCATAAGAAATAACAGGCATGGCTGTGAGAGACTTTAGAACATCATTGATAAGAAACTATGTGGGCATTAGGTAGAGGCTCAATCCTCAATCCCAAAACAGACCTGACAGTATTCCAGCTAAACTCTGGTCCCGCCAAGTGAAGTCAGATCAAATAAAAACAATATGATAGAGATATAGTGTATGTTTTTCTAAAATGATTATTTTAACAGTAGGACTTAAATGATGTTGTGAATGTCCACTGATGGGTCATGATACTAGATTCTCTTATGCACTGATAAAAATTTTAAAAATGCACACATTGTTTGTCTTTTACAGGAAGCCAACAGACAATTCCAGAAACTAATATCCTAACATGCTTATGGTTAATTTTCTAGCAACCTTACAAAATTAGTTTTTAAAAGTGACTAATGTTAGATATTTTAAAACTGATATTACTGTACAACTAGAATTTCCTCAAGATTATACTTTAGCATTCTAACAAAAAAAAAAAAATGGTTGCCATGCAACACTTTGTCTGCAATATTGCAAACTTCCTACTGTGCATACATAATCAAAGATAATTGGGATTCTCATAATTTTGTTCTGAAGCGTGTCACCTGCACTGTCTTGGGTTTTCTCAGAATTTTTATTGTTGCTATTTTGGTAGTCATTAACACATACGGTGGATTATGGTTAGTTTTAATTTTGTCAATCATCTTCTTCTTGTACCATTACTGGTTTTTTTTTTCCAAAGACTCCCTGTCCCATTCATTTTTTTTCTGTGTCTGCGTCATCGTTGAGTTATTTTTTTATTTTTTTTGAGACAGAGTCTCGCCCTGTCTCCCAGGCTGGAGAGCAGTGGTGTGATCTCAGCTCACTGCAACCTCCGCCTCCTGGGTTCAAGCAATTCTCCTGCCTCAACCTCCTGAGTAGCTGGGATTACAGGTGTGCACCACCACCACACTGGGCTAATTTTTGTATTTTTAATGGAGACGGGGTTTCACCATGTTGGCCAGGCTGGTCGTGAACTCCTGACCTTGTGATCCACATGCTTTGGCCTCCCAAAGTGCTGGGATTACAGGCATGAGCCACCGCGCCCAGCCTGAGTTACTGTTGTTGTTTCTTTTCTCTCCTACATCAAAATTAGAAAAGGGTAGAGATGGTAACCATGGGATCTTATAGTAGCCTAAGTGGTCTATAGATCAGACAAAAAGAATAGAGATATACTGTGCAGTTGACATAAAAGAAAGTGTGACATCACTGCATTAAATAAAGGCAATTCAAACCAGTGGCATTGTTGTTGTCAATTTGTCAAAAATACATAACACATTTGCAAGACAGAAGCGGAAATGCAAGAGAAAAAAGAGGATTAAAATCATGATGATTTTAGTTCCATGTGGGTTACTGATTTTTGTGTTTCATTTTTTTCTTGATCTGATATTGTGTTTATTTAAGACACAACTGTCCAGTGTTAAGAAGCCTGGCATCAATTCCTGCCTCGACAGCACAGTGTCTTTGTAACCAGATAAATGACTTCCCTGCTCCTCAGCTGTCTGACATTTCAAATGCGGAAAACAATGAAACTTGCTACAGAGGGTTATTATGAGGATTGTCTTAGTCCATCTGTGCTCCTATAACAAAGTATTACAAACTGGGTAATTTATACAGGGCAGAAACATGCTTCTCACAGTTCTGGATGCTGGGAAGTCCAAGATCAAGGTGCTGGCGGGTTTGGTGTCCGATGAGGGCTGCTCTCTTCTTCCAGGACAGCGCCTTACTGCTGCATCCTCCACAGGGAGTGATGATGGCTGTGTCCTCACCTGGCAGAAGGCTGGAGGGTGAACTCTCTGATTGCTGTGGGAGCTGCTTTTATAAGGGCCTTAATCCCCCTCACAAGCCAGGAGCCCTCATGGCTAAATTACCTCTTAATAGTCCCACCTGTTAATATCACATTGGCAACACCTGAATTTCAAAGGAGCCACATTCAAACCATAGCAAGAATGAAATGATTCAATGCCCATAAAGCATTTAGGTTTGGCACATAGTAGATTCTCATGCCGTGCTAAGCACAGTATCTTCCTCTTATTACCGTCAGTTTCCACATCTAGGAAAGCACCTTCTCCATTCCTAACCTGCGTCCATTCACTCATGTGATATGGTTTGGCTGTGCCCACACCCAAATCTCAACTTGAATTGTATCTCCCAAAATGCCCACGTGTGGTGGGAGGGACCTAGGGGAGGTAATTAAATCATGGGGGCCAGTCCTTCCCGTGCTATTCTCATGATAGTTAATAAATCTCATGAGGGCTGATGGGTTTATCGGGGGGGGGGGTTCCGCTTTTGCTTCTTCCTCATTTTTCTCTTGCCAATGCCATGTAAGAAGTGCCTTTTGCCTCCCGCCATGATTCTGAGGCCTCCCCAGCCATGTGGAACTGTTAAGTCCAATTAAACCTCTTTTTCTTCCCAGTCTCGGGTATGTCTTTATCAGCAGTGTGAAAATGCACTATTACAATAAATAGGTACCAGCAGAGTGGGACATTGCTGAAAAGATACCCGAAAATGTGGAAGCAACTTTGGAACTGGGTAGCAGGCAGAGCTGGGAACAGTTTGGAGCACTCAGAGAAAAATAGGAAAATGTGGAAAAGTTTGGAACCTCCTACAGACTTGTTGAATGGCTTTGACAAAAATGCTGATAGTGATATGAGCAATAAGGTCCAGACTGAGGTCGTCTCAGATGGAGATGAGGAACTTGTTGAGAACTGGAGCAAAGGGGACTCTTGTTATGTTTTAGCAAAGACACTGGTGGCATTTTGCTCCTGCCCTAGAGATTTGTGGAACTTTGAACTTGACAGAGATGATTTAGGGTATCTGGCAGAAGAAATTTCTAAGCAGCAAAGCTCTCAAAATGTGACTTGGGTGCTGTTAAGAACATTCCATTTATTTATTTATTTATTTATTTATTTATTTATTTATTTATTTATTTATTTATTTATTTATTTATTTATTTATTTATTTATTGAGATGGAGTCTCACTCTGTTGCCCAGGCTGGAGTGCAGTGGCGCTATCTCGGCTCACTGCAAGCTCCATCTGCCGAGTTCACGCCATTCTCCTGCCTCAGCCTCCTGAGTAGCTGGGATCACAGTTGCCTACCACCACGCCCAGCTAATTTTTTGTATTTTTAGTAGAGACAGGGTTTCACCATGTTAACCAGGATGGTCTTGATCTCCCGACCTCATGATCCGCCCGCCTCGGCCTCCCAAAGTGAAGAGCACTCCATTTTAAAAGGAAACAGAACATAAAAGTTCAGAAAATGTGCAGCCTCACAATGCAGTAGAAAAGAAAAAAACATTTTTTTGAGAAGAAATTCAAGCCAGCTGCAGAAATTTGCGTAAGTAGCAAGGAGCCTAATGTTTATCCCCAAGGCCATGGGGAAGATGTCTCCAGGCCATGTCAGAGACTTTCACAGCAGTCCCTCGCATCACAGGCCCAGAGACCCAGGGGGAAAAAGTGGTTTCGTGAGCCGTTTCGAGGGTCCCCATGCTGTGTGCAGCCTAAGGACTTGGTGCTCTCTGTCCCAGCCACTCCAGCCATGGCCGAAAAGGGCCAAGGTACAGCTCAGGCTGTGGCTTCAGAGGGTGCAAGCCCCAAGCCTTCACAGCTTCCATGTGGTGTTGAGCCTGCTGGTGCACAGAAGTCAAGAATTGAGATTTAGGAACCTCAGCCTAGATTTCAGAAGATGTATGGAAACTCCTGGATGCTCAGGCAAACGTTTGCTGCGGGGGCGGGGTCCTCATGTAGAACCTCTGCTAGAGTAGTGCAGAAGGGAAATGTGGGATCAGAGCCCCCACACAGAGTCCCTACTGGGGCACTGCCTAGTGGAGCTGTGAGAAGAGGGCCACCATCCTCCAGACCCCTGAATGGTAGATCCGCCGACAGCTCACACCATGTGCCTGGAAAAGCCATAGATATTCAATGCCAGCCCATGAAAGCAGCCATGTTGGAGGCTGTACCTTGCAAAGCCACAGGGGTGGAGCTGCCCGAGACCATGGGAACCCACCTCTTGCATCAGTGTGAGCTGGATGTGAGACCTGGAGTCAAAGGAGATAAATTGGGAGCTTTAAAATTTGAATACCTCCACTGGATTTTGGACTTGCACGGGCCCTTTGTTTTGGTAAATTTCTCCCCTTTGTTTTGTCCAATTTCTCCCATTTGGAACTGCTGTATTTACCCAATACCTGTACCCACATTGTGTCTAGGAAGTGACTAGCTTGCTTTTGATTTTACAGGCTTGTAGGCGTAAGGGACTGGCTTTGTCTCAGATGAGACTTTGGACTGTGAACTTTTGGGATAATGCTGAAATGAGTTTAACACTTTGGCGGACTGTTGGGAAGGCATGATTGTTTTTCAAATGTGAGGGCATGAGATTTGGAGGGGTCAGGGGTGTAATGATATGGTTTAACTGTGCCCTCACCCAAATATCAACTTGAATTGTATCTCCCAGAATTCCCACATGTTGTGGGAGGGACCCAGGGGGAGGTAATTGAATTATGGGGGCCAGTCTATCTTGTGCTAATCTTGTGATAGTGGATAAGTCTCAAGAGATCTGATGGGTCTATCAGGGCTTTCTGCTTTTGCATCTTCCTCATTTTTCTCTTGCTGCTGCCATGTAAGACATACCTTTTGTCTCCTGTCATGATTCTGAGGCCTCCCCAGCCGTGTGGAACTGTACATCCAGTTAAACCCCTTTTTCTTCTCGGTCTCAGGTATGTCTTTATCAGCAGCATGAAAACAGACTAATACACTCATGCATCAGGGATTTAACAGACATGTTTTGTGTACATAGCAACGCATGAACTGAATTATTAGGGGCACGGATGTGTTCAGTTGGTGAAAAGGGGAAAGAAGCGGCATGCCTGTATTTTCCATTCTCACACTGCTATAAAGAACTGCCTGAGACTGGGTAATTTATGAAGAAAAGAGATTTAGTTGAGTTGACTCACAGTTTTGCATGCTGTACAGGAAGCCTGACTGGAAGGCCCCCGGAAACTTAAAATCATAGCAGAAGGCAAAGGGAAAACAAGCACCTCCTTCACATGCCACCAGGAGAGAGAAAGAGTGAAGGGGGAAGTGCCGTATACTTTTAAACCATCAGATCTCATGAGAAGTCACTCACTGTCACTAGAACAACAAGGGAAAATCTGTTCTCATGATCCTATCACCTCCCACCAGGTCCCTCCTCCAGTTTGACATGAGATGTGGGCGGGGACACAAATCTAAACCATATCAATGTCTGACAAAGCTCACTTTATATATATCAGAAGAACTCAAAACTTGTGGAAAAATACAAATAGTCCTGTGTTGTGGCAATTATTTCAAGCAATTTCGCTCTAAATTTCAGAGAAAGTCCAGGTTGGAAGAATCTTTCATGCCTTGCCAACTAGTGTTTTGTTTATCCGAAATGTATTGGACACTGTTGGAGAGTTGCAAACAGCAGATGGATTCAAATTCTACACAAGAACCCCTAATTACTGTGTGCAAAACACATTTGTGGCCATTTAATTAATATCTGAAAAAAAGATTTACAGTGTTCAGAAGAGGCTAGTGAAGGTGAGTCAACAGGATGGCATTCAGGATGTAGGGTAGTCTGGGTGATTTGAAAACTTGGTGAATGCTGATTATCCAAGACAAAGAATCTAGAAGGTGGAGAGTAGGGGATAAGAGGAATAAACGTTGTGTTTGAAATGCAGCATGTTTAGTGGCTGTCAAAGTTCAAGGTGGGGCCTGCAAATATTACAGTTATACTATTTAAAAGATATGACAAACATTTACAGTCATCAGCATAAAGATGCACTTAAATTCATAAAATGGATGTGATCTTTGAGAAAATAGAGGGATGTGCCTAGAACACAGAAAATTTCCTGAAAACGCCAACATTTAAAAGCCAGAAAGGGGAACAGGAAGCAGGCAATGCAGGCTCTAGAGGTAGAAATCAAGATGGAAAAAGCTACCCCACTCTTCATAAGGTCATATGAAGTCAAGTAATCCATATATCAGGTTTGTTTTTTTTGAGATGGAGTCTCCTTCTGTCGCCCAGGCTAGAGTACAGTAGTGTGATCTGCTCACTGCAAGCTCCGCCCGCCACCATGCTGGCTAATTTTTTTGTGTGTTTTTAGTAGAGATGGTGTTTCACCGTGTTAGCCAGGGTGGTCTCAATCTCCTGACCTCATGATCCGCCCCCCTTGGCCTCTCAAAGTGCTGGCATTACATGCTTGAGCCACTGTGCCCAGCCCCATATATCAGTTTTAAAGACAATTAGATAAAGAAGAAAGAAAAATAATTTCATTGTTACGCCACACTGAGTTGTATATTTTCTTGATTCATTTAATATCATGTCTTGCAATTTTGTAAGTAGCTTCCAATCACGTGATTATATTTTAATGACCAACATTATAATATAGAAAAATTATTTTATTCAATAACTCCTTTTAAGAAACCTTAATTTTTATGTTTTTTATAATAAATAATAACCTGAGATGCACACATGTGTGACTGCCTGCATGCGTGCACACACACACACACACAAACACACACACACGTATGTTTTGGGTTATGTAGACACACACACACACATTTTGGATTATTTAATTACCAGATGTCTGGTTACTCTATAAAACTGAAGGAGTTCCTTCAGAAGTATGAAAGTAAATCAATTCTGATAAACTTACAAAAGAATTGATCAGGGTCACACATAAAGTTTTACTAAAAACCTTGGGATGTTTATTCTGATGTTTAATCACTATCAAGAGTCTCTGATATGGGATATATGGATGTTTTAAAGCTATAGCTATAAATTGCCAAATTGTATACAAAATGTACTTTTATTTTTTAATGATATTCTCATTTTACATGGTGAAGGACCCAGACCTCTGGACTTTTCTCTCTCTCTTCATTATCTGTTGTGTTTTTCAAAAATCACCCAATCGTAAAATAGGGCACTGATGTAAGACAGAAAACATTGTACCTCTATGTCATTTTTCTTTGTTGTTTCACTCAAAGTTGACACATGGTTTAGTATAAGGTGGCACATTTCTACCTTCATGTTTATAGAATTATCTGTTCTAGTGTACTAAGAAAAGCAAGGGTAAGTTTGTTTGAAATTCATCTCTATTTTGTACCTTTTGTTTGAGAGAATTTATTCACTATGATGATAAATGCTGTTGGGTAGAAAACAGTGCATTATATACAGAAAGTCAGGGGTGGAAAACCTGTTAGGTAGACCCTTCTCTATCTGTGACACTGCCCAAGTCATTTAACCAAATGGTAAAAGAAGAAACTGGAGTTGTTTCAAACCCCCTTTAGAGAATTAGACTCAGTGATCAGACTGTTGTGTGACCAAAAGTGAAAATGAATGAGGAAGTCTTCTGAATGTTTCAAGACCTACTAACAAAGAAGTTTATGGTTAGATGTCCACATGTAATGTTTAAAATAAATTCGGCCGGGCGCGGTGGCTCAAGCCTGTAATCCCAGCACTTTGGGAGGCCGAGACGGGCGGATCACAAGGTCAGGAGATCGAGACCATCCTGGCTAACACGGTGAAACCCCATCTCTACTAAAAATACAAAAACTAGCCGGGCGAGGTGGCGGGCGCCTGTAGTCCCAGCTACTCGGGAGGCTGAGGCAGGAGAATGGCGTAAACCCAGGAGGCGGAGCTTGCAGTGAGCTGAGATCTGGCCACTGCACTCCAGTCCGGGCGACAGAGCGAGACTCCGCCTCAAAAAAAAAAATAAAAATAAAAAAAAATAAAAAAATAAATTCAACATTTCCACAGATACTCAAAATGTGCTTTTATGCTTTCTAAATTAGAAATTTAATATCCTTACTTCTCTTCTTTCAAGTAAAATGATTTCCAACGTGCCTCAAAAGATGAAAACTTACAACATACTGAATCAACCTAAATATTCATTTTATAAAACAAATATGTATGAAATATTCTTTGTACTTAATATTTATTAAATGTGTATTGTATAGCCAGACTGCTTAAACTGCTATATATGCAGTAATGGCAGAAAAGAGAAAGACAGTCATCCATTCACTACACAGGGGCTGTATGTAAAGATGGCCAGAATACTTCCTCACTTGACTTTCTTTATTTATTAAAGCAATCCATTAGAGCCGCCCAGAAAAAGGGTCTCTAGGGCATTGTACATAACACATTATACCCTGAGATGCCTTATTGCTCCAACTGTCCTAGAAACAGGGGTCAGGGAAAGAAGAGTCCTAGACACAGTGGAGATCAAAGCTTCTCCCAGACTCCAACAGTTTAGTCTTAGAGCATCAGAAAGTTGAGGCAAGATAAAAGCCCCTCATGGTGGGTCTTTAACACACGGCACTATGAGTGAGTATAAAATGGTAGAAGACAAAGGAACGTTGTCAAAGAAAAATTGCTCTCTGAGGCCAAGAGTTCTAGTTGAGCAAATATACGCCTTCTCTTTCGTCAGATCTGGGCTCATGTTTCTGAGAATACAGACTGCATTTCCCAGTCTCCATTGCAGATGGGTGTAGTCATAAGGCTACCTTATGGCTAATGAGATGTAAACCCAAAGCTCATGGGCCAGCTTCCAGGACACCTCATTCACAGGCCAAGTCATGCAGCATTTGACCATTCTTCACCACCACTCTTGCCTTCCTGGGGGATGGAAGCTGGAGCAGTTCTCTTGGACTAGGACAGGAAGTTTGAAATGAAGATTGTGTTGCCAGGTGCAGTGGCTCATGCTTGTAATCCCAGCACTTCGGGAAGCCAAGGTGGATGGACCACTTGAGGTCAGGAGTACAAGACAAGCCTGACCAACACGGGGAAACCCCATCTCTACTAAAAACATGCAAAAATTAGCCTGGTGTTGTGGCACATGCCTGTAATCCCAGCTACTTGGGAGGCTGAGGCACTTGAACCCAGGAGGCGGAGGTTGCAGTGAGCAGAGATTGCACCATTGCACTCCAGCAGTCTGGGCAACAAGAGTGAAACTCCATCTCAAAAATAAATAAATAAATAAATAAATAAAATAAAGAAAAAAGAAATGACAGCTGTGGTTGGTAGAATTATGACACCTCAAAGATGTCCACATCCTAATGCATGAAGGCTGTGAATAGATTAGGTTACTTTACACAGAAAAAGGTACTTTACAAGTGTAATTAATACTCTTAAATTTGAGGGCTATTATCCTGGATTATCTTGGTGGGCACAATATAATTGCAAGAGTTCTTACAAGAGAGAAGGAGGAGGTTCAGAGTCAGAGAAAAAGCAATGTGAGGACAGAAACAGAAAGAAGAATGGGAAGAGGCTCCACTGATGTTTTGAAGATGGAGAAGGAGTCCATGAGGAATCCAGGCTGCCTCTAGAAGCTAGAAAAGGAAAGAATTAGGGAATCTGACTTTGCTGACCCATTTTAGACTTGTGGCCTCCAGACTTGTGAAAGAACACATTCATGTTGTTTTAAGACACTTCATGTTTGTGGCAATTTGTTGCATCATCTTAATACAGAGGCCATGCCCGGTGAGGCAATGACAGAAGGAGCTGGGTCCTGAGAATTCACTGGAACACAAGTACCACTCAGGCCAATATTGCCTGCTCCCGGAATGTTACACTTAGGAAAAATACACTTATAACACATATATTTAACTTTTTTTGGTTTATGCTCCCCTTTATCAAATTCAATTCTAAACTTTCTTTTTTTTTGCCTAAGATGAAATGGAATATCATTCAAAAACTCAGATATAGAAAACGGTTTTCAAAATTTTATACTCTACAAGAACCCAAAGAAAAAAAGAATAAACTGCTTGACTTCTTCAACAGAAAAGAAACAAAAAAAGAAATAAAAAGATATTGTGTCCTGCATGCAGTCATGCATTACTTAACAGGGGGGATACATTCTGAGAAATGTGTCACCAGGCAATTTTGTTATCATGAGAACATCACAGAGTGTGCTTACACAAACCAAGATGGTAGAGCCTACTGCATGCCTAGGTTATACTGAATAGCCTATGGCTCCTAGGCTGCAAATCTGTACAGCATGTGACTGTACTGAATACTGTGGGCAATCATAACTCAGTGGTTAGTATTTGTGTATTTAAACATATCTAAGCACAGAAAAGGTACAGTAAAAATACAGTATTATAATCTTATAGGACCACCATGGTATATGCAGTTTGTCATTGAGCCATTATGTGACATGTGACTGTACATAAAAGAAGTGAATGGGCCCGGCGCTGTGGCTCACACCTGTAATCCCAACACTTTGGGAGGCCAAGGTGGGCAGATTGCTTGAGGTCAGGAGTTCAAGACTACCAGCATGGTTAACAGCGAATCCCCATCTCTACTAAAAAAAATACAAAAGTTAGCCAGGCATGGTGGCATGTGCCTGTAATCCCAGCTACTCGGGAGAGTGAGGCAGGAGAATCCCTTGAATCTGAGATGCAGAGGTTGCAGTGAGCCAATATTGTATACCACTGTGCCACTGCACTCCAGCCTGGGGGACAGAGAGAGACTTCATCTGAAAAAAAAAGAAAAAGAAATGAATGGAAAGGAGGCATTTGAGATGAAGGTAATGGGAAGAGATAAATGGGAAATGTTTGGTACTGGAGTGATTTTACATGAAATCATGATATATATTAAAGGCAGTAAATATTTGAAAATGCCCTGGAATCAGTGATAACTAGGGTACAATTAAGGCATGTCCATCTCATATAGAAGGAATGGAAAAAGAGATAAAAAGTTGAAAAGGGAATGAAGATAGATGGTATAGCTGAGTAGATAATGAAGATCAAACCTAACCTGGAAACTCTGGCACTTTCCTGGCTGGAAAAGAGGAGTAACAAACATTGTGATTGTAAAAAATGACAAACATTCTCTATGCAGAAAAGAAAGTTTTGTTCATAGAGACCATCTAGATAGAAATGGCTCATCATACCTGAAGTGAAAATAATGAAGAGAAATTCACATTCAGAATAATGCTAAAGCTCTTAAAACTACACAGAGAAAATAAGCCTAAGAATCCATGCCATAAAGAAAGGTATTTAACTTTATTTTAAACAAGGAGGCTCCCTCTCTTGGATCCACCGCTGAATATCCTGTGTATATTTTCCCCTAAATTCCAGTAAAGGAAGAGCTGACTTCCTGAGTGTCTCTACCAATGACAGACAGTTCATCAGATGCTGAACAGTGTGCAGACACTTTCCATATTTCGCTTGTGAGTCTTGCATATATATATATAGAGAGAGAGAGAGAAAGAGAAGAGTAGGAGATGAGAGAAAGATTTACAGTCGGCACTAAAAGATAACAAAGCCAGACTTTCACCAAATTTGGGAAATAATGGAATCCTACTAATCAAAGTAATCAATCATTAATTTACCTGATTGCTGATGGTATGCAGCCGGTAATATCTATCTACCTACCTACCTATACAGAGCAGGTATATATGTGTATACACGTGTGTGTGTGTGTGTGTGTGTGTGTATTCTATTCATGTATGTATTTATTTCTTCTGAGGAACCTTAGGTGGTGAGAGCTCAGATGATTTCCCTAAGGTCACATTTCTAACTCAGATTTCTTATAAGTACCGCGCGCTAACCGATTGCGCCACTGGAGCCACTCTAACTCAGATTTCTTTAATATCAAAGCCCATGTTGTGACAAGTTCCCTATACTCCTTTAAGTGAGCCAATATGTATAGGCTATATTTATAAACCATAAAGTGTTTAAACTGTTAGACAATATAGTTATTAAGCTTTCTAATATCATCAATCAATTATCTTTTTTTGTCAGCTTTCTAAAAATCAATTGAGCTGCTTATTTGTTCTTAAGGATGCATGGATCTCAAAGTAGTTCCTGATGGAATGGGAGAAAAACAACAATACAGTTCATATCAAGGAGAAACCAGTCTATGCTATTTTTATTAGAGTGGGGCAATCATTAGGCCCCCAGGATAAAAGAGTAGGAGATGACAGAAAGATTTATAGTTGGCGCCAAAAGATAACAAAGCCAGACTTTCACCAAGTTTGGGAAATAACCCTAATGGAATCCTACTAATCAAAATAGTCAACCATTATTTACCTGATTGCTGATGGTACAGAACCGGTACTAATGGACAGACAATTGTGTGTCTGAAACCAAAACAAACTTTATGGGAAGGAGACAGCACTTATTTTCCAGATATATATAGTACACTCATTCCACAAATACTGACACATATGTAAGCACTCATGTATTTATTCAGCAGAGACTAAGGGAATCAATTATAATAATGATCTTTAATAGACAAGAATCATGTCTTTTCATTCTTGTGTTTTCAGGATTTAACCTGAGTTCAATAACACAGGTTTCATAGGTGTTTTTGAATGACCACCGTGTCTCAAATTGAATAGATATTTTCTTATCAAATCACTTCCACTCTCTAAGTTGTGTATTTCTTATAAGAAATTTGGGACTTAGAGGGGTTAACACAATTGGCCAGATTTGACTTGCAAGGGTATTAGTTGTGAGTCCTTGTTGGAAGTAGTAGAAAGCTATTCCAGTTAGCTTAAGCAAAAAATAGGAAACTCATTATAAATATAAGGTGGTGTCAACTGGAATCCAAGGACACAGTGACAGGAGGACTCTAGACACGTGATCTAGAGAGATTCTCCTCTATGTTTTTGTCTAAACATCCGCCTGAACATGTTTCTTTATTAGCCTAGAGGATGACCATTTTTTGGCTTTGAAGTTTTGTTTTGGTTTCAAATTTCCCAGGAGATAAATCCCATTAGGCCTATCTTATGCAAGGTGCCTCTTTCTCTTCATATAAGGGACTCTGCTTCCTGCAGTTGAGTGGCAGGCACAAGATCCTGTCTGGCAAGACAGAGTACCCTACCCTCAGGGATGCACTGACCACTTCCAAGGTGGGTATGTGAAGTTCTGCAGGTGTGACCCAGAAAGAACGGTAGGGATCACCATACAAAAAACTCTCTATATCTGAGTTTGTAAGCAGCATGAATCTAGTGATCATGACACAGATTAGAGCCATCTTTATCACCATAAGGGGTTCCACAGAGCATGGCCAGGCCAGAAGAAATTAAAATTGTAGAGAAAGAGATTCACAGGAGTTTTTGGGTGATGTCCAGCTACAACTGTAAACAGTCCTACACATATACTTTTCATGTTTTGTTGTTGTTTGTGGTGGTGTTTTTGCAATAGCTAAATTTCTGTTACTTGAAAGCAAAAGAATCCCGACTGATAAACTAAGTCTGCCTGGTTCCACAGCCAAGTTCTTCCTATCTTCCTTTGTCTCTGTGAACAATGGGTAGTGAAAGAAGGTCAAGTAAAGATAACAGTAACTCACAGGGAACAATGGTGATAAGGGTGGGACATTTCAAGCCTCCTTGGTTAAAACAAAGGCTAGAAACATCCTCAAATGAAACTCAGTCAAGTCACTTTCCACCTCTGTTCATGTCTCACCTTATCACCTTATCAACACCATTTCACTGTTTCAGAAGAATCATCTCACCTCTAAAACATTTAACTCAATATTGGGCATGCATTTCTGGTTTTCATTTCTTTCTTAGCATACCTCCTCATTGCTTCTGGGACATATCCATTGCATCCTTTTCTCATGCCCCATGTGAGATGCTACTACCAGTCAGAGGTATTTGATAAGATTTGAAGTTGGTACTAGAAATGATAAGAGCCAATCACTTTCTAGTGACAACTCTTGGAGATGAGCTGCTGGAAATCCCAGTGGAGAAAAGTGGGTGGAGGAAATAAAGCTGAAGTCTTAAGACAACCGGAAAGGATGATAAGTGAATAAGTGAATCCTGGAGGTGTTTGCTGTGACTCCTGAACTCAGTGGCTGAACCTCTCCCTTCTGGATAGAAGAGAACACGTTCTCATTTTAAACTATGCTAGTTAGCATTGGTTATGTGTCACTGGCATCCAAAGATGTCCAAAAGGGATATGATTATTTCTTAGTTGAGCTGAAACAACAAAAGCTGTTCTTATTGAAAGAGCACCCTATCTTCGGAACCTCAGGCTGCTCTCTTCTCCACCAACTGTCCGTTCACTGCTAAGGTTCCCACCACACGTTGGTTTTAGTCTATGTCAGGCGGCCATTGCTACTGGCTTGCCCCAGGCAGGTTGTATGGCAGCCTCTAAAATGTCCTCAAGCTTACACAGATAGACTGACTAGCCAAGAGTCATTGAGAGGGGCCAGATAATTCAGCATCTTCATCCTAAAAATTTACATCGTTATGAGAACACGTGGCCAATTTGGCTATGATTATATCTTATAATGTTGTATTTGTGGTTACAATAATTTGGTTCTGAAAAGAAAGGAGGGTAAGCACAGCATCATCTCTGTGCTCAAAATTGTTTTTCAGACACCCAGCTTGCTTGGGAAACAACTATGCAGACTGTGATGTTGTTCGGTGTCAATGCCTGGACATCATGAAATTGCTCGACAAGAAGTCACCTCCACAATCATCCTGTTTGATTTCTATACTTCAGGCCTCATGCAGAAATTTTTCTACTATAATCCCAGAATGTGTTTTCTCTCTCTTCACCTGAATGCTCCAAGGTATGTTATCGTTTCAGACAGAAGTACATTTGCTCATAAGATGGCCTAAATTCTTGTATGACTTGCCATTATTTAGATTAGAGCTATTGGCCATAGCTATTTCTTCTAGGAAAACATAGAACAATTCTAAATAGGTTTGAAAACACCTTCCATGGTCAACTGCCCACCATCCACCTATCTTCCATCTCAGTGGTTTTATCTTATCCAGTCTGATAATCTCCTTTAACGATTCTGTTTATCAGCAGTTCCCAGATAAAGACAACCAGTGATCATCAAAATCTCCAGGGATATATAAACATACACATACAAATACATCCTCCCAGACATAATAAAGCCAGTTGTTTAGCTGATGATTTACTGTACTATAAAAAATATATCCCCTGTGTGATCCCGGCTCCTATCTAATTTAGAATGAACTACAGATCAGTATAACACAACCCACAGTGCACAGATGTACTTGTTTTCCTCTGGCCTGATTTCTTTGGGCAGATGTTCCTGTGTGTTGGTGCCCCATCAAGGCAACTTCTCTTTCTCCTTGTCTGTAAAGAGTACCTGTATCTTAAGGCTATTGTGAGCAGTATGCACTTAGAGTAGCTCCTACCATATGAGAAATGTTTAATGAACATATCCTCTTACTCTCTAGCATTGACTTCTTGTTATTGGCAATTGGCCCTCAGTGTCTCTGCTTACTATGGCTTCATCCAATTACTTTTACTGATCTTCAAAGAAAGGATAACATAAGGAGTCTGTTCCGTCCTGGAATGCCAAAGTTTCAACTGTTTGAGAAAACAGTCCCCACTTTGCCACAAGTCTTTTCTGGTGTTGTTTCTAAAATAAAATCAATTTGAATAAATAAGGGAGTAGAGACAAACATTTATTGAGCTCCTGCATGCATGGATATAGCACTCTTTTTATCTTTCTAATGTATTTATTTTCTCATTTAGTTCTTATAAACACCAAATGAAATAACTACTATAACAATCCAGAAAAATAAGTCAAAGAGAAGTAAATTTCCAGATTTTTGATTCAGGTCTGCCTGACTCTCGCACCCCAGATCCTTCTTTTATGTAGTGAAAGGAATCAACAGGCCAGGCATACCACTGCCCGCACCATCCCATTCATCACAGACACACGTGTGCGCAACAGCCTGTGCAAGGCCCGTTTAAAAACTCATTTCAACTTCAGAGAAACATAATGGGTATGGAAGAGGTCAATTCAGGCAAACAGATGAGGCAAGCATTGCCTGTGATATTTTAGGATGATAATTAATCACCCTTAATATTGCAACCATCTAAATATTGCAGGCATTTGCTCTCTATCCTTATCTAATTCTGATTACTTCTCATAAAGAGATTCATTTTGAAAATGACCATTTCCTTAATGTAGTGGAAATACATTTTCAATTTGCTATCTGCTTCAAACATATCTCCAATGAATCTGAGATTTAATTTAGTCAGTAAGTTGCTGAATGGGGCAACCAAGATGAATGGATTGAATAAAATAGTTCCATCATCATTCCGTTCTTCTGCTCTAATTATTAGAATTAGTCATAAGATATCTGTACATGTATAAAATTAACATGGAGAAATTTGCTCCGGGCCAAAAAGAAATCAGGCAAGGTATAAATAGAAACTGGCAGTGGCATCAAAGCTCCTACAGCATTGATAAATTTCCATGAGGACATGAAGGCAATACTTAAAGAGTCAGAAACGTATGCTTCCAGTTCAATCCTGTCTACAAAGCAATGCCTTCCCCCAAATCTGTGCTTGCTGAAACGCTACCACTCCTTCCATCTCCTTTCAAATGCTACTTTCTCCAAGAAGCTGGCTCAGATTCTTCTCAATTGGATGTGACTCCATGCATTTTTAAAGACATACACGCATTATGTGTGTTTGCATTGCATTCCTTCTTTGCTAGCCCAATTAATCAGTGTTATGATCATTTCTCCCATGACATTGCTTTATGCATAAAAAGCATGTGTTATTCAGCTTTGCCTGTGTCAGAGCCCAGCAAGGTATAGTAGCTCTGTCAGTCAGTGATGGTTGAATTTATCTGTCCAGATGTTCTCACCCTATCTGCCTCTCTGAGCCAGCCCGCAGATTGCTACATGTTCAATCCTCCTAATAATAAAACCAAAAAGCCAACAAACAAAAATGAGGACAATCACAACAAAGGTACAATCAAAAATGTTCACTCGATTTCCAGGACTCCAAAATCAAATGTCAATCTAGAATTCGCCAAATTTTTCTGTAAAGGGCCAGAAAACAAATATTTTTGGCTTTGTGGACCTTAGGGTTTCTGTTGCAACTGGTCAATTCTGCTGCTATAGCATGAAATGGGACATAAATCATCCATAAACAATTGAGTATGGCTGGATTCCAATAAAACTTTATTCACAAAAGCAGACAGTTGGCTGAATTTCACCTGCAGGCTCACACTTGCCAACACCTGATTTTTAGTTCAGTGGTGTTTAATCATTTTTTGGTCTGTGGAGCTTTCTCTTCCAATAAAATCTTAAATGATTTTCATTACATTCACATAATAAATGCTGCAAGCAATGAGACATCATTTTATTAGTCTCAAGTTGTCTATCTCCAATCCTTAATTCTTTCAGTTCCCTCTACCTGCACAGCCCTGTCTCCTTGCTTTTTAAGCATAAACAAGAACATCCCTGAGAAATCTTTCCTTATTTATTCAGTTAAATTAGATAGTGATTAAAAAAAAAATTCTCCCATAGTGTATTACTCTGGCTTCCCCGATTCTTTGCATATAGTTATATATTTATCTCCAATATACAACCCCATCCTAGTCTTTAGCCTTCAGAAGGGAAGCTCACTGCTTGCATCTGGTGGACATTTATTTCTTGAATTCAACTTTAATTGCTATTCATCCTATATGCTCAGCCGAGGTGTCCCTTTCACAAAGATTTATGCGTGTCTTCTGATTGTAGAGAAAGAGGTCTACTTGGTGTCAAACAGATATGAGTTAACTCTGGCTATTGTGGAGCCTTGGGAAAGTTGTGACTCTCTCCTTTCTTCATGGTATTTTCACATAGAGACAAGCCTACTCAGTGCCTAGCACGTGCAATAAATAGGTGCTCTATGAATAGCTGAATGCTGCTCATCTTATAATGGCATATCCAATGAATCCATTTGTATAAAGAACGTGACCCACAGAGAAGCATATAATATAAGCAAAATTAATGGTTGTCAGTGTTAAACTTACTATTGTTTCCCCACCTGTAATATATTTTTTCATCCTCTAAATGTCAGATCGCTTTGTCTATACTTTGGTGTTCATGACTTTCTCTTTGGCATTCCAATCTTTAAATTCATAACCTTATAATCTCTGAATGACTTAAAGCACTTAAAGATGGAATCTTTGTTCTAAAGCGTTTAGAGCAATCCCAGGCACAGCTCACGGACTCAATTAATGTGTTTAGTAGAAATTAATGAATCAATGGATCCATCATCATTTAAATTCATCAAGCAAGGAAAAGAGTGCATACCAGAGTTACTGTGGAGAAGAGATATTCAGGGTCTGAATGGAGCCCCTGAGCACCACTCTGTGTGATGTCATGTGTGCAATGATTCTGGGGTGTGCAGTGGTGAGGGGCTGGAAATTCTGGATTTGCACAGTTAGGTGAAGTGTATGAATCCCTGCAAACCAAGCAGAAATAGATACCTTGATCTTTTCCATACTTTTATTTATCTATTTTATCTGTAATATCACACTTAGACCTTGATGTCTGAAGAATAGTTTTAGGTTGATGAATTAAGAACTACTTAATATTTTCCTGGAGTCAGAGAATGGGCAGGCAACCCTGCATATGAGACAGATCACTGGAATGGGAATTCTGACAGCTAGACTCAGGACAATAATTAACCAAGGAAATCCAGCTTTGCTACTCATAAGCTATTCAACTATATAAAACTGCTCTATACTTCATACTCATAAATTCGGTCAAATATCACCTATTTTATCCCGTTAATGAAATTGACAAAAGAAGAAGCAAAAACAATTAGGTGCATAAAACCCCAGCACAGTGTCGAATACATGCAGTAGGCTCTATTCTTGCTGCTCCTCTCCCCAAACCTCCCTCTGTTCTCTTGACATTCAGGAGAGCCCTCCTAAAGTTTTCAATTTGTAAATAATTTTCCCTAAGGCTTGACAATCCTGTCAAATATTTGATAATCATACTGTTATCTTAAAGGCAAATGTAATTATAAGAAGTTTTCACAAGAGAACATGGGCTCTATTTACTGAGCCAGTGATCAAATATACCTATCGTATTGGCTGGCCTCATATAATACTAGGCAATGTTGCCCAGCAAGAAAGCAAAGACATTGGATATTATAAGGAAGAGACCATGTTGCAGTGGTGGGAACATCAGTTCAGAAAATAGAAACCCTTGTTTGAGCATCCTTTCACAATTATCCATCTGGCCAAACTTGGCTGAGATGAGCCTAATTGTTTTTAGCTGGAGAAAAACACCAATAATACCTTCCAGAGTTTGGTTACGATTAACAAAAAATTGCCAGCATAATTTGTAAATCAGAAATGTCTCCAAATAGTAGAAATTATTTGTAAATAGCTAAGAGGAAGAGTCAATCTCTGAAGCATCCTCTCAGAGACACAGAACGATCCTCACCACATGCTCTGTTCACACAGCCCATGGAATAAAAGGGTTTCCTAGCATCTCAGCCAGTGATTATAGGCTGTTGTTATCAAGCAGAACCTTGCTCCACATCACAAATAATGAACCTTTTTTCTTCTTTTTCCAGGCAACAGCATAAGCCACGTTCAGTGGTGCAAAGTTCCCTTCTTATTGACAATTGGCATCCCTTATCCCTGCTGTGTTTTTTGGTCTCTCTGCACAGTCCTCACCTACTCCATTTCCAGAGATATTGGCATCAAGCATCAGCATGTGGAACTCTTCAGAGAATACTCGCTAATCGATGCCTGTGCTGGAATGAGATTAATCTAATGAGGCTGACAGGGAAAGAGAAAAAATAATGCAGGCATTGGGATAAAATAAGATGAGAAATCAATTATGAGAAGAAAGCGTAATGTGTATGAACATTTCAAAGCTAGATGTCTTTCCTCCCTGGCTCTAAAAGATGGCAGCAACCCACCTTGGTAAAGAGAAAACTTCCGTAAAAATAGTCTTACAAAATCCCCTGGGAAAACTAAACCAGACAAGAATAGGAAACAGAGAGGGAAACATGGCTATTCTGCTCTCTCCTTCAGGAAGACCTTTTCTCCCCTCACTTCCTGGGCCTCCCTCTGCTTTCCCCTGCGACCCCTGCACACTTTCCTCAACTCACTCCTTACATATTGGCAACCCATGTCCAGCCCTCAGCCCCTGAGAGCAGGAATCTGCAAATGGCTTCTTTTCCTCTACTCCCACATCTTCTCCCTGGGTGATCCCACCCCACCCCCAAACATCCAAACATGTCTCCCGGGCTAAGCTATTCTTCTTGTGCCAGATGCACCCCTCTGAGAGATGGGGCTGAGGCTGGGTCTAGTGGAAAAGCCAGGAGAACTCAAATTGAAGACTGTTAGCCTGCCATCAAAACCAGAGGATGAAGAAGGTGAACCATGGAACAAGGGAGCAGAGGGAAGTGGCTCCCAGTGAGGACCACAGGCCCAGAGTAGACTTGCTCTGCCCCTTTCAGAAGGGTCCCTCCCATATCATGGACACAAATTACGTAATTATTTGTGCACTCATTAGTGTTTTCTTCTTGGCAGACCATGAGCTTCAAGAAGCTGGGGCATTATTAATTAGTCATTCCTACTCCAAATGACCAGTACAATCAAACAAGGACTGCTCCATAAGACATTTTGAAAATGAACATTTGCTATCAAGCAAATTAAAAGACAGTCATATAGCTCGAAAAAAATCTCAACTCACTATTCTTTTAGGTACTCTGAGGGCACTTAGCACGAAAAATTCTTTTGTGGAAAGCAGCAATATTCTAGAGGAGGAGTCGGTAAGACCTAGTTATTATCAGCAAATGAAATCCTCAAAGTTCAAGGTGAACTCCAGACATTTTCTATATTATACCTCTAATGCCAATCCATATGGTATTGAACAGAAAAAGCACTCCTAGATCTGTAGTCCTTTCCATGCCACGTTGAAAGTCTCTAAAATATTTTAGCCAGTTCACTTGAATGCTATTAATTACACTGTCTATTTCTAAAGTCCATTATGCTATTTATAAACTCCTTAATTTCGCCATTGACTACTTATTTCTAATGTTAATTATGCTAATTAGCAAAACATCTGGTGTTGACCAGAGTTCAAGATAACGGAAACCCCTCGTTGCCATCTGTGGAGTATGTATTTCTGATTTAAAATGCCATAACTTCTGCAGTTTAGCTTCAACTATCACATACATGAGGTCATACTGTCCATGCAGAAGGATTCTAAAGAAAATTACAGATGTCTTAAAACCTGTAATTCCATCATCTCTCTTGGCCTTTGGAACTCTTTAATGGGCAGCTTTTTTTCTATGCAGCTGACTAAGCAACCCCTGTTTGAAGTCACCAGTTTA
>NW_012114821.1:7706209-7715844 GCF_000951035.1 Colobus angolensis palliatus
AAAAAAAAAAATTCACCCTTTTGCATATAATTTCAACTGACACTTTTTTCTACTTCCCTTTTCGTTGATGGGGTTGCAATCCTTAACTATTAGTAAGACAGCTGAGTGTAAGTTGAAAAGAGGAAAGAGTCATTACTCTTGTGGTAAGAAAGAAGAAAAATAACAAATCCAAAAGGAACAATTGGAAATATCTTTATGGGGGAAAAAAAAAGGCTTCAGAGAGGAAGGAATTCAAAATAGATAGTAATTAGGGAGATATTAATGGGAATCCTGTGCGCTAAAATGCAAATTATCAAAACTCAAACTGACCAGGCTTCAGAGGGGAATCCAGACCAGGAATGCTTTAGTGCTTATAATAATGTTAATGCTGGTGAAATGTGCATGCAATATGTTCCCCTGGAAAGTTTCTCTTCTTAGAAGTAGTCTATCTAATAATGAAAGAAGAAATTATACAATTAGAATAGCACCATTCTGAAACCCCTAATTAACTAATGGATGACTGTCAATAGCTATTAGCATCACAGAAAGAAAGACATCTAGATACGATGAGCCTCTTGTGAGAGTTACACAAAACTACTATTAAAGTAGTCTTGTGAAAAAAAAACAAAAAGAAGAAGAAACGAAAAAAAACCTGAATTTGATTAAGACTTTAGATCAGTTGATCAGTTTACAGGAAATACAAGGAACAGAAGAACACGGTAGATAATACCACGGCATTGCCGTCAGTGTAATCCACACTGTGGTCATCCCTACACAATGGGCATGTCAGTTTCATCAACCAATAATTGCCAAAAGAGGGAATCTGTGTTGGAGCAACTTTATGTACAGAAAATAAAGAAGCATATCAACTAATTATAGTGTATGCAGCTTATTTATACTCTAATTCAAATAAACAAACTTTTAAATAAAATATAGGGCCTTGGAAGACATGAGACTATATCTTAGAATTATCAATGACAGAATACATTTTAAAGATAAAATTGGTATTGTGCTATGTTTATAGGAATTCTTGTATTTTAAAGAAACCTACTTAGATATTTACAAAATAAAATACCATTAGGTATGGGATCTTTGGTAAAATAATCTGAAATTAAGAAAGGAATTTTGAATATTGATAAAAAAAGTTTGGTGATTTTGCAATAATTTTTGGAGCTGACACGTACATTGGTTTTAATACACTTTGTTACTCTCTCATATACATATATATACACATTTATTATTTATATATACATTCATTTCCATAATAAAAAAAGATAGACAAAAGATCAAAAGTATTCCTTGAGTGCTGTTTAGGTTTTTGGTGTGTTGTTTTGTCTTGTTTGGTCGTGTTTTGACTTTCATTTTGTTTTTCTTTCTTTTTATATTACAAATATGACACTTTTCTCTGTCTCTCAGCTCTCAGTTGGCCACTTCTGTGTCTGGTCAGTATCTAGATGGGACAGGATCATAGCACAGAGACCACTGGGTGCCAAGCAGAGACTACACTGTTCTATCAATGTAGTCTGAAAGCCTGACAATGACTCATTGCCTGAGTTCTGTTTGGTGGAGAAGGTATTATTAGCAAAACAGAAACAAAGGTTTGAAGAATTTTAATTTGATAAGAAACATAGATGGAGATGAGCAATATTTTTCCTGTGTTTCTTATAAATAGATGACCTCCAGACCATACTCCAGACCATATGTATATGAATGTATGTATATGTGTGTGTGTATATATATACATTTGGATTTATTAAGTTGGTGCAATTTATTTATTGTATATGAATGTTTCAAATGTATGTATATTTGAAACCTAAAAATGTATTTTATTTTGAAGTTGTGTTTTGGATTTTTCCCAATCCAACATCTGCTTAGTAACAGTTGTAGGTTCACACAAACACCTCCAAGCAAACATACACTATTCCAGTTATCAACACTATTTTAAAGAATAGACCATTTTACCTAAAGGTGAAATATGGGTCAGACGTCACAACATTGCAGTTCCCTGAAAGCCCTGACTTCTCTTCTGCACGTGGAGTCGATCTGCACCAGCCCTTCCAGGGCTCCGCACATCCCAATGCTGGCGTCATCCAGTATGGATAGATGACGCCAGCATCCATCGTTGGGCAGAAGCCAGGGCACCCCGAGGAGGTTGGCTGAGACCAGTGTTTCCAGGTTACAGGCTGCTGGCTACAAACTCCTTTATTTTCTAATTTGGGATGCTGATAGCCCCACCCACTTCTCTTCCCCAAAACCACCTCTCTTCCCCAAAGACTGACCCTTCAGCATCCACACCAGGAAAAGGATCCATGCGACGAGGGTTGGAGCAGGCTCTTTAAAGCATCATACTGGTTTCTGCAAGGATGTCTGAGGAAGTCTGGCCTCCCTAGACCCTGGGTGGCTGGCAACTTTTGGCCTTTCAGTGTAAAAATCACGGTGTGCAGCCTCAATTCCAGTTGACTGTAGTGAGCGCATATATATGTGTGTGTGTGTGTACATATATATCTGTGTGTGTATGTATATTTTGTATGTGTGTATATATACCTTTTGTATATATACACACGTTTATAAGTATATGTATATATGTTATATATGTGTGTATACATGTATATATGCGTATATATGTATATGTGTGTATGTATGTATATACTTATATACATATGTGTGTATATACACACATGCAAAGGGTATATATGTGTGTCTTATATATATGTGTCTATATGTGATATATGTATGTGTGTATATGTATATATACACACCTATCTATCTATATAGACATATATGTATAGTCCTTACGCTTTCCTGTCACCATTCTCTATTTTCTTCATTGCTCTAATTAGACTCTATAACTGTTTATTTACTTGCCTGTTTTCTACCTTTCTACACAACAACAGTGTAAGCACCCCCGTGCTCTTCTGCAACCCAATCTTTTAAATATCACCCGGCACAAATATACAAATGACATAAATATTTTTTAGTTGAAAAAATACTGAGTGCATGACTGCATTGGAGTCAGAGCATGCAAAAGATGAGAAATGACTTTAATGTGCACCCACATGTGGGAATACAGTAACATGGTGTTATGCCTTTGCTTACCTTCCCAATATGATTCTATCTGCCTGGAATCCACCTCTCAGTACCTCTTTATCTGGCTACTGCCTACACATCTCGCAAAACACAGCTCAAGCATACCTCTTCCAGGAAGCTTCCTTGATCCACAGTGCCTGAGTTAAATGCCCAAATTCCATGTGTTTGCCTTTAATATATAAGTTTTTATATTCTGCTGTAGTAAGAAGTGTGCTAGTCTATTCTGCCCCAGTAGACTGTGAACTTCCTGGAAGTCACTGTGTATCTCCAGCATCCATTAGAGAGAAACATGCACCTCAAGTGTTGTTAGGCAGACCAGAGAAACGTGTCGGTGATTGTTTACCAGGGAAGCTGGAATTTTCTCAGTTTATATGCTGTTGTTTATCTGCCCAGTATATAATAGATCCCTTTTTTCTTTGTAACAGATTCCTACATTAAGAGGGAAACTTTGGGTTAACATACAATGTCACATTTCCCAAACTCTCCTACATATAAGGGTGGCCAATTGTGTATAAAAATAATCCAACAAGAGGGATTTTCTACTAAACAATTACAGGAAGATGAGTGATTCAGCTTTAAGACAGAAGCCATTCTGCACTACTCCTCCTTTTTGTTTCTTATTATATGGAATGTGGACGTGAGGGTTGGGACTCCAGCAGCCATATTGTATTAGGTAGTCATTTTCCGAGGATGAAAAATTGTAAATATCAAGGCAGGCTAGGTCCCAGACAATAGAATCACTACATCAGCCCTAGACCATGTAACTCTGGACTTCTACGTGAGAAAAAATAAACACTTCTCTTGTTCATGCTATTATATTTCAGTTTCTGTTACAAAGAGCTAGAGTAAATCCTAACTTATATAACACTTAATGCTCAAGTAGGGTTACATAGTGTATGTTTGTTCGGGAAACCCCTTTGTAATAACTCTTCACTAAGATGTTTACAGCAAAGGTAATTTGTGGAATATGTCCCAGATTCTCGCAGAGAAGTCAGTATTTGTAGTCATTCTAAAAGCTGTATTTTAGCTATAAAATGAAGTGATAAGGGAGAATCTGAGGATCTGTAGAATTACAAATGTGGAGGGTAATTTTGCTTTTTCAAAGAAGTAGAAGTCAGAAAATATTGAGAAGATAAGGGCTGAGCTGGAAAGAGTGGTAGGAAACTCCCAGAGGCACAATGAGATGGCATTTCTGGGAGAATAGCCTATTTCCTCATGGGGAGATATGAAAGTGGTTCATACTTTGGAGTGGACTGCAATGACTTGGTTTGATTTATAAAAAGGAATTTGTAGGTGACACAGGTCAGTGAAACAGTGGTGTAGCTAGAAGAGAGAACTTGAAATTCTCCCAACCCAAGGAAATGATGAATACTCTAGGTGATGAACGCCCCTGATACCCTGCTATGATGATTATATATTCTATGCATGTAACGAAATATAGCATGAACCTCATAAATATGTACAAATATTATGTATCAATAAAAAATAAAAGAGAAATACTTTGTTAATATTTCTAACATAGAGATGAGAACATAGGCTCAGCAAGGATGAAAAACTTGTTGGAGTTTCTACAGCTTGAAAGGGCAGAGCTGGGATTCAACCCAGGCCTGCTGAAAGTAGAGCCTGTGACCGTATGCACAATGTGAGGCGCTGGGGTCACGGAGATGGCCAGCTTCCTTCTTTCAATGACTTGCCCATCAGAAACAAGACTTGGCCTCTTACTCCTCACAATCCCCTATATCACCCAGCCCTTGAAGAATTATGGTACTTCAAAAAGGTGGCATGTTCTAGGGATTCTAGGGGAGACAGCTGGACTGGGAATTTAGACAAAGACACATTCTTTTTTTGCTGTGTAACCTTGAGGAATGCACACAAGCTCTCTGAATTTCAGTTCTTCATCTCTTATTCAGGATAATACTCCTTCCACTTGGGGATTATTGGGATCCCTAAGTGGGATGGTTCCTTCTAAATCACCAGCTCACTGCAGTCCTTATCAACAAATAGCCCTCCACGCCTTGCCTCCCAGCCCAGTGCCTCCCCCAGGCTCTGCCCATTAAAATACACTCCTCAAGCCGTTCGTTTTGGAGACCGCCACCCCAATCAGATAAGCTGCCGGGGTGCTGCCTCCATTGCCAGCCACCTGTGCTTCACAGAAATCACATTCTGTTCAATTAAGTTAAGTGGACGCTGAAGTGGAGTCACATGACTCTGTCATTTGCCTGATTTAGAAAAAAAATAAATAAATAAAAGCAAGGGGTGGGGTACAATGTGCACTGTAGCATTCCGGTCAGCTGGTGTTGTGACATGAACACATGTACAGAACGCTATTTTAGAGAGGCAGCACTTGCAGCTCCCTCCCAGCCCTGAGGGTTCTGTCTAAGCCCCCTTGAGGTATCAGTCCTAATTAGAAGATCTGGAAAATCAGAGTAATGAAAGCAGCCAGCCACATGTGACACCGATGGGGCCACAGAGGTCTGAGGGGTGAGTTAGGTGATGAGTTCTCTCTTACACAGACAGCTATTCCTTTGAAAACCTCTTTTGGCATGTGGCACAGTGTAACTAACATATCTTGTACTACTTTTTTATTCACAGCAAACATAGATTAAGTATCTTCTTGGTGCAGGGAGCAGAGATAACCTCTGCAGGCATAAGCTGAACTCCAGCGCCACTCCATCACTTGCTCAGTGCACAACCTTAAGAAAATGCCACACTTCTCTGAATCAACGTTCTCTCATAAAAGGGAGATGACAATAGGGCAGGACCCTGGGTTAGGGTGAAGGTCAAATCATATCACGCACTTTGGAAACTGGAAAGCACTGTGAACATGTCTGCTCTTATTTTTAATTTTTTAATATGGAACTTGCATCAATGAAGGACTAAAGGGCATATTGGTTTGTTATTGCTGCTGTAACAAATTGTCACACACTTAGTGGGTTAAAACAACACAAACTTATTATCTTTCAATTCTGGAAGCCAAAAGTCTGAAATAGGTTTCGTCAGGCTAAAATCAAAGCGTCTGCAAAGCTGTACTTCTTCTGGAGGCGCTAAGGGAGAATCTGTTTCCTTGCCTTCCCCAACTTCTAGAAGCCACCTGCATTGCTTGGCTTTTGGCCACATTCTTCCATCCTCAAAACCAGCAACATCAGGCCAAGTCTTTCTCACATGACCATCTCTTTGACTCTCTCTCTTCTGCTTTTCTCTTCCACTTATCAGAACCCATGTGATTACATTTGGAATCCAGACAATCCAAAGTCAGCTTGTTGGTACTTTAATTCATTTGCAATTTTAATTTCCTTTTGCCATGTAACATATTCAGAGATTCTGTGAGTGAGGACATAGACATATTTGGAGGGACAATTATTCTGCTAATCAGAAGCAGTTACTGAGTTAGGGTGGATAGAAGTTGTAAACAAGACAAACACCAGCTCCTTTTATTAGGTTCATATTTATTTGTAATTTAAGTACCAGGTTTGAATTCTAGTTCACCATTTTCATTATTTTCTAAGCTGTGTGGCCTTGGGCAGTTAACTGAGCCTCTCGGGGCCTCAGTTTCCTTATGTGTTAAATGAGAGTAATAACAATAATGCTTATTTTCTAAGGTTATTACTGGGTTTAAATAAGTTAATACACGGTCAGTGTTGAGTACTCTTCTTGGCCTGTAATAAATTGGTCAGTAACTAGTGGCCATCTTTATGGTTATATACCACATTTGTTTAATGAATGAAGGAATGAATGAGTGAATCAATAAGTAAATATAGAGAAAAAGTCATAGTAGTGTTGCCTAATATAGACTCTGGATGTTATGTAATCAGAATTGAAACCACATTCTACAGAGCCGCTTTAGACAGGATTAGAAAAGGTGTCTTAGAGAAAAGACAACAGATTATGTGTACAAACCAGGTGCCCTTCTGCTAAGGAATTAAACAAATTATCTCAAGGAATCCTGTTAATACCCCATTTGATCAAGAAACTTGAAGTTCAGAAAAGTTAAGAAGCTTGTCTGAAGTTACACAGCTTGTCAATAGCAAATTCAATCTTGTAATCCAGTTTGTCAGAATCTGAAGTTCATGCCACCCGATTATTCCTCCCCATTGAGAGGTTAAATATGGTCACTGTGATGTTCTATGTGCCACACAGAACTTGGCTAGGCTAAGTTGCTCAGTTGTCTGGCCAAACACAAGTCCTAATATTGCTGCAAAGGTATGTTTTAGATGTGACTAAGTTTAGGAACTTTGAGAAAAGTTATTAATAATATGCGTGGGCCTCATCCAATTAATTTACCACTGTAAGAAAAGATTGAGGTTTCCTGAAGAAGAATGGGTTCTGGAATTCTCCTCAAGACCACAACATGGAACCCTTGCCTGAGTTTCCAGCCTGCTGCCCTGTGGAACTCAAACTCAAAACTGCAACGTCAGCTCTTACCTGAATTTCCAGCCTGCCAGCCTACCTTGCAGGTTTCAGACATGCCAGGCCCTACTATTGTAACCACCCAACAGGTTCTTCTTGCCCACTGCCCAGATAGAGCTGATTTATCAAAACAGGGGAATTGCAATAAAGAAAGATCTTTACACACCTTAAACTGTCTAGATAGGAGACTGGAGTTTCATTATTACTCAAATCAGCCTTCCTGAAAATTTGGAGGTCAGCATTTTTCAAAGACATTCTGGGGCTGGGGTCAGTAGGGTGGATAAGGAATGGGTGCTGCCGATTAGTTGTGGATGCAATCATAGGGGTGTGGAAAATGATCCTCCCACATGCTGAGTTCACTTTTGGTTGGGGCCACACGACAGGTTGGTGAGTTAGTCATCGGAAGTGCAAGAAACAGAAAAAAGACGTTTCAAAAGGTCAATCCTGGTTCCACAATAGTGATATTATCTGTAGGAGTAACTGGGGAAGGCACAAATCATGTGACCTCTTTACATGTATACCTTAGCAGAATCCAGGCTCCTCTCATCCTCCTAAATTGGTGGTCTCTCATTAGCTTTACAAAGGTGGAATAGTTTGGGGGGAGGGCTAAAACTAGAAACTAAGTTTATTCTAAAGTTAACTTGGCCCAAATCCAGAAATGATAGGGAAGTTTGAAGGTTAAAGGCAAGATGAAGCAGATCTCTTTCACTGTGATAATTTTCTTACTGTTATAATTTTTGCAAAGATGTTTTCACTATTATATGAGTTACTTCTTTAAAATCTCCCTTTTTTTCTCTGTTCTGTTTCTCTGGAGAACCCTGACTAGTGCAGTCATTCTATTCTTTGTTCAAACACAGCAATGCCGATTTGTTTAATTTAGATCAGCTTTAACAATCTAAATTTAACACCAAGGGATTAGTACAGTTTGGTGAAAAGTGAATTTGACCTTCTCAGTCAGGATACTGCATGCTAACCCTGCCTCGCAGTTAACTCCCCCTGCCCGTGGGCAAAACTCCCCATGCCCTTGGGCAAGTCCTCTAGCCTCAGAGGCGCCAGGTCCCATGTAATCCAGGTACTCTCACTAGTGTTAGAAAATAACGAACCTGACTTTTGAGAGACACAATGTTTACTCTGGCAGGAAATCACACACAAATCTAGGATACTGTTTAGCGTGTGGTTACCCTTGATTAAACCTTTACAAGTCCCAAATGCTTTAGAACACAAAGGGGCATGGACTTGTTTAGAAGCTGAATTTTATTGCTAAGAGAACATTAGTGAGTGTCATTGTCACCATTGCTATTGTGTCATTGTCACCATCACCATTTATTGCTAAGAGAACATTAGTGAGTGTCATGACACTCACCATTAGTGAGTGTCATGGTCCATGTTTCCAGGGAGATCTAAGGACAGTGACCTATGGATCTCCTAGGGTTGTTCTAACAAATTAACACAAACTAGGTGGCTTCAAATCACATAAAAAAGTGTTCTTTCATAGTCCTGGAGGCCCAAAGCCGGAAATCAGAGTGTTGACCTGGCTACTCTGCCTGTGAACAATCTAGAGACGCATTCTCCTCTACTTTTTCCAGCTTCTGACAACTCCAGGCTTCCCTGGTTTATGACAGCAAACCCTCCAATCTTTGCTTCTGTCTTCACCAGACCTTCTCTGGAGTGTATTTGTGTGTCCTCTGTGTCTTACAGGGACACAAATCATTAGATAATCCTACCATAATCCAGGATGATTTATTCTTCAGATTCGTACCTTATGTACATCTGCAAAGACCCTATTCCCAATCACATAGACATGAATTTTGGAGGATACTATTCAACCCCCTTCAGTGACCTCTTAAATCAAGGGAGAGTTTTGTAGCTTGAGTTCGTGGGGTTTGAAGTCTAAAACACAGAATAGGATTTAGGTTTTATGAGATTTTAAGCATATCCAAATTTTCTAATCTTCTGGGGACAGTAAGAGAGTATTTAATTTTGTATATTGCTTTTGTTTTATTTATATAATAGAGATGCAATTAAATGCTATCCAAATAAGGATTAATTTGAAGATTGAATAAAAGGTCAGCTTCACTAAAACCAATGAGCATTTGGCATGGTAGATATAAATGTAAAGTGGAGGTACTAAAATGAGTAAAGCTCAGCTTACACTATATATA
>NW_012114821.1:7715894-7719063 GCF_000951035.1 Colobus angolensis palliatus
AAGTCCCAAATGCTTTAGAACACAAAGGGGCATGGACTTGTTTAGAAGCTGAATTTTATTGCTAAGAGAACATTAGTGAGTGTCATTGTCACCATCCTCTTTGTTCTACATAGAAGTAGTGGTGACCTAGAGAGCAAGTGACCGGACCAGGATCATCAGCTAGGAGTTGGCAGAGAGCAGAGCAGATCCCACTCTGAGCACTTCCAGGGCGTGCTCTGTAGGAGTTCTGCTTGCGAAAAACGATGTCACTTCCTCCACCTGCCAAGAGGAGAAACATTTTATGTCAGGGTTGCTCTCATTCTGGAGACTGGAAGTTTTCCAGAGAGGATGATCAGGAGGTCCTTGTCACAGGAGCAGGACATTCACAGAAAATGCCAAGTGCTGATTTGCCTCCACCAAGAACCTTAAGCAGTGTCTTCAAATGTCAGTAGCTTAGGGAAAGACAATATCCAGCTGCGTGAATTCAAGGCCCACCTCCATGAATAGTAATTATTCAAAAGTGTCTCTTCATAAAAATGAGAGGTAAAATGGATTTTCTTATTTTGTTATTTTTTGTTTCCAGAGGTGCTTGTTGTGTTCATCCAGGCCTGGGTCAGCTAAAGGTTGGTTCTGCTGTGCTCCCCCAAGTTAGGCCCCTAAACATCAGATGTTGCTGTTAGTCTACTATATTCCAGAGAGTTTGCCACTATTTGTCATCCTAGGAATTGGCCAGAGCTGGCAGGGAGTCATTGTCTTAAAAACTGCCCCAAGAAACCCCTAACTTTTGGACTTGATAATAAGATGCATTTTTCCGAAGATAGGGTTACATCACTTTAAGAAGTGGAGAAAGTGAGAGATGAGGCATTAGAGACTGGTCTCAGCTCTCTGCTTTATTGACAAACTATGTAGTCTTGAACATTTTTTTCTTTCTCTGAGCCAGCCATACAAAGAGGGTTACACTTATCCCCGAGTTCATGCACAGATATAAAATACCTAGGCCATGTTCAGCACCCACAAAGTGCTTCCTAGCTATAAAACTAACACTTCTCTCTTAGATTAGATTTTGAAGTCTTTGTTAGGGGTAGAACAAAGCCCTGAGGCAAGTTTTAGCTAATCAGATTCTGTTGTCTAAACTTTCTTGCCTTGGCTCTTGGTGGATTCATTTTGACTAGTAAGACTCACTCACTAAGACTGTAAGGCACCACTAACAAATGGTACATCAAGATTCTTCCTGGAAATGTTGGTCTCAGGTTGTAGGAAAACTACCAGCTGAGACCTGGGAGTACATGAAGGGTACTGCCACTCTGCAGTAGATGGTCCTGGAATTGAAGCCATCTTTGCAAAAATTACATCAGTAAGAAAATTATGGCAGTGGGGGAGATTTGATCTAGCCAACCTCCATCCTGCCTTTAACCTTCAAGCTGCCAGATGTTGAGTTTATAGTTTAAACGATCATAGCTTTTCTGCAAAACTCAAATGCCTTTGTCAAGTTAATGAGAGACCACTGGGATATGAGGATAGAGGAATCTGAATGCTATTAAGGTATACACATAAAGAATTGACATCCATTATTGCAGAGGTCACAAGATATGCAACTTCCCCAATTACTCCTGCAGATAACACCATTATTGTGGAACTTAAGATTGACCTTTTGTGATATCTTTTTTAGTTTTTTTGCATGTCTGACATGCATGGCTCCAACTGGACCTGATACAGCTCCTACAGCCCCACCCAGAAATGACTCAGCACAAGAGGACAGCTGCAAGTCTCTATGATTTCATATCTGACATAATCAACCCATGGCAAGCACCCATTGCCAAACTGCCCCTACCCCTTTTCTCAAACTACCTTTGAAAAACCTCTAGCCTCCAAACCTTCTATGAGATTGACTTGAGTAATAATTCTGTCTTCCTATTATAGTATAGCAAGCTTCACATCAATTCACCTTTCTTTATTGCAGTGTCATGATCTTTGTTTGTGCAGCAGATAGGAAGAACCTGTTGGGTAGTTACAGAATTCTGTAAGGTTGCATTGTGAAACATACACTCTTCCCTTCTTTTATTCATTTATTGGACACATTCACTGAGCAAGTCACTTTTCAAGGGGTTAGGGACACAGCACAGAAAAAAATGACTCATCTACCCTTATCAAGTTGTGTGGTAATGGGATAGGGATACAAAATGAAAATACAGTACGAACAAAGGAAAAAATATATATATTATATGATAATAATAAAAAAGTGCTGAGAACAAATAAAAGATGATGTGATAGAGAGCAATGGAAGGGCTGGTTGGCATTGGATTAGGCCATCAGAGGCCCTCTTCCGAAATGTGACAACTGGGTTGAGCCACAAGCTAAGGGTACAAAAGTCTGTACAGTATCCCAAAGAAAAGGCACTGGATGACCTATGCCAACCGAGGTGATGAGGATGGGGAGAGGGGAGAAGGAAGAGCAGATGTGCATACCAAGCTCTGTATGTGGGACTAGAAACTCTTACAACCTTTGTGCCTCTCCCCAGGGAGAAAGTGAGCTCCTTCGGATGAAAAGCCAAATCCATCTTCCCCATCCCCTAGAACCCTCCCCTTCTTAGGTGGTTCTACATAAAAATGTAAAGATATTTTTTAAGCCTGATCAGTGAAAACACTAACATTGCCTTCCTTGTACAGCACAAAACCTTAAGAATGATGTCTAGAAATAGAAAATGCAACTCAGCAGAATCTTCCCCACAGTTGTTTAGTAGAGGCATGTAGTAGCGTGCAAAGTAGTCACACGCATCCTCTCTGTCTAATTGACTCTCTGTCTCTACTGTCTTTTAATAACAATAAAGAGTCTAAGCACTCCATGTGGCTTCCGCCCACCTGCTTGGGAAGGGGCACCTGGAGAAAACAAAGGTGTAGTAAATTTTCCTTGTAGTAAAATGGAAGGTTGGAACCTTTCATCTTTGAAACATGAAGCACAGCTTCTTTTTCAGGGCTAGCATCTGGATGTGGCCCTGGAGGAGAGAGAACTGCCCTGAGGAATATGGCCAAGGTCGCTCCTCAAGAGAGAGCATCTGCTTGAGCTTGTGGTTTCAGAGGGAAGAGCGCATGCCGGAAGGTCCATGTTTCCAGGGAGATCTAAGGACAGTGACCTATGGATCTCCTAGGGTTGTTCTAACAAATTAACACAAACTAGGTGGCTTCAAATCACA
>NW_012114821.1:7720053-7814000 GCF_000951035.1 Colobus angolensis palliatus
TGAGCCACCACGCCGGGCCCCAGCTGACACTATATTTCATGTTATTTTGGAACACAAACGTGTCATGCATGTAGAGACTTAGGTAGTGTGCATGTAGTCATCTGTTAAACTAACTGATGACTAAGTATTAGTTTAATATTAAACACATATGTAGTGACCATCTTCTATGGTTTTATTTTCACTTTTTGTGTTGCGATTGGAGTTTTCTGTGAGTAACATGGCCTATGAGACTTCTGCTGCCGCCCCACTGCTCTGGCTGATGTGAACGTGTTACCTGTCAGAAGACCTTACAATGAAACAAAAAAATAGCTGCTTAACATAGCTTAATAGATCTTTATGAGCCAGGCATGTAGTTCCAGTTACTCAGGAGGCTGAGATAGAAGAATCAATTGAGCCCAAGAGTTGGAGTTTACATGAGCTACGATTGTACCACTGCACTCGAGCCTGGGTGACACAGAGAGACTCCATCTCTATAAAAAAAAAAAAAATTAAATTCATGAAAGTAAAACAAAAAGATATTTTACAGATGAACTTAAACCAGTTTTTGTAAGACAAAATAGAAAGTCTGATTTCTATTTTTTTTTTATGTTTTAAAGGAAACATGTTTTTACATGTGTTTGTTTTTTTTTTTTCCAGAAAAGTATTATCTGATTTGGGATTGTTGCTATCACACCTCCAAAAGTAGGCTAGGATAAAATAGTGAAAGTATTTCATCAATACGGAAATAAAGTGAATTTTTAATAATATAAATAATTGAAACCAATTTACTAAGTACAATTATTAAATTCCTTAGACACGTCTCATTAATTAGAACCCAGATAAAAATATATGATGCTGCCTAATAAAGTGCTGGAATTTCCTTTCCTTCATTAACTGCATGACATTGAGAAATTTGCATAATCTCCCTGAGCCTGTTTCTTTGACTGGCAGGTTTTTCACACCTCCTAGGGAACTGTGTGAAAAGGAAATCAGATTTCACATGCGACATGCTCAGTGCCATCCCTTGGGGAAAGATGCCACAGTGTGATACCCCCTTACACATGTCGCACCTACTTCGTGTGCATTTTGAGATGCAGTGAAATGACCTTCTTCTAGATCCTGAAACCTCTTTCTGCTGTGAAAGTCGGTGATTTTACAGCAAGCCCATGGACCATCAGAGGACAAATGTGACTCATGGTGCAGCCAATGAGTTAACTGTAATTGAAATAATAGTGCACCTTGAGTGGCTTTTAAGAGTTTTACGGATACGTTCTTAACTAATCCTTATATCGATGCAGTGATGCTGGTGGATATTCATATTTTGTCAATGAGAAAATGGGCACAGAAAGGTGAAGTAGTTGAAAAGATGGTAGTCTCTCTCTAAGGCACATTTTTAACACTACCTACTTCATTACCACCCTCTTTCTTTCTTTGTTTCTTTCTTTGTTTTCCAGAGTTTTGCTCTTGTCTCCCAGGCTGGAATACAATGGCATGATCTTGGCTCACTGTAACCTGCCTCCTGGGTTCGAGTGATTCTCCCGCCTCCGCCTCCTGATTAGCTGGGATTACAGGCAGGTGCCACAACACCTGACTAATTTTTGTATTTTTGGTAGAGATGTGGTTTTGCCATGTGGGCCAGGCTGGTCTCGAAATCCTGACCTCATGTGATCCACCCACCTTGGCCTCCCTGCATGCTGAGATTACAGATGTGAGCCACTGCACCCAGCCACTGTTTTTCTATCATAATTTAATCCGAATGTGTGGGAAAGAGGAAGGGGTAAAAAACACACATCATGTCAGTTGTGTGTTTTTAGGTGGGGGCACTAATTGCAGTAAAATAAAAACCCAGCTCTATCAGCAGAGCATAACACTTACCCTCCTTCTTCCAAGGTCTTTTCGGCAGGCTGCCTTCACTATGTTTCCTCCCAGCAGCTAGAATACCTTGCCATTGTTATGATATAGCATTACAATAATCAACACAAGAGTCGCAGTGGTCTAAGTCAGCTAGTAATCCCATTTACCATTGGCTGCGGCATCCTGTTAGGGAAGAAGAACTGTATCACATTGGGTAAACTATTAAACTTACTTTTTTATCAAGTTCTTATGTTAAAATCTCACTTAAAATAATAATAGTAGCTCTCCCATAGGGTTGCTTTTACGATTAGACGGGATGACACAAGTAAAGCATTTAGTGTCTGATACTAGGTAAACTGCTCACCAAACCTTGGCCATTTAGTATCTCAACATTTACAGAGTGAAACAGAGTAAGAAAGCGCTGGATGTTCATTAACTATTAGCAGAAAGGGTATAGCAGAGAACAAGTGAAGAGCGATGTGCCTGGAACAGAAAGCTTTAAACAGAAGGCTGACTCTACTTTTAGTACATCTATAATGAAAGCACTCCTCCTATATTTTTAAGTTGTGTTGAAGTGATGTAATTCAGCGTGCTCGTTGCATAAATAATACAGCCTTTGGAAAGAAAAACCTGCTGGTCTTTTCTCTCTGCTATGGGTCAATGGTTATCCCATTCAGTCATATTTCAGTACCTAGAAATTATCTCATCTCTCTGCCTAAGAAGGGTCATGCCTATCTTGATAAGCTATTAGAACCTAGATTTACCACAGTGTAGCTAAAGCAACCATTTCTCCCTGAGGCCTGCTGAAGTCCACTAGGAGAAGTGATCTCTTCAACTCTGGTTTGTTTATTCATTTACTAAATACTTATCGTGACCCTACTATGGACCAGGCACTATGTCAGGTACAGAAATGAAACGGTGAGCAAAACCAGGCATGATATTTGCTTTCGTGAAGATTTCAGTATGTTAGGAGGGTCAAATTTTAATAAAGTAATTTCATAAATAAATGTAAAGTCACACTCATGTAATGTGTTGCAAAGAAGAGGTGATTACGGACTGTAGGTATGTAAGAGGGAGAAGTGGCAAGTGAGTAAGTCAGACTGGGAGAGGCTAATTGAAGAAACCATTGTTTAGCAGAAGTCTGAAACAAGAGAGAATGACTGGCAGATAAGGATGTAAGCTTGTATTTAGAGAGATATTATGGGTGTGTAGGTGTGTACTGAGGGCTGCAGGTGCATTTTAGGAGCTTTCAGAAAGGGGAAAAGGCCCTGTGGTGAAACGAACATGGAGTGTCTGAGGTAGTGAAGTAAGGGGGCAAAGTGGCCACAGAGGGAAGGTGGCCAAATCCTGACTGTCAGTTTTTCATTATGGTGTGTGTTCATATCGAAGCTCTTCTAGAACAACACTGTTCAATAGAATTTTCTGCCATTATGTAAATGTTCCACTTCTGCATTATTTAATTTGCTAGCCACTGACCACAGGTAGCGCCTATGAACAAAAGACTGAGTTTTAATGTCATTTAATTCTAATTATTTTGACTATACAAAGACTGATGTGAATGATGACTTCCTAAGGAACTCCCGGTTCTAGAGTTTGTCCTACAGACATCCAGCATCAAATCTCTTTGAAACAGCCCAGCATAAAGGGGTCTCCGGAGAAACTCCTACCAGCCTTCACACTGGGTGAACAGGGTGGAGCAACAGAAGTTTGAGCCCTTTGCAGCGGGAAGCAGCCCGGCCTCTCCTGTTCTGGGGTGGAAAATGGAGTTCAGTCTGTGAGGCGGGAAACAGGCTAGCAGGACTCTGGGTTTGCTGAGAGTCCCTGTTTCCCTTTTTTCCTTTTTGTTCAATAAATTCATTTTTTCTCACCCTTCCAAATGTCTGCAAACCTAATCTCTCATGGTTGTGTGACAAGAATCTGGCTTTTAGCTGAACTAAGGGGACAATACCACAATATCTTAAGCATGTGATTATTCCCTGATCTAAGGATATATTATCAAAAGTGCCCCAAACTGTGCCATTATATAGAAAACACTGATTTGATATTTATGAGAAGAAAAATGATGGGGAAAAGAAAAATCAGAAAGACAAATTGCAAAGGAATAATTACAACCTTAATCCAGCGTTTTGAGAAGAACTACAACATTAGTAATACTAGTGCTGATTGTCATGATGTAACGTTGCTACCACTAATCCATCTATTACTATTGCTATTATGAGCTCAGTGTTAATGAGGTTTTTTTTCTATGTGCAAGTCATTGTTTACAATGAGATCTTTACAATAACACTGTGATGTAGGCGTTCTTTTTGTCTCCATGTTACTGATGAGTAAAATGAAGTACAGAGGAAGGCCCCATTTCTATTTGGCGTAGGCATCAATGGCATATCATGGACAGCTGTCTCCTCTTCCTCAGGGGAATATGTTTGGGACGAAAACCTCCTTGCCTTTCTGGGTCACCTATTCTATTTTTGAGCGTTCTTGATAGTTTCTTAATTTGTGAGAAAAAAAAAAGTATCTTTCTAATTCCATCCACTAGTTGGATCTTCTGCCCTTGGAGCAAAGAAGGGCAAGCTAAAACCTGAATGGAAAAGCCAAGCAATGACACCTGCAAATAGGAAAATCATACAATAATGAGAACAGATTTCCATAAGATTGTCAACTCTTAAGCTACATGGGATCATGGTGAGAGGCTACTTGAAGGTCTCCAAATGGTCCTTTGCTTGTGAATACTATATTAAACCGCACTGGAGAAAGCAAGCACTTAGACAGCTTCAGGCAAGGAGGACTGCAGCAAATGCATTGCCTCATCAAACTTCCCCAGTTCTTCAGTTTCCTTAAATGTCACTTTCTCTGTATCTTTCTTTACATTCCACCTTTAGGCAGAACGCATCATTGCCTCTGCAGTGTTTTCCTAACCACTCATCTGCACTTCTTATTTTAGCTATTTTGCTCAACACTGTACTTCTAGCGCCTAAAATAAGGCATGGCTCAGGGCAAGTTTTACGTATTTGTTGAATGAATGAGTAAAGGTCAATGGTGCTGCTTTGTAATAACTTGACTATATAGTAATCTGTCTCCCAAGAGTATAAACATTTTCATGCAGGGATTTTAATGGCTGGCAGGTAATATCTGAGGATAGGGAGGACTTCACTTATTGAGTTTGCTAGATATGATGTTGAGTACCTTAGGAGAGTAACCTTCATTGATCTTTGCACAAACCTATGGGTAGATATTTTAAAGGTAAGAACATGGTAACTGAGAGAGTTTATATAGCTTGTCCAACTTGGTCATTATATTTTAACATATACAAATAGAAGAATCATAAATGTTTATTTGGGTGGCTTCTGTTCCATCTGTATCCCCAAACTCATCCATATATTACCTTTACTTTCTAATATGAACTTGGTTCTAGTCCATTTCAGTGTTTTCAGGCTGGAGAAATGTATGGTTTTCCTTGTTCCTTTAGTTACACATTTTATTTCTTATTTTTTCCATCACTTCTGCCAAGGGATTTATTTGTTTCTAGAAATCTACAAGTGGGGGACAATGCCTCACAGAATACTTGAGAACTTTGTTATATGCCTAGTGAAAAGAGTGCCTAGCACACAGTGAGGGAAAGGAAGGAAAGAAGAAAAAAAAGAAGAAGAAAGTAACGAAAGGAGGAATGGAGGGAAGGAGGGAAGGAAAGAAACAAAGAAAGAATGATGCACTGTGTTTTTTTTTTTCTTTTAATACATGATGATAAAATTACTATATGTTTATGGTAGAAATTTGACAAATAAACAAATAAGGAAGGCAAATGATAAATCAATGATGATCCCATATTCAGAGAAAGTCACTCTTTCTAGTGCATTCTCTTTCAGGGAATGGGAGTTTTTGTTTGTTTTTGTTTTTTGTCCTCAACTCTGTTGTCCAATTCTATATTTCTGATTCCTAACATAATGCCTGGCACATATAGCAGATTCTTAAAAACACTTTTATTGGATTAATGGATATTTATATAATTGGGACTGTATTTTCTATAAGGCTGCACGTCTTACATTTTAACTTAACATTCTCAAGAGTGCTTTAACATAGCATTAAACATTCTTTGACACACCTTGACAATAGATGCATAACATGCAATCTTGGATCATACTATTATTTACTGAACTAATTTCTGAAGTAGAGAAATTTAAATACCTTCAACATTTTCAAAATTACTAGTACTACCATCATACATAGATATCTTCGTTAATAAGTACAGAGGGATGATTGAGAGACAGTTTTCAGAACATTGGGAGACCATCAAAATCATACTTGACTTTTTAAAAGAAATATTCCTTAATATAGATGAAACTAAGTTTATTTTGAGGCTGCTGATGAATATTGTGAAATTGCAGGCTAGAAAGAATTTGATATTTTATATGTCTACCAGCAGTGCATGAAAGCACTCATTTCAACCTTTGCTCATTACAAACATTGATTTTTGTTTTGGCTAGTTTGCAGTTGACACATGGTACCACACTGTTATGTTAATATTTATTTCAGTGAGACTGGAGTACTTATTTTCATTAAAATTATCCAATGGGATCAAGATGCCTGGTGAAGAGGCGAGCCAGTGTTGGCATGCAGATCTCTCCAAGGCCTCTAGGAGGATGAACAACATGCCTGGAAAACCAACACTAAAAAACCCTTCCAGCTTACATTTATGGGGCAAGGGTGGCAATGAAGTTCTGCTCATGAGGAACAGAAAACACTTTTCATTGCACTTAACACAGATAAACCAACTAATTATTTCTGTTCAAAAAATACAGATTTTGTTAAATATCGAACTATTGGCAGAAAGCCCCAAACACTAAATTTTGCAGTTTGGTTAATTTTAGACATAAACAAAACATAGATAAGTCCTAAAGTGCTTCAATGTGGTATATTTTCATGACTTAATACATTCATTTCATCAAACATTTATTATCTGCTGTGTTCCAAGCACTATGCTTGCCATTTGGAATGCACAAGTTAGTAAGACATGCACCTCTCCTCAAATTTCTCATCGTTCAGAGGAGAAGACAGAAAACAAAAACAGCACTCAGTACAAAGTGTAATTCATGTGATGACACAATATATACAGAGTACTATAGGAACAGAGAAGGGGACACATAAGGAAAGACAGGTGTTGTTGAGATCATTCTTAAGGGATGAATCAGAATTTACTACGTGGCTGAAGATGTAAAAGATGTTTCAGAAAAAAATTGACATATGTGAAGGTACGTGACTGCCTAAGCTGTCTTTGCATAACTTTATACTCTTCAGTGTGGCTGCACTGTAAAATTTCAACACTAAAATATCTAGTGATCAGGATGGTAAAGTAATTACATAGGTGATTATGAAGACATATCTGTTGAATGAGAAGGAGATAGAATTTGCCACAATAATGATTGAGAGGTCTTAAATAACTTCAAATTAAAAGATTTATAATTAGAAACATCACTATTTTTTTCCATATGAGAATTGATTGTAAGTGGGAGGTGAATCGAGGTAGGAATTTAAATAGTCTTGGTGATATTCTAGGGTTCCAGGAAGAAATGACGACAGACTGAGTGAAGATGTGACACTGAGACTGGAGGGAAGATGTCGGTTATAAGAAAGATTAGGAGGTTATAGTCATTTGCTTCTAGGAGATACTTCAGTAACAAACCACTCCAATGTTCAGTGGCTTACAAAAATGGCTTATTTCTCACTCACATGGTTTTCTCTGTGTCAATGGGACTTTGCTCACGTCTCTTCTCATGCTTTGGCTTAAACTGAAGGAAGAGCCCTATACAGGACGTCTATTATTATAGCACAGAGGAAAGGAAAGAGAATGGCCCCAATATTCAATGACACTAAGGCTTTTGCGCTGATGTAGCATGTATCATACCCTTTCACACACCTTTGGATAAAGCAACTCTTATGGCCAAGTCCCCTAGGAATGGAGATATATAATCCTTTAAGGGGAGGGAATATTTGAGAACAAAAATATAATTCATCACAGGAGATAAAATGAAATTAACATAGAAGTTCATTCATTGCGTCGGCCAGTGTGGTAGGGCTTGAGGGAGAATGAGCAAACAGATGGAGATATTTAAGATGATTCTCATGGTTCTTGACCGGCACTGCTTGAAAGAGAAGGATGCGATTCAACAAAACGCTAAATATGAGAGTCACCTATGTTCAGAGAGGTACTGAGTTCAGTCTTGAAAATATTAACTGTAATTTCCAGGTGCAGTTGTTCAGTAGGTGCTTCTCCTTATGGGTCTCAAGCTCACATGTGGTTAAATCTATTGACCTAGTTTTATTTTTTAAATTAAAAATAGTAACTGCTTGCTCTTTATTTGCAATTCAATTCAATTTAATTTCCGTATTATTAAAAGTGGTAGAAACTATTCTGAGGGGGCCAAATTCTTTCCTGAAGAAAAATGACAGAGAAGTAGTACCTTAGTGTAGTGCAACAAGAACTCCATTCTATGTTGTTATTTATGTTGCACATTCCATCTGCTTTCAAACACAGTTGAAGTAGGAATATGGAGACAGAAGCTCTACTCTGTAGCCCCATCTCAAGGCAACATGTAGCTTTAGACAAGCTGCTCTCTGGACTTCAATTTCTTCATCTGACAGTTCAAGGTCCCACGAGGACAAAAACTTAATTTTAGTTACACACTCATATATCACCAATATTCAGAACAGCCCTTGACATGTAATCAATAACAAGTAACTATTTGTTGAGTTAATTGAATTTTTAAAATTAGGTACTATAATATCTTATGTCTTTCATGGTTACATTGATGCTTATATTTGATGGCAAATGCATTGATGGAAAGTTATCAAACTGCTCTTCAGTTTAAGCCAGTCTCCTTCTTGGGTGCTTTTCTTCACCAAAACATGCACCCTTCAAAGAGGAATATGTCCAAGAATGCCGAGAAAGAGGTCACAGAAAGTGGGTCTCAGAACGTGGATTTTCAACAGATGGTGAAGAGTCAAAAAATGAAAAATTGGATTCATAAATGTCTGCTCAGTGTCTGCCTATCCAGCGTAAGTCATACCGACCTCGTGCATTGCCAGGCACCCTAACTGCACTGAAGGGGAAGTTTTACATAAAAGAGGTGGACATTTGGGTGTATGAAGTCAGTGTTTACTTGAGTTGCACAGAATGCAATTTTCCAGATCCACTTTTGTACTTTGATTTTTGTTGCATTTTTATTCTTGTTTTGTCAATAGTTTCTCAAATGGATGCATTTTTATTTCCCCAGGTCACTATTCTACAACATTAAATAAAACCTGTGCCATAACTAATCTTTGCAGAGCTTAATCTCAGCTGCTTGTGCTTTTAATTGTGCCTCTTGCCATTTTATTTTGCTGAGCCTGTAAGGTTGGAAAAATGGGGAAAAATTGATGAACAGCAAAATTAAGTGATCAATACATACTTGTATACATTTAGCACAACCTCACATACTTGCACAAAAGACTCATTATTAACCCCTATATTTGCATTAATGAGGGTGTGGTGTTGATTTTAGTCCTCCCTGGATTTAGAAAATAGATGTAAACCTAACTGTTATTTGGAAAAGAAATATAGTCCTATTCCTTCCCACATGTCTTTTTCTCAGCATCTTAATCTTCTACATTGTCATCGGTTTGAATTTATCCCATGCAATTTAAGTCTTCTTAATATCTCTACTGCAGATGGGCTTCCTTCCCTCCCTAACATCTTATCTTCTTTGCACTGACCCTCTTCAGGAACCTGACCTTCCAAGTCCTGGAATGAGCTGTCAACATTCTCCATGACTCTTTTCCATGTGACTAGATAGAAATTGGTGTCTTGACCAGAGGGATTTAAATCAGAGATTCGGTTGGCAAAATTTGATTTTCCCTCACTTAGAAATTTGGAAGTGAAATATGGAGATGGGTTTAATTAATCATAGGTTCCAAACTAGATGAAAGGCTCATGTGGCTCAGGACTGCAGGCAAAGTCAGAGGCTGTCAGAATGGAATACACAAAAAAAGAAGATGAGGGAACCTGTATTTAGAGAAAAAATTATAAAATGCACAAATATGGGAAATGCATAGTTAAAAGGATACAAACGTGTTAGTTTTCTGTTGCTGCTGTTGCAAATGACCACAAATTTGGTGGTTTAGAAAAGCATACAATTACAATTCCCCGTGCTGTGGGTCAGGAGGCTGACATGGGTCTCACTGGGCTAATGTCCAGATGCTGGCAGGGCTGCACTCCTTTTTGGAGGCTCTGGGAAGCATCCATGTCCAAGCTCATTCAAGTGGTTGGCAGAATTCAATTCCATGTGATTGCAGGACCGGAGCCCCTGTTGGCTCGCTGGCTGTTAACCAGGGATCCCTCTTAGCTTTTAAAAGCTAATTACTTTCCTTGAACTGTGGCTTTTTCCTTCTTATTCAAAGTCAGCAATGGTGGGTCGAATGTTTTTCATGATTCACATCTTCCTCACTTCCCCTTCGGCCTCTTCTGTTCTTTGCTCTCTCCTGCAGCTGCATCTCTCCTATGAGGTCCAGAAAGAAACCCTCCTCTGCTCTTATGAGCTCATGTGATTAGACTGCGGCCATCTGATATTCAGGATAATGTCATTTTATGGTCCCTGATCATAATTATATTAACGCTTTTATAGCAATACTTAGGTTCATATTTAATTAAATAACCAGGGGATTGGCATCTTTGGGGGAATGTTTAGAATTCTGGCTACTTCAGGAAAAGAGAGCACGAGAGAGACTCAGAGATGCAGAGGCAGAGACAGGGTGCTGAGAGGAGCCCACTGCTTCCTGATAACAATTCAGTCCCCAATTCAAACCCTTCCTGAAGCTTTGAAGCACTTCCTGCTCTGGGTTTTAATGAGATCCCACTATATCCTTGCTATGTCATCTCCATTTACTTAACCTGGCTTAAACGGGTTCTGCTAACAAACACATGCCCTATGCCTAAGTCGTTCTGACACAATTAAAATTTTCCAACATCAAATAACAATTTGGTGTTTAAGGAACTGTACCCTGGGTTCAGTATGCATGGATTCTAGACCAGGCTTCCCCATATGGTGGACGTTTCATTCTAAAATGTCCTCATTTTATAAAACCTGTACAATTGAGATGAATTATAGGCTAACTCATAGGCTTTTCATAAGGGTTAAATGGATAATGTGTGCAAAAATGTTCACTGCTGACAACAAGCAACAGAAAGAGCTGCGACACAGTAAGTCACACAAACTTGTAAGTTTGTTTTCAAATGGTACCTCACATTTGACAAATAAAAAATATGGCAGTTGAGTTCAGTTTCTCAAGACCTTCCAAATATATATCAACACACTTATGTATTGCATTATTTTTCTTTTCTTTGTTCTTTCAAACCCATTCTGGCTGCAATTATATGTCACTCTCCTCCACTAGTGGGACTAACCAGGCCAGAGTCAGCTAAGGAAAATATGGCTTGCTCTAACGTAATGTTACTAACATGATCGGTGACATATTTACTTCAAGTAAAATGAAAAATTATTTATGGACTTTGGGCACTGGGGTCAAAGGTAGAGCCTTCTGCAACATTCACTTAGCATGGAATAGGATCTGAGAGAAGGGTTAGCTAGATGGACGGGATGGAAGAGATGTCTATAAGTTACAGATTTGGTGGGGAAAAGACAAAAGTTCTTTTCTGATGGAGACTATTTTGACTCCGAAGTGTGTGTCAGGATTAGCTGGTGAAAATACAAGAAGCTTGTATGGAGCGTTGGTGGTCGAAGGGTAACAGGATCGCAGAGTTTGAAATAGTCATTGTCAAGAATGGTTGGGTTGACTGGGAAACCATCCAGGCAGACAGTATGGGATATAACAACGACATTAGGTAGCCATTTCTCAGGCCTTGAGGAGGTGATAAATACCATCACCACAAGAAATGAAGAAAGACTTTTCCAGTGGGGCCATAATTGAGCTGATTCTAAAAGGATGAGAAGCAGTTTGCAATGTGAAGGACGAAAACACAAGAGGAACCCATGTTAGGATAGCACTGGACAGTCTCCCTAGGCAAAGCATAGCATGTGCCTGGTAGAGGGCAGCAGAAAGGCATCAGAGATGTGGATGTGGAGCCCATTCCAGACTGCCCTTGGTAGACAACAGAGAGATAGCAGAGGGCTTTATATACGGGTTGTGTGAGTCCTTATTCTTTAATTTTTCATTCATTTATTCCATGAATATTTATTGAATTGCCATTAAGTGTCAGGTTTATGTTTAGAAATTTAACACTTGGCTGGGTATGGTGGCTCATGCCTATAATCCCAGCATTTTGGGAGTCTGAAGTGGGAGGATCACTTGAGGTCAGGAGTTTGAAACCAACCTGGCCAACATGGTGAAACCCCATCTCTACTGAAAAAAAAAAATACAAAAATTAGCCTGGTGTGGTGGGAGGCACCTGTAGTCTCAGCTACTCGGGAGGCTGAGGCAGGAGAATCACCTGAACCCAGGAGGTGGAGGTTGCAGTGAGCCGAGATCACCCCAGTGCACTCTAGCCTGGGCGACAGAGTGAGACTCAAGAAAGAAGAAACATAACACTTACAAAATAACTTTAATAATTCCAATAATAATTATTAAGAGCAAACATTGATTGAAGGCCTAGGAATTTCTACATGCTGGGTAAATTCTTTCTCCATTTCAGTAATATTAAGTATAAAGCAATGTTACTAGTCATCCTTTTAAATGAGAACCCTGAGGTACAGAGAGGTTACTGAACCAAGCTCAAATCGCATCACTACTAATTCAGGATCTCACATTCGAATGTAGGCAGTGTGAAGTCTGAACTTGAAATCTTAATGTCCCTTTGCAAGAAGATCTGCGGGAGAGTTAATAGGCAGAGAAGGACCTCTGCTAAGAGTTATTGCTCCAGGTCTTAATGTGTTATTGTTTGTTGGGGGAAGGAAAGCAAAATAAAAGACTAGTCAGAATAAAATATTGGCATGTTATATGAATATTTCTATTTGGCTGATATACTAGTCTCTAACTGAAAATGGCTCAGTCACCTCAATGGAAAATCTATATATATTGCTTCCAGGCACAGCTCTCTCAACAAGTCCAGAGATCTGATGAACTCTTGGTCATGAAACACTTTCTCATCGCCTATGGTTTCTTATAGCTCATTAAATTAAGACTTCCAGAGTAGAGTAGATATCAAGTTTATACCAACAGATAAATTGAGATTGTACTTACAGTTTACAGGGGTTAGAAAGCCTGGTTGAAAAGATTGTTATATGTGTGTTCTTGTAACTGGAGCTAATAAAATTGACATAAATCAGGAATAATGGGTGTTCTCTAGTGGGTACTTTCACAGATTAAATTAATGCTAAAGCAATATTTGCAGCCATTTATAAAAGGTTTTGAAGATGAAAGCCATCCTAACTTTTAAGTTTTATTATTATTTAAAACAGGAAGATTCGTTTTTTACAAAATCTTCAAGACAAGTTAAAACTGGGAAGGCAGTAAAATTCTTATTTAAAAATTATTCAAACAGATCAATAATATAATTTTCTTTATTGTTTTATTTCAAGATTTGTATGATTTTCTTGCATCCAAGAATTTAAACTTATTGAAATGCAAGTAAAATATTTTTATTTGTACTTCTCTCTATTATATTTAAGTAATACATAGAGATAAATCAAAGAATTTTGACCTGTAAGAATATTTTCCATATATTTGGTTTTTGTAGATTTCTTGCATACACACACATACACACACCCCACATATACAAGAAATATATATATGAAACATACATATATAAGAAATATATATACACAAGAAATATATATACACACATACACACACATAGACACACAAGATGCATGTGTATTTGTATATGTGAAGATAGATAGATAGATAGATAGATAGATAGATAGATAGATAGATAGATAGATATAATATTACTGAGTGACACAGCTGAGAGCATCTCTTAATACCTGTAGGCCTTGGATGCAATATTCAAACTAAGGAACTTGATAAAATAGAAATATTTCTTCTTTTCTATGTTATTACATGCAAAATGGTAAATATTCTATAACCGATTGCTGATATTACTGATATCTAATTACTTGTAAATGCACAAGTTAAAAACAAAACATTACTGATGGTTGTAGAAACAGGACTCAAGGACTCTAAAAGTTGCATGTTGCATGTCATTTATTTCTTTTTCCTCAGTTTTGATTGCCATCTTTTATGAAGAGCACTAGTAAGGGCTAACATGTTCAGGTGGTGATGTCACTGAATTAATATCATTCCATAATCAAATGGGGGGCTTGCGTTGGGGCTTCAGATTTTTCATGTAGAAAAAAGGCAAAAGTAGGTATAGAGGAAAAAGGTTGTGGACTTCGCTAGACATTTTCGTTAGCCACCTTCCCCCATTTAATGTTTGCCTCCTATGCCCTAATCAAATTCTACATAGTATCTTCCTGCTGAGAGCAGAGAATAAAGAATTAGGAAATGCACCATCTTTGTCCATCTGGATCGGATCACAGTTTGGCCCACCTCAAGTCCTCAGTTCCTCCAATTGGCTATTGGTCCTATTTCTACAACAGCTCCACCTCTTCGACCTTCAGGTCCACAGGTGCTAACAGCTTCCTGGTATTACTGTTCCATGTGCCTCACTTTTCCTTGTTGGTTCCTTCAAACCTGCCTATATTTTTTTCTATATTATTATTTTTCTATATTATTATCTTTTGTTTAAACTGTCCTTTTGAATGTGTCATTTATTTTCTGCAGGAATGCTGAATGATATAGGGAGGTAAGGATTTATTTTAAACAGTACAGATTATCACATTCTACTATAGTATGTCTTGAGACTCTATAGGTTTCACACCAATCTGTTACTCTTTTTCAATTTCAAGCAGTAAACTGGAAAAACAAAAACCATAAGGAGAATAATAATAGTTAACATTTGCTATAATACAATTTTGTGGTGCTGCAAACAACCACCAAACCTCAATGGCATATAAAATAAGTGTTTATTGCTAATACTCTGAGGTGGTTATCTAGATAGCTTGCTGATCTTTCCTGGGTTCATCCAGATGTCTTAACATCAGCTGCCTTTAGTTGATCTGAGATGGCCTTGGCTGAGACATTAGGGGCAGCTTGGCTCTTCCGTGGGACTCCTGCTGGGAGCATTCCACTATTGTAGGTTTGTCCTTCCCATGGCGATGGTAGAGGCAAGGAGTACAAACAAAAACATGCACACTGATTTTTTTCAAACCTCTGATTGTGTGATGTCTACTACATCCCACTGGCCAAAACAAATCACAAAGCCTAGCCCAGAGTCACTGTGAGAGCTTCACAAAGATAAAATACATGGGTGTGGGTGAAAAATAATTAGAAAGGTATTTGACCGCAATGTCTAATAAAATGACAGTTGTAATTATTTTATATATATATACGTGTGTGTGTGTATATATATATATATATCTCCTAATTTTAAAGATAATATATCCACTAGAATATTCTTTAGACTTTTTAAAACCTAACACATCTGAAATACATGGGTGTGGGTGAAAAATAATTAGAAAGGTATTTGACCGCAATGTCTAATAAAATGACAGTTGTAATTATTTTATATATATATGTGTGTGTGTGTGTATATATATATATCTCCTAATTTTAAAGATAATATATCCACTAGAATATTCTTTAGACTTTTTAAAACCTAACACATCTGAATCAGATTACTATATTCTTCTTCCAAACATCACATGGATTCCTCCATCAGTATTTCCCTTCATGGGGTTGACATCACTGTCCATTCAGACCACAGGCTGGAAACCAGGGAATGCTTTCCATTCCTAATTATCACTTCATAGCAGTTGTAAGATATGGCGGTCTTATGTTTACTTCCTGTATATTTCCCAGAACACTCCAGTTTTTTAATATCTACTAATGTTACCCAAGCTCAAGGACGTCTTATATTTTTAGGAAGCTACTAATCCAATATCTCAAGTGTTATTTATATCTTCAATTTTTGTATTTGTAAAAGCGCAAATACCAGAGCAATCCATCTAAACAACTCACTTTGCATACCACTCTCCAGCCTACAGTTCCACAAAGTCTTCCTAAAGTGTGGGAAAAAAAGCCTGAATTACTTTCAACATACCCCTGAATTCCTCTTCATCATCTTCAGACAAGCTTCTTTGCTCTACACTTCACTTATATCAACTGACTTTCCATTTTCTACATTAAATCTATGATCCTTCAGCTGGTGGCTCACGCCTGTAATCTCAGGCACTCTGGGAGGCTGAGGCAGCAGTATTGCTTAAGCCCAGGAGTTTAAGACCAGTCTGGGCAACATAGCAAGACCCTGTCTCTACTAAAAATACAAAAAATTAGTCAGGCGTGGTGGTGCACACCTTTATGCACACCTTTAGTCCCAGTTAGGGATGGGACTGAGGTGGGAGACTGAGGTGGGATGATCACCTGAGCTTGGGAAGTTGAGGCTGCAGTAAGCTGAGATTACACTGCTGCACTCCAGCCTGGAAGACAGGAGGGAGACCCTGTCTCAAAAAACAAACAAACAAACAAAAAACAAAACCCTAAAATTGAATTTTATATTTCCATGTTTTGCATATTTCTCTCTACTTAGATATCCTTCTACTTTCTATTATTTATCTAACTCCCAGTTTATCTTTTACATTCATATCGGAAATCACCTTTTCAGAAGCTTTCTTGAATTCCGTCGGGTTGTGAAAATGAAAACTCTTCTCTTACCCTCATACTCACCACACTGCTATTCAAAATGTTTATCTACATGGTAACATCCTAAAAATTTCACCCCAACAAATGTACCAGCAAAGTCCTGAACACAGCAGATGCCCAACAGCTCTTCTATGGTCGTTGCTAAACTAAAATTAAGGCTAACTGGGGTTAAAGTAAGCTCACAAAAGACAAAATTGTAACTGAAATTCCAATATTCTGGCTTTAAATTATTTAATATGAAGCATGACCAAGTTTCATGCTCAGAGTACATTACGAATTGGGTAGCAAATTTTATAAAATGCCTACTATGAGTCTGGTTAATATTCTCGATGGGAAAAGCTTACATTCCAAAATCTGCTAAATTCATTCTGACATCTATATATTGGATAGGAGAGGATATTATAGATTTAAGAATGATTTTCAAAAACTGAGAAATAACTTTGAGAGGCCAAGATGGGAGAACCATTTGAAGTCAGCAGTTCGAGACAAGCCTTGGCAACATAGTAAAGCTTCATCCCTACTAAAAATAAATAAATAAATAAATAAATAGCTATGTGTGGTGGCACATGCCTGTAGTCTTAGCTACTCAGAAAGCTGGGGCAGAATTTCTTAAACTTGGGAGGCAGAACTTGCAGTGAGCCTAGATGGCACCACTGCATTCCAGCCTTGGTAACAAAGGGAGACTCCCTCTCAAAAAAACAAAATGAAACAAACAAACAAACACGCTGAGAAATAAAGCTTAGAGATATAACTGTTCAAAACATACTGCTCAGTAATTTCACATTGTCAATTTCTAGTACCCCCTTGGTTACCCAACTATCCAAGAATGTGGGTTTTTAAAGCTCAAAGCAGTTCGTCCTTTCTAATAATTAGAAAGTTGCTGCATATTTAGTACTAATTCCTTATGCTTTTTTAGGGCTTACTTTTATATTCTACTGCAAAGGCTTTTTTTGTTCCAATAGTATATTAGTTAATGAATGTCGTTTTGGGATTAGATTCATTAGCTTAATTATTATTCTTCAAGTTCTTGGATCTGTAACTTAACCACTCTAAGCTATAGGCTTCTATTTTTATTACAGCACAATACAAGTAAATTCCTTAAACTTCAACTAATTTTATGAAGATCATCAGAAGATAAACATGAATAACAATACATTGACTTTGCTTTATATTTTGCAAATAATTTCACTTACTTTATCTCATTTGATGGCTTTTTAAAAATTTCTAATTTTTCCTGAGTTGTAATTTAGACACTTTTAGAAATTCTGTAAATAAAATTAAAATATTGCTACCAATATATGCAAAACTATTTCTAGCAATTAGATAGGTAGATAAACAGAGATAAAGAGATAGTGAATTTATCAAATATAGTTGCACAAAGTTGAAATGATATTTGAAAAAAGTAGTCAAAACTTGCCAGCATTAAGAAAAGGTAAAACTATAGCAATGTACCCTTCACAACCTAAAAGTAATCTAGTTTAAAAATGTGAATCTAGTTTAAATTGTGATGGTGCTATTAATGAGAGTGGAATGAATCTTGTCAAATAAATGTGCTGAATAAGTGCAAGAATGAATGACCCTAGAAAAATTGCTGATAAGACTCTAACACTTGATACGATAAGTTTGACAAAAAAACTTAAAATATAAAATAAAAGATGTGTATCATAATCATAGAAATATTCAAAGCTTTTATCTTTGTTTCTTCCAGTTCAACCTAATGGAGAAATCCAGACACATGAAACACTATGTACTAGGATATTTACCACAGTATTACCTACAAATGGCAAATAAACAAGGCAAAACGTCAATATTATATGAATCATTATGATACATCATTCTGCTAACATATTATAAAAACATGAAAATATACTACTTACTATATGGATTCAAGGGAAGTTAATGTCATATAATCAGGAGTAATAAAAGCAAGGTATAATACACTGTGATGAAAAAATTCATCTTGGGCACCTATAGTAAAGACAAGAACGTAATTTATGGTTGGGCGCGGTGGCTCACACCTGTAATCCCAGCACCTTGGGAGGCTGAGGTGGGCGGATCACCAGGTCACAAGATCAAGACCATCCTGGCCAACATGGTGAAATCGCATCTCTACTGAAAATACAAAAAATTAGCTGGGCGTGGTGGCACGTGCCTGTAGTCTCAACTACTCGGAAGGCTGAGGCAGGAGGATTGCTTGAGGCAGAGGTTGCAGTGAGCCGAGATCATACCACTGCACTCCAGCCTGGTGACAGAGTGAGACTCCGTCTGAAAACAAACAAACAAACAAAAAGAATGTAATTTATGCACACAAAAATATTGAAATGTGGATGGCTGATTCATGAGTGACATATCAATCACATAATTTGTGTTTTTATGTGACAAATTACTTGTAATATTTGTGTGTTTCTATGTGTGTATGGGTTAAAACGAAAAGAAATAATGGTAGAAAAGGGAAAGAAGTATAAAATAATTTATACTTTTAAAATTTATGCAAAAAATAATTTCTATCAAATATTAAAAGATAATTTCTGTAATTATGATTGTAAAATAGTGTGCCACATACCGGTTTTATTAAAAAATAGTTTATTATAAGAAAAATTTCAGGATACATTTTGAGAATTTAATCTAAAATATGTATATACAAACATATGGTTGGAAATTATTTTAAAATGTAATAATTGCTTATTGTAATAAAATACAATATTTCACTTATAATTTATGAAATATTCCACTTATAGTTTAAGAATGCATTGTTAACATCAGAAATAAGTATAACAGTAAATGTTTTTGTGGATGATTTATCATGGATATTATGAACATGAATTATTAAACTGTGTTATATGCTAGTTCTACATAGTGGTACAGCCTTACTCCAAATGGCCTTCATTCTTATCTCCATAACTCTTGTAATTTCTTTCATAAAAATTGTTTCAAAAAAATGGCCTCACTGATGGCCACATGCTATTCTCAATTCTGTTCTTATATCTTCTTCCTCTCACGTAATGTCCTTTCTTCAGATGCATTGCTTAGAATCAAAGTTTGTATCTCTTCATCTTAGTATTTAAGGGTACATGGCCTGGACAATAACTAAGTGACAAGTAAGTATTAAATAATTAGTGATTACCAAGGCCAGATAATCAAACTTTCTGTAATTATAGCAAAATAGGCTTTAGCAAGAATCCAAAGGGTACAAGCAAAGTAATTGCACTTTGCCAGAAATTACAGTTTTAGATATATTTTTGTGCGTTATTTTATCTTATTTCATTTTATTTATTTTAGATCCATATGCATGGGGTCACTTCCAAAAGTTCAAAATAATCTTAGGTTTAACCCTAAGGTAGTTAGCTCGTTACTTTTTTTCTCTTTTTAAATGATCCAATAGAGTCTTGAGAGTTATTCCTAAGACAGCAAAATTCCCTGAAAGAGAAAATACAGTATATCAAGTACTGATGACATTATTCATTGGAATTAAAGTGACATTTCCTTGGAAGTTATACATTTCTTAAATCATGGGAGAATCCAAGGGGAACAAGCAAAGTAACTGCATTTTGCCAGAAGTTACACAGTTTTAGATATATTTTCGCACTTTATTTTATCTTATTTCATTTTATTTTTTCAGATTCACACTCATGGGGCCACATCCAAAAGTCTGAAATAACCTTAGATTTAACCCTAAGGTAGTTAGCTCGTTACTTTTTTTCTCTTTCTAAATGATGTAATAGGGTTTTGAAAGTTATTCCTAAGATTGCAAAATTCCCTGAAAGAGAAAATGCAGTATATCAAGTACTGATGACATTTTTCAGTGGAATTAAAGTGACATTTCCTTGGAAGCTGTATGTTTCTTAAGTCACATTTTAAATGAATCTTTTCAAATTTCATATTTCACATACTCTGACCAAAACTTTTACATACAAAAGGAAGAATGAATACCACTTTAATAATTAACTTCAGGTTCCATTCAAATGACAGAAAAACTTGTAAAGGAAAAACAAAGAAATCTTACTGTTTTGGAGTTAATTTTTCTCAAACATTAATTAATCCCTAAGGCACTAATTCAACTTTGTTGTGTGTCATGATATTAATTTTGCCAGTAGCCCTGAACAGTATAATAAATGTTGGCTCCTTCCTCGTGTAGAAGGGATAAAATGGACGTCCATCTCTTCCTGTTTGGATTCTGCCTTCTGCCATTTTATTAAAAATAATTGGAACAGGGTCATCCACCAATCTGCAGTTGCATCTTACTTTGATAATGAAACTTGCAAGTAATACTGTAACATTAATTATTAAGATTAAGCATAACATGTTGGAAATTCTCATCTCATTTCCTCATTTTAAGACTGACTTATTTTGGATTACTCTGGAAGACAGTACAAGGATCAGTGAGGGCAGGGGGAGTACAAAGAGAGAAGCACTTTTTCTCTCTCTGAGGAAGAGCTTGTTAAATGTAATTGCTACTGAAGGAATGATTCGCTAAAAAAAAAATAGCAGAACCACAAACAATAACAGAGTCAGCAGACTTCTTTGGTGCTGCTATACAGTTATGCCATGGGCTATATGAAATTTAATGTCTGAAGACATCTTTAAATCTGGTAGTACAAATCATCTAAATTGCTTCTTTCTGAATATGTTTTTGGCTATCTAGGTATTTTGTATTTACACATGTATATTCTAATCAGCTCGAAACTTAAAAAAAGACAGATGGCATTTGATTAGGGTTGCATTAAGTCTATACATCCATTTTGAGAGAGTCAACATCTTAAAAATATTGAGTCTTTCACAATGACATGTCTATTATTTAGGTCTTTCTTAATTCCTCTCAGAATTACTTGTAGTTTTCATGGTATATATATTGCAAATGTTTGTTAAGTTTATTCCTCGGTATTCATTGTTTTGTAATGCTATTGTGAGTGATATTTTAAGTTTAGTTTTCAAATTGTTTGTTACAATCATTATGCAATTGATTTTCATTGTTAAAATTTACATTTTGACCTTGACAAATTTAAGGGATGTTTTTATTTCTAGTATTATATTTTTGAATTTATTTCTAGTTTTCACAAACATAATCATCACATATGTTAAAAATAGGAGATTTTTGTCTATGGTTTCAAAACTTAATGATTTAGTTTCCTATTTTTGCTTATTGAAATGGTTAGGTGCTACATTACAGTATTTAGCAGAAGTATTATATAGGTAGGATGGAGGAGGGAAAAAAGAAGTGTGAGAGAAAATGAGCAGGAGTAAACAAAACTTTTCAATCGTGTCCTAGAAAGAGACATTCTAATAAAACATTGATGGTGAGGAACATAAATCACTAGAAATATTGAGAAGCTTAAATAAGTATATAAGAACGCTATACATAATTTAATCTAGAAAAAATGTAAAAGATGTGTTTCAAAGCAAACATTGTCAATATTGATTTGGCAATAGGCTGAAAATCTAGAGATTGATTAAAAAAGCAAAAATTGGAAAGAGCCTTAGAAATTTTTACCAGAAAATTTTTCCAAATCTTCAAGAAAAATAAAATATTCGGGTTAAAAATAAAATATTAGTCTAGAATAGAGAAAAGGAAAGTTTTTCACCTCATTTTACAAGGTTACCAGAATATTGAGACCAAATCTGGCATTCTAAAGGACCAAATGTATATACTTACATTTTTAATTTACATATAACATAAAATAATAAAACGATACAATTTAATAACAGTATCTCCCAGGCCTCTCCCCTGGCTGCTGGTGATTTGCTGTTGTTTGCTCGGTTTATCTCAACAAAATACAGGATATCAAGTGTCTTAAAGAACGTAAATTGGCTGGGCACGGTGTCTCACGCCTGTAATCCCATCACCTTCGGGGGCTGAGGTGGGCGGATCACTTGAGGCGAGGAGTTTGAGACCAGCCTGGCCAACATAGTGAAACCCCATCTTTACTGAAAAATACAAAAATTAGCCGGGTGTGGTGGCGTGTGCCTGTAGTCCTAGCTACCTGGAAGGCTGAGGCACAAGAATCGCTTGAATATGGGAGGCGGAGGTTGCAGCAATTGGCGATCGTGCCAGTTGCACTGCACCCCAGCTTGGGCAACAGAGCAAGACCCTATCTCAAAAAAAAAAAAAAAATTAAATACATAAGTAGATAAATAAATAATAGAAATTTATTGTCTGACAGCTCTAGAGGTTGAGATCAAGGTGTTGGCAGCGTTGGTTCCTCCTGAAGGCTGCAAGGAAGCATCTCTCCCAGGCCTCTCTGCTAGCTGCTAGTGATTTGCTGGAAAGCATTCACATTCCTTAGCTTGTAAAATCTTCACCACAACCTCTGCCTTTATCTTCACATGGATTTCATGTTTCTTGTGTCCAAATGTCCCCCTTTGAGAAAGATACCAGTCATACTGCAAGTAAGGTCCACTCTCCTCCAGTACCACCTCACTTTAAATAATTTACATCTGCAATTACCCAATTTCCAAATAAAATCAAATCCTGAAGTGGGTGGTTAGGACGAGACACCACTCAACCCATAACAGATGCAAACTAATTTTCTATCACTTGATTAATTTTAACTTTGTCCACTTATTTATATACATATTATATATGTAGACACAGCAATTTATAAGACTATTGAATATTATATAGTATAGTACTTTATAAAATTTCAGAGACAAAATATTAACAACAGTATATTCAATAATGCAACAGCTCATGAATAATCATATAATAGTAACTAACCAGCAAATAAATGATGCAAGCCTCACCAGGAAACATTATGATATCATTTCCTTTCAAAAGTGGGTTACAGCATTATCTGTATATGCCAGGGTATTTAAACCTTGACCTTTTAGAATTGGTAGCTACACTTCTCTTGCCATGACCCTGTATCATCTCAGAAGCATTTTCAAAACTGTATTTATCATAGAAATATAAAATTAAAATTATTTTCCAAATGTGTCAATTTAACAAATCAAAATGGAATTTAAATAGATTTTTAAAGAAAGATAAAAGTTCCCAAACATCAAATGGATTCCCATTGTTTGTATTTGTTCATATCAGCATCAATCCCAGAACACCATGATTATTTCACACTTCGGGGAAATCCAGGGCAGGATTAGTATTTTTATTCCTTAGCACATGTCAATAAATTAGTAAACAATTGCTACATGAATAATTAATGAACAAAAGACCTACATTCTGACAGTTCATGTTTTGAAAGCTTGTTGTTTCACAATAACATTTAATAATCTTGGCTGGTTTTGAAGAAATTTGGTACACTGCCACCAAAATGAGTCATAGAGGTTAATTTTTAATTTATGGTCTGGCAGCCATGTTGGAGAAACATACTGAATGAATACATTGACTCATATGCAAATTTACAGCTTACTTTGTTGTGTTCTGACTGGATTCAATAGTGGTCCCTCACTCCTGGAACAGATGATGGCCCTGTGTGTACTCAATAGGTGACAATGCTCTCGCAGCACTTCAGTTACAAGGATTACCCTTTTGTCCCCTATAATGATAACAAGCTAAATGCTTTGATAATGAGATTCTTAGTCAATAGCATTGATCTTAATGTTTATAGTGTTCTCTTTCCCAGAACACATTGCAAGTTATATAAAGGGACGACTACATCCAACATAAAAAAGCTAATTAGCTCATATTGGTTATCACTGTGGGGACTTGGGTTTGAGAATTTTTTTTCCTGTGACTCTTAGGCCAAGCTCTCTATTGCAATGAGATAGGGAGCTTTCAATAAGTAATAAGTACTGGTGCTTGTACTTTAACATACTAAAATGATTTCCCAATTGTGGTTTCCTGAAAGTCAGCATCAACATCAACTGAAAACTTGCTAAAAATAGAAATTCTCAAGAACTGAAACAGAAACTCAAGGATAAGTCCCCAAAAATCTGCTTACCATGCCATCCCAGTAGTTCCACTAAAGTCTTAGAATCACTTGATAGGACAGATCACTAGGCTTGAGAGGCAAGAGAAGTATCTGAACCATCTTAATAGTGAATATATAAGTGTTGTAGTAAATATGTATTTTTCTGTAAATCCAAAAATGCCTATATATATATATAACTAAAATATATATTTATGTTTTCACCTGCACATATATAGTCTTATTATCCAGTGATATACATTGTTAGTATTTTGGTGAATTATATAAATTATTACAGTAAATTGTGGTTTAATTATAATAATATTAGATGGTAACCAGATGTGGTATTAAAAATAAATTGGAAATGAAAACAATTTGGGTAATATTAATATGATTAATATTAATCATTAATATTAATATGATTAATATTAATCATTAATATTAATACAATGATTTTTGTACAATGATTAAAAGTCAGATTCCTGACTTAGGTAAACTATAGGCAAATTCTTAGAAAAAAAAGAGAAAGAAATGAAAACTGAGTATCTCAGAGTCTTACTATCTGAACGTTATTATTGAAAAATATGTGACAAATATGAGTCTGCTCTGATATGAAAGGAGCTTGGAAGTCATTCCTCCTTTTTTCTCATAATAAAAAGCTGAAAAATCTGTAAACAAATTAATTTTCTTGGTTCATCAGAAAAGTGAGGTCACCAGGCAAATCCTGACCCCCAAATGGTGGAGCCACAGGAGAATCCAGGGAGTTGCAGCCAAGATCTGCTTACCAGAGGGAGGAGTTCCTTGAAGACACAGTATTAGGGGATGCTCCATACTTCCATGGGAGAATATAACAAAGATCTCTTTGTGGACTGGAGGAAACAGTCATTATTAAATATATTCAGAGTCATGTCTATAACAAAGCCTACCCTTCAGGCGAAAGGAATTTGCCAAAATATTATCCAAGCTAGGGGAAGAAAACTCCTCCTCACTTACCCCTTTCCAGGCTTTCTTTATCACCTAGGAGCCCTATATTCATATAAATGCCTGTACATAAAGATTCATAGCTTTTTAAAGTAGTGTTTCAAAAGTGAATGTCACCAATATGACTTTCAGTAGATATATATGTAAACAAAATGTCTTACATTTATATGCAAGTTATTACTTTTCAGCAATAAAAAGTAGTGAGCTATCAAGTCATGCAAAAACATGGACTAATCTAATCTTAAATGCATAGTTTAAGTGAAAGAACCCGATCTGAAGAGGCTACATAATGCATGATTTCATTTATAGGACATAAAGTGGAAAACCATCAATAGTAAAGAGGTTGCCAAGTGTTTGTGGAGAGAGTAGAATAGCTAGAGCACAGGAAACTTTTAAGGGCATTGAAACTATTCTGTATGATAATGTAGTGGAAGATATACGACACTATGCATTTGTCAAAACCCGTAGAAGTGTGCAGAACTTACTATAACACTTAAGGCATACTTTGATGTATGAAATTTTTTTAAGTCATTTAGGAAGTCTGAGGATGGAGGGATGAGCCCATACTTTAATAAAATAATCTGTTATTATAAACATATGGAATTACTAAAGTGAAGAGGAGAAAAGGTCTAATTTTGTAAAAGAGTGGAGTCTGCAAGGTTAAAAGTAAAAGGAACTGTATATAAGTACTGTACTCTAGTTAATAAAGTTGATTCCCTGTGTGGGGAGGGCAAGGATTTACAATTTTGAAACCACTATACAAGTTTACTTCAGTTGAACAATTAGGTAAGTGAATGTCAAGAGGTGAGATATTGACAAATCCCAAAGGAGAGACATTCTGCAAAATGCCTTATTAATACTCCTCAAAACTATCAAGTTCATCAAAAACAAGGAAAGTCTTATAAGTGGCCACTATCAAAAGGAGTCTAAAGCAGCATGACACCTACATGTCATGTAATATCTGGGAGGGATAATAAAAAAGAAACATATAAGTGAATACTGAGAAAATCTGGAAAAGCATAGACTTTAGTTACTGATAATGTTTTTTACAATGCTGATGCTTCCATTGCACTTCAGTTCATAGTGAGTAAATCGTGAGTTTTTATCAGCTTCTGAACAAATGGAGACCATAACCATTCATTCATTCATTCATTCATCCATCTACCATTTAATTAACACATACTGAATACTGCTTATATATGTGAATAACAGTTAGCAGAGAAGGGTAAGTTGACAACATCTACAGTACATCATGTCAGTCAGTCACAGATGGATATGAAAAGATTATTGGTGTACAAAAAATGGAAATACATGTTTTAGAACACTGTTACACTGAGAGATTTGTGGGTCTCTGGGTTGCTATGTCATATGGCTATTGCTAACAAAAATCAGTTTTGAGTTATTGTGGCTATCAAGCTGACAAAGGGAGGCAATGTACTCTTCAAAAGAGAGATGTCCCCAGATTCTGGTAGAAGGCTGGGGTTAAATAAAAAATACTCCCAGAAAAAAAGATAATTAGGGGTTTGTGAAAATAAATTAAAGGATTACTCCCCCACTTTATTGTGGTATAATTAACAATAAATATTTATATGTAAGATGTACAACTTGATATATTGTATATATATATATATATAATATTCACAATAGAGCTAATTAACGTATCTATCACCTCACATAGTAAGCTTTTTTTTTTGGTAAGAGCACTTCAAGTCTAACTTGTAAGAAAATTTTAATTACACAGTACAGTATAAGTATAGTCACCATGTTACACATTAAATTTTCAGAATTTATTTATCTTGCATGACTTAAACTTTGGATCCCTCAGTTAACATCTCCCAATATCCTCCTCCCCCCAGCCCACGGAAACCATCATTCTACTGTCTGTTTCTATGAGTCTGACATTTTTATATTGTACGTGTAAGTGGGATTGCACAGTATTTGTCTTTCTGTGCCTGTCTTATTTTACATAGCATAATGTCCTCCAGATTTATCCATATTGTTTCAAACAGCAGGATTTTTTTTTGTCTAAGACTGAATGGTAATCCACTGCATACATACATACATCTATCTATCTAGCTAGCTATCTGTAACACATTGTCTTTATCCGTTCATCTTCAAATGGATATTTAGATTATTTTCGTATCTTGACTATTGTGAATAGTGCTGCCTTGAACATGAGAGTAGGTATCTCTGCTATGCCAATTTCATTTGCTTTGGATGTATACCTAGAAGTGTGATTACTGGGTTATAATGTAGCTCTATTTTTAAGGATTTGAGAAACTATACTTAACAATACTGTTTTCCATAGTGACTGTAGCAATGTTTACTCCTGCTAATCATGTACAAGTGTTCCCTTTTCTCCACATCTTATCTCCATGGCATTTGTTACATTTCACCCTTTTGATAATATCCATTCTCACAGGTGTGAGGTGTTATCTTTTAATTTGCATATCTTTGATATGTTGTTAAAGAGTACAACAGAAATACATTGCTTTCATTTAATTAGCTATTAATAAATATGTAAAATACATATATACAGTGTATATTCAGTTGAAAAGGGACCTTCTTGTTCCCTTTATAGACACATTTCTACTCTTCTGTATAAAGCATGACTTTGAGTTTCATATGTATGTTTCTACACTTTTTAATTAGTATTCAAACTTTCATATAATTATACATGTATGCACATATATGTATATGTGTATAGATATATGTGCTTGAATCTGATGCATGCATACATACTACATTTTATATAACAATTCTACTCCAATGTCTGAACACCAGCAATATTAACATCACCTGGGAAATTCTTAGAAGTGCAAATTTTTAGATTCTACTTTAGAGTTTTATTCTCCATGTTACAGGTAATTCTTAAGCACACTAAAGTTTGAGAAACGTGTATGCATACATATATATATACATATCATGGAAAAATAAGTACATGTATTTTGTGTGTATGTATGTAATTTTATACTAGTATAATTTTACTTATTAATTTACTGCTTGTTTAACTTAAAGTAAACTAATATACCTTTCCATAAAAACACACATAGATCTGTTTCTCTAGAGCTGCATGATGTGCAAATAAATGGGCATTATAAATTTATTTCATAGACATATTTTTTCTTTTTCTTATTACTGTTTTATCATTACAAATAGTGTTGGCAATATGCAACTTGGCTTATATTCACCATCACATTTTCATTAAGAAATAGCATAGAATTTTGGAAAATGGTCTCATTTTTGGAGTTATGTAGACTGTGAGAACTCTGGTTTAATTTCTTATATGAGAGTATCACAGAGAAATTTTGAGAATGGAATAGAACATATGTGTAATACTTCGGTACTGTGCCTGGCACCCAATGTTTCTAATAATATAAATTGAGACATCGTGACATGCAGGGTGCAAAGATATGTTGGGGTAATTTATATCAAAATATGCACCATGTATAAGTATTGAACATAACTGCACACATGATATGGATAACAACTTTCAAAAAGAATCACCTTTGGACAATCATATTTTCCTTCCTCACCACAATTCCATCACAAATAATTGATTACCTGAACTCTCTTTTCAGTAAGATATCTTTCTAACCCAGATGCCCATCTGCTGTTGAGTCAAGTCTACTAACTTTTTACTGGTCAAATACATCAGAACAGGTTTAATACCCTAGGGGAACAAAAATAAATAATTTTTAAAAAATTTTCTTTTGTCTTGCAACAGAGGGATTTTTGTTTTTTATGTTGGAATGACTTTGCCAAAAAGATAATGTTCCATTTTGCCCCACCCAAATACAATTAGCAAAAACACTTCTCATATCTTTGTAAGTAGAATATTACCCACTGGGCATTTAAAAGATAGTAAACACAGATATTGGAAAAGCTCAGCAGTATAGATAATTTTCACAATTAATCATTAGATGTTCTGCTTTACTCATAGGGCTTCAGGAAGGACTATGTGAAGTAATTGTTATCAAGCGTTGTATCATGGGAAATATATTTAATGAAAACACATTCTTAATTTTTTAGCAAGTGCCATTTGTAGTAGTTTTGTTCCAAAAAGTGTCATCCCTGTACATCATGAGCGAGTTACTAATTATCAAAATGTACATCACAATGCTTGTATTCATTTTCTAGGGCTTCTATAACAAACTACCACAGAAGAAGCAGCTCAAACAACAGAAATGTGTTTTCTCAGACTCCTGGAGGCTAGATGTCCAAGACCAGGTATTTGCTGGTTTGGTTTATCCTCGGCCTTTCTTCTTGGCTGATAGATGGCTGGCTCCCGCTGTGTTCTCTTACGGATGTTCTTCTATGCCCACGTCACTGATGTCTTTACATAGTTCCAGATTTTCTCTTCTGAGAGGTACACCAGCCATATTAGATTAGTGTCCACATTATTGATGTCATTTTCATTTAATCATTTCTCTAAAGGTCCTTTTCCCAAATATAGTCACTTTCTGAGGTGCTGGAGATTAGGGTTTCAACATGTGAATTTTGTGAGGACACTCTCCCGTAACAACGATAATTTTAATAATTAAAATGATGGAAATGTTCTAAATATTCAGTAAAATCTGAATGATAAAATGCTTGTATTATACCTACAGATTAAATGTTATACAACCATCATATATAAGATAATTTGTTTTATGATGAGTGCACTTCAATGGCTATGTAACACTACATCATATACAGATGCCAGTTGGAATTTAAATGACATTATTAACATAGAAAAATGCTCCGGCCAACACTTCCTTGAGTGAAAATAAGCAGTATGCACACTTCCATCTAAAGAATGTCATAATTATGTAAAAAGAAGTGTACAAAGAATGGTCCTTAACTAGAAATAATAGTTAATTATTCAGTATAATTATTTTTATTTCTTTTCAAATTTGGCTATCTTGCAGAATATCTATAATGAATTTGTATTAATTTTGTAAGGAGGAAATTATGCTAGACCCTTAAAATAATATAATAAACTTTCTTAATTTAAACAGGAATGAAAATTTTTTTAAAAATAAATCACTTGTGGAGGTCCTTTAGGGTCAGCTGTGGTCTTAGACACTGCTGCCTGAGAGAAACGGGAAGGAGAAAATTGTGCTTTCAGTCTGTAGCATACCTCTGAACATATATACAAGTGTTTTAGTAAATATATATTCTGATACATTTTTCTCCTGATTTATAACTATTTTCCCTGCCAAGAAATGAAAACTGGATGTTAGTGAAAATGATGGATAAGGAACTTCACATTCTTCCCCTCCACAAAGACAATTAAACACTGGAAAGCTGTCAGAATTAACTTTTCTGAATTCTGGAAATGAACCAAAGGCTTGCAGCCACCCAAAGAAACACTTGATCATTACAGAAGTCTAATTTTTGGTAATAATGTCAACTTTGTGGCATTTCAACTTACTCCAGCCCTATCCTCTACAATCCAGTAAGAAAACTTGTTCATTACAAAAGGCTAATTTTTGGTAATAACGGTCAACTTTGTGGCATTTTAACTTACCCCAGCCCTATCCTCTACAATCCAGTAAGAAATACTTGTTCATTACAAAAAGCTAATTTTTGGTGATAACAGTAAATTTTGCGTGATTTTAACTTACCCTAGCCCTATGTTCCACAATCCAGTATTCCCTATAGGATACAGAGATTAAAGGACCTTATTCATAAATAGTTATAATTAATTATTTGTTTTTACCTGACTTATGGCTCCCTGATACACTGGCTCAAATGGATTATCATAATTTTGCCTAACTTGAAATTGGCTTAATGCCAAAGTTGCTTCCTAGGTTGGATGGGGAATATTTGTGGAAAACATTTACAAGCTGTTGTCTCAATTGCTGCTGCCTGAGGATTATAGATAACAATAGACTAACCAAAAAGCTTAGAAGAAACATCTAGGGAATAAGATATCTCTAACAGGTTTGAAAACCTCTAACATATTCCAGGAATGTAGAATGCTACACACATGCTCAGGAAAGATCTAAAAAGACCCTCTACTCTCACCTCCTACTGATATTGACAGTCTTTGGCAGCAGGAAGTGAAAGATAAGGCAAAGCTGTAAACTGCCCAGTGAATGATGAAGCATGCCACAACAAACAAACATAGCTTCATGGAAAGACTGGAAGATTTATGGTACCAGGCATTTAAGAAAACCTCTCTCCAGTATCACCCTGATCACCACAATAATGGAACAAAAAAGTTCAGGGGCCACACACAACAAAGAATATAGACTTAACAGAATTATTTCAAAAAAGTAACTAAGTAAAATGAACAGCAACAGTAATAAGCAACAACAATAACAGATCCTGAGAAAGAGAAGCAATATGATTTTCAGTGTTATCAAATTATAATATTCAAATTCCAATTTTCAACCCCAAATTGCAAGGGATTAAAAAAGACAGAAAGGATGGTCCATAGATAGGAAAAAATAAATTATAAAACCTTATGCTTGAGCAAGCCCAAATGTTAGAACTTCTAGAGATAGATTTTAAACCAGTTATTTTAAATATGTTAAATGAACCAGAAACCACAACTCAAGAATTAAGAGAAAGTATGAGAATAATATTGCAACAAATAGAGAATATCAATAAAGGGATAGAAATTTGTAAAATTAGCCAAATAAAAATTCTGGAGCTGAAAAGTAAAACTGATATGAAAATTCACAAGAGGAGCTCAATAGCAGATTTAAGTAAACAGACAAAAGGAATCAGTGAACTTGAATAGGTCATTTGAGGTAATCCATTCTGAGGAACAGAAAAAATCAAGAATAAAGAAAAATAGAGTGCTTAAAAGGCTTTTGGAACACCAGGAAGCACAATTACATTCACATATTTGAAGTTTCAGTAGGATGAGAGAAATTAAGAGAAAGCAGGATATTTGAAAGAATAATGACCCAAATTTATCAAATTAGATGCAAAACATCAATCTACATATATGAGAAGCTGAACAAAGTCCAAGTAGGAAAAAACTTAAAGAGAGCCACACGGAATCACATCGTTATTAAATTGTTGAAAACGAAGAAAAAAATCAAGAAAGCAGCAAGAGAGAAGCAATTGTTAGTACAAAAAATTCTCAATAAGATGAACAACAAAATTTTCACCAGAAACTATGGAAGCCAAAAAGCAGTGAGGTGACGTACTCTAATTTCCGAAAGAAAAATATATGGGAAGCAAAGAATTCTATATTGGACAAAAGTGTCCTTCAAAAATGAAGAAGAAATAAAGACATCAACTGATAAAATGTAAGAGCTTGTTACTCTAAGGCCTGTTCTCCAACAAATGCTAAACAGAGCCTTATGGGATGGAAAGAAAGATCATTAGACAGTAACTCAAATCAAATTTAAAAAAGAACACTGGAAAGATAACTACATAGGTAAATGAAAGACATTATACATGCATTTTTCTTTGTATTTTAAAAATCAAATTTAAAAGACAACTGCATAAAGCAATAATACTTAATTTTGGTTGATGGGCAAACTATGTATAAAAATGCAATCTGTGAAAATGACTGCATAGAATTTAGTAAAAAATAAATAAGAACAACATTTTTGTATGCTAATAAATTTAAGTTTGTATTAATCTATATCAGATTATTATATTTAAAATTTTAATTTTTGTCTCCATAGTAACTACCAGGAAATTATCTAAGGAAATATAGAAAAAAGTATAATATGATTCATGAGAAAATATCTATTTAATTAAAAAAGTCAGCAATGGAGGAATTAAAGAACAAATAAGACATAACATATATAGAAAATATTTAGTAATATTGCAGGGCTAACTTCTGCCTTATCAGTAATTATATTAATTATAAATAAATTAAACTCTTTAAATTTAGCAGAATAGATTAAAAATAAAACATAATCCAACTATACACAGTCTACAAGAGACTCACTTTAAATTCAATTATACAAATAGTGTTAAAGCAAAAATATAAAAAAATTAATTGCAAGCAGCACTCAAAAGAGAGCTGAAGTAACTGTGTTATCAGACAAAATAGACATTAAAATAAAAATTGTTGAGTGACAAAGAAAGACATTGTGACATTATGTAATGATAAAGTTTCAATTAATCGAGAAGCTATAATAATTATAAACGCATAAGCACCTAAGAACAGATCCCCAAAATGCATAAAACCAAACTGACAGAATAAAAAGTAGACAAACAATTATGGTTGGAGTCTACAATACTTCACTTTCTGTAGAACCACTAGACAGAAAGTCAATGAGGACACAGAAGATGTGAACAACACCATATACCGACTATTAGGTTGGTGCAAAAGTTATCACGGTTTTTGCCATTACTTTCAAAAGTAATTGGGGCAAAAACTGCAATTACTTTTGCACCAGCCTAATAAGTCACAACATGTATATTATATGTAAACAACAATAGTTAAAAAATGATAAAATCCATGTGATCATTTGAACACATACTAAATGGTCATGTGGCAAAACACAACATGTTTTCATAGTAAAAATACCTAATACACTAGGAACAGAAAAAGACTTCTTGGCCGGGTGCAGTGGCTCACACATGTAATCCCCGCACTTTGGGATGCCGAGGTGGGTGGATCACTTGAGGTCAGGAGTTTGAGACTAGCCGGGACAACATGATGAAGCCCTGTCTCTATTAAAAATACAAACACGAGCTGGGGATGGTAGTGCATGCCCACTTGGGAGTCTGAGGCACAAGAGTCACTTGAACCCAGGAGTGGAGGCTGTGGTGAGCTGAGATTGCACTACTACACTCCAACCTGAGTGACACAGTGAGACTCTGTCTCAAAAAAATAAAAGAAAAAGAAAAAAAAATGAAAAAGATTTTGCAATCTGAAAAAGAACAAAAGAACAATTGTGAAAACTCCATAACAAACATCATACTTAAATGTGAAAGGCAAAAGTTTTTTTTCTAATGTCAGGTGTGAGAGAAGTGTGTTTATTCACACCATTTCTTTTCACATTGCATTGGAGGGTATAACAAAGGGAAAAAAATGAAAAAACAGAAAAAAGGAATAAAAAATGTTCATTTGCATAGGAAGAAATAATAAAATTATCATTATTTGCAGACGACATTGTCTTACATATGAGAAGGATCTACATCTCTCCCACCAAAGAAAACCAAACAAGACAAAAAGAAACCTATTAGAGCCGATAAATAAGCTTAGCAAAGTTGTAGAATATATATCAGCACGAAACATCAGTTGGATTTCTATACGCTAACAAAGAATTATCTGAAAATGACATTGAGAAAACATGGCATACAAAAAATAACATACTTAGAAATGTAACAAATGTGCAAGATACACACTAACATCTGTAAAACGTTGTGTGTAATTGGCTTATAATAGAATAAATAGGATTGTGTGTAATAATTTTATAATTGTTGTTTTTTTACTACTTTTTGGGTGATTATCATGTTTGTGAGTTGCAGAAACTAACACCAGACCTGACATTAGGTTGTGTGACAACAAAAGATGAAAGGGTCTGAAGACGGGAAAGTCAAAACCCAGGTAAAATACCAAAAATAGAATGCAAATACAAAATATAAAATGCTTCTAGGTCTCTGATAGTAGTCGGAGAAGTCACTTAAATTATGGGCAAGAATCTAGAGATATTAGCAAAATAGGAACTGAATTTCTGAATTTAAGATGGAAACACCTTGGTGTCTCCCCTTCAGTTACATTTTCTCCTCTTACCTCCTCAAACCCCTAAAAATCAATTCAACTTGTTGCTGAAAAGGCAGTCAGATGGACATCCAGGCAGACAGTTTTTGGGCACCTCCCTGAAACTGAATTTCATACTACCATCACAAGGACTTTGCACTGGATTTGACACGATTTGTCATAATTTCCTAAATGTCCCACTGATATTGCAACTGGAACAATAAATCAAATAGATATATTCCAGTATTCCCAAGAATGGCCTAAGGTGTATGTCATTCTGAAAAGTTTCTCTAAATAAAAGTTCTCAATCTTAGGACTTCTTTGTCTACACCTTTCTGTTCCATAAAGCATTAATATAAAAGAAAGTAAAAATGCTAAGTATCTTATTTTCTTACTATATTTTCCTGCTAAATGGCTTCAGGGCAGAAATTGCAAATTGCAGAGTTCCCAGATAGGAAATGCCACTCGCCCCATCTGTTACTACAACAAGCATAAAGTCCTTGTGCTAGGCTTTGACGATGCTGTTGCTTTGCAGCGTAAGGACAACTAGCCCATCTGGCCTTAACAGTCGTGTTGCTAGAGCCTCAATTTGAACAGATGGATTCTTGGATTAATAAATTGCAAAGACCAGCTGATATGTTGGCTCAATGTATTTTTATCAACTACAAGGTGGGAAGAGTTGGAAGTAAGTGTGGCAATATTTCTGATCTATTGTCACCTTCAAGGACATAAAAGCTATCAGGAAACAGTGAGAGACTTTGATTCTATATCAAAGGTCAGCAAACCTCCCAAAGAGGTAAGACAATTGTTCTGGCTTCTTTGTAAAATGCCATGATACGAATAAAAAAAGAGATATTAATTGGTAAAAAAAAAAACCAAGAAGCACTTTGTCTATGAAGAAGTACACAACCATGTGAATGAAAGGGTAGAAATAGTTTATCCATTGATACATTGTTTGGTTGAGAAATTAATTCATACATTCATTTACTCAACAAATCGTTATTGAATATGAGTCTGCAAATTTGCCTCGAATTTCTTTCTATGCTTATCTCTTATCACGGATAGTTGTACATCTTATATTGTAACAATATTGAACTAATTACAGTTATTGGAAACAACAGTGCCCTTTTCTGTTTCTAAATGGCCAAGTATATATTCATTTGCAATACTCATTTTTCTACATAGGATTTACCAAATCATCTTTAAGATCTTGTTTGAATTGTACATTCACGACATTACCTAAGATTTTTTAAAGCAGTTAATGTGCATTTTGTTGCATTCCTGCAAACAATCTACAACTTTGCAAGTAAAACTATTCTAGAAAGATGAATAGGCAAATAAGTTACTTGTGTGCCAAACAAATTCTTACATAGATGTATTAGTCTGTTCTCACATTGCTATAAAGAACTACCTGACACTGACTAATTTATGAAGAAATGAGGTTTAATTGACTTACAGTTCTGCAGGCTGTACAAGAAGCATGGCTGTGAGTCCTCAGGAAACATGATCATGGCAGAAGGGTGAAGGGGAAGCAAGCATGTCTTCACATGGCAGCAGGAGAAAGAGGGTAAAGGAAGAAATGCTACATACTTTTAAACAACCAGATCTCATGAGAACTCACTCACTATCATGAGAACAGCAAGGGTGAAATCCACCTTCGTGATCCAGTTACCTTTCACCAGGTCTCCCCCACCAACAGGGAGGACTGGAATTCACCATGAGATTTGGGTGGGGACGCAGAGCCAAACCATATCAATAAATAATTGAAACAAAACGAAACAAACAAACAAAAAAACACACACACAAGAATTTAGGGTATAAAACTGAGGCTGGAGAGAAAAAAAAAAAAAAACCTTAAAAATGGAATAGAACTTTAAAAGTCAAATTAGTATCCTTGATGGCTTTCAGAAGGATATTGCATCCATACAAAAGAGAATTAGAATGCCCAAGAAAGTCGGGGGCAAACATTCAGAGAAAAGGAGCAGCTGAGTGAAGATTAGTGGGCTTGGGCCTGGAGGGTGGGAGGAAGGGGCAGAAGGCAGAGCTGAGTTTGAAGCATTTGAGCTAATAAAGTCTCTAACTACCTCCATCACAGGCAAATGATTCACAGCCCCTCTACCTTCCAAGCCCATTAATGCCCTGCTTAAAATATCCGGGAGATGGATTACTGTACTAACTACTTTGCACACTGGATTTACAGGGAGGATTTAGTGAAATACTACCTCTTCCAATAAATCACGCTATGAATATTGATTGTGGTGCCCTCTACCTATCTCAAAGTTTTATGTGGATTATAAAAAAAAAAAACAACTACACGGTGACTGTTTCAGTGGAAGGGTTTGGAAGGGAAGGATGTTGTCGAGAAAACAAATCTATGGACATGTTCTAAAATATGCAATGCCAGTGTTTATGGCATGAGGAATGAGTATATAACACAGCGCTGCTGATTGGGACCAATTTATTAGATGCTCTACAAGTGCTAAACTGCCTTAAATCAATAGTTTACAAGACAGCAGAAGGTTGGGTGTGATAAGTCAGTCATCATCTTAATGAAATATGGATTATTCCAAAACTATTAAACAAGTGGTTGGTGTCAAGAAAATTGTTCACTTTTCAGAGCTAAACAAAACCATCTATTTCAGAGCAGAGAAATCAATAGACATCTGTGACCTGCCATGTAGCTTGAATATATAAATATATATATAGTTAAAATATCTCATTGACAGCTGGCTGGGTTATATGCTCTTCATTGTTATTTAATTTCTGAAAAATAATTTTATATAGAGTTTGCTGAAGGAAAGGACAGAAGAAAATACTCCCCATCTCCCCCATCTTTATTTTTCTTCTCCTTTCTTTTCTCCTCTTTTTCTTTGCTGGAGCATCTATTTCTTTTATGGAGCATCTATTATGTGATTATGGATACTGTCCTCAGTGATTTGTCCAGATTATTTTAGATAGTATTTAAAACAATACTGAGAAATGGAAATTATTACCCTATTTTTCTACCTAAGGAATAGATGTGATGGTAAATGATCCCTAGGTCTCTAGCTAATGTACAGCAGATCTTGGGAATTCTTGGCTTCCATGATCATGTAAGTTAATTCCCATAATAAATTTCCTCTTTCCGTTTCTCTGGAGAATTATAACTAGTACAAGAGAGCTGGAGAACAATTATGTAATCTGCCTGAAGTTAAATAGTTGGTAAGTGTAGAAAGGGCATGAAATTCAGATACTTTAATGAGCTTTGCTTTTTATTGGGAGGTCTGGTGAACATAAAATCAATCTTCACATAGAAACCAAATGACCTTATGGTGTAAAATTTCCTCTCTGCAGGTCCCCCTTCTTTTAAGTGGTACAGTGCTGTCCCTTCTTCTGAGAAAAACACTTCCCAAACAGGTGTTTCCCCATGTGACCCATCACGAAACAGACTACGGATCTTGGTCAATAATACAGATTCTGCCAACCATCCATGAGTTATTAATATAAGGAAGATTTTTAAGTGGAAATCTGGAGACTTTCATTTGTTTTGGGGGGGTTCCCATGGCAGTATTAAGGGAAACATTCAAATAACATATATCTTAAGCTACTTGCTGAGATCTATGGATTCTGAAATCTGCTATTGAAGCTTCATATCCTCAAATAAAGGAATAAGAAAGAAAATCCGTTCCTTTTCTTTGTGCAAGTGGTCTTTCTTTCCACTCCATTTTATTTCCTTGCTCTCTTCTTATATTACCTTTTATTAATGCCATCAGTACATTCCTACCCCTCACCATTTTAGTTACATTATAGATACATTTTAACAGGTTTTCATGCATTCTTTGGCATGAATAAATATTCCCTAAATATTTAGTAAGTGCCTATTTTGTGACAGGTATGGTGTTATTTAATAGTCATGGCAAAATTGTAAGGTACATTCTATTATCAACAGCTTTTATAGATGATGAATTAAGATTGTTCCTTGATTTACATTAAGTAGAATATTCAGAACTTGATTGAATTCTTTTTTTTTTTTTTGAGACAGGGTCTTGCTTTGTTGCTCAGGCTGGAGCACAGTGGCGCTAACTTGGCTCACTGCCACCTCTGCCTACTGGGTTAAAGTGATTCTCCTGCCTCAGCCTCCCAAGTAACTGGGATTACAGGCGCCCGCCACCACATCGAGCTAATTTTTGTATTTTTAGTAGAGACAGGGTTTACCATGTTGGTCAGGTTGGTTTTGAACTCCTGACCTCAGGTGAACCCCCCGCCTCGGCCTTCCAAAGTGCTGGGATAATAGGTGTGAGTCACAGCTCCTGGCCTGATTTAATTTCTTATGATAGAGAGGTAGAATCTTTCCAAGGTGTTTCATGTATGTCAGTTCACTTGTACCCTTAATAACTTTAATACTTTCCTTCTATAACTAAGTACACATATTAATTTATTTTTTAAAGTATTTTTAAGTTGATTTTTAGTTATTAGGTGCTGAGGATAAAATAGTGAGTTGAAAAAATACATCCACCCTGGTTTCCAAAAGCTATAGTCTTTGGAAGGCTGAGGTGAGATAATCGCTTGAGCCCAGAAGTTCAAGATCAGCCTGGGCAACACAATGGGACTCTGTCTCTAAAAAACATAATAATATAAAAATATAAAAAATCCGCTGGGTGTGGTGACATGCACTTGTATTCCCAGCTACTCCAGAGGCTAAGATGAGAATATTGCCCCAGCTTCCTGAGCACAAAATATGTACTCAAATATCTACCCAAATAATACATGATTATAAATTATGATTAATGTTATTAAGAAAATTATAAACTGCTACCAGACAACAAAATGGAGAGAGGCTTGTAGGGTGAGCACAATTTCCCTGAAGGAGCAATTTGTGAGGTGATTTTTTTTTTTTCTTAGACAGGGTCTCGCTCTATCATCCAGGCTGGAGTGCAGTGGTGCAATCACAGTTCACTGCAACCTCAACCTCCTAGGCTTATGCAATCTTCCCACCTCAGCTTCCTGCATACCTGGGTCTACAGGTGCAAGCCACTGCACACAGCAGATGCTTTTATATTTTTATTTTTTATTTTTTGTAGATACAGGGTTCTGCTTTGTTGTCCAGGTTGGTCTCGAATTTCTGGGCTCAGGCAGTCCTCCTACCTCAGCCTCCCAAGGTGCTGAGATAACAGACATGAGCCGCCGCACCTGCCCTGAGGTGATTCTTGCAACCTAAAAGAGCAAGAACGAGGCAAAATGGGGAAACGTATTCTGTACATCATGAGCAAAAGCCTTGAGTCAACCAGAGGCCTGGCAGCATGAAGGAAATGAAAGAGAGGCGGAGTGGCTGAGCAGACTATAAAAAGGGGGAAAGTCAATATTGGGCTACAGAACTAGAAAGTGCAAAACTATGATAGAGTTTTCAGGCTATGTGAGCATCTAGGTCTGTACGTTTGGAAAAAGAGACATGAAAGGATCCTGAACAGCAGAATGATGGGACCAGGCAAGCTGGAGCACAGGAGGCTTGCTCTCCACCCTGTGATACCTCCTCCACTAGCGTGGAATGTCACGTCTCACAACCTTCAGAGTCCTGCCCGTTTGGCTTCACACCCACATGCATCTGCTACCTGCTCACCTGCAGATATCACACTGACCTGTGGCATTCCTCGTAAAGTTTCAAAGATAATACAAGCTTCATGCACCGTCCCATGAAACATATGTAGAATCTAGTGGGACTAACAAGTATATAAACAGGTGCTATCCACTTACGTGATCATTAGAAGTCTTGGCTTTTGGAAGAGACTGACTTGATCTCTTCGTCATAATACAGATTAACCAAGCTTGGTAGTTAGGATGACTCCTAGGGCTCAGATTGAGAAAAGGTGTGAGAGAAACTGGAAGAGTAGGTGAAAATGTGAGTCTAAATAACATGGTGGATGTGTGCAGCAGTAAGGCAAAGATGCCTAAGGGCATGCATCAAAAGACCCAGAGGTGTGAAATGAAGCTGTATTAAAGGGAGATGTCAGAAAATGACTAGATGATAAATTAGAATGGTAGAAACAAAGGTGGGAAGATATATTTGGCCTTCAAATAGAGCTTGAGGAAGATATTTCTTCCTTTGAGTTGATGGCACAATGGTTGTGGAGGCCGTAATAACACCGTAATTCAAGGTAATGCATGTGATTTGTAAATATTTGGAATCAGTGCTCCCCCGCACCGCCCACAGTCCGTTGATGGATTGCATAATAATCTTGTAAAAAAATCCACACCAAATGTTATAAAGTAGGAGCCCCAACCACATTTATCTTCCCTGGAAAACAAATGCTCAATTTTTCATTAAGTAATGAGTGATATAATGCAATTTGCTTCTTTACATTAATTACTAGACTTTCTGAAATAGTTTATGCTGTGCTTTTCCATTGCTTTAGGTATTGAATTGATTTATTTCTTATCCCCTGCTAAAATTCTTCATTTAAAAAACATATTTTAGCATTTGTATCCTTTTATTTTTCAAAAATTCGTATGATTTTTAAAGCATGTAACTCCAAATCTTGTTTCCCATAGTGACAATGGGTACAAAAAGAAAATTAATGAATGAGTGTCCTTTGTACATTATCTATCAATGCATTTGTCCATGGTTTTGATGCATAGAATTTGTTTGTAGTAAAACACATCTATTTAATGATCAGCCTAAGCTGATCCATGGTGATGTCTTTAAAGTTAGCCTTTAATGTGTGAGAAGTACTATTATCCTGGTGCTGCCTGTTAGCAGTTTTACCTCTTGTGCATTCATTTTGTATTTGCAAATGGGAACAACACTAGCTATTACAATATTGTGAGAATTAAGCAATACAGTGACACCAAGCAGGCTGTCAGGAAGAGATACTCCCTTTTCTCTTTAATAATTCCTCCCAAGCGAAAGTATTCAATGATTCTAACAAAGATAATAGCTAGCAAGATTTAAATTTTATTCCTACCAAATGGTGCTGGTGAACATAGAGGGATAAGATGCTAATAAAAATCTCCTCTAATTTCTCAAGGCTGCTAAATTAAGCTGGAAACAGCAAAGCACCAGTATTCTTCAAAGACATTTGCAATACTTCAGCCTGTACTCCTTTCCTGAAATACCTCTCATACCAGCTTTTGTACTTTAGCTTCACACTTTGAGTTCTGGGCCCAGCTGGAACCGCAAAGTATTAGGAAAGGAAGAATAAAATTATTAGTATTTAATGCTCAGTGAACATTATAATTTTGAAAACTCTCTGCCTAGGAGAACTTATACTCTGCATAATAAATGTAGGACGATATAGGAAGACACTTTGGCACTTAAAAAAAAGTAGTCAAAAATAAATCCTTCAGGTCCAGTCACTTTAGAATATAAAACAAGTGTCCCATTTGCAAATACAACATGAATACACAATTCAAGGAAGAATTATTTATTCTTTTCTGGGAAGTCCTTTTAGTATAATTATTCTCATCATGAAAACTATTTTAAGAATATTGTCAAAATTTCTGTTAAGCAGAAACATTGTATTCCAGTGCCCCCAACTTGCAATAAAAAGTAAAGACAAAAATGATTACTGATATGTGGTTTCCACATAAGGAGTCTCCTGTCTTTGTGCATAGCACTCGCTATACGTGGAATATTTTTCCCTTCTCTCCACCTTGCAAACTTTCATTTGTCTTTTGAATCTCAGTGTATCTGTTATTTCGTCTAAAAAGTCACCCAGACACGTTCTATACATAAAAATTAACTACTTCCTTTATCTTGATAAGTGCACTGTAAAAAACAACCATCCTTTGTCAAACCAAGAGCTCAGCATTTCACTTACATTATATAATTTAATCATCATAAGCATCAATATATTATTGTCTTCATGGTGCAGGTGTTGAAACCTAGGTAACTTGGATTCAGTTATTCACCCAAAGTCACCTTGTAGATGTCTAGGCCTATATTTGAATCTAGATATACCTGGCCCCAGTATTGGGTCTCAAACTGACCCTGCTTTACCTTTTCTCATAATTATTTTACCCACCTTTGATACAGGTGGATAAATTACTCAGACCTCTTATATTTTGTGGCATTAGGGCTGAGACAAGCAGTTGGCCACATAGGACTTCCTATTAGGCTTGTAGATGTCAATCACTGGATTTGCAGAAAGGCAAGTCTGTTTTCAATTTTGGATTCTTTCCTATTGGTTTGTGCTTTGTGGCCTTGGCTAAATTAGTTTAGCTCCTTTAAGCTGCAATTTCCTCATCTAGAAAAACAAAGCAAAATGCAACATTACCTTATACACACAAAGCTTTACTTTATAATTTTCTGATGGTTAATTGAGATATCAATGAAAGTGATTAGAGTGCCTGTATTAGTCCATTCCTGCACTGCTATAAAGAAACACCTGAGACTGGGTAATTTATAAAGAAAAGCAATTTTATCATTTCACAGTTTTATAGGCTGTAATGGAAGCATAGAAGTTTCTGCTTCTGAGGAGGCCTCAGGAAACTTACAATCAAGACAGAAGATGAAGGGGAAGCAGAGATGTCTTACATGGCTGGAGCAGGTGGAAGGGAAAGAGGTAGGAGACGTCACACACTTTTAAACAACTAGATCTTACGCGAACTCACTATCACCATGATGGTACCAAGGAGGATGGTGTGCTAAACCATGAGAATCCTGCCCCACCATGATTCATTCACCTTCCACCAGGCCCCACCTCCAACACTGAGGAATAAAATTTGACATGAGATTTGGGTGGGGACACATATTCAAACCACATAATTCCACCCTGGTCTCTCGCAAATATCATGTCTTTCTTGCGTTGCAAAATACAATCACATCTTTCCAACAATCCTCCAAAGTCTTACCTCATTCCAGCATTAACTGAAACGTCCAAAGTCTCATCTGAGACAAAGAAAGTCCCTTGGGCCTATATGCCAGTAACATTAAAAACAAGTTAGTCACTTTCAACATACAATGGAGGTATAGGAATTAGGTAAATAACCCAGTTACAGAAAGGAGAAATGGGCCAGAAGAAAGGGATTAGAGGCTCCACACATGTCCAAAACCCAGCAGGGCAGTCGTTAGATCTGAAAGCTCCAAAATAATATTATTTAACTCCACGTCTCACTTCCAGGGCATGCTGGTGCAAGGGGAAGTTTCCCAAGGCCTTGAGAAGCTTTGACCCTGTGGCTTTGCAAGTTTCAACCCCCAACAGTTTCTCCCAAGGGCTAGCATTGAGTGCCTGCAGCTTTCCCAGGTGCAGGGTGTAAGGTGCCAGTGGATTTACTATTCTGGGGTATGGGAGCTGGTGGCCCTATTCTCACAGCTCCACTAGGCAGTGCCCCAGTGAGGACTCTGTGAGGGAGCTCCAACCCAACGTTTTCTCTCAACATTGCCCTAGTAAAGGTTATTCATGAGGGCTTTGCCCCTCTAGCAAGCTTCTGCCTGGACATTCAGGCTTTTCCATACATCCTCCAAAATCTAGGGAGAGGCTCCCAGTCCTCAACTCTTGCATTCTGTGCACCTGCAGGCTTAACACCATGTAGAAGCTGCCAAGCTTAGTGCTCATATCCTCTGAAGCAGTGGTCTCAGGTGTACCTGGACCTCTTTGAGCCATGGCTGGAGCTAAAGCAACCAGGATGCAGGAAGCAGTGTCTCAGGGCTACACAGGGTAGTGGGGCCCTGGGCTTAGCCCACAGAACCATTCTGTCCTCCTAGGCTTCTCGGTCTGTGATTTCAGGGGCTGCCACAACAGTCTTTGATATGCTTTTCAGGCCTTTTCCTCATCGTCTTAATTACTCGCACTTGGCTTCTTTTTACTTATAGAACATTTCTGCAGCCTGCCTGAATTTCTCCCCTGAAAATGGGCTTTTCTTTCCAATCACATAGTTGGGCAGCAAATTTTCAAATCTTGTATGTTCTGCTTCCCCTTTACAGATAAGTACTAATGAAAACACATGGACACAGGGAGGGGACCAATACACACTGGGGCCTGTTGGAGGGTGGAGTGAGGGGAGGGAGAGCATTAGGAAAAATAGCTAATGCATGCTGGGCTTAATACCTAGGTGATGATTTGATAGGTGCAGCAAACCACCATGGCACACATTTACCTGTGTAACAAACCTGTACATCCTACATACGTACCCTGGAACTTAAAACAAAAATAAACATTTAAAAAAATAAGTAAATAAATAAATACAAGCTCCACCTTCAGGTCATTTATTTGCTCATGTATATAAGCATAGGTGGTTAGAAGCCTCCAGGCCACAGTATGAATGCTTTGCTGCTTATAAATTTATTCTGCCAGATACCCTAAATCGTCAATCTGAATTTGAAGTTTCCACAGACCACTAGAGCAGGGGCACTATGCAGTCAGGCTCTTTGCTAAAGCATAGCAAAAGTGACCTTTACAACAGTCCCCAATAAGTTGCCATTTCCATCTGAGACCTGCTCACCCGGGACTTCATTGTCCATACCACTACCAGCATTTTGGTCACAACCACTCAACAAATCTCTAGGAAGTTCTAACCTTTCCCTTATCTTCCTGTCTTCTTCTGGGTCCAGACTTCCAAATTGTTTCAACCTCTGTCCATTACCTATTTCCCAAATTACTTCCACATTTTCAGGTATCTTTATAGCAATGCCCTACTCTTGGGCATAAATTTTCTATTTTAATCCATTTTCACACTGCTATGAAGAAATATCGTAGACTGGGTAATTAATAAAGAAAAGAGGTTAAATTGGCTCACAGTTCTGTGGACTGTACAGGAAACACAGCAGCTTCCGATTCTGGTGAGGTCTCAGGAAACTTACAATCGTGGTGAAAAGCAAAAGAGAAGCAGGCGTGTCTCGTGTCTTACACGGTTTTAAGCAACCAGGTCTCACAATGACTCACTATCACTATGACAATGCCAAGGGGAATGGTGTTAAACCATGAGAAAGCACTTCCATGATCCAATCACCTTCCACCAGGCCCCAGCTCCAATACTGGGGTTTAGAACTCGACATGAAAGTTGGGTGGGGACACAGATCCAGGCACAGTTTCAGTACATACATAGGAGCCATGAAGATAGTAGTTACCATCATTATCATTCTACTAATAAAAGATGTCAAAACTAAAAGGAGAATTAATAAATAAATATGAGTACAGTAAAATATCCTGGGCACCTGTAGACCTCTCCCCTTAAATGTTCTTCTTTCTAATAATACTTATATTAAGGTATTTATCCATCCATGGATTTATCAATTTTTTTTTTCTTTTTTAATATCTTTAAAGTTTTGTGGATTCATAGTGGATGTATATATTTTGAGGGGTATATAAGATGTTTGGATACAGGAATGCCATGTGAAATAAGTACATCATGGAGAATGGGGTAACCATCCCCTCAAGCATTTTTCCTTTGAGTTACAAACCATCAAATATTAATTAAGCAGCTACTACATTACAGACACTATTCTAGTGTTGGGATTACCATTATTTAGATTTTGGTTCAATTGTCACTTCTTCAGAGAAGCATTTTCTTCCCCTCAAATATAAATAAGATCTCTTCATGATTATTTTCTTAGCACCATGCTTGTGCTTTTTGTACATATTTGTAATAATTGTATTTGTATGTTTATTTGTTTTATATCTCTCTCCCTCATGGAGAACAGAAACCAGAACTTGGCATGGTGCTCCACAAATCAAAGTTATCCAATCAATATTAACAAATGAATGACATGAACTAAAAAAAAGGAGTTTAAAAGTAATCAAATAAAAATTATTATCTCCACCTAGCCAGATATGAGTATTGCTTAGAAAAAAAAACAAGGAAAAGCTGGTAAGAACAAATGAAGCAGAAAGTGGAACATGTATTAGAAAATGCACCCCTCATCTAATACCTAAGAAAATACGCAAAATGTAGTAAAATGAGTGAGATTACTTAGTAAAAGAAAATAAAAGACAATAAAGAGGGTACAAACTAAAGAGTAGCTAAAGAAGAAACAGACAATTCCGTCTTTATAAAATATTCTATGCCTTCAACATATCCAGTCCCCTAAATATTTGTTCACCCTTAGTCAAAGATACTCATTACGGTAGCACCTGATGTCACTTTTAAATAATGAGGTTTCTAGTGATTTATTTCATTGTTTTAATGCTTTTCAATGTTTAATAACCATGTATGATGTTATGACAAAATACACTTTTTAAATTTAAAATGAAAATAGCAATGCCTAGATTCTAACAGTGGTTAATTCCAGGAGATATGAGATGAGGATGATTATAAGAGTGTAATAATATTTTTCCCTCTGCTTTTTTGTATATATTTTTATTGTAACCCATAAGACACTTGATGAATTGCTTGATGCAATTATGTAAGACAGTGCCTGAGTCTTCTGATGACATTTGTATGCAAGAACAGTGGGGCATGTCAGAAAAAGTGTAGGTCACGTTTGAAATCGGAACAGTTACGTACCTTATATAGTGACTTATTCTTGAATTTATGACACAGCATTACATAGGGTTTTTTTTTGTTTATATAACTCTTGTGCTAGAATACAAGACCCTCAAGATAGGGAGTTTGGCTTATTTCTTCACTTTCTATAGGATCTGACACATTGTAAATGCTTTACAGTGTCTTGAGAGGAAGTGAATTGTCTTAGTTGTGCCACAAAAGGTTGTGAAAGCTCAACCATGCCAGGTAACATAACTTTGTTCTTCCTGAGAAGCACATTTTCTATTATCCCCCTTATCAACAATAGAATATGATCTTTCCTGCTCCAGGAATAATGTTGCCAGATGACAGAAATCTTCAGATACTTCAACTCAGGTGAGACACTTGGGTTTCCTCCAAAAAGAAGCAGGGCTTTGGAAGCTCATCATATGCTTCATTTAATTACTTGCCAATTCAGTGTTAAGTTTCTCATGATGCTAATGGAGCCCTTGAGAAAGCTGAGAGAACGGTATAAAATGTCCTGATGTTTTAATGGGGTTGAGGGTGGCGAGTGTTAGATATAATTTAATCTATAGGAACTAATAGCTTTTGAAATAATCATGCCACTTGACTATCCACTGGAAAGCTACTCAGAGTAATTGAACACATATTCCAACTCAGAAAAATGTTGCTTTTTTACTTTTCTTTTCTTTTCTTTCTTTTTTCTTTTTTTTTTTTTTTTTGAGATGAAGTTTCGCTCTTGTTGCCCAGGCTGGATTGCAATGGTGTGTTCTCGGGCACCGCAATCTCCGCCTTCCAGGTTCAAGCGATTCTCCTGCCTCAGCTTCCTGAGTAGCTGGGACTACAGGCACATGCCACCATGCCCAGCTAATTTTTTTACTTTTAGTAGAGCCAGGGTTTCATCATGTTGGCCAGGATGGTCTTGAACTCCCGAACTCAGGTGATTTGCCCACCTCGGCCTCTCAAAGTGCTGGGATTACAGGCATGACCCACTGCGCCTGGCTTTTGTGTTCTTGATGTAAATATTGGAACAATTGGTTCTCAGTTTAAGAACACCAGTGGGCAGCACCAATTATGACTTAATTCAGTGATCACCTTAAAACATTTTCACATATACATGTAAATTTTAAAAATGAACATTTTTTTCTATAGGCCTATGTGTGTGTGTGTGTATGTATATATGTGTGTATACATATACATACACACACATATATATGCACACATATATATACATCTTAATGTCTTTATATGTGTGTTTGTGCATACATCTAACCATATTAAATAATTTATTTTTACATTTTAATATACATGAAAATTGTTCTATTTTACTTTGACTGGGGTCAGCAGATCAATCTGTAAATCTATAGAGTGAGACCATGCCACTATGGAGACCACTCAGTAAATAAAGGCTGGAATTAGACTGTGTGGGCATATCCTGGCTACTCCATCAATTAGTTCTGGAACACATGAAGACTTTTATTCTCTCCAGGCTTGATTTCTCCATCATGAAATGGTCTCCTCCAGCAACAACGGTTGGACTCTCACTACCACTTCTGTGCATATGGTGCACTGCTGGTGCCTTTACTGAAACCCCTCTGCCTCTATTTGTGGCTGTGGCATGGGGATCTGTCTCCCCATCCCCCATTCCCCCCCAACACACTCACACGCATAGCTTTAGAGCTCAGCACTGTGCTAGGAGCTCTTCTGAAGAGGTTTCAGGAAGGTCAAATAATGACAATAAATTATTATTTATGTGATTTGCTTTGTTTTGTGTTTAACCTCATTCAAAAATATTTATGAAATTCTACTTAGGTATCATTGTCTGGCTTATAGGAAGTGTTCAATAGATATTAATGGTTACATTCCTTATAATGTATAATAACAATAACATCCTGCTAACAACCATTTCTTGTGTGTGTTTGGGGTATATCCTAAGGTACTTGGCATGAGAAATTATTAGAAAATAGACACGGCTCCTTTCAATAAAATACTCATCTTGAGATTATTTATATAAAATTATGTATGTACTGCCCTCCATTTAAAAGTTTTTAATTGGAAAGTATCTTAAGTTGTGGCCTGATATATTCTCCTGTTATCATTTTTTAATTTTTTTAGCATGACCTTCCAATTATCTTACTGGCAGGATTGCTGGAGACAACTGTCAGAGGGACAGTGGAATACACATTGTTTAGTTCAACAAAATTCCAGCCATACCAAGAGCTGCCAAGAGGTACACCAATTAAAAATGACATTATTAAAGAATAAGTTCTGAGCATCTGTCCAAAGATCTGGTAAAATATAAATAAAACCTATATAAAGCACAGAATGTTAACATATTAAGATTCAAAGAGTGGGGGTTTTAAACCTTACCTCTAACTGTTTGGCAGTCCTCCCATAAAAAGGCAAGGTATTCCTTTTTTCTTGAATATTCACTTGCTTTAGTGACTTTTATATAATGCATAGAATGAGGTGGAATCCACCTCTTTCTCTCTCTCTCTCTAACTCTCTCAGAATGTGTCTTTGGAACCCTGAACTGCCGTACCGGAAGTACAGCTACCTGAAGCCACCGTGCTGGGGAGTCCACAAAGCAAACAGTACTGGAGACATTGTCCCAGCTGTTCTCACCCCTAGAGCCAGCTGAAGCCAAACGGAGCAGTAATGACCTACTCCTGCCAATTCCTGTCCAAAGAGTACATTCATAATTGAAATAAATATTGCTCCAGGTTTATGTGAGTAAATATCAGTGAGGTTTGTTACATCAATAAAAACAATACAATGAATCTTCACGGAGCAGGGGGATATATGATGAAAAGGAGAAATATATTTTAAGATCCTATAGTTGTGAAATTAAAACAAATATTCTTTACTGTAACAAACCCAGTGTTTTCCATTTCCAAGATTTATTTAGCCCTACATGCCTCCTGAGCCACCTCCTCAATGGAGAGCTCCAACAGGTGTATCTCCTGGTCTTCTACAATTACCATCTTTGTGTCTTTTTCAGCTTTTCTCCAGGGGAGGATCAGCCCTCAGCAGGGACTCTGTTGCACCCTCTTCAGGGAGCCAGCTACCTCAGCAGCAGTGCTGTATAATCCAAGTGTCTACAGAGTCTCTGGCCCCTCTTGGCAATACTTAAAACCAAAAGAGGGCACTGGTTATCACATGGTTTCATAGATAGGATAATTCAGCATGAGAAAATGTTAATTATAGTGGCCAATGTTATTTTTGCTACTCAGCATCTATTAACCCACCATCTGGTAACTTTAACTTAATTTTGTTTACTGTTTTCCAACTTGGAACGTAGGGCTTATTAAATGTGACCTCTCCACTGATTTGCAAATGTTGGATGCGAGGGAAAATATGAGATTTCCTTGTTGACATATACCACTAAATGTAAAAGCCTAGATCCATAAAGCCAGTTTCCAAGGCTTAAGAGTAAATGTTTTATGCTAGAATATGCCATGAGCCTATAGGAAGTATCTAAGTGAAACATATCCACATTTTTCTGGCGAATGCACCTATTACTTTATCATGAGGCATTGGATTATTGTTATGGCGTTTAATCTGATTCTAGTGCAGCAAAAGAAGGGTTGTAATCAGTAACAACTTTAGAAAGTTTAAATGTTTATAGGACAGATTATTTGATTAGTTGTTACATTATGTAAACGTTCAACAAAGTCATAACCAAGAGAGAGACAGAACAAGAGATAGAGTGAAGAGAGTTTGATTGTATTAAAAGTTCAGCTTTTCATTCTGTTCAGGGATTAACTTGACTGATAGGCCTATGATCTGAACTGTAATTTAACTTTTTCGAGGATAACATGTTCTCTGGAGTAGTAAGAAAATTTTGTTGCAGTTTTCGTGTACTTCCCTTACACCTGCAGAACATAATTTTGTGTGCATGGGGGGATATGATCACTGTACCTAAAGACTGCTTTTTATTGTAGTAGTGGTGGTGTGTTGCTGTTTTCATGAAAAGAGTCCAGTTTCCAGGACCAAAAAAAAAGGACCCATCGTGCAAGGGAAAGTCATCATTAATTTAGATTCAATTTTATTTCCGAACACTTGTCCTAGTAGTTCCACCTCCTCAAGACCACTTGTTAAGCCAGCCAAACAATAATGGAAGTCCCAACCCCAAACACACTTCCTGACATGCAACCAAAAATCAGTGTTGATCTCTGGAGAAGGAAATTAAAGTTATCTGCTGCTTCTACCCATAGCATTGCATCCATGTTATTTTCTATTGAGACCTGGAAATGTCCAAGTCATCTTTCTCTCACTGTTTGTGGGTTTTTTGTTTTTGTTTTTGTTTATTGTGATGGAGTTTCTCTCTCTTGCCCAGGCTGGAGTGCAGTGGCGCAATCTTGGCTCACTGCAGACTCCACCTCCCGAGTTCAAGCAATTCTCCTGCCTCAGTCTCCTGAGTAATTGGGATTATAGGCACACGCCACCACATCAAGCTAATTTTCGTATTTTTAGTAGAGACAGGGTTTCACCATGTTGGTCAGGCTGGTCTTGAACTCCTGACCTCATGATCTGCCTGCCTCAGCTTCCCAAAGTGCTGGGATTACAGGTGTGAGCTACTGCTCCTGGCCTTCTCTTATTCTTTTGGTCTTTTTCTAACCAATTCTGTCTCATTCTTTCTTCCTATTTATTTATTTATTATTCATTTATTTTTACTTGTTTCTATATAGATATACAAGAGACTTTTAAGTATGCAGACTTATCAATAGCTTTTCTGCCTTAATTCCACAGACATTGGGTAGTATACATTCTGTAGGTTTTTGACATGTCCTGTAGTAATAAGAGTTAGCTTTTATACCCCGAAATACTGGGACTTAAAACAACAACCACATATTTAGCTTTAAAATTCTGAGTTGGGAATTTAATCTGGATTCAAACGGGTGATTCTTATTTCCCAGCTTCGCTCACTCATGTACGTGCAATCGGTTATTGAGTCATCAGGAGGCCAGATGGTCTAGCCTGCTGGAAAATAAAAGACAACACGATCAAGGACAAGTTAGAATAACTCCCCACTACAAGCCACAGACACAAAAGAGAGCACAGCCAAAAGTTTAGCAAAGATTGAACCCAGACGTTTTCCAAAATACAGAATCGCGAGCTAAATAAATGGTTATTTTAAGTAATTAGGTTTTGAGTTTTTGTTAAATAGTATTAGCTAACTGATACAGAAATTGGAATCTAGGACTCGGGAACTAACGTAATATATTTCATTGGCTTTGATAAAGAGTGGCAGAAAGAAGCTGAAAAGCGAGGAAACACCAGAGGCTGGGAAAACATTGAGGTAACTTTGGGAGCTGGCTGGGTAAATGGCAGTCCCTTTCATGGAGTATCAAAGTAAATGGCAGAAACATAGCCTACAGCATTTTGAAAGGTACAAAAAAAGGTACCAAACAAACTTTTGGTTTAACTGAACAAGTCTCCAGTCAGTATGCTATAGATAACAGTTACTTGGTCCTAGGTACCGCTGATCCCTGAATAATGTGGAGGTGAGGGAAAACCAGGCCCCCCACGTAGGTTAAAATTTGCGTACAACTTTTGGCTTCCTGCAAACTTAACTACTTATAGCCTACTGTTGACTGGAAGCCTTAGTGATAATATGAACAGTCGATTAATGCATACGTTGTATGTTATATATATTATATACAGCATTCTCACAATAAAGTAAGCTAGAGGAAAAGAAAATTGTATTGGGAACAGCACAAGGAAGAGAAAATATATGTCCTATCCGTTAAGTGGAAGTTGATCATCATATAGGTCTACATCCTTATTGTCTTTATGTTGAGTAGCCTGGGGTGGTGGAGGATGAGTAGGGCTTGGTCTTATTGTATCAGGGGTGGCAGAAGTAGCAGAAAGTCTGTGTATTAGTAGTCTTGTGCAATTCAACCCCATGTTGTTCAAGGGTCAACTGTACATAGTACAAGTCTGTAAGCAGGACATACATAGAGAAGATGTCCAAATTGCCAAGTGAAAACTAAAGCTGTTTCTGAGCTAGACTCTTCCTAGGAAATTCAATTCTCTAAGTCAAATTAAACCTGAAGTCAAAGCTTAAATATTTAAGAATTCATAAATAATTAAGGTGATGCCTGGTAGACCCTCTCAGCTAGATGAAGGACTTCCCAGGGTCTCACGGGTGTTGTTAAATAGTTGCCTGACACACCAGATATAGCTTGGGATTAGCCCAGAGAGCAAAATATGTCTTGACAACAACTTAAGAGTGTGGCTTTTGGTGATGAGGCTAAAAGGAATCAAATTCATAGATGGCTCATACAGCATATGAGACTTGCAATTCATTTGTGTCCATGACAGCTTACTCAAGTTTGACTGGGAGTTGTGTCTAAGGCCCTACCTAATAGTGAATTGTCACCCTGGCTGCTTCCAACTTGCAGATGTCTCAATGTCTTCATGTTTCACTCACTTGTGGAGTCATGTTTGGCTGAAGAGTCATATCAGGTATCCCTGGATTCTTATATCATACCATCGTCATGATAGCCAACTATCAACTTCACAGCCTTCCGCTTCTATGTAAATCACTGGAGATAACACTTCAAAAGATTTTCAAAAACTATTCAGAAACTAGAAGTAATAGGGTGGCATAAAAATCAAGGGTCACTAACTGGCTACTTTCACTTTTGTTGGAACACCAAAGAGAAATTTGTATCAAAAAATAACCAGCAAAATGACAGTAAATATCCAACAAACTAAAAATCCACCTGGTACTGAGTCCTCTGATATTTCTATTCAATTGATATTGGACATATGATTTCCAGTGTGGCTGTGTCCAGCACGGTGGACAGACACAAATCTGGTTCTCACCAAGTAGCAGCAATAGAAAATATAAACTGCTCAGGAAATGAGGGAAACCATCAGATGGCTGGGTAATTTGATTACAGCTAAGGGACAGTGTTCTTTATGTAATAATATTCTGGTCTGTTACATTTAATAAATCTCTTCCTGATAGAGTGCCAGGGACTTGCAATTATGAGAGTGTCAAACCGCATGGCCTCAAAGGGAAGAGTGTACTTTTGAAGAGGGATCTCAAATGGCTGTGAACCCTGACACTCATGACTCTCACTAAATAGTCCATCAGATGTTTGTGCTACTCCAGTCATTTCATCCCCTCTCTCAGAGAATTCGAGTCCTCTTCCTTTTAAGTACCACCCGTGGGACCTAGCTCTACATTTTGAAAAGCAAATAAACATGCTTCCTTATCCCTGAGGCTTCAGATATTTTCTTCATTTATAATAGATTTACTGCACATATACCATCTGCAGGGCTCTGGAGACTTCGTAATGCAGAAGTAGCAAGAAGGCTCTCCGCTCCCACGGAGTGCATGGTCCAATAAAGAATACAGTGCATGCAATTAGGGGAAAAAGTAGAATAGTTTGCTCTATTAGGAAATGGTGCATTATAAAAGCATTGTGTCCTCAAATGGTTTAACTTCTCTAAATTAACAGCCTTGAGCTTCTTTTATCATCTGTTGAATGGCACAATTTCTCAGCATTATCTGAATATTCTGATTTCAGAATCCTTAAAACTAAATAGAGAGGTAGATGAGGATGGATGGATGGATAGATGATAGATATATGATAGATGATAGATGATAGATAGATGATAGATAGATAGATAGATAGATAGGTAGATAGATAGACAGATAAAAGAGCATGTATATGTGTCAAGCACCATAGTAGGTATTAGTGACATAGATAAAATACTAACTCCTGTTTTCAAGAAAGGTGCAGTGTAATAAGAGCTATGGTGTATATAGGAATGCTTTTTTGTGGGAACTCATAATAAGATCACTCAGTTTATATTAAAGGTGTATTAGTCAGGGTTCGCTAAAGGAACAGAACTATTATGATAGGTAAATACCTGAAGGGGACTTTATTAGGAGAATTGACTCACACGATCAAAAGGTGAAGTCCCACAACAGGACATCTGCAAGCTGAGGAGCCAGGAAGCCAGTCCAAGTCCCAAAACCTCAAAAGTAGAGAAGCTGACAGTGTAGCCTTCAGTCTGTGGCTAAAGGCCCAAGAGCTCCTGGCAAATCACTGGTGTAAGTTTAAGAGCCCAAAAGCTGAAGAATTTGGAGTCTGATGTTTGAGGACAGGAAGCATCCATCGCTGGAGAAAGATGGAGGTTGGAAGACTCAGGCAGTCTAGTCTTTCCATATTCCTTTGCCTGCTTTTATCCTGGCCTCGCTGGCAGCTGATTTGAGTATACCCACCAAGATTGAAGGTGGGTCTGCCTCTCTGAGTTCATTGACTCAAACGTTAATCTCCTTTGGCAACACCCTCAAAGACACACCCAGGAACAACACTTCGCATCCTTCAATCCAATCAAGTTGAAACTCAGTATTAACCATCACAGGGCGGAGAGGAAAGGCTTCCTGGGTGACGTGAAGGGAGACTCACTGGTAGGCACACAGACACATAATAGCCATTAGGAAGTTAAGAAAGTGTATAAAGCAGAAGTAAGGTATGTAATATCGACTCTTTTAGTGGAGACAGCATATTAGTAACTAAAAACATTTAAATTCAATTTAAAAGCAAATAAAAAATGCAGGTTATATTATGGTCACAAGCTAACAAGTTGTAAAATGGCTTAGAGTTTGGGAGACAGAAAAGGAGGTGAAAATTAAAACAGCAGAGGGCATCAGGGCCAAGACCCAGAGAGGTGAGAGGGACATGGATGCCAGGCCTTTGCTAAGTCATGTCTGTGATGAAAGGCAATGGAAGTGACTTGGATCTTCAACTCATACATACTCTACCGGGCATTCAGCTCTTCCACTGTCTCTTTCCACAGGGACATATAGACTCAGTGAAGCCTTCATTGCTGTGGAGAGTTTGATCCTATATCCCATCTGATGTGCCACATATTCACCTCTAAAAAATGTTTTTCTCTTCACTTTAAAAACTTACCAAGCAGATTCCTTGGTTTCTTTCCTACTAGTGCTATCTGATTTTGCTGAGTTAAAAGGAAGTACCAAAGAAAGATGTTTAGGGTGCGTTTATCACATGTGCAATTCAATCACTGCTGGCTATCTAGAATCCTCCATCTGCAAACTTAACAGCAAACATCTAATTTACAGAGGCCTGTATGTATGTTGAGGAAGACAAAGGCTCCCTGGATGTGCAGCTACTTTTTCTAAAGAGATAGGAGGAGAGGCTGCTGCCACAGCTGCTTCCAAGGACCCGGAGTCCAGAGAGTGACTGTGGCCCCTCCTCCCATCTCAAACCTTCTTTTGCGTTAGTATCTGAATTCTTCCTTAAGACTTGGCTAACCCCGATTACTGTAAAAGCATCATGAAACAGACTTTCTGCCAGTTTCTCACCAGTAGCAATTTCCCCAATAATACTAAATCCCTTCTGGGGCTGTGACTGAAATAAAGGGAGCCCCGCATCTACTTGGAGCAGTGAACGCCATACCTTCCAGCAGTGCTTGCACATCAGAGGTCTCTTCGTCTGGCGAGGACACCTTCCTGCCTCTAGAACTGATTCCTTTTCCCCATCAAAACCAGACTTTGCTTTCCGAACCAGTACTAGTCCTCACCTTCTTCCAATGAAGCGTTTTGTCTACAAGAAAACCAGGTGCATTGTCACTGGAGTTTTCTTACTGCTTTGCTTCCAAAACCAACCCTTTAATTTGCTGATCTCTGCCAGCTCTTAGGTGTGTGTACATTAAAAACGCGGAGATGGTAGGCAGGCCTGACCTCTGACTCCTTGGGCAAGTTTGAGCTTCCATGAAGTTTCCAGTTTCATGGAAACTCTCCCCGTGTAAGCTTTTGACACCCAAATCCTGGCTGAAGACAGGCTGGTGAGCCAGGCAAGACAGCAGATGAACTTCCAGGATTCATTTTGTTTGTTCCTTGGAAGCCTAGAGAAAATAATTTTCAACTTATTTCATGATGTTTCACACCTGACAAAACAGCAAGAAGATGATTCCCGTGCCTTTCAATGGGCGTGCTGAAGTTGTTGAAGGAGATGACACGGAGCAGACAGGCTGCTCATGCTTCCAGCATGCTGCTTCAAGGGATCACTGGAAATAGCTGGCCTACTAGGGGAACAAAAGGCTTCCCCAGGTAATGTTGGTTGTCTCAAGCCATATATATATATGTATATATATTTTGAGACAGAGTCTCAGTCTGTCGCCCCAGCTGGAGGGCAGTGGTACAATCTCGGCTCACTGCAGCCTCTGCCTTCTGGGTTCGAGCAATTCTCCTACCTCGGCCTCTTGAGTAGCTGGGATTACAGGTGTCTGCCACCATGCCCAGCTAATTTTTGTATTTTTAGTAGAGACAGGGTTTTGCCATGTTGGCCAGGCTGTTTTGGAACTCCTGGCCTCAAGTGATCCTCCTGTCTCAGCTTCCCAACGTGCTGGGATTATAGGCATGAGCCACCGCATCCCACCTCTAGGAACATGGGTGCAGGTAACAAGTGTGCCTCATTCAGGTACTGGCCTCAGAATTGTTCCAGGCTTAATCCTATTAGAGTAAGAAGCCATATTAGGATTCAGCTGTGGAGGAGAGCAATCGTCTTAGCAATCAGGAAGATTAAGGTCATTACTATTTAGTGGCCACAAAAACTTGCTTTACTTAGAAATATTAACCTTTTCTAAACTCCCACAAGAATGTTATTTTTGTTCTTATAGTTGATCTCATAATTTATTACAGTCCTGGAGAAAGACTAGAAACCATTTGCTTGTACCTGGTCTGGCTTCCATCTCTTCTCTCCCTCATGATAATGATTGCCTGTATTTATGGGGTCATACATTGCATATAGAGTGCTTACAATTCTTAAAAAATTTTGCAAATCACTACTATCACAAAACTAGAGAAAATTTCAGGTTAAATCCAATAATATGTAAGTGGGTACAAATGGCCACCAATTATTCTGTCTATAATACAAATACCATATTGTGCTAGGAACTTTACGTACATTTTAAGTTTCTTCTTCACAACTTACTTTCCACAAAGTAAGTTCACTTATTCTAAGTTAGTGGGTATCAAAATTGCAATCTGCAAAGATGAAGTAACTAAGGTTTTATACCTATTATGAATTTGGTCCAAGAAACAAACTCATGTTTATCCGGCATCAAAGTCCATGTTCTGACCATCAATGAAGGGCAACATTTAAAATAACTCCTCTAATTGTTAAATAAACTTCACATTTTAGGTTTCCAATATTGCTATTAAAGCAATATAAATATTATACATAAATTGGAAACATTGGCTTAAATGTAAAATTATATCTACATTAAATTAATAAATTAATAATAGATTAATGAAATTAACGTATCAGGCTAGGCACAGTGGCTCCCAGCACATTGGAAGGCCAAGGTGGGTGGATCACTTGAGGTCAGGAGTTCAAGACCAGTCTGGGAAACATGGTGAAATTTCATCTGTACTAAAAATATGAAAATTAACCAGGTGTAGTGGTGCATGACTGTAATCCCAGCTCCTGAGGAGGCTGAGGCACAAGAATTGCTTGAACCTGGGAGGCAAAGGCTGCAGTGAGCCAAGATCGTGCCACTGCACTCCATCCTGAGTGACAGAGCAAGACTCTGCCTTTAAAAAAAAATAATTAATTAATCACATCATTATGTATTAATTTATTAAATAAATTTGAGATATTAGTAATATCCCAGATATTATTAATAAAAATGTTATTACAATAAGATAAGAATAATTTCTACTACTGCTTTGGGTGGGTTTGTTTTTAATGCTTTCATATTTGGATTAGTGGGGGCCCTGGCAGAAACATGGCAAAGTGTTGATTGAAGAATAATTATTAATGTAGGAATATTTACAAAGGTGTGAGCCAAAGTAAGGGAAATTTATAAGGGGTGGTGAAGCATCCTTGGGCTAGAAAAAATAAAGAGGGTTTTTACCGCTAGGCTTGAGAGCTCAAGAGGAGTGAGAAGCCACTAAAATCAACAGAGAACAGAGCAGGAGATGAGGCCACAGACAGGAGCTGGGGCCTTAAGCGGAGAAGTATAGCTGCTTAAACCCCTGGCCTGAAAGGGAAAGGATCAGGTACATGAACATCAAAACATGTATCTTCTGCCTGCCATACTCAGACTTTCTGTGGGGTTTTCCATGGTTCCTACCCCCAAAACCCCAGAGGTCACAGGGCAGGATAGGACAGGTTATGCTTGATACAAAGTTCAGTCATTCAGCCCTTAGGGCATAGACAAAGGTGGAAATGGTAGAAAATGGATTTGGAGGAGCCAATAAATAACATCCAACACAATATCTACTTTTATAGTTGCTTGTTACAGGACTGTAAAGGTTATATATTATCCTTATTGTTTAACTCTGGAAACAGAATATATCTGCCTTACTCAGTTTTACTGGTTGTAGACAACAGAAACGGACTCCAACTGCCTGTTTTGAAATAATTTTCCCAGAAGCAGACCCTGAGCAAAGAATAAGGGTGCAGGTGACTTTTGGGTGGTAGACTTTCTAGCTAGGGATACCGTATAAAAGATTGAATATAGTTAAATTTCAATTTTATATAAGCAACAAATAATATTTCAGTATAACTGTATCACAAATACTGCATCAGATATACTTGTACTGAAACAAATCAAAACAAAACAAGAACTACAGCAACAAGAGCAACAGTTGTTATTTAACTAAAATTCAAATTTTAGCAGGGGCCTTATATATATATATTTTTCTAAATCTGACCAAGAGAAAACAGAAAGGGGTGGTTGAAGCATGAAAGGGAATGGAAAAGAGACAAACATGGCTGCAATTTCAGGAGAAGTTCCAGATTCAGCCTGATTGTGACGGAAGCCCTCAGTGTGCCAGACGCCTCAGTTAGTCCTGCCTCAAGCAAAAGGAGCTGGGTGTCTGGGCTTCCACGTTAGTTATATGAGTTGGCTATTAAGAATTAACAGTAGGCTCTGTGTATGTTTGCGGTAGAGTAAGGATATATGTAAAACTCTCAACTCACCGACCTTGGGATCTTCCTACAAGCTGATATGCGGCTCCAGTGTCCAAGATATCGTTTTGAATATGTCAGGTACAATCAGTATCACTTCATGCAGAAGCAGAGGGATGAATGTGCAGATCTGGTAAAAGGGACAGGAAGGGAACTAGCTATGGCAATAACAGTGTCCATGACATTGTCTTAAGCATGATGGACATTTGTTAAAATGCTCTTGGAAACTCACAGTGTGGACTGAAATCTGGAGACCCTAGCAAATTGCCTCCTGTGGATGAGGTTCTTTGAAAGCTGGCAGAGGTCACATCTTTGGATTGGACTGGGCTACATGCCACTGCCACTGTGTTACTGACTCAAAGAAATAAGAGAGGGCTTCAGTTGCCCCCATCCAAGTCACATGTCTGTCCTCCCTCCAGATGGCTCATCTTGAATAGAGGACCTGGCACTAGATGCTGGGAGCCAGACAGTGACAAGTGTTGCCTACTCATTCATATGCACACACAGCAAATATGCACCAGGTTCCTACACAATTTTTTCACCTTTAAGTGACAAGAATACAGGCAATAAATAATTCATTTATTTATTTTTCACCAAATGTTCACTGGGTACCTATATATGTGTTGAAGGTTTTCCAGAATGGTCTAGTTCTTCTTGGTGACCTCTGTCCACATAACATTCAGTTTCATTTTTGTAATTGAAAACAATATTATTATTCTGTTCAAAGCTCTCCAAAGTCTTCTCATTACAGTGGGAACAAACTTCAAAATTCCTAGTATGCTCTACATGGCCTTGCCACTCCTACCTTTTTTTATGACTTCCTTGCTTCTTTGGCTGCAGATATCCTTGGCCTATTATTCTTCCTTGAATACTGGGAGCACAGCCCCACTTTTCTCCATGATGCCTGCTCTGCCTGAAACACTCTTTCCAAGGATGTCTACATGACAGCTGCTTTGTCACTTCAGTTAGGTGTCTGCTGACCTGCCATCTCCAGAGGCAACTCCCATTCCCATCATCTATGTCCTTTTATCCTGTTTTTTCTTCACAATTGATAAATGAGACTACAACATATCTGTATTGGGGTGTGTTAGTCTGTTTTCACGCTGCTGATAAAGACATACCTGAGACTGGGTGTTTTATAAAGAAAAAGAGGTTTAAAGAGCTCACAGTTCCGTGGGGCTGGGGAGGTCTCACAGTCACAGTGGAAGGTAAAAGGCATGTCTTACATGGCAGCGGGCAAGACAGAATGAGAACGAAGTGAATGGGGTTTCCTCTTATAAAACCATCAGATCAATGAGTCCCTCCCACAAGACGTGAGAATTATGGGAACTACAATTCAAGATGAGATTTGGGTGGGGACATGGCCAAACCATATCAGGGTGTGTGTGTGTGTGTGTGTGTGTGTGTGTGTGTATCTCCATCCCAAGAAAGCAAGTACATAGTGTGTTGAGTTCATTGCTGGACCTAAGCCCCCAGAATAGAACTCAGTAAATACAAGATTTTCAAAATATTCATTGAACTAAAGGAAAGAAGGAAAGAAGAGAGAAAGGAGGGAAGGAAGGAGGAAGGAAAGGGGTCCTAGATTCCGGTTTCACAGATGCAAAAGGTGATGATAAGAGGGCAAGGACCTTGCCTACATCTTCCTGTTCTTCGTCGTACATGATCTTCTTACCTCCTTGCTTAGATGAAAACATGACTGTCTACAGAGAAGGCTGTGCCTGTGCTCCCCCACCTCCCTTGCTTTATCTCCAGGTGTACATGGACACACCCGTATTACAATGATTGCTCTTCCTTCCTGGAACCACTTGCTCTGTATGTCTGAAGGTTACACCATCCACTGTATCCTCTCTCATCCCCCTTGTGTTAATGCGATCTCGATCATCAAGACCTCTCTCTCTACATGACAGTCTTCCTCCCCTTCCCATCTTTATTCCATTAGCATCACTGGCTTCCATTAGGAATGCAGTGTCAACAGATTCTCAAACCTCAGAAGCCATGGTCTGATGATGCTTTAATAGAGTAAAAACTAGAAAACTTAATTAAGGAGAGGGTAGATATCACACCTGATTTACTATGCAATCTGGGCCTTGTATGCGCAATCCTGGCTACCAATAAGGTGTGTTATGAGCTGTGTAATATTGGTATCAAAGAGCAGAAATCTGAAAATTTGAGAAGCAAGTAAAGCATTATACAGTTTTAAAATACTATTATAATTCCTAGAATATCAAATGGGCTATGCAAACTATAAATCCAAAAAGGTGTGCTACATTGGGATATAATATTACAGAAAGAACTAGCAAGTTTATTTTGAAGTTTATGTTTCTATTGTTTTTCTTTGAATTTAGGTTACTGAAAGGCTTTAACTAAAGTAACAGAAAAGTTGAGTGACATGTCACTATCCCTTCCTATCATTGGTTTATAACAGTGAATAATCACGTGATTATCCCAGCAGTGAAGGTTCTTCACAATGGCACACAATGTAGATTGTTATTTCTCACTCCTGCTGAAATCAGGCACAATCATGTCACTTAATTTGACCAATTAAAATGCAGAGAACTTTTATCAGTCACTTCAATAATGAAGGTTTGACGGTCAATGAATAATGTGTCTTGCTCACTTCACCTTGTTTGCTTCTTACATATTTGAATGATGCTTCCACATGCTGGAGTCATAAATAACTAGAGTAAGAGGATGTCCCTATTGGCCTGGGGGTGAAAATAAAGGGAATTTGTTTTCATAAGTCACTGGGTTGAGGGGTTGGGTTTATTTGTTGCTGCAGCATAAACTGGCCTACCCTGACTACTACAAGGGTTGTCAGGTAAGATCAGGAAAGAGAAATAGGGCAAACACTGGGATTTCGGTATAGATTGAAAATTTTGAAATGTAGAATAATTGGATAGTAAAATATAAACACTATATTCATGTTTAAGAGAAAGAGAACAAACTTTAGAAAATTTAGTAAACAAAATTTTAAAAAGCTATACAACAAAGAGAGCTTTGAGGCATGAGATGGGACCCAGTATTTAACACTGATATATGAGAATCTGAAAGGTAAAGAGAAGCAAATACCTATATTTTTGTCAAGTTCACTAGGTTGCTTGCAAGATTTTCCTGGATTGGAGAAGGCAGTAAGCTGTTATTTCTCTTGGTTTGTCTTAGATTGAGTAGAAAATCAATCAATCAAAAACTATGACACCATGTTGAGTGTTTCTGTGTTTCCAGCCCTGAGAACACTATTACTACTAAATGAAGTGATCTGAATTGTGAATTATTATGACTAGGACTGGTACTATCTAGTCTAGTATACTATATAGCTACATACATTGGGACTAAGGAGATACTATGACCTTACTTGAACAAAAGGTTATGGAATGCAAATGCACCAATGTAGTGTTGGGAAAGATATTAACAGGCGCATTAAAAAATGTAAATCTTAAATGGGAAAGACATGGGGGGGGAATATTTTTAAAAGCAGCACTTTTATGATAGTTGTATTAGTCTGTTCTCATGCTGCTAATAAAGATATATCTGAGATGGGTAATTTATAAAGGAAAGAGGTTTAATTGACTCACAGTTCCACATGGCTGAGGAGGCCTCACAATCATGGCTGAAGGTGAATGAGGAGCAAAGTCACATCTTACATGGTGGCAGGCAAGAGAGAGCATGTGCAGGGGAACTTCCCTTTTATTAAACCGTCAGTTCTCAGGAGACTTACTCACTATCACGAGAACAGCATGGGAAAAACCCACCCCCATGATTCAGGGTCCCTCCCACGACACATGGGAATTATGGGAGCTCCAATTCAAGATAAGATTTGGGTGGGGACACAGCCGAACCATATCAATAATCAAAAAGATTACTTGCTTAAGAGAGCACATGCTTGAATGGGCCCCTGAGATAAAATCCTACACAGCTACTTCCTACATGAATAACTTTACACATCCTTGACAAATTATTTAAATTCTCTGTATTTCAGTTTTTTTTTTCATTTTTTTAAATTAGAAGAATGTCCACCTGAAATAGAGTAATTCTCAATATATATTAGCTATGTTTATTGAAATAATCTTTCTCAAGGCTTTATGTGCTCTCAGAAGTTTGGGTTCTTGAAGCCTGATCAACTTGCTGTAAGTGCCTGTGAGATAATGTATGGGTGAGTACTAGAAAGAGAGAAAGTCCAGACACATGAAAGCTATGGTTTTCATAAATGTGGAGGTTGACGGATCTAAACCCATTGCCTGGCAGCACATCAATGGAAGATCGAGATTTAAAGCACTTGTCAACGAGTTCTTTAGTTATATTGCGGAATACCCAAAGGAGTCATGGCTTCCACAAACCAGGCAGCCACCTGCAGGCACCACCCATCAATCCCCCTACTTCTCCTCTCCTGCCCTGCCTCCCACTGGGGCACGCCTCAGTGCTTCTATCTGCTGAAACAGCTCGCTGATTAAGCCAATGAAACCAGCTCTGGTGTTCCCATGCCATGGAGTCCAGAAGGCATTTGCACAGCCTGGTTCTTTTTGGCAAATGTGCTTTTCATTATAATCACTATTTTCTGTATTGTTCCTTAGTTCTAAAATAATTTAATAAAAGAGATCAAAATTCAATTTTCAAATGTTATTAAATTTAATTAAATATTTTACATATTAACTAAAATCTGCACCCACCAAACAGAAATCTTACATCTCACAATTTACACAGTGCTTCACTGTAGTGAACGTTAAGCATAAATGAAACCAGCAAGCAGTCACTAAGGACAGCATTAGGGCTGGCGTGGTGGCTCACGCCTATAATCCCAGCACTTTGGGAGGCCGAGGCAGGCGGATCACCTGAGGTCAGGAATTTGAGACCAGCCTGGCCAATATGGAGAAATCCCATCTCTACTAAAACAATACAAAAATTAGCCAGGCATGGTGTCAGGCACCTGTAACCCCAGCTACTCGGGAGGCCAAGGCAGGAGATTCGTCTGAACCCCGGAGGCGGAGGTTGCAGTGAGCCGAGGTTGCATCACTGCACTCCAGCCTGGGAGACAATGTGAGACTCCATCAAAATAAATAAATGAATAAATAAATAAATAAGATAAAAAAGATAGCATTGCTCATGATCTCATTTCTTTGTCTTTTTCTTTGCAGTCTCTGTGCTCTCAACTTCACCTTGAATCCTCGGCGTTATGCGGCACATGGGACGGGTACATGAACCGCACCCAGAGCAAGCTTGATGATTTTGAATCTTCACAAACTCACTCTTGAAACCCTTAACAGGTGTCTGAGCCCATTGATATCAGGACCCGACTCTCCAAGAATTCTAAGAATTTAACCTCCTTAGAGAATATCATGTTTATTTAAAGAAAAGTAATTTGAAAGATGCACTAATTTGAAGCAAACCTGTGTTGTGACTGTATGTGTACTTCAAAAGCAGCAGCAGCAGCAGCGGTTGTGTACAATTTGAAGAAGATAGGTAGTTTTATGTTGGTTTTGTTTTGAGACTGCTTTATCACTGATGATGTTTACAAAGTCTGATACATTGTAATAGAAACCAGCGACTGACATTGGGTCAGTGTCATTGCTTTTACATTTCCGCAGACAATGAACAGCCCATGGCCAGCCCCTCAGGACAGACCACTCCCACTGCCTGGACTGGTACATGCCTGCTCCTAAGTATCCTTTCTGCAGGGCTGCAGCCCCTGTCTGAATTCCCTGCTGAAGGATGGAGAACTATTTTCTAGTTTACTTAATGCCTCATTTGATCCTCCTGGCGTGAACAGTTTGGCAAATGCCTAGAGCCTCTGAAAATATCTCTTGAATATTTGCAATAGCTTCCGACTTCTACTGGCTCGCCCATGTTACCCAGGTCACCAGAATGTGGTAGAAAACTGAGGTTACACTATCCTAATCTGCCTCCATTTTATTTCTGAATCTATGTGACTACAAAATCTCTCCTGTTCTACAGTTACAGACACAAGTTGCGATGCATAAATGTAGAGAAATGTACTGATTTGTGTGTGTGTGTGCATGTGTGTGTTGGGTTGGGGGCTCAGATGGAGGTGGACGGGAGATTGCAGTGCACCAGAAATGGCCCCCTTGACATCTCCATGACCATGCCATTCCACAGGATATGGGAGAAATGTCTCTAATGCCTGCATGTATATTTCTATACATGCATCCATAAAAACTTAGTTGTTTGCTTTCACTCCAAGATGCCAAACATCTGGGTATATAAAAAAAAAATGACGAGAATAAAAACAAATGAAAAACAATGAGTTTAATCACAGCTTCATTGTCATCTATGTATGAATCAGAGCAGCTGTCGGGGCTGTGATAAGAATGTGACTTTGCTACCAAGATAGACACAATGTCCTTCTCCTCCTCATTCCTCACTCAGTCTTAGCTTTCTCTGGTTGTTATTCAGCTTCAAAATCCTCAGTCTAGGCATCATTCATTGCAGTTTTAGAATTTTCAAAGAAAAGCCTTCTGGAAAATTTTTTCACTAATTTATTTTTAGCCAGAGAGAAGCAGGTGATAACCTTTAAAAATAAGTAAATGGAACTGCTAGAAACACACACACACACACACACAAACACACACACACACACACAGAGGAAATAAATTATTTTGTTCTCTTTTTTCTTTGTTTTACCATTTTCCTGAAACTGTAGCATTTTTTTCTGTGATTTATTTTGTCTTGTTAAACATCATAAGACGACATCACACCGTATATGTAGAAGAGGAACAGAGTCTCTCATTATGCCTGGGGCACCTGAGATTGTCTCAGTTGTGCTCAGGAGACCAAAGGACTGTCTACCTGAGAAACACTATAAAAGACTAATAGTCTGAACCATAGTTCAAAATGTGTTTTAGTGAAGACATTTTAATTAAATTTCTTTTTTTTTTGAGATGCAGTCTTGCTCTGTCACCCAGGCTGGAATGCAATGGCACGATCTCTGCTCACTGCAACCTCCCCGTCTTGGGTTCAAGCGATTCTCCTGCCTCAGCCTCTGGAGTAGCTGGGTTTATAGGCACATGCCACCACACCCAGCTAATTTTTTTGTATTTTTAGTAGAGTCAGGGTTTCACTGTGTTGGTCAGACTGGTCTTGAACTTCTGACCTCGTGATCCTCCTGCCCTGGCCTCCCAAAGCGCTGGAATTACAGATATGAGCCACTGCAGCCAGCCTAATTTTCTTAAAATGACATTATTCAGAGCCAATATGTGCATGCCTCTTAAAAAATCTTAGATATCTTTCTGTCTTGAAAAGTAGTAGATAGGGTGAAACAAATAGTAACTGGGTGTCTTCCTTTGAATAATTTCATAATTATTTCATTTAATTCTCACTATATTCCCATTATCTTGATGTGTATGTTCATGTTATATAGTTGGGGGGAAACTGAAGTTCAGAAAAGTGAGAGGATAAGGCCTAAACCACACCACTTGATAGCTAATCTTGGTGTCAATGAGCTGTAAAAAGATACAGATAGACTGTCGAAGGCTTCTAGTCAAAGGATAGATAACATTTTCCTGTTGTAGGGGAAAATGCTCTATGGAAGGGATGGTTATTTAGTCTTAACTCAGAAAGCTTAGAGGGGCTTGGTCAGAAATGTGGGGAAGAAGATTTTCTAGTGAAGAAAATAGCATGAGGGGAAGAGGGAAAAAAAATTATATGATCCATCCTTCTGGTTCATTTTCCTCCCTCCTATAGAACCCTTCACTCCCTCTTCAAGAGTTACAACCTCAAATCTCATTCGGTGAATTCATCCAATCTGAGTCCAGGATCTCCTGGTGAAATGCAGTGCCCTCTATCCGATTTGGATATGACTCCCCTGCTTCTCAGCCTATGAACAGAATAATACAAGTTGTCCACCTCCAGACTCCTACTTGATACATGATGGCAGAACCCAAAAAGGAACCCCATAGTTGGCATTTGCCTTCAAATTAGGGAAAATAGGAAACATACAGCAGTGGATGTTCTGTGGAATTTCTAAAGTACCTTGTGGAAGGACAATGGAATGGTCCAGTTTTCCTGTGTCCTGGGGAGATTCATTCATTAGACTCTGGTCTTTCTCAAAGAAAAACTGGTCTGTCTATTGTTCCATTTGGTTCTTAGCTCTGAGAATACATTTTCTTTGTTGGCCACGTCTGAAATGGATTTTAAGGAATATGCCTTCTTCGGGAAACTTACAGTCTATAGAGTCTGCTTTCTGCTTCTGGGAGGTTTGCAATCTGAAATTATTTTACCATTTGGAAAATCAAAAGCCTTTTAAATCCTTGCATGGGTTTTGCTTGAAAACACAGGTCTTTCAAATACACGGTACGCTTGTGATCCCCTTGCTAGCTATCAGTCCAATGCTTAGTTAACCACAATCAAAGTGGGCATGATTACTGGGCACGGTTCCCAAACTTGGCTATTTGTTTTGTTTTAGATATTTTAAAATCTTGTTTTCTCTCAAATTAATGGCAGTAACCTTGAGAACACCAGGAGGAACACGTGAGAAGGTCGCACTTTAATCACATCCATGCCCTGAGTCACTTTGTTTAACAGAGAAGTTTTGCCAGAGTTTTGTCACTCACGTCCTTTTAAGACACCATCTCTTCGACTCGAGAAACAGTCAGGCTTTCTAATTCAACAAGGTCCTGAGTGTCTGGATTTTCTTTACTTAGCTTTGCATCAGCTTATAAATTACCTGGTTTTTGTTTTTTCCCCGATATTGACCATGAATATTCTGTTTTCCAACCACAAGCTCAACAGTTATATGATATGATTCTCAAGTTAACAGGGCCTATGTGCTTACCACATATTTTGCTAGTTTATGTCATGCATTGACATTTTCCCAGCCTCTGATGTTACTGTCCTTTCTGTCTACTGTGGTGACTGCTGAGACTGAAACTGTTAGAATTTTGTTTTTGCCACCTTGTAATTCAAGATAGCTTTCTCTATTGTCTTAATACTAGCTACTGTGACAAACACACATACATCAATGATTTAAAAAAATAAAAATGTATTTGATGCTCCTGTCACAGCCTGTCTAATTGAATACTGGTGAGTGGTCTTCCACGTAGTTATTTAGAGATCCTGAGTCCTTCTACTTTATCTTGTGTCTTGTTAAAATCCTCCATGGGGTTTTGCATCCAGCCAGCCAAAGAGCTGAAGGAGAGGGATCAGGGAATTCCCTGGAGAGTTTTGTGGTGTACATCCTGCCTGTCCATGCACACTGGCCAGACCTCCTCATACTATCCCATGAGAATGCAAGAGTTCTGGCAAACGTAGTCTTCCTATCTGTTGAGGACAAAAGGAAATAATTTGATGAGCAGACAATATTGGCTCTGCCAAACGAGGAGTCTAGGGTATCATCAAAGCTTCAAATGGAAGGGACTGGGTATTGCAGAGACTACTACTACTTATCCATATGTGGGTTTTTCTCCTCCTCCCTAAGCACACAGGTAGACTACACTTACCAGCCTCCTTGAGATAAGTTTTGTACCATAAAACTGAGATTGAGCTTTGTGCTGAAAATGGCACAATCTATGTGCTGAAAATGGGTTTGAAAATGACTGCAGGGAGTAGAATGCACCGCCACAGGAGTTTTTAAAATGTTGTATTCAACCACTGACGTTTTAATACATTGATAAACATATCCATTATAAGAACGAGGCTGGAGCGGGCGCGGTGGCTCTCGCCTATAGTCCCAGCACTTTGGGAGGCCGAGGTGGGCTGATCATCTGAGGTCAGAGTTTGAGACCAGCCTGGCCAACGTAATGAAACCCCAACTCTACTAAAAATACAAAAATTAGCGGGGTGTGGTGTTGGGTGCCTATAATCCCAGCTACTCGTGAGGCCAAGGCAGAGAATTGCTTGAACCAGGGTGGGGGAGGTTGCAGTGAGCCGAGATCATGCCATTGCACTCCAGCCTGGGTGACACAGCAAGATCTGTCTCAAAAAAAAAAAAAAAAAAAGAAGAAGAAGAATGAATGAGACTGGTCCTATCAATAATGATGGGCACATCAAGTACATGAATTTTGCATCCTGGTTAAAAGACTGAAATTTGGAGTCAAATATAGATTTGCTTCTCAGTCCTAAGTTTGAAGAACTAACAACTATCAAACCACTGCTATGTGTCAGGAACTTTAAGTGTTAAAACTCTTTTTTAAAGTCTAGATTATTAAATATTTTATTATTTAAGTGAAGAAATTGAGTTAAATAAATTTCCTGAGAAAAAAGATAATAATGAGTGAAGCCACATTTCACCATTTGATTCTTCATTTGTGTTTTTTTTCTTGTTACTGTCTTATTCTATTTCCCAATACCTTCTGTTTTTTGATATTTTGTTTTATAAATTAAGTTCTCAATACATACTGTAGATTAAGTTATTGGCCATCATCCTTTTTATTATTTTTTCTTTTTTCTTTTTTTTTTTTGAGGCAGAGCCTCACCGTCACACAGACTGGAGTGTAGTGGTGTGATCCCAGCTCACTGCAACCTCTGGGTTCAAGTGGTTCTCCTGCCTTAGCCTCCCAAGTAGCTGGGACTATAGGTGTCCACCACTACGCCCAGCTAATTTTTTTTTTTTTTTTTTTTGCATTTTTAGTAGAGACGGGGTTTTACCATGTTGGCCAGGATGGTCTCGATCTCCTAACCTTGTAATTCACCCGCCTCAGCCTCCCAAAGTGCTGGGATTACAGGCATGAGCCACCGCGCCTGGCCTGGTCACCATTCTTAACTCTCCTATAATATGAAGCATTATATATCCACCTCCTTACCATGGTCTGGTAGCAGGTGAAGGCTACTTCCTTTGTCTGTGGCTTTGAACTTGGCCAGTGGGTCATTGCAAACATGATGCAAGCGGGGGCTTCAAATGTGTTTGTGTGATTTCACCTGCCGCTTTGTACTTCTGTCATTGCCATGAAAAAGTTATGCAACATTTTCCCTTCAGCCCAGAAGAATAAGAGAAGTGGGCCAGACCTGGTTCCAATTCACAGCCTGGAGATGTGTTCAGTTAGACCAGCCAACCCCTGCTGACTCACAAATAGGAAAGCAGAAATAACCTTTGTTTTTTTTTTTAAAAAAAACCTTTGTAAGTCACTGGATTTTATACTATGATTTTTCCAAATACAGAGATGTTATCTCTCTACTTTTTTTATCCTCCAAAACAACATCTGCTCAAGAGCAAACCTTTTATTTTTTTCCATCTAGACTGCCTTTGCCTTTCACCAAATATTTACCCAGTGCCTAGAAGGCATCATGGATTGTATCAGCTGCAATGAACACAGGAATGAATGTGGACATGAGGATGAGTTGTTGTTGCTGTTGTTTCTGAGATTATCAGTAGACTGTGATGACTTTACATCACCGGATGTGTGCTTAGCAAAGTTTTGCCTTCCTCCCTTTTCAATGCCAAATCCACTCACTATGAAGGGCCATCTGTAGCATTTTAGAAAGAGCCTTGAGAAATTTACTTATAATGGCTTAAATCTTCAGACTGCCTTTACTGTAACTCGGGGGGAGAGAGAGAGAGAGAGACAGAGAGAGAGAGAGAGGTATCAGTGATCTCTCTGGAGAGTTTTGTGGTGTACATCATGTTCACCAGCCAGACTTTGTCATATGATCCCAAGAAAATGTAAGAGTTCTGGGAAACGTAGTCTTCCTGTTTGTTAAGGACAAAAAAATGAAATAATCTGATGGTCATACAATATTGGCTCTGCCAAATGAGGCGTCAAAGCTTCAAACTGAAGGGACTGGGTATGGCAGAGACTGATACTATTTATCAATATGTGTTTTTTTTCCCTCCTCTTTCCTAAGCACGCAGGAAGACTACAATTACCAGCCCTCTTCAGATAGTTTTGTGCCATAAAACTATGTTCTCTCCTTAGGAGGGGACCAGGGCAAAGCTCATGGTGCAGTACACCCCTCAGAGAAGCACACTGATATTGCTGACAGAGATGTGCTAATACCTGGTGAATCAGAACAGAAAGTTGGCACACATCTCAGCTCTGAACGTGAACGAGCGTAATTGCGATTCACTGGTGCATGAACATATATATTAGAATGTAGATGGACTGAAAAATTGGGTTGATACTTACATCTTAACTTACCACCAAGTCAAGTTGACGAAAGAGAAAATATATTTTCTTGAGGCAATTGTTTAATCAGTATCTCTGGGCTTCCAATTCTGAGTCCCCATGCCTAAGCTGCTACCAGGTTCCCACCAGCAGTTCTGTTCCTTTTTAGCAGAGGGAGTTCATATTTATCTACTCTGATGCTTACTTTCCTCATACACAGGAAAGACCTGTCAAATAATTAAGTATCTCTATTAAAACATTTACCTTATTGTGTTTTATTTTGCCTATTTTCCTCCAGGGAGAATTCACACACCACACACACACACACACACACACACACACACTACTATTTCTCATTGTTTCATAAGCAAAAAACATTTTGCCTCTGATGTTAAAGCTTGAAGTAGATGATTTTGAAAATAAATGTATGAGTAGAAGATTGTCTTGCAAAGAGTCATGAGATGGATAAGGTTTGTGAGAGTAACATTTATTTCCAAAAGAAGCTTTCATTTTTAACTTCTATTGAAGTTGATTTACTTCTGAATACATTGAATGATAAGCAATATTCATGTAAAGTAAATAAATAAATAAATGTTTTCAAACACAATTGTGAAGTAAGACACTAATACGAAAATAAGCTGGAACTAATACAAGCTATGTTTCTTTTCTCCCCATTATGCCCTAAAACTACAAACTAAATTACACAGTACTCTTTAATCTCTGAAATTGTCCAAATTGAGGTAAACAATTCAGAAAGCCTCATGCATAATTTATTCAGGAGTTCACAGTGTAGTGTATTTGCCCTAATTCAATAACATCACACTATTATAATTTGACTTTTAATATGTTATGGTTATTTATTAAATTTTTAATTAGTCTCAAATTTGCTTTCTGCAGATTCAAAATTCCATTTTAATAAAAGAACTGGACAAAAGGAACTATTTTAAATCTCTGTTGGCTTTTTGAAAGTCTTTGGGAATGGCACTGAATGACACCATTTCCCTGCACATACACACACTCCCATATGTGCCAAGGCCAAAGACGGCATGAAGGCTGATGTCCAAATGAGAGGAAGACTCCTGCAAAATTTGAGGAGAGCTCTCTGGTCAAAATTCTGTTCTAGGAATAATTGTGTACTTCATAGGAAATGCTCAGGCTTTTACTGAATACATTGGGAAATCTTTTTCTTTATTTTTTCTGCAAATAAGTTGGAATTTCACAGCAGGAAACAAGACAAAGCGGGAGCTTTGTATCATAAACATATAATGTCAACAAATAGGGTAATTCAAAAGCATATCGTTATAGTACCCATTACAAACCCTGCATTATGAATTCAACATTTTCCTTTTCTACTTCATACATTGGTGATGTCAGTTTATAAATAAAAGTATGACTGGGCATGGTGGTTCATATGTCTAATCCCAGCACTTTGGGAGGCTGAGGTGGGTGGATCACTTGAGGTCAAGAGTTCGAAACCAGCCTGGCCAATGTGGTGAAACCCCTTCTCTACTAAAAATACAAAACTTATCCAGGTGTGGTGGTATGCCCCTGTAGTCTCAGCTACTCAGGAGGCTGAGGCTGGAGAATCGCTTGAACCCAGGAGGCGGTGGTTACAGCAAGCTGAGATCACACCACTGCACTCCAGCCTGGGTGACAGAACGAGACTCTGTCTCCAAAAAAAAAAAAAAAAAAAGGAAGTAAATTTATGAAGAGTCAACCTAGCACCTGGCAGGAAGCTAGCAGAGTTCTTTTTTGTTGCTATAAAAAGAAAATAGTTCATTTTTTTTGCTATAACAGAACACCAGTGACTGGATAATGTGTAAATAAAATTAGTTTGCTTCTCATAGTTCTGGAGGATGAGAAGTCCAAGGCCAAGGGTCCTGCATCTTGTATGGGCCTTTTTGCTGAGTCATCCCATGGGGGACAGCAAACAGGGACATGCAAGAGAGAGAGGGAGAGAGACAGAGACAGAGAGTGTGTGTGTGTGTGTAATGGGGCTGAATTCATTCTTTTATCAGGAAATCACTCTCATAATAGCTAGATGATATAGGTTGAGTATTTGTTCCCACCCTAATCTCATATTGAACTGTCATCATCAGTTCTGGAGGTGATGTTTGGTGGGAGGTGGTGTTTGAGTCACGGAGGTGGAATCCCTAATGGCTTGGTACTGTCTTTGCAATACTGAGTGAGTTCCCGCAAGATCTTGTTGTTTGAATGTTTGTGACATTTTTATAGACTCCCCATCCCAACAACTTTGTCCTGCTCCTGCTTTCGTTACGTGATGTGCCTGCTCCCTTTTCACCTTTTGCCATGATTATAAGCTTTCTATGGACTCCCTAGAAGCTGAGTAGATGCCAGCACCAGGCTTCCTGTAAAGCCTTCAGAACCATGAGCCAATTAAACCTATTTTTTTTTAATGAATTACCGAGTCTCAGGTATTTCTTTATGGCAATGCAAGAACAGACTAATACACGAACTTACTCTCATGATACAGACATTAATCCATTCATGAGGGAAGAGAAATTATTATCTAATCACCTCTTGAAGTTCCCACCTTTCAATATTGTTGAATTGGGGACTAAGCTTGCAATATGTGAACTGTGGGGAACATATTCAAATTACAGCATACAGATTTGCTGAATGACCCTAGAAAACATTTACTAAGTTTTTAGGAAAGAAACCAAAAATACACGTATACGTTTTATTTCAAAAGGTCTATTGCTTTAACTTCCATCTTTAAAAACACAGCATCACCAACCCATGCAATTATAACTCCTTTAGGGCTTACTCGGAGATTTGTTTGCTCTCTGATAACCTTCTATCCCCTACCCAGGTAATTCCATATCCACATGAAAGAACTTCCTATCATTCCACCTCTCGTGCGTATTTGCCTAAAATTCTCTCCTCCTTATTTCTGGAACTGAAGGAAAAACAACCAAACATCTAGAGCTTGTTTTTGAGTCCCTTGGTAGAATCAAACAAGTTGACATCTGTGTGATCACAATACTTTGCATATCTATCGCTGGTAGTAGTTTCCATATCGTGTCATGGTCATTCACATAAAAGGATAAATGCATCATTAAATGTTGAGCTCCTTCAAGATTAGAGATATCCACACTTGTATCAGCAATGCACAATACAGCACTTTAACATAGTAGTTACTTGGTAAATAGCAGTTGAGTTGAAATTTAATGTGGATAAGTGTATATACAAAGATACATAAAATTACAACATAAGATTCAGAAGCAGGCATTTGAACTTACATACTAAAACATACAAACTCAAAGGAAATGTACATGAAGACTATATAAAGTAGGCAAAAACAGATGAGTCAAAACTTGGAGAAGTGACCTCCTGGGGTGAGGTTCTGTAATTTTTTGTACCTATTTGCTTTCTAAAAAAAATTTCTCTCAACTTTGCTCCAATGATCAACCCCCAGTCGGAGAGAAAAGGCACCACTGTGCTGGTTAAAACAAAAAGAGGAATCACCTATATCTGGCCAGAGGAAAGAGGAAAACTGGAGCACGTGGGGAAAATTTGAGATTATTGATAACTATAGACATACGTCTGCTAAATCCACAAATGAACCAAAATTGCAGGCTTATTTCTGAGCTATGCATGTGTAAGAGAGACCCAAACCAGTATAACAGAGGTTTGGCAAGCTGAACTGAGATTTGGACAGCTGCTCAGTCTCCAACTTACTCCAGGATTACGTATGCAGGGAAGACACCCAAACCAATGTACCAAAGCTTAGAAAGCAGAAGTAAAATCAAAAGTAAACACCTGTGTCTCACACCATTCCCTGAACTATGCAGGCATAAATCAAACCCAAAGCCGCATAGTAGAGTTAGAGATATGACTGAGGTTTGAGCCATCACAAAAAGAAGATGAGATGGAATTCCCAGTCTGAACCTATCTGGGCTGATTGCCTGCTAGAACAAAACATTAACATCCTCTATGTGATTATAATACTACCTACTGTTCTCACCATGTGACATTCACAATACCCATGTTCAAATTCAAAATTACTTATATACAAAAAATAGGCTAGGTATGGTGGCTTATGCCTGTAATCCAAGCAGTTTGGGAGGCCGAGGCAGGCAGATTGCTTGAGCCCAGGAGTTTGAGACCAGTCTGGTTAACGTGTTGAAACCCTGTCTCTACACAAAATACAAAAATTAGCCAGGCATGGTGATGTATGCCTGTGGTCCAGGCTACTTGGGAGGCTGAGGTGGAAGAATTGCTTGAGTCCAGGAGGTTGAGGCTGCAGTGAGCCAAGATTGCACCACTGCCTGGGCAACAGAGCAAAACCCTATCTCTCACACACACACACACACACACACACACGTATATATATGTATTATATATACACATACATATATACACACATACATACACACAGACACACACATACACCTTAAATAAATAAATAAAAATAACAAATTTTCAAGTGGAAAAGCAATCCATAATCAATTGATGCTAGCCTCAATATGACTCAGGTATTAAAATAATTATAAAAACAGAAGAACTTTAAGCCAGCTATTGAAACCATATCCTATGAGGTACAGAGCTATGCATTCAAATTCATATGAAAGAGGCCAGGAGTCAAGAGATATATTTTTTAAGTGAAAATTTTGAGCACAGAAATACAGAATTTAAAAGAAAAGTTTACTAAATGAGCTCAATAGCAGAATCGATAATAGAAGAGAAAGCCAGTCAATTTGAAGATAGATCAATAGGCATTATCCATTCTAAATAATAGACAAAAATATTGGGGAAGAAACAGATCTAAAAATTCTGCGGGAAATTTTAAAAATGTCTAATATACATACCTTTGGGGTAACAGAAACGGAGAAAACATAGTAGCTCTGAAAAACATTTAGAGAAAGAATCACCAAAAATTTTACATTTATAGTTTTAAAAAAGCTCAGTAAATCTCAACACAATAAACTCAAAGTTAATCATTTTTATATACAACATATTAAACTGCTAAACATCAAATGTAAGTATAAAATGTTGAAATAGCTAGAACAAAAGACAAATCATGTATTACACACAGGAGATACTGACTTGAATAATTGTGAATTTCTCATCAGAAATATGGAGGCCAGAAGAAAATGAAACAGCTAAAAGAATCAAAGAAAGCCATGTTACAACAGAATTCTACATTCAGCAACAATATTTTCCAGAATGACAGTGAAAAATAGACCCTCTCAGATGAAGGCAAACTAATGAGGTTTGTAGGTGTATGCTTGAGTGTGTGCATATGGAAGATTTACACACATTTCTACAAAGGTTTTCAGAAAATATAGCAAGAGTGATCATTACTTAACTGTTTTAAAAGACCTGCACAACTCTAATACCAAATCTGACAAAGGCATTCAAAAAAGACAATTACAGACCCACATTTTTTACATTTATAGGCACAAAACAAAATATTACCAAATAGAACCTAATAATATATATTAAAAATTTAATATATCATGATCAAATGGAATTTAACCTAGGATTGTGTGATTACTTTAATGTTAACGAAAATTCAGTCAATAAAATTTACCATATTCAGAGAATAAAAGATTCTTTTAAATAGGTACATAAAGAACATTAGACAGGATTTAACACTCACCTAAAGTAGAAATAGTAAGGAACTTCCTCAAATTTTAAAAAAAGCATACAAGGAAAATTGGCAGCAAACCTTATGGTGAGAGATAATTGTTTCTCTCTGATTTCAAAAATAAGGCAACTGAACTGTTTCCTCTCGTTTGGGGAAAAAAACCTCTTCTATTCAACCTTGCACTGGTAGTCTTAGAGATTTCAATGAGTTAAGATAAAGAAAAGGCGTAAAGATTTTAAAGGAAGAAGCCAAATGGTCTTTATTTGCAGAAGAGATGATTGTTTACGTCGAAAATCCCAAGGAATCTAAAATTAAAATAAAATAAAAACCAAACAAAACACGAAACCAAAACCCTACTCAACATTATTCATGAATTTAGATACACAAGGCTAATAATTCAAAATTGATTCCATTCTTACAGAGTAGCAGGAAAGAATTGGAAATTAAAATACTAGCAATTAAACTGTCCCAGTCAGTATGGAAGATGGAGTGACTGACTCTTTAAGTGAATTAATTTATTTTCAAAGAATTATTTGTTCATTAACATACTTTTAAAACATATTTTGTTTTTAAGAGGATCAGATACTTAAAGAAATGACTGAATTTTGATATTTGAAAAGATACACATCTGCATCCTCTTTATGTTATTAAGAAAATCTCTGTATTAAAAATGCCACTATAGCATATTAGAATATTAGCATGTGCTTAATCCTGCACCCATTTTGAATCTTGTACTATTAAACACACTTGACTAAGTCTCAGGAAACCTTAGCTACAGGTCTGATTCTGAAATAAATCCACTGTGTGCCCTTACGATGGTATTTTATTGATCCTGGCTTAAATTTTCTTAGTGAAAATATGCACACTTGGAAAATATATGCTTTAAAAAGTTTTTTAATATTTCACAATTAAAATATTTTCACATTATAATTCTTGTAATTTTTGTTTCAAAAATTGATGTATTGCAGAACTGTAAATTGTAAAATGTGAATGTATGGCTTTTTTTTTTTTCATTTCTTGATGTCCAATTCACATTCTCTTCTTTGACAGTCTCATTAAGACTTTACTCTGTATCATCCCCAATAATTTCCTTACAAGCATACACATGCTTGTAAGGAAACTATTTAAAATCCTTCAAAATGCTCTATCATTTGTTTTTCTCAGTGAACATCTAGACTTCAGTATTTATTTCTAACAGTGATAAATGTACTAAAAATGGCTCACTTAAACTAATACATTAATATCCTTGATTTTATTTCTATCCACATTCTACCTATCTTTGAAGCTCTCATTCAAGTGAGAATCAAACTTACATGTGAATATATGAATAAATCAATAACCTCAAATCGTATTCAATCCAGACCGATTAGGTATGTGTTTTTGTTGAAAATGTTAGACATCTATGATAATGTATTTAAATCAAACCTTTGTGTCTGTATTGATCTTCTTCCTTCTAGCTGATGAGTCTTTTTCTTGCCTTTGAAAACAATGATATTTCAATTTGGTTTTGTTTCAGTTTTTGTTTCCTGGGTTTTTGTTGTTTTTAACAGTAGCCTTGTCACTTTTCTGGAAGACTTAAAGAATATGGGAAATGAATCTGAAATTTAAAACAAGGGCCACACTTAAGAAACATACCTGAGTTTCAGCTAATACAGGGATGCTTTAAGAGCTTATTCACGTGCCATTGCCTAGTATCCTCTGGACACTTCAGTATATTTCTTGAAGATCAAATCCTCACTCTACTCCTTAATGTACTCTTCTAAACCAGGTTTTTATAGTAGATTTGCAAAGTACCTTTAATGTCAAACGAACCCCTGTTCTCAACTTCATTATCACAAAAATGCCAGTACTTCTGTAGCAAGGAAATCCAATTATTTATGACTAAGGTATTTGGATGAAAACAACAAAACCAACAACTGTTAGTGGAAATGAGGCCAGCATTTTGTATAATCTCACAGGGGTTCTGATAAGACTGTGTGATTATGGAAAAAGAAAACCAAAAGAGAGAGAGCTTTGCAATGCTTAGACCACAGTCATCCTATTTCTTTTTTTTTTTTTTTTTTTTTTTTTTTTTTTTTTGGCTTTCAAGACCTGCATCAGAGAGGGATTATTCCAAATTGTGCTTTCTTTTGAATTAATCTGCCAGATTTGAAGAAAATGAGGGAAATTAACAAGGAGCAAGATAAGAGGTCAGTAACAGAAGAGAACTCATTTTTAGCGTATTTACTTAGCAGAGGGTTTTGAGCAGACCACAGGGCTTTGAAGTAAGAAGGATAGCTACTGAACAGTGATTTGACCACTTGATATGTCCCTCAGGGAACCCTCACATCTCTCATCAGTGAAATAAGAAAAATAATAGCCACTTCAAGGTGACATTATTGAGGAAATACAACCAATTACTGTATGCAAAGTTGTAATAATATAGAGTAAATGCATGTTCTAGAGGTGTAATAGGTAGTTTTGTCATTGAAAACTACCTAGTATTTTAGAAACAGAAAATACTTTGGAGTAAAATAAATCTATATTAGGATCCTGATCTACATTGGCTGGCTATTTGACCTTGGAGACCTTATTTCATCATTTTGTGCTTCAGTTTTCATGTCTGAAGAAATAACAAGTTTCAGCTTAGAGGTTGTCATGAATTTAATGCAACCGAATGAAATTTCTGGTATACAGTCATCACCATAACCTTCACATAATCCTTTGTGTTTTTAATATCCTTCTTCATTTCTTTATTACGTACAGATAAGTTGAGCTTAATCAACTAGTAAAAGGTCCAGTGCAGTGAATAATTCTCAGAAAGCTCCTCGCTACAAGTAGATCTTATTACTGTGTGAGTGCCAATCCACTTCTGTTTGGGAGGACTAGTTATCCAAACACCCCTTTTCCCCAACTCTTACAAAAGAATGCCCAGAGTACTGACGACCTTACACTCTTCAAGCTCCATGAGCCACGCTACCCTAGTCTGGCTTTCTCTTACTGAAAGTGCCCATAAAGAACCCCCAACATTAACTTATCTATATGATAGAGACTATTTCAGGGACCAATTCCAAGAGAAACAGATCTTCCTAAAAACATTCCTGAGTTATTTATTTGTGAAACTCTCAAAAGGAGGTAAGTCCTTCAACTTTTTCCCTGAAGCTGATGTTAGGAAAAGGGACTATTTATTTTCCAGAGCCTTCCAAGACTAGCTTTGTAAGTAACTGATTTTAACATGCGAGCATCCTATTGTATGCCCCTAAGGTTCTAATTCTATAATAATAAAAATGAACATTTTCAGTGTATTAATCTAAAACTGTAACACACTAAATTTTAAGCTCTTATCTCAACATCTGATAAGGCTTTGAATATTCCCTTTAAATGTCTAGATTCTACTGCTAGATAGATACTCTTCTGGATTTTCTAGCAGATTTCTTCCTCTTCCAACCAAGAACCTGAAAATAACAAATCTTTTATAATTCCACATGACTTTCATACTGAATACGTTCAACACCCTCAAATCATATTTCTTTTTAATCGATACTGGTTATTTCTCCTTTTATGAAAGCCAATTGTAATTGACAATATGATATAATGGGGTAGATACCACACCCAGAAATAACTTGAGTTTTAACTTGAAGCAAAGGCAAACATGGCATATCAATGTATCCTCTTTATACCTTCCATGCTGTCATTTAAAAAATCATGACTTAAGGATACCTTTCTCAGAATCTTGCCTGGATTTACCATAGGCATTTTCCAAACACATGACGTCTTGATTTAAAATGATTTCTAAGGGTATTGTAACTCTCTAAATCTTGTCAGTCCATTATCCACTTCTAAGCTTTTTTTTTTTTTTTTTGACTGCTTGCTTCTAGACGGCAAGATCATAGTTGCAGTATAAATAGCGGGCAAGGATACGTGTGCAAAGATGTGTACACTCAGGATGTGCACTTATTATCTGACAAACTGTGTACAACTTGGCAAAGGAGCCACTAGGTGGGGGTGTTGCCCTGCATTCTAGGGCCAGGAAACTTCCCATGATTATCCATTGCACTATTGTCAGTGCAGAATCGACAAAGCCTTGCCAAACAGGTGCAGGAGTTCTTGTCTAAGCAGGTGAGTTGATCAGTAATTTCCACTCTGATAAGGATCACATATTTTTACAAAGAATATTAGGCATGATAGATATTTGCCTTGCCACACGAAGTACACACATTTTTCCTATGGAAAATATTTCCCCCCAACACTCCCCATCAAGACATATCAGTGATTTATTTTTCATAAAACTTTAGTCTACCTTGTGAAGTGTGGTGTTGGACGCAGATCTCTTGGCCTTTACATTCGCAATCACTTTTATTGTAATCCTAGGTCGGGTATTTTATATGTTTATATGAGTTTCAGTCTTGCCGTAAGTATAGATGAGGGGTTTGGAATGTATTTTTGCTAAGATGGCATGGAAATCTGAGGTGACTGGCCTTTCCGCTGCCATCTGCAGAACCTGCAGTCAGGCTTTAGGCTCTGCTACTGTGCCTCTTTTTGCTGCTGGCCCCATGTGCCAAGCACTGTGTGTGGGGGGAAACTTCTTGCTGACAGAGCCATGGGTCAGTGGGTTTGGCCAGATGCCATCCTCCATAAGGAAGAAATGGCAAGCACAGAGCATTTATTTAAAGTAGTGCTTCCAACACCAATATTATGTTAGGCACATATGTAATTTAAAATTTTCTAGTAGTAATATTTATAAAAAATAGTAAATTAGTTTTAAAATATACTTATGTAAACTAATATATATATAAGTGTTATCATTTCAATATGCATTCAACATAGAAACTTACTAATGAGATAAATCACACACTATTTTTCTTTGTTCTAACCCTTAGACACCCATGTGTGTTTTTAATTTCTAGCATATCTCAATCTGGATGTCATATTTTCACAGGAAATATGTGATCTGATTTTAGACTTCATAAAAGTTGCAATGGCAAAAGTAGATCCATATATCCAAGAAATCACAAATATAATTAAATGTTTTCCAATAACACACTGAGTATTGGTTATTCTTTTAATTTAAATTAAATTAATTCAATTTAAGTAAGACTAAAATTTCAGCTATTCAGATGGACTTGCCACATATCAAATACTCAACAACTAGGAGAGGCTCGAGGCTGCTGTATTTAAGATTTAAGGCACCATGACATGCTGAAAGTAATCTCAGTGGATCTTGCTATAAAAAAAGAAGACAATCATTTTATAACCTCCTAGGGAATTTGCTAAACTGAGAACTATTGTACCATTGGCATAGCTCTTCTCTTAAACATAACTGGACATCTTTTGAAAGCAGATGCCCTACATTTATTAACATTTTATTTTTTCCTGATTCTAGATCAATATATGACACACTACAGGAATTCCATAAATACTTTTTGATTTGAATGAAATAATGAAACTCTTCGCAGATATAACAAGTTCTGTGAAAATTATATAATTCATTATTATTAATATGTTCCTGGTACTTATCAAAAATAATTACTAATTGATTGGTATTGAGCTAAGTAAGGTCTCCTTATGACCCCAGTAATCTCAAGTCAAACAGAATGCTCAGACATGGCCACAGTCAGCTCGTCTCCTATTGCTGAGAGACATTAAAAAAAAGAAAACTGCATTTTATTACACTTATATTCTTCCCCTGACAATTATCGAACTTTACGAATCTCAACCTTATTACATTTGGATAGGAGCCAACTGTCTTCAGGAAATGGTACTAAAAATTAATGATGGTGAATTGCTGAAAAAAAAGTGGTGGAAAGAAGACATATGGTTAATGATGACATATTATTGCAGAAAAATGCAGTAGTTTGCACAAGTTCTGGTGACAGGGATTGGAGTGGGAATGCTGCTAACTCAAGTGGCAATGTTAGGAACCACGCAGGTGCCCTCGAAGCTGCTTTGTGAAACTGCTCTTCCCTTATGATCATATTTGATATGCAACATTACTTCCTGGTTGCTGAGGTTCAGCATGTAATGGGGCTTTGTCATAAATGGAGAGAATTGCAGGGAGAGGCGTCTTTCTCCATTTCCCTTAAATTCAGTCTAGCTGTGTATGAGTGGAGGACAAACATATGGAACATTTGAGCACCCGTATACCGAGCGCACCACCATGGGTGCTGAGATGACTGCGTTATTACATTTCTTGCCCAGAATAGTGAAATCGTTCTAACTGTAGTTCAGAAAATAATGAAATTTGAATGGAAGATATTCTCTTTTTTTGAATACAGAAATGTTGTCCATCCCAATTTTTATCAAAGGAATGCTCCCTCAGCATGCCATATTCAGACACTTTGTTTTCTAGAGTGTGGGTAAAAGGCACTTTAAATTTATTTTGTAAAAAGAAGACAGAAGAAATAGAATTCAGCCCCAGCATATGGAATTTTTTAAAACTCACACATGCACTTTGCCCTGTCTATCTTGCATTCCCCATAAATCTTAAGGGAGTGACTTGCTCAGATCCCTTAACTGTTAATAGGATTGAAATTAATTTAGCCAAACCAAAGAATAGGCTTTTGGGGACAAAAGGATTGTTAGAGTTGAACTGGAGTTAGGAATATAGATTGCAGAAATAACCTTGATCTTCAGTAAATCCACAGTCAATCCTACTTGAAGCTTCCTTAAAGGATGTACATAAAGCAGGAAGAATGACCAATGTATCAAAGAACATATCATTATTAGCAGGCCTAACAGCCAAACTTCAAAACACAGGTTTGAGTCTCAAGAGTTTACCAGACTGTTTGTGGGATTCTTTTTAGAACCAGGTCTAGGTCAGCTTAAACTCAGGATAAGTGGGTAGAAGAAATACACAAACACACACACAATTTCTGCCACTTGGAGATGTGGTCCAATCAATGTACTACAGTCTGATCAGTATGAATAATATGGACATTTGTGGGGAAGGGAGATGAAAGTGGAATCTCTTCTGTTTCCGCATGGTTGATAAATGTAAAAGAAAGCAACTTTCTTCAAATCATACTCCAAATTGCCACAGTTTATAATAGAGAGAAATTCAACAGAGACTAGACAATTATTACTCTCACCCTAGCACTCCAATCTCAGCTTCCTTTTGGGTCTGGGTTGAGTATAGTGGTTTTAACACTGATTCTTTCTGCCATGTATAGTCACCCCGACCCTGCAGTGGGTGCCAGTCCCTCCTCCCTATTTCAGCCCAATTACACATACATTTTTCCTTTGTATATTCAACAGAGCTGAGAGGAACCACATAGCTATCTCCTTCATGAATGTGTCTGTGACCCCCTTTTGGAATTAGTTTTTTCCTTAGAGAACTTGGCTTCTTTCAGATATAAACCATACTGTAGCTTCACTTGCCCTGGAAGTCATTTATAAGAATGCTGCCTTCCTCGCCTGACATTGAGCAACTTGATGCTACGCTGTGCCTTGCTGGATAGCAGCATGATACAGAAAAAGAAACACATGCAACAAATGAAAATATAAAAGAAAACCTCACAAAAGTCTGCAACTTATTAGATACATAACCTTGGGCAGGATGAAATTCATTCCATTCCTCTTTCTAAGGGTTGTAGCCATAGTACTAACTTCATAGTTTCTTATAAAGAGTTGAATACGTTTTTATCTCCAAGGTCCTGTAATATAAAGTTATTAATTCAAGGTTTTTGATTGGCTGAAATATTGAATAAATAAACAATTCATATTAGTGTCTAAAACTGTCTATTAAATCAAAGCAGGGGTATGTATTTATTTACTTATTTTAGAGATATAATTATAGATGTATATGCAGTTGTAACAAATAATCCAGAGATAGCCTTTCTATACTTTACCAAGTATTCTCAATTGTCACATGGGTGTAATAATTTAAGATAGTAGGGAGGGCTCAAGCTCAGTGAAATTTGAATTGAAATGACATGTATTAGGATTCAGAGTGGCGATCTTGGCTTTGGCATCTTTACGACTGCTCCTCACCAAGTGAGTAATAAAACTTCTGTAAAAACAAGACAAGCACATTCTTAGGACCATCTCCTTTTTTAAGTTACCAGCATGCTCCAGCTGCACTGTCTAAGCCATCTTGTGATTTGTATTCAAGGCTAAGGCTGACCCAGAGCCCAGTAGGGGGATTGGGAAGAGCACATTATTGTTGTTTTCCACTCCAAGGAACTTGATAAGGGGTCATTAGTAAGCAGTAGGCAAGAAATGCAATTCCCCATCTCCGAGTTGCAGTTCTGCAATACAGCAGAAAAGCTGGTTTATCAGGACTCTGGGGACTCCTCTAAGGGCACAGCCTGGAAACATGTTCTGGAAAATTCATAGCCTTCCCTTCTAGAGACGTCCAGGAATGAGACAGCCTGGACCCAAGTAAAACACAGCAGCCTGGGAACACTGCCTCTGTGTATTGCTCAACAATATGCACATAGTGGTTCTGGTTTAGATTTGGTTAAGTAAGATGCTAGTTCCAGTGGCTTGTTTGGCCAACACCCATCAAACTCCCAAATACCTGGCATGCTTTAATTATTCAATCAAAACCTGTTTACCTTCTCCATGGCATGTTCCAAAGCCTCACATTGCCCCTCAGCTTCACGTTTCCTTCCAGTCTCCTTTTGAATCCCTCTTATGACTTTATCTGTTCACAGGAAATAAAGGCCTTGGGGCACACCTGACTCTCCTGTCTGCTGTTTCCCAACAATGCATGTTCCTATCACCTGGTAGCAAGGTTGCTTTATCCAGCTCTCACTGCCCGTGTTCTGAACGTGCTTTCATGTCATATTGGTAATGAGGGACTGCCTTGTGCGTTATAAAAGGTGTGGCAACCTTCCTGGCCTGCACCACTATGTGCCAGTAGCACCCTGCAGAATTCAGAGGATCAAAACTGATGTCTGACCTGGCCAGAAGTCCCCTGGGGAGTAAAACCGCCCTCATTTGGGAGCCACTGTGATAAACTCGTCTCTTTTATTACTATCCTTTCTTGTCTTCTCAAACATTTCCCCGCACCATAGGTTTACTTTGTTTTTTTTTTCCTCTCATATTTCTCATGTTTACTGACTCGTTTCATAAAGTATACAGAAACATATGAGTTACTCCTAGCTGAAAATAAACGAACAGCAAAACAGCACGAAAGAAAACCCACAAAAATCTCACCTGACCCTGCGATTCTGCTAGGTATCGGCCCCTCGCTTTCAGATCCTTTGCCTCCAAGCACAATCTGTTGTACACACTTGCACCCTCTGTCCTATCTAATCTCGTTTCTGATGCCACCACTCTTGGAACTGTTCTGCCATAGTTACTATTGGTTGCTCACTTGCTAAGTCCTATGGAAATGTCTAATTTCTCACGTTTTACATGACTTCTGCAAACGGTCCCACTGATAAGCATTTCTCTTCACTCACACACATTTTACACACATCTTCAATTCCTTGACTTCCCAAATTTTTGGTCTTAAATTTTGTGCCATGGTTGTGTATAGTTCATCAAATCCTGTGCATGCCTCTCTCTACCCTCTCATCATTGTTTCACATTATTCCTCCCTGGGTTGATCAGCCTCAGACTGTCCATTCATGTGTGGTGCATGTGCATGATGCATTGATCAGGTGTTACTGATACATGCTCATGTCATATTAACAGGCATGAAACTATGTCTGTGAATTGGTTCATTCAGCTGCTTCCTCTTCGTCTATGATACAGCTCATAATTAATCTTCTTCACTGGCTCCTTTTCATACTTACCTAGATATCATACATGTGTGCTTCCACCATCCAATCATATTTCTACTCGCCCAGTATCCTCCCTGGGTAAGTGAAAATACTCGCATAGTTTCTGCAACCTTGAAATTTTCTCAAATGCTTCTCTAGTCAAAGTATCCTTCCCCAGCCCCAGGCTCAACTTTCAGAAGCCCTCTAAACAAATATCACAAAGACCTTACCTTGATACTTCAAATAAAAATATACAAAATTAAATTAATTATATCTCAAACTATGGGTCCCTCAACAAATACACAAAAAATTAAACTAGTTATTTCTCAAGCCATGGGTCCCTGGATAGACAAAGAAGAAAAAGAAAGAGAAGAATAGGGGAAGAAGAAAGTTTAAAAAGAGAAAGAGAAGGAAAAGAAAGAAGGAGGAAACATACATGTTTCCTATAAATAGTTTTTTTCCCTTATATCCCTTATCTTAAATCCAATTGGCATTACTGAGAATCTGAGCATCTGTCTCAAGTTCTCCCTTTGTAAAACTCCTGTCAACTTGAGTAGTCACCAAGTCTTTTACTACCACCTTCTATACCTCTGATATGGTCTGGATCTTTGTCTGTACCAAATCTCATGTTAAATCATAATCCCCAGTCTTGGAGGTGCAGCCTGATGGGCGGTGATTGGATCACAATGGTGGATTTCTCATGCATGGTTTAGCATCATCAGCTTGATGCTGTTTTCTCCATGATAGTGAGTGCGTTCTCTTGAGATCTGGTCATTTAAAAGTGTGTAGCACCTCCCACCTCGCTCTCTCCTGCTCCTTCTCCTGCCATGTAAGATGTGCCTGCTCCCTGTTGGCCTTCCGCGGTAATTCTGTTTCCTGAGACCTCCTCAGAAGCTGAGCAGATGCCATCATCATGCTTCATGTATGGCCTGCAGAACCGTGAGCAGGCTGTATAGTAAAAGCCTTTTTCTTTATAAATTACAGTCTCAGTAATTTCTTTATAGCAATGTGAGAAGAAACTAATATGACCTCTTTTCAAATTACCCCCCTTTCCTTCATTCCTGTTATATGTATTTTTAATTCAAGCATGTTTCACCTCTTAGTACCTGCACCTTCTGTCTCAGGTCTCTTTCTGCTCTGCTGTAGCATCTATTCCAAAACTCAGGAGTAAGTACATCAATTCCCATGCTATTGTGCTATTTCTTTTCCCATATGACAAATACAAGACTTCTAAGCATGCCCCACAAACCCCAATGCCCCAGCTCTTACCTTGGCGATTTTATGTCCTACAGCTCCACAATATCTCTGGCTATACACTCCAGACTATGCGCTGAAACAGAGACAGGTCCTGGTCCCCACGTCCCCATGCCTTTGCTGAGTTCTTTACCTAAATACCGTGCAGCTTGCAAGTCTCTCCCCTATCTTTGAGAATATTCTGTGGAATTGCATTTCATTGGAAAATCTTTCCTCATGGCACCTTCTCCCGACCCTGACTTTGTTCTCTAAGCTTTCACATTTCCTGCACATGAAGCTCACTAGATTATAGTTATCTACGTATCTTTTTCCCTCTATTGCACTAGCAGCTCTTAAAGAACAGGGACTATGCACTATAAACATTTCTATCCGCAGACTTTGCAATATCCAGCATTTAGTAGATGATCAATAAATTTTTGCTGATAAAATAAAACAAAATAATATAATTCTTAATTAACTTATTTTGTTTTGAATTAGGTAATTCTATCTCTATTCACAATGAAATACGTGGTAAATATACAACAAAAAGAACATTTAAATTTTAAATTAAATACACACCTTATGAAAGCAATGGCTTTTGCTAGTCTTATCAAAACAGAAAATGTCATCTACTAAAGTTGACATTTTTATCTTGAGTGGTTTACTTGATGAGACCCACTATTAGCAAGTTACAGAGTGCCTTGCGCACCAGTTCTAGGTTTGGTTGAATTAACACGGCCTTTCTATATTTGCAAACTACTGACATTTAAGCTTGACACCATCCACCCAGCTGATGCATGTTGCCATGAAACATGAGTAAATTGAAAAAGTGATACTATTTCTAAAAACATCATAATTTCCACTTTAAATACTTGAAAGGATAGAATTTTACAGTGTACCTCTTTTATTCTGATAAAAGTTTAATTTCTAATAATTGACTTCTAGTTTAGGGCTTGTTTTACTTATTCCATTCATTACATAAGGATTAACTCTTACTTTTCTAAGTGTCTATATGTGCATTATTACAAAACTTCTTTCACTTAGGTAGATGTTTTTGTCCCCATTTTATAAATAAAATCACTGAGGCTTACTGATTCACTCAGATTGGAAATAAAGGACTTGAGTTTAGATATTCCAACTCAATATATAGCTCAGATCTACTTATCCATAGTTTCTTTATAAGTCTACAAATGAAGCAAGAGGGAAAGTGTTGATCAACACTTTAGCTTAATTTTGGAAGGAGGAAAGAGGTAAAGGAGAAAATAAAAGTCAATGACTTCCAGGCAGAACCCCATTCTCGTTAATCTGCAGTTGAAGCTGCTTACTAAGCAAAACCTCTGAAATGCTGAAGGCTCTTACAACCTCTTATAACTTCACACTCCATTTAAGATATCATTGAAAGAAATAAACAATGACAAATATGAGGTTGGGAAGTCTCTGGGAGCAAATTATATGGATAAAATATGTGGTCAGTTTTCTTCATCTGATGTCACGTTTTGCTTCTTCCTCCCTTTAGATAAAGATGAGCAATATTAAGTGCATCAGGACACAGGGGACACAAGCTATAGAGCGACTCTGTCCAATATGGCAACTCTGTCCAATATGGCAACCACTACTTATAGGTGATTGTTGACAACACAACTTAAATTAGTAAAATAAAGTTGATATGTTTTTCAGTCACGCTAGTGCTGGCTTTGGCCTCATTAGCTTTGGCCTCATTAGCCTCATTAGCAAGATGTTAAACATGGAATTTCTATTATCACAGAAATTTTCACTGGGCAATGCCGTTCTAGAACTAGTACCACTAGTCACTCTCTGTAAAATCCTGGGCTAGTCGCATACCAAGAGTTCAGTTTCAAATTTGTAAAGTCACTTATTTATCCTAAAGGCAAGAAATCTTCACTATATTTGGTGATCTTGTGGCTGTAAACTTAATTATATTTAGGCTTTTGTATTCAGAGCTCAGTATAGGCATGATACACGGTGACTATTCTACATAGCTTGTGGAAACAAATGTGTGGATATATTTGTTTTCCTTTTAATGATAGAATTTGTAATCTGTCTCCATCCAGGTCTATTTACTTGCTAGGAAATACATTGAACTGCTAAGAAAAGGATTCGAAGGTTGCTAGATATCCAATGCTTACCCATGCATTAGGCTTAAACATTTATTATTTAATTTTATTTTCCACAATAGGCACACTATAGAAAATAATACAATATTAAGTTTTATTTTTGCTATTCTTTAATTTTACAAAAGATTATATGCACATGCACTATTCAATTCAGTTATCACTACAGTTTTTTTTTTTTTTTTTTTTTTTAGTAGCTAGTAAATAGCTGTACCAAAGATGCATACTCAAGTCACAGAGGGAAAACTCATTTTTCTTACCATCCTGGTCTTCTATAAAACAACACAATCTTCTGAGAAAACCCAGAATGATAAGCTCTTATTTATAATATTGTGGTTTATGATAAGTGTTTAACGCATACTACTGCTTTTACTTCCAGAAATTAAATTTGTTCTTGATTTAGGTATACCATGTTATCCTCATGTTCTTTAAATCTTCCCTGCTGTACTATCTCAAGGCTTTTTCATAGCTTGTTCTTTCACTGACCTGAGTTTAAATGCTGGTGCTCATCTGAGTTCTAGTCTTAAACTCCTTGTCATCTCCCACCAGAGCTTCCAGGCTAATTTTCAAAATGCTCATGGGAAACCCTTCATTAGCTACACAGGGAATCATTTCAACATCTTGTTATCTTATTTTCTTCCCTTTCCCTGACTTTCCCCAATTTTTTCTCAACTCAACTTATGTTCATCTTTAGAATTTGTCACTAAAATGCTCTTTCTGTATCATCTTAATTTCAAGCAGCCCATCTCTGACTTTTTCTTTATTACTCCCTGTGATAGTAAATACTGTGTCAATTTGATTGGATTGAAGGACACAAAGTATTGATCCTGGGTGTCTCTGTGAGGGTGTTGCCAAAGGAGATTAACATTTAAGCCCGTGGGCTGGGAAAGGCAGACCCACCCTTAATCTGGGTGGCCACCGTCTAATCAGCTGCCAGTATGGCTAGAATATAAGTAGGCAGAAAAATGTGAAAAGATGAGAGTGACCTAACCTCCCAGCCTACATCTTTCTCTCGTGCTGGGTACCTCCTGCCCTTGAACATCGGACTCCAAGGTCTTCAATTTTGGGACTCGGATTGGCTCTCCTTGCTACTCAGCTTGTAGACAGCCTATCGTGGCACCTTTGTGATCATGTGACTTAATACTTAATAAGCTCCCCTATATCTATATATTACATATATTTCATATATAGGATAATACACACACACACACACACACACACACACACACACATAGTATTAGTTCTTTCTCTCTAGAGAACTGTGACTAATACACTCCCCTTAGAACTTTGACTCCAACAATTTCTTGACTGGTCCTGAACCTCTAATTAATGGTATACCACCTTTTCCCTGCCAATGCCCTATTTACTTCCTTCACTCTCCACCACAGATGCTCCAGTTTGCTCACTCTTCACACACAGCATCAAAACATATCCCTACTCCATTACCCTCAACTACTGGATGTGTGTGGCTCTATGTAAACCTGATTAAGTCTCAGTCACTATTCCTCAGTGACTACACCAAAAGAAGCAAACTCATTTAGTAACTGGAAAAAAAGAAAAAAAAAAAACAAAAAAACACCTTACTGACTGTTCTCATATATCTCCTGAGATCTTCCCAGGAATTCTATTCAGTTTTCCAGTTCATTCTCTCAATGTCCTAGCTCTACAATTCCCAACTTAAAACAAAACAAAAGAAAAAAATCAATGATACAATGATGGTGAAATTGATACAAGAAAAGGGAGGAAGGAAAGGGAACTCTGACAACTGTAGGAATCACCCACCTGCCCTGAATGCTGAGGCGATCGATAATAGCATACTCATAATCCATTAGAACTCCACTTGGAAATCTCTGAACTGGAAGACCTCCATTCTTTACCTTCTCTCTCCTTAAATGTTAACATCTCTTCTACAGAATAATTTGGGTTTGAAGATGCTGCTTCTATTCTCCCCTGGAAAACAGAAACAACCTAAAAAATTCTATGTGTTCTCACCACGAAATCTGAGAATCTTTACATAAAAATGCATATATACTGCTTTAATTTTTATTGTAATTAATGAAAGGCCTGTGCTTGCATTAAACTCTAAGGTTCCACTTGTATGATGGATCCCATTGCATCACATGCACTTAAGGATACTGCTTCTGCAATTTACCTGTCTTTTTCTTGCCTGCTATTTTCTTGTAATATAGCTTTTCTGTATTCATATAAACATCCTAAAATATTTACCATCTCACAATATCTGTGCTATTTTCCCACATCTTTCCAGCTAATGCCTAACTTCTCCACTTGCTTTTACCACAAAGTTCCTCACAGAGTAGTTTATATTCCTTTTCCCTCATTACTTCTATTTCCCTTAAACCCAAGCCAGTCAAGTGCTCAGGCATTTGTCCTTACCATTCCGCAGAAGCAGTTGTGGTCACGGTCATGATTAATCTAAACGTTGCCGAATTCAGTGATCAATATTTAGTCCTTATTTTACTCAAACGATCAGAATCCCTGTCAAGAAAGCTCTTTACTTCCTTTTGATCGAAAATGTTCTTCACTTATTTCCTAGTTTCTCTCTCCCAATCTCTCTTGTCATCCCTTGCTTCATTGTCTCTTCCTTTCTGCTACAGGGTTCCTCTCAATAGTTCCACTTACATCACCCTGATGTCCTGATTTTGCATTTCCTGAAGCTCAGTTATTGTATTTCCTCTCTTTCTCTTTTCTCTCCCTGTGTGACCCTTAGGTGGCATCATATGTGCCCATGGCATATTGGGCATCTATGTGCTGACAATTCACAGGTC
>NW_012114821.1:7814050-7828950 GCF_000951035.1 Colobus angolensis palliatus
GACCCTTAGGTGGCATCATATGTGCCCATGGCATATTGGGCATCTATGTGCTGACAATTCACAGGTCTCCCTATTCCATCTTTCCAAACCCTAGAATCAAGTATCTGAATGCCTACGTAATATTTGGTTACTTTACAGACATCCCAAGCTCAACAAGCCCAAGGGCATTGGCTAGAGAGATGGAGTGAAGCTTAATTCTTTATATCTTTAAAGTTTAGCAAAAGTTTAAAGTATACATGGGTCTACCATAAACTAAATGTTCTAGTGCCCCAAAAATTCATATGTTGAAGTCTCAATTTCCAATGTGATAGTATTTGGAGATGAGGCCTTTGGGAGATAATTTAGGTTAGATTATGTCATGATGGTAGGGGTTCAGTGATAGAATTAATGTCCTTACAAAAAAAGAAAGGTTTTCTCTCTCTCTGTCTGTCTCTCTCTCTTTCTCTCTCCCAGACTCTCTCTCCCTCTCTCTTTCTGTAAGAATAAGCCAAAGAAAGGCCATGTGAGCACACATTAGGAAGACTGCTGTCTATTAGCTAGGAAGACAGCTTTCAGCAGACACCAAATCTGCCTATACCTTGATCTTGGACTTGCCGGCCTCCAGAACAGAGAGAAATGCATTTCTATTCCTTAAGCCACCCAGCCTAAGGTATTGTGTTACAACATCCTAATGTGATTAAGTGAGGGTCCTTAATAAATATTGGTTGAACATGCAAATAAACAAATTAAATAATTGAGAAAATATATAAAACTAGAGCTTTAAGATCATCTTTTAATGAATTCCAGCCCGGCAACCTGATACTTCAATATCATCCATTCTCTGCAATAGTCACTCAGTTATATGAAACTTCCAGTAACAGAAGAAAAGCTAACATGTTTCACAATTAGCTCTTACTTGGAAGGACATTCCTTGTGATAAATGCAACTCTTCTCTTCCCAAATGTTCACCCACAATACCTCTTTTTGCTCCCTGTGTTGCTACTGAAATAACCTATTGACTCTTACAGATGGTAGCTTTTCAGACACAGGAAGGCATAAAGACTTCTTAACAAAACATAAGCTGAAGCAGACCTGGGGCCACAGACATCAGGCTCCTGATCCCAAGAGGCTTTTTCTCTCAAGAAAAGCTGAAATCATTCCAAGTAACCATCCTGCCCTCACACATCAGCATGTTCCTCTTTTGATTTTTGACAAACTCAGACAAGCACAGTTCATTGGGACACATATTCTCCTTTGGCCCAACTATGTGGAGACACACAATGTTAAAATACAAGGCACAGAAAATATTACCTATTTCTTACCCCTACACCCCATGTTCAGTGTCCAGAAGAACAAATAGAAGCCAAAATCTTAATCCTTCTAGTTGAATCTGATTGCCTCCTTGACTGCTACTCTTCTTGCGTAACAAACTCTTGCTAGGTTTGTGAGTTTATTTCCCATTCTAAGACTCATGCTCACTCCTAGTCAGAATTAACTTTCCCTTGGTGAACCATATGACTCTCTATTACAAATGGAAACTCTGAAAATACATCTGTCTTCTTTTACTGGATTAGTACTTCTGTCTGCTTTCATTTCTGGCTGAATTACTGTTTAAACTCACCAAGTCCTGACCATGGAGCCAGATTTTGGCACTAACTACTTGGACTGTGTTTCTGCTGGAGTTCCCTTGCTCCCTCAAGAAGGTATCTAATATGAATTAATTAAAATTAAGCTTGGGGGTAGTTTTAGTCCTCTCAACCTCTATTGCTTTCGCCCTAGCTCATTCTAGTTGTCACTTCCCAAAGACAAAGTATCCTATTGCCATCCTGCATCATTTCTATTTGTCTGACTTGAAATGTTTCAACATGTCACCACCTGGACTTGAGGTATTAATAGAATCTGGTGGGCTTAGACATGCTTAAAACTCAACCTTCCAGAATTTCTTAAGTAATGTCCTTGCATAGTGCACATTCTGATCCATTTTCCACCTGTACCAGCATAATCTGTTTAATATGCAATTCATATTATGCTGTTCATTTGCTTAAATGCTCTTCAGTAAATTCTTATTGCACTCCTAGCAAAGTTCAAACTCCTCATCGTGATAAATGAGGACCTGTGTAAAATTATCCAGCCTCCCTCTTCCATTTTATCCTGACTTTGCACTCATGACCAGACTGTTCCCACTAAAACCCTTTTCTCCCCTGTGCATCTGCTTTCCCAGTGGGCCCTGCTGTCATGGTCTTCTATTGTCAGGAGCCAAGGATGCTAACAACTGCCTGGTGGGGAAGTGGAACAGTTTGGGTGGGATGGTTGGGGATGGCCTTGCTAACATGGTAACATTTGAATAGAACCCTCATAGAGTTAGTAGAGGACACGACGAGAATGTGGGAGGAAAGAGAGTGCCAGACAGTGCAGAAGGTCATTGTTCTAATGACCCTGAGACAGAGCATGCTTGGTGTTTTCCAGAAATAGCATGAAGCCCAGCATTGGTAGAGCAGAGAAAAATAAAAAGAGGGGGTGATAGACTGAGGGTAAATTAGACAAAAAGATTATGTAAGAATTTAGGGACAGTGATTAGGACTTTGATTTATTTAATAGGTTAGGTCATTTTGAGGAGAAGAATAAGTTCCTTAAACACCCAGTTTTGAATTCAGAAAAGTAAGAAAGAAAATGAATCTGGGAAGTTACATGAGTAGACCAATTTCACTCTGTCAGTAAGAGTAGGACCAGTACTTGCATTCAAACCTGGAACTGAAAACAGTGTGATTTCAGCAGCTGCCTCAGAATAGAGTGGCTTCAATAGAGGCAGGACACAAGAAACATAATGAGAGAGGGAAAGTCCAAGCTTGATAAGACAGGAGTTGTGACAGAAGAGAGCTTATAATGTCATGTTAGTATTTTTAGAACTTTATTTTACATTTTGTGATTTAACCCATCACTTATAGGACGAATTGATATAGGGCAGCCATTTTTTTTTGGTAGGGAATGGTAAAGAAATATGTAATGATTACATTTATCCTCTAATTTGCTCCTCTTAAAATTTCCATCAGCCCTGAAACATACCAGTTTCACTCCCCTTTTGATGGCTACCTGTTTTTCCAATCAGAGTTGCAAGACTGCTAACCTTGTCCTAAACATGTGTCTTTGTTGTGAGTAGCTGTCTCACTAGCAGAAGATTTTATTTTATTTTATAGTCTCGAGAATGTAAAATAAATAAGGAGACTAAAAGCAACCACGTCAGATACATCTTTCAAAGATTCTGCCAAGATCTGTCAACCTGAGCCTCTAAATAACCAGTGACAAATGTTGTGTTGACATACTTCTCTATTTCCCAGTGAATAATTAACAGCAAATGTCAAGAAAGACTGGTGTAATAATTTCAAACAAATAAAAACCTCCTTCCAATTCATGTCAAGCATCCATAGCCTTTCCATTATAGACACACTTCTGAAACAAAGAAAACTATTTGCAAAATTATCAGGAAACTAGGTGCCTTCTAGGCATGGTGGAATTTTCCTTCTTTCTTTTCATTGTCAGAGCAAAAATAAACAGAGAGCTAAAAGAGTGAAGAAGCAGCTGAAGACATTTGATGAAAGGCATCTGTTATTTCTCTGGCATTAGAGGCAGTGTGGTGTGAAATGAACAGTCTCTTAAGTCAAACAAACGAAGGTTCAGATCTTGAATCCAACACTGACCGGAACCGTGATCTTGAGCTCCTAAATCACCAATGTCTTAGTTTTCTCTTTTTTTTGAGACGGAGTCTCGCTCAGTCGCCCAGGCTGGAGTGCAGTGGTGCGATCTCGGCTCACTGCAAGCTCCGCCTCCCGGGTTCACACCATTCTCCTGCCTCAGCTTCCCTAGTAGCTGGAACTACAGGCATCTGCCACCACACCCGGCTAATTTTTTGTAGTTTTAGTAGAGATGGGGTTTCATTGTGTTAGCCAGTGTGGTCTAGATCTCCTGACCTTGTGATCCACCTGCCTAGGCCTCCCAAAGTGCTGGGATTACAGGCATGAGCCACCGCACCTGGCCAGTTTTCTCATTTGTTAAACAGAGGTAATAACCCCTAGTTTGCAAGGCTGTTGAAGGATCAGGGTAATATATACATATATTGTGAGGGTCAAACCAAATTTGATGCGCACAGCCACAGCGAAGTTTCTCTATGAGTGAAGGAGTAAATTGATGAATGAATATGCTCCCATGTAAGACCTTGCTTGCAGTGGGCATCCACAAATTGTTTTTCCCTCATTTCCTTTTTCATTTAACACCTTTTTATAGGCATTCATTTTTTTTGTAGGCTTTTTATGTTGTGGGCAGGAAAGTGTAAAATTAAGGGAGAAATCACAAGTTAATAAAACTTTCTGGACTTAATGTTTATCTATAAAATTGAAACATTAGAATCTACAACAAAAGGCACTATAAAGATTAAACAAGATTTTGGGTATAAGACTTTAGCATATCATCTGGTTGATCAATAGCAGTCAGCAAATATGGATTAAATGTGAATCATCTAAGATACCCATTTTTTCCTGATTGCCAAATTTAGAATGTATTCTTTCTAGCAGCTAAAAACAGAAAGTTCTTCTCTGAGTTCAACTGAGTAGCTTTCATAGTAGAAAAAATATGTAAATATATACTTTTGTTTTTATAGGGTTTCATTAATTAATTCCACTTCCACTCTTGAATCACATATTTTCAAAAATTTTATGCTGGAAGAGAATCAGCAAAAATGATTGAAATAAAAACATGATGCCTACTTATTGAGGCATACTCCTTATGATCTGTGGCTATTCCTTGTCGTATAAAGGTAAGAAAATCATATTTCTAGTTAAATAGGTGATTGAAGATTTTTTCCTCAACTTCTTGCCTGATGAAAATAGATTTTTCTTTTTTAACAACTAGATAATGTATTACATATTTTTAGAGTCGCACTGGTCAGAATATTTGTCTGCCTATTAATTTTTAAAAATTGGCTGAGTCACAAACAAACCAGAGTAGACATTTTTTTTACTTGTGATCATAAAAATATCATCTTAATTTTATTTTAATTTCTCATTTGAAAATCTTTTTTTGACATACCTCGACATTTCATGTACAGTTACAAATATAACCCTCTATAGCAGAAGTAAGTAAGCTATGGTCCACTGGATAAATATGGCCTGCCACATTTTTTGCATGGTTCTCACAGAATAAGAATGGCCCTTATATTTTGAAATGTTTTTAAAAATCAAAGGAAGAGCACAATTTGTGACAAGTGATAATTATATAAAATTCACATTTTAGTTTCCTTTAAAAAAGCATGATTGCAGCATAGCCATACTTATTTATTTACATATTATCTGTGACTGTTTCCATGTTATAATGAGAGAGTTAAGTGGTTGTGCTAGAGACTGCCTGTCTTTTAAAGCTTAAAATAAGTGCTATATGGCCCCTTATAGAAAAAGTTTGTCAATCCCTTCTCTATAGTACTTTAAAAGGTTTCCAGATATCTATACACATAAATTATGAACCAATTTTATAGCTGAGGTCCAGAAAAATTGTGCTTTACTTAAGGACACATCACTAATCAGATATGTAACTTGCACTGGAGAATAGATCTTGTTGAGGAGACTGGTGAATAAAGATGTAAGTGGTGATGATATCATTGTATTAAAACGATTTATAAATTGCATGGGGAATTTATGAAAATCCAAACTTGCTAACTATGAATTTATCTGTGAATGTCTAGAGACTGCTGCGCTTGACAAAAAAAAAAAAAAAAAAAATCCTTCCCCATTCAAATCAAATTTGTTTTCTTCTTTGTAGATTAAACATTTATGAGTTATATCTATTGCATCCTAAATAAGATTTTCATTTGCTAGTACAAATGCTTTTTTGGCCAAGTGCTCATCTGATTGATGCAAGTTCTTCTTTCCTCCTCATACAACTCTCCATGCTTATTATTTTCACCCCCTCTTTGTTGGCATCCAGAAAGTCTGGATCTTCTAAAAAAAAACACGAGGGCACTGAGGACGAGAACAGTTTCAGTTTCAAAAAGCTGATGAAATTTACTAAACTCTGACCTAAAATAGAATGACCATGTGGATTTCAATCAAGCAATTTGGTCTTTCTTTGTGATTAAATATTCACTTTTTCCCAGATGCAATTCAGCTCTGAGACTGCAATTTTTATAGAATTACTTTTATTTGTAATTTATCCAGCAAATGCAGGGGAAATGGATATTCTGTTTTTTTTCTTCTTTACATGATGGCTCACTAAAAAGACCATGTCTCAGAACTTGGTTGATTGGGCCCGTATCTTCGAGTAGCGCAAGACAAAACCAACTGTGAACACAGGAAGGAACTAATTGTAAGCCAAATGACAGAGACTGACAACCCGATACATAAAAAAGTCTTTGTTTCTTTATTTGGCCAATAATTGAGGCCTGTTTAGAGGGGAAGTGATGTCTCATTCAAGCAACAGGATGATAGAATTTCAGAGACAGAGATTATGAACAATTTAAAAATAAAACATATAATGGCCAAAAGAAGGGGGTTTGGATTTAGGCAAGTCTGACCTCAAGTGTAGCTTTTTCACTCAAATGCCTTGGGACACTAAGAGTATTTAAATTTTCCGAATGCCTTACCTGAAAAGGCAGGCGAGGGTAAGCTGATGATGATGATGATGATGATGATAGTCCCTAGCTACCTTTTCTTAGGGTTATTAGGATGATTAAATAAAATAGTGCACATATTAGTATAGTGGCTGCTACACATAGGAACAATACATGTCAGTTAGAATAATACAAATTAAATATTAAATAAAAACACACAACTACACTTGTTTTTTCCATTTGATCGTTATCACAAAGGAGCAGGTTTAATGTGATGACATTTCAGCTGGAAGATGAAATAACAAAACCAAATCCATTCACTTGTAGGCATAATGGTAAGCTGTTACAGATCTAACTGAGAAGAAAGCCCGAGGCAGCAAAACAGTAATATAACCAAGATCCTTGGGGGCATGTGGGGGCCAAAAAAAATTAAAAAGTGAGGAGAGAGCGAGTGAGAGAGAGAGAGAGAGAGAGAGAGCGAGAGAGAGAGGCTTAGTTATCAGAACTAGGGCACCTAGTTTCTGTCGCAAATAGCAGGAGTATCAGATCTGGATCTTGATGCTAGCACCAAAATGATGTAGTTAGAATTGCTTATTTACTAAATATCCCCAGCTGTGAGTGATTGAGGAGAATGAATTCCAGTGTCAGAAAATAGAAAGATCAGACAAAAATAAAAGTACAAAATCAATATGCACTGCTCAGAAATCTCGAACTTCTTTTCTCACCTTTCTCCTTCAAAAGTCTTGGAAAACATTTTCAATTACATATATATCTAATAAGCATTGACTGGATGATCAAAGTGGCTGGAACCTAGTAAATATATGATACATGCTAATTGATTAATAAATACACAAATAAATTAATATTAATAATATGGTACTGTTTAAGTGTTGGAGATGTGTTGATGAATAAGACATTATCTCTGTACTTAAGAAGCTCACAATTCAGTGGCTGCAGCAGACATTTTAATGCAAATTAACATGAGATAACTGTTTAATGTCATTCATTTGGGGGCTGAATTTTAGAATTTTCAGTGTGTCCATATATATTTCCTCATTTGATCTTAAAAATAGCTATGTGCAAAATATATTTTAGTTTTAAGTTATATCTGAGAAAAAACAGACCAATGAAATGACATCATTAACCTAAGGTCTTGTAGCTAATTAACGTAAGAAGTATCAGAAATAACTGTCATCCTCTTCATCCTCTTCCTCTAATCCTAATACTCAGTAAGGACACTCCACTGACATCTCTTTATCTCTTAGCAATAATGCTCAAATGCATCCCCAGCCTCAATAAGACTTTCTGAGTACAAAGGCTGAGAATTCCAGGCTTCGTTGCAGAAGAGGCAACGTAATAGAAATGCCTGATGTCCAGATGGGAAAGAGTAAAGTTATAGTTTGGTTATTGGTTTCCCGAGAACTTCCATATCTTTTAAGGACTCGCACCGCTGAAGCTATCACCATATTTAGGATTACCAAAATTACAGTGACATAGAACAAGTAAGACTTTTATGCGGTTATGAAGAATCTTGTTAAAGAAACACATCTGGAGAAAGATAAATGAAGATAAAGGATTAACATACTCCCACATGCATAAACCTTGAAGTTATAATACATACAGATTCAAGGTTTATGATAAGTAGAGCCTAGAATAAAGTATTCCCAAGCTGATGTTCATTTTTTAGGATAAAATGGGGCATTCCAAAGACCCTTGCTTAGTGATGAGGCTTACTCTCAAAGACAGAGCCAAATGAATGGATAGCAGTAACCAATAGAATGTAATTAATTGGTTGAGACTGGTTGTGGTATTTGATGGGTGTGCTCTGCTGAACAAAGGCTTTAGCAATAAGAGTGTCAGGGTGAAGATATTTGTTACAGCTTAGTGGCTAATTTCCCAAAGGTTCTACATCAGGAGGTCAGTTTAAGTTAACACGGAACCCACCCAGCCCACTAGAACGGCCAATCCTGGGACATCCAGCCCCCTAAGCAGAGATCCCAGGCGCTGCTCTGCAGTATATTAAAGCCCCAGTCATGTAGACTGAGGTGCAGGACAGAACTTCTCTACCAATGGGCAATTAGAGTTCAATTTTAGATCCAAGGGGGAGACCAAATCCTGTAATCACTGACAAATGTAGGATTTATAGGGGAAGATTGTTGTTCTGGGGCATATGCACACCTAATGTTTTACCACAGACAACAATGGTCTGAGACAGGAAGACTAATGCCAAATCTTACTCTAATATACTACAAGGATTATTTTGAACTGCTCACAGACTGGGTAAGGGAGAGTCCTAATAGATAAAGACCTTCATTTCTGGCCACATTATTGGGCTTTGGCAAACTGAGACCAGTTGCAGAGGTGGCGATCAAATAGCCTGGAGAAGATGTGTATTGTACACAGGAATATGAATGCACTGCTCTCCTAGGAAGTAATAAACATAGATATGGGGTCACTCAAGTATTGAATATAGATAAAAAGATAACATCTCATATATTATCATAATTCATGATATTCACTGAAGTTTTTTTTCTGCCTCTGTAACATAGGCAAATAAGAACATAGTCTAGAGAATTATAATCTTGGCTGCCCTCACAATCAACACTTACCTGCAGTAGCAGATTAATCTTTTGGAGATGAAAAATTAAAAAGAAAACCTTGATTCAAATTTCATGCTCCCAGTGCTATCTGAGTATGACTGTCTTTGATTCAGCAATTTATCAAATTCTATTTTGGGGAGAAAAATTCTATCTTCCATTCTGCATACCCCTTCTAGAGATACCACAAATTCTTCCACACCAAATTATTTTGCATCTGTAGCATCAAAGAACTGGAAAGTAACCTCATGGTCCACCATGTTTAAAACCACTTATGCTGAAGATGTGAAAAAACAAGGAACTCCAAGGGAGAAGATGTCTGCAAAATACAAATTCAAAGTGCTCTAACGTCCAAGGAAAGAGAAACAGGTAAGTCCCTAAGGTCATGACAAGCTGTCACATACTGACCTCTCAATGATCTGAGAGTTCCTGTCTGCTTTCCTCCATCAATGACAGAGACAAATACAGATATTGGCCAAGGCCAGGTTTCTGGGATAATAGAACTTCTGGTATGCCTAGAAAAATTTGACTTCTTTTGCATCTGTATGACATACTCCACACAATCCTGATGTTGACGTCTCTTTTCCAAAGGGCTGATGTACTTATTAGGGCTGAAGCCTTCTTCCAGTTGCACGATGTACTTCTTCACTGTTATAAGTCAACTCAGGGACCAGTGGCCTAAAGGAAACAAAAGTGGGAATAAAGACTGTGGTCTTTTTCTATAGCAGGACAAATAAATTGCTACATAGTAATTCCCACATAGTTCAGATGATCCCACGTGATTCAGGCTTCAGAGGTTGAGTTGGAAATTATTTATTTTGATGCATTTTTTGGTCTTAGTTTTCTTTAAGTATACATCTGACTCTATAACTCGACTGTTGCTGTGGCTGTGTTGAATAGATGACAGACTGTCACTGATAAATGCCTTCCTTCCAAGATTCTCCCTGATCCTCTCTGATTTTCTCATATACTCATACTCCAATCCCATTCCCTCCCTTGATTCTACTGTCCCTCAGTGAATGTTTGTGTCTTCATCCCAGTTTATCATTTGGAGGCAACACATGCAAACTAAACCCTGCGAAAGGGCCATATTGATACGATGAAAATCCCACATCACTTGGCACAGACATTGAGCTTATTTGAAAATATGCAATTACTAGACTATTAACACACCATGGTCCTCTCCTATGAAGAAATTTTAACATGAGGTTATAGAAAGAGGTTTACAAAATAACATATGTGAGATCATTTATATATACATCTTATCTGTTATCCCTCCCCAAGAGGAAAACACAAATAAGCAAGCAATCAAGAGAAAGGCTTAGAAACACTTTCCTCCTAAAACTGAAAAGGGAATTGAATGAAAGAAAAGAGTCTATATTTTCTTCTGGGAGACCAATCTCATATACTACACAAAAAAATCCCAATGTGTTAAACAGATCTTGCTCAATCACAGTCCCTGAGAGGTGGTGAGTCTCCCTGACCTTGGCCTCGAATATCCCTGCTGTGCACCCCACACCTGGTGAAACAGGTACTCAATCTGCTTTCTCATTTCAACTAGGGAATTAATCTCAATTGTCCACTAGCTCCTGTAAGGCCCAGCTCGCCTTTTCAGCTCTTTGCCCTGCTCTGCTGATTTCTTTGAAACTGAAGTTGATGGCTTAATTCTAATATTTATACTTGTGAGTCTTTTTGCAAAGAAAAACAATTCAACTTCTAAGTTCCTCCACAAGAGATGGTAATGCTTGCTATCTTCCTTTTCTCTTCTTGCTTGCATTTTTCTTGTTTGTGAAGGGAATGCGTATCTTTTACTCAAGACATTCAACTGTTTTACGTTCTTGTATTGCTATAAAGAAACACCTGAAGGTGAGTAATTTACAAAGAAAAGAAATTTGATTGGCTTATAGTTTTGCAGGCTTTACAGGAAGCATGGTGTTGGCATCTGCTGTGCTTCTGATGAGACCTCAGGAAGCTTACAATCATTGTGGAAGGCAAAAGGGGAGCAGGTATCTCACATGGTGAGAGTGGGAACAAGAGAGATGGGAAGGTGTCACATACTTGGAAACAACCGAATCTTGTGAGAGTTCACTCACCATCACTAGGACAGCACCAACCCATGAGGGATCCTCTCTCATGACCAATACACCTCCCACCAGGCCCCACCTCCAACACTGGGGATTATATCTCAACATGAGATTCAGAAGGGACATCTGAACTATGCCCCCAACCCAACATTTCTAGAATGTACTCTCCTCTATCTGGCAACATGGAAGAAAGGAAGGAGGAGTTGAGTACTCAGTTGTTCAGAAGGCAGGTCTTGAGGCTACACATTACTTTTTCAGCTGAGGTGCAGGACAAAAAATAATCTTCACAAAGAAAGAAGAAATGGCTCTTTTGCCTGTGTCACCTTTCCAATTACTGAAACTTCAGTAACTCTACATGTGTCCAAATCAGTACTTTTAATCTGACAGACCATGCTTGTATCTGTTCCTCTCAGGGAAGACAGAAAGTGAAGGTTTGATAAAAGAGAAGAGTCTCTATTCTCTCCTTAGAGACCTGTCCCATGTGCTGACAACATCCCAGGGATTAGGCCACAAAAGACACCAAATACCCTTCACAAAATAAAGAAAAAAATTGTATTTCCCAAACTTCATAGTTATAATCGGTTGAATATAGTGTCTGTGTTTGGAGTTTTGTGTTGACATGCTCTTTTCATGTTTAAAGGAATTTTTCTCTACTTCTCTGACTTCCATCTAAGTTGTTATTATTGCTAGGCTGGCCATCAGCTTATTGTTGCCCTGATAAAGATAATGCGCTTTTTTTTCTCTTTTCCTTCCAGCTAATTTTATAATTATTCTTATTATCTTTCATTATAGCAGTGTGATTGTGATGGGTCAAGGTGAGGTTTGCCTGAGTATTTCTACAAGATATTTTTACTAAGCTTCTTAAACTTGTGGATTAATTTTTTTTATCACTTTTTGAACATTTCTGGACAGTATATCTTCACACTGTGTTTCTGACCCCTGTTCAACACAAACATGAGAACAATCAAATATGTCACTTATGTCTCATGTATACTGTTTCGGTCTTTTAATCTTTTTTCTTTTGTGTTTCAATTTGGATACTTTTATTTATCTTTCTTTATCTTTTCATCCAATTAATACTTAATTTTAGGTATTGTAGTTTGGTGTCTACAATATCTATTTGAATTTTCTTTTAAGACATAATTTTTCTGTTATCATTTTGTTTTTAATAACTGTCTTAAAATCTTTCTCTGTGATGCTGCGCAGAAGTGGAGGTGCTTGCCTGATGGAAACCCAATCTTAAGACCATATTCAAAATCAGCACATGCCTTCAAGAAAAACAGCAGAAGGACTTAGCTCATCTCAAAAGTGCTCATTCTGCTCTGGAATTTTCATTCCCATTGCTCTGCTTCCACAAATTTAGAATAATGGTAAAAATACTAATTTTATAATTTGTCTCTATTTCTGTATATCTACATTTGTTGCAGTATTAGTGATGACCTGCCACAATTAGCCCATCTACTCAGAAGTGAAGGTAGAAAAGTATAGATCTGAATTCCAACTTACTCACTTACCAGCACTGAGTGAGGTTCTGGACAAAGTACTTCTGAGTATCAGTCTTTTCATAAACAAAATGAAGTTGATATTTTATTAGATGTGTGACCTTCATCAAGAAGGTACAAAGTAATGTTTTATATTTCCAAACCTACACATTTTTCTCTTTCTCGCACAAGATGTTTGACCTTTTGTTATTAATTCAACGGTGACCTGCTTTTAGGTTCATTTTCTTTTATAGCAAATTCTATTTGTGTCACTTGCTTTGTTGCCATGAAAGATTGTGAGCTTCTGGGCATGATATTCATAGCGCATAAAATATGAAATCACAGTGAGAAGCAATGTTGTGGAGCGTGAGCATCAAGCCAACAGAGACTTAACTCATGCAAATGGAATGGCAGCTTGTAGATCATCCAAGGGCGAGTCAAGGTCAATGAAAGCTAAAGAAAGGTACCATGTGTCATTCTCCAAAAACAAAGCCCCAGTTTCATTATGTAGATTGAGTGTATTAGGGCATTTTAATGGGAAGGGGCTAAGTTTGAAAGGAAGAGAAATAAGTAGAATTGTAAAGTATAGAGAGTGTGAGGCAAACAAGAAAGGTGGCAAGCACCAAATGAACAGAAAGCACAGACCAGAGACTGTAAAAGTAACATACGAAGGAGCAAAATTACATTTTCAAAAGAGGCAAAAACAGTCATGACAGATGGGGCACACTCTATCAAAAGACCAACAGTGAAAGAGAAAATTTGGCAGAAGAAGGAGAGAGAAGGAAAAATACACAGTGGGCAAAGAAGGAGAAATACAGCAGTGTTGTAAGAAGTAAAGAAGGGAAGGAGAAACCAAGGAAGGGAAGAGGAACAGGGAGAGGACAAAAAATAACCTACCCAAAGCTCTAGGAGGAGAAAAAGGAGAAGAAACAGAGAGAAAAAGTTCTTCTGTGAGCTAAGATTGACAGAAAGAGAGAATGCAAACCAAACAGAGAGATGCAAAGAATGGAGATACCATAGGAGGTAAAGGGAATTAGAGTGATCAGAAATAGAAAACAACAACTGTAAGAATATAATTAAACTGATATTTAGTTCAAGGAAACACTTGCAGTGTGCTAGATGCCCTGCAGGCTGGGCTCACATAATTCACACACAGGCACACAAAAACATGTCATGTATGTACTATTTTCTATATTTTATAAAGATTGAAAATATTATCCAGGACCATGTAGGTGGTTAAGCTGGAAATCCATCCTGGGTTTGTATGTCTCTAAAGATCATGTTCTTTTCACTCTGCCAAGCACTGAGATTGGAGAATGTAGAGTAAAAAAAAAAAAAAAAGATGATAGCTGTTAAAAAAAAGATAAAAGATGGAGACAGAGAGAACCCAGATGAAGGGTTGTACACCTAAGACTCACTTGCCAAGACTGTAAGCCACCCTCCTCTAAACAAAATTAAAACTTTTCACGTTGATTTACCCAGTGTGGAAACATCTACAGAGGAAAGCACGTTCTTTCAGTGTTAAGTCACTCTGATTTAAGGATGTGGACACCTAACTTACTCAAGCAAGTTTGAGATACGGTCTTTGCTTTCCAGCTGTATCTCAATGTCAGATTGAATCAGGAGGCTGCTCAGCAGGCTGCCCTGGCTTTCTGGGCTGCCTGGTAGAGAAGGCCAAGCTGTTTGCCCCAGGGCCAAAATTAGGAAAAAAACAAAAACAAAAAAGAAGAGAATAATTGCAAGACAACACTGGAGAAAGTGCAGGTTAAGCACATGTCAGAAATATACACCAAGGATATCAGGACCAGGATGTGATCCAAGCGATTCTGAAGAAGTGTTGCACACAGAATGGCAGTGATAAAATGAGATCCCAGATGGTGGAAGAGGGATAGGGACCATGAGAGTGGGAACCAATATCATTCTTCTTTGTCCTACTATTGTTAAACTAATTCCAGTCATCCCTGTGGTTTTGCAGTTATATCCTAGTAATTGTTTTGTCTTTAATCAAATCCTCCTCTGCTTTATAGCTCTCACTTTTCCTGTGTTCATTCTCTCAAGGGAGGCCAGAGCATCTCAGTCCGTGGCTCATGAGACATTTGATTTCTACTTGCTAGCTTGACTGTGAAGACATTTTACAATATGCTTTTTATATTTTTATAATATATTT
>NW_012114821.1:7829135-7843123 GCF_000951035.1 Colobus angolensis palliatus
TTAAATATACCTTTATACGTATAAATATATAAAATAAATATACAAAAGGCATATTGTAAAATGTCTTCACAGTCAAGTTAGCAATGAGAAATCAAATGTGTATATATACACATATATAATGCATATTGTATAATATATGTATATCTCCTTATCTCCTATATAATCCCTTCACACATTTTAAGCTCTAATTATGTTTTCTAATTATGAATACGTGTTTTGATCACTGACTTCAAAGATGACAAGGATTTGATGCAGCATGGAATTGTCTGGAATTGGACTTCAAAAATGAACTTGGATGAGTATTAGAATCACTGAAGTTTGGATGCTGGTAGAGATTTCAGACAGTACACTGTTATCTGCCTAATATGCTGTCACTATTTCTTTAGGAGCAGGAAACCTCAATCACACCCTAGGCATAGGCACAGCTCGGCAAAGGCTTCAGTTGCATCCAGACATGGCTTACGGCTCCTGATCTCACGGCCTGAGCTACAGCATGAAAACTGCTTAAAGTACACACCAAGGACTCCTTATAATCAGGTTTCACTTTCTTACCTGCATGACACTCACTATTAGAGATTAGAAGGAATACCAGGCAACTTTCTAGACATATCTATGTTTCTCCTTATCTGTGCATCCTTAAAAAAGTCACTTAGATTCTGTAAGATTCAGTCATTAAATCCAGGGGGAAAATATTTTACCTAAAATTTTTTAACAAAATATACTGAACACCAAAGAGAAATTTTGGGATAATTTATCTGCATAAAACGTAGTCCTAGACTGAGAGGCAAGAGAACCCTAAATTAACGTTGACAATTAACATTGTCACTAACTTGTTGGAATTCCACTGGGTAGGTTGTAGTTATAACCTTCCTTTACAACTCATTTACTCTCAGCTGGACTCCATCACCTGCAAACTGGTGGCCAGGGACCTAAGTGCATCCGTGTTTTATTTAGTCTTGTAAATTTTGTGTGTGTGTGTGTGTGAAAGTTTGTTTGTGTTAGCATTCAAACATCAAATATTGCCAGAGTAAACTATTTAGAGCACATTGATAGAAGTAATTTTTAAAAGCTGTCCTGAGAAGTGAGAGGATCTGCCTGCCTTCACAGAAAATCTTAGCATGGATGTGAGTAACTGTTGTTTTCTTTTGATCTGGTTTGTGTTTCCTAACTTGCCATACCCCTTGTCTGTAATTTTCACTCATTTATGATATCTGCTTAAGCCCCAAGGCTTCAGTATTTGTGGCTGCTGAGATAATTTCTAGGTTCCTTTTCAGCTTGAAAATTCTGTGATTCTGAGCACAAGACACAACCCCTATCTTTAAGAAATGTATTTTCAGTCAATCAAAAAAATTATTTGGAGTACTAAGAATCCAGAGTATTGAACTAAGAACCTCAGTTGGCATTTATGTGATTACCTACCAAATTATATTTTCTTTTCTCCTGTGTATTTTTAAATAAAGAATACCTGCATCAACTCCCCTTGACATTATTTCTATTATTCATGTTAATATGACAGGTATGTAAAACTGCCACTACAAGATCATTACAAGGGATTTCTTTATCACAGCTGAAGTTAAAATGTCCAATAATTGCTAATGCTAACAAAAGTAGCCACTATTACTTGGCTTTTAAAATATAATTACATGACAGAAATTCTCTGCTTCATTTTCCTTACAAAGCCTATGTAATCACCATCTAACAAAATTAGAGATGGATGAACCATCAATAAAAAAATGCAAACTTACCCATTCAGGAAGTAGGAATGTCCAAGCTTAACTTTTTTGCAAACTTTTTAACGGACCCACGAGAAATTAAGGAAATTCTAAGTTGAATTCCTATAGTGTTTAAAACTTTATAAAAAGAATGAAGCACGTGGTCTGAACTCAAAGTGGAAAGATGACTTGTGGGTATTGCAGAGCCCTGCTAAAGCTCCAATCTGGTGAATTTCTCATTCTGGAAATTAACCTTTCATACCTACAGCCTTGGAATCTACAGCCTTGTATCTAACATCCACACGGAGTGGTCAAAGAAAGCCAGAGTCACTTCTTTCTCCCTCAATTTGCCAGGCAAATTCTCAAAGTAGTTGACTTGAGAAACTTGTCTACCCCTGTATGTTCACAACTTAATGAAGCTGAAGAAAACTAGACAAGCTTTCAACTCATTGCCATCAAGGAATCCTTTTGTTCTCCTTGTTACTAGTTCAGCATTTTCCTGGTGCTTATTCTCACTCGTAGGGAGTTATTTAATACCTTGACCTCTCTTGCCATCCCCAAAGCTCCTTCTACCATCTTTACTCTCAGCGGATAGCCTTCCTCTCCTGAGAAAATAGAAACAATAAGAAGAGAAGCTCCACGAAATCTCACCACTTCATTTTACATTTTAGCCTCTGGGACCCTCATGCTACCTTCCCTACTATGGCTCAGGAAGGACCTCTGAGCTCCTGTCTGGAGCTTCTGCTGATGCCCGAACCATGTTCCTGCTACCAGGTGAAGGGTGCTGCCCCTCCAACTCTTCTGTCTTTCTTTCTGCATCATGAATTTTCACTTCTGCACGAGGTCATTGACATCAGGACACAAAATCCATTCTGAAATTCAGAATGAGAGTGATTAAAACAAAAAAAAGGAAAAGGAGAAGAGGTATCATGGAAGTCTGTCGCTCAAGCCCACCAAAGGCTTCCCATCTACATCAGCATCACCAAGACCCCAAATATCCTTTCTTACATTCTTTGCTTTGTCTCCTCCATCTTTTCCTCATTGTACTCCAGCTGGACTGGCCTCTTTTAAGTTTTTCATAAAATTTCCAGGAATGTTTCATTGCAGGAATTTTTTTCACTTTCCATTACTCCTCCCTGGAGGAATAGAAATGTACATCTAATGTACATCTAATAGGAATGTGCATCTTCCTCCAGATGTACATGGGTTACTTCCTCACCTCCATCAGTTTGGAACTCAAAAGGCACCTTCTCAGTGGGTCTTTCCCTAACTACCTAGGGTAATTTAGACACCTCCCTGCAATTTTTCCTACCTCCTTTACTCATCTGCTTTTCTCCATAGCAAATAACCATTCACTGAGACACTGGGCATCAGAAATTACTATTTATTCAGTGTCTGTCCTTAGCCACTAATATATGCACCCTGGAAGACAGCTGTTTTATCTAATGTGTTTAATGATATATCCCAGAAAAATAAAAACAGAATGTGGCATACAGTCAGTATTCAATACATTTTGGTTAAAACGTGAGTACTGAATAATCATATATTAATCTAACTTCCAAAAAGGATTTAAAATAGTATTGAAAATTGATTCATGTTCATATCTTATCAATGATGAAGAATATAAACTTTGACAAAAGAGAGAAATCCAGTAAATAACTGGGATGGCTTCGTTGCTGGATCTGATCTTTAACTTGAGTGCAAAAAAAATCTTGCCATATTTCCTTTAAAATTTGAAGTATTTTAGGTAGAATGCTTCTTCATTGCCAAGCTACAGGCCACTTATAGAAACTTTGAGGCCAACTGGGATCTGTTGGCTAAACTCAGGTGCAAAAGTAACTTGCTTCCCCACCCACCGCTTTCCCAATGTCCTGGAAGGATATGTGCATACTGGTTATTCCCACTTACCTTTTCATCCCCAGTCCTTCTTGTGCTTCCTCTGCCTGTGGAGTCCTCTGTACTGCATCATCTGGGCTTTTTTCCTAGGTGATGTCCAGAATGGGTCCTCAAATAGGCATTTCTAAGTGGGGATTTAAATGAGGATTGGATGGTGGAAGGCGAATACTCAAGATATGTATTTTTTCTACCCCTTCCCAGCTTTGACGTATTTCTGTGACTGATCCAATGTCTACAGAGTGTTTTTGGCACCTCATTTTCAGTGCATCAGCTCCCATCCAGTAACATCACCCCCATCTCTGCCCCCATTGATCTGTTAGGCTTAAGAGAAGTAATGGCTTCCTCTCTGGTTAGCACCTTAGTGTCAACTGCTGATTCCCTTTATCAGGCCCACACCTCTTACAGAGTCCCTTCATTTAAATATTTCCCTAAAAATCCACCCCCACTGCCTCCCTGCATGTGGCTTCTGTTTCCTGGGCTGTCTGTTTCTTGTCTTTCTGTCTGTCTGTCTTCATGTTTTCTTCCTGACCCAACACTTCGTTATGAGTGCAGAGTAAAACACAATGTGAACTCTGCCAGGGCTCACAATTCCACAGATAAGCCATTTATTGATTTGCAGCCTGGAAGGTATCTCTTTATTTAATCAAAACATTTCTTGAGTGTCTTATATGCATTAGATAGACAAGGTAAAGTCCTCACTATTAATTGTATTATTTCTGAGATGGATGGAAAACAACTGATAGATACCATTTAGCATCAGAAATAGCAGTCATGCAGCAGTACATACCTGGCAGTGATATAAGCAGTGTATTAAAGGAATGTTGAAGCATTACTTGAGGTCCATCCCACATGCCCACCCAGAAAAATTATTTCAACTTGGAACAGCCCTGGAATATATGATGGAAGACAGTCTAAGTTCCGACAGTACCCTGGCCAATTCCAACAGCTTGTGTTTTAAGAAACACATAGAACAAAAGAAACAGCTTGGAAATCTTCTCTAAAGTTGCAAGAGTAAAGCTTAGTTTTTCAAGGAACCAAAGAAAGGAAGAAGACCTTGATCTTAATTTTCCCAACTGGGAGGAATGAGCATGGATGCCTCTGCCTCAATCCTGTATTTATTTCAACAGAATTCATCCGTACACCATAAGTTTGATTATATTTGTTAAATCATGCCTCTTGTTAAATTTATGACAAATTCATAAAAGCAAGGGATTATGTGAATTCAGTTGTTTAAGATAATGATAATGCATGTCTACCATTGTTAACTTGGCTTAGGAAACTGGCCCACGGTAGGACAAAGTTAGAACTAGAAGGCTCTCTGACAGGGCTCCGTCAGCTCTGTTCACAGACGAAGTAAGACGGTGCCACCGAGACCCTGAGATTTTGGATTTGGCCCTGTCATCTCTATGTAGCCTTTTCTCTTTTACTTTCTGCCACCCACACCCAGTGTCCTCTATCAATTCAAATTTCTCATGACATCTTACTTTATTCTTTACTTGAATCTACCCTGTTTTAATTCCAGTTCTATCTAGAACCAACTATAACTTGCCAGCCTAAATCACATGGACCTATAGCACCCTGGATCACTTTGAGTAACAGTTCATTTGGGGCCCAGAAAATGTCCACAGACTAGCCTTGTTTAGGGTCTTATTTTCTTTGTTAGACCTAAAAATAAAAATTAGTATGGCTGACATTGGAAAGGTCGTAAATTGTTTAGTATAGCAATGTTGGGTATCAGATATGCTCAAGTGGGAATCTGGACTTAGACACACATAAGCTTTTTGAAAATGTAACGCATATTTGTTATATTTGCTTCTCCATGATCTGTGTTACTTGTCTCTAAACACTGGAAGGCTGTTACACTACACTTTCACTCTTTTGGATTCTGGAGTTTTTTATTGAAAATATTATATCTCATTCCTATCCACAGACCCAGGATAGTCAGAGGGAGAAGGAGACGAGGAGAAGAAAGAGGAGAAGGAAGAAGAGGAAGAGAGGAAATGCCCTTTAATCCCAGCACTCGGATGCATGCTACCACTCAACTTCTGCCTATGCAGAGCATACATTCTTGGGGCCACTACATTTCTCTTTTTGCTGCTATGAAGTTGAGTTGCAATTATGTCACTTGTTTCCGAATAATTTTGAATAATGCAACAATGTGAGATTAATTTTGATTGCATTTAAAGGAGTATAATAGTACCTACCTTCAGAAATATTGTTAAGATGAAATTTCAAAACAAAGCTCATAAAAATGTTTGTGAAATATAAAAGGTAGCATGACAATTGCATGTCTTTGTCATTATTACTGGTTATGGTTTGGATTTTGCTGACTTATCAAATGTGCACTTTCTGTGTTGACTTAAATGGGTCGTCTGGCTAAGATTTTCCTTATTATTTAAAATAAAAAGGATTTGTTGAAAGCTAAAGAAGCTGACTAATCATCCTCCTTGTCTTTCCCCAAATCCTGATGCTTATTAACTAGGTTGTATTCCATCCGGCTTTTGAAATCAGAAGAAATTGCACAGTTCAGGGTTGCATGCCCATAAAACTATGATTCTCAGCACTAGTTACACTATATATCATCTATGGAATTAATAAAAAATAAAAATATTCTTAAGAAGATTATATTTTAACATGTCTTGGGTGAATGCCTAGAATCTGTACTTCTAAGACTCTTTATCTGAGATTCTTGTTTATTTATTAATTCCTGAGTATTTCGGTGGAGGAGAGAATGATTACTTGAAACATTTTTTCATTCTCAAAACCTTCTCCATGATTCACTAGTTAATTGGAACTGTGTCACTTTAAAACTAATCCATGGATCAGACCCCTGGATTATAGTCAGCAAGAGCCAGCTACAGCAATGTCTTTATTTAGTCCTGTTGTTACGCATGGGGTCTTTTGGGAAATTGAAAATTTTGTCTTGAAAACTTTGAGGCTGTAGACAGTTCAGATTATTGCACCAATGGTTGGTAAAGAATATCACAGAATAAACAAAGGACTTAATTCCCCTCATGGGGAATTTTTAGAGTGGGGTTGAAGGCTTGGATATTTTAGTAGCTTATGCTTTCCAACAAAGAGATCTTGGTGGTGTGTGTCTGCACATTGTAATAGGACAGCCATGAAACAGTATCTGAGACTGAAGAGCAGATTTCCTTTCTCTGAGAAGCCATAATGGATTGAGATTTTACCCTTGAGGATGACTAACTAGGAGTAGTGAGTGGGGAGGGGATACAGGCACAGTCAGCCAGACGAGACACATCAACCCTCGACTCCATGCGGTGAAAGAGACAAAGGCTATAATATTTCTGCAAGAAAGAAAAAAGTTAATACCCTTCTAATTTTTTCCCTTTATCTGAGAAAGACAAAATCTTTGTCTGACCCAATCTTTTTGTTTTATTAATTTCCCAGTGAGCACTTATTTTTGTGCCCATGAGGGGTTGTGGAGAGACGAGGGTTGACCTGAGAAGTCAGGATGTCTGAGCGTTTGTACAGACTCGGAACGTACTCTGTATGCCCCTGAAATATTCATGTTTTGAGTTTTCTGCTTGTGGAGAGTTCATGAGACAGTCCCCACATCTAGCATTCTGATTCCATCTAGTTTGTTGGCAAAGTAGTCATTGTCTTATCCATCAATTATTTACATAAAATCTTTTCAAATCGATACCTGTATAAGCAAAAATCTTCCAATTCTCTGGCCGAAGCCACAAGAAAAAGTGGGCAGTATTTCTTACCCACATCTCAGGAAATGTTCCCATTAGGTTGTAGCTGACGAGGCATGCATTATTAACATCCCAGCTGTGATTACATTTAAGAGGTCCAGGCTCCTTCTCTTGTTAGCTATATAAGGTTGATGTTTGGAGTCCTGGTTTCCAGGTCTATTAAATGAAGGTGTTGCATTTTACTTTTTGTGGGCTGAGTGGATATTAAATAATCAATATATACAAAACTAATTTTCTTTACTTTTTTTTCTTCTCCAATTTCCCATTTCAAGTTACTCAAAAAAGGCTCTTAAATGTTAGCACTAATGTCTCAGTGGAAAGTTTGAAAATATATGCTTAGACAATGTTGCTTCATGGCATCAATTATTTCATGTTAGTTGCCCAAATATGCCTTAGGCTTTTGGAATACTGGCTATTTTTCATAATAGGTTTACTGGTGGATTACCAAATCAAATATTTTCTAAATGAAAAGGGTTTTACTGCTTGGAAAATATTTTAGGCTTTTTCTCTGCTCTCTAAAATCGGCCTCTTTTAACTACCATTGTAGAGAAGCAATAAACAGATCATTAGCACTGATGATGTCATAATGGATAATGGAAAAGCATTAATTTTCATAATACCATCATTAATTATAGTTAACATTGAAATGCAATGGGGCTGACTTTGTCTTATTAAATGAAGCAAATATTTTGAAGTATTAATTAATAAAATCAATCTTAATAAATTAGTGATAGTAAAATTTATTGTTTAAAATTTTTAAGCCTGCAAAATAAAGAAAGTTTTGTAGTATAAGAAGATGTCATTAATATAATTCAGTGCTTTCATTAGCCTTTAGAAATATCACAAGAAAATCCCAAGAAAGCTTTCTCATTTTCCTCAATCTCAATTTTCATCCTTAAAATGGTAATATTAGGGCCTATGTCCTATGTTAGTAGCGTATTAAATGGGATCATTGATGGAAAATCATCCATAATCAGTCCATTGTGAGTGGTTTCTTATTACTGCTACAGACAAGATGGAACTGGCTGGGGGAAAGGTATGGTAGACGTTTCACTTTGCATTTCTGAAACAGTAATCAAAGTTACACAAATGAGCCCAAATAGTCAACTTTTATTTAATAACGATGTGTGCTAGGCACTATGTTAAACACATCAGATAGATTATTGGATGTAATCCTCATAAAACATTTGAGGAAGATATTATGAGGCTCACTTCACCAATGAGAAAACAAATGAAGATGAATGGGGTTAAATTCTTCTCTCAAGGTTACAAAGGCAGAAAGTGATGATTCCAAATCTAGTTTAACTCCAGAATCCATATCCTTAGGAACAAGGCTGCTATGTCCCTGAGAATATCCAGGCAACTTTCCTTTGCTAATTGGTATCACCACAGCTTCTGTTTGACCACTTGACTTTCTGGAATTCTTTTATTTACATCAGCATATGAGAAAGAAATTAATGAAGAAACTAAGATTTAAGAAATGAATCTTAGTGGAAGGTACTTGGAAATTGGCCTGACATAGGTGAAAGGGAGTTGGTGAGAAGAATCCTTAAAATTGTATAGTTTCTAACTGCTTGAGTACCAGCTTTGATAGCATCACTATGTTAGCATCTAAAATTCAAAGTCTAGGGAAATATAGCTGTGCCCTTAAATAATTTACATATTTTTAGCTAGCCCCAAATAATTATTTTTGATATATAATCTTGATTTTTATAAGGAGATAGATTTGAGAAAAATAAATTTTAATAGGATGTTAGTGTTCCCATCACAGGTATGCCTATGTCAGTTTCAGCCCTTTCTAACCTCTATGTTAATTCAACTCTATGTTAATTCAATATGTTTAATATCTTATTCTTGATGACTCTATGATTCTCAAGAACTCTGACTACCACTTATTTTAGAAGTTAGCATAACACAATGGTGAAGGTTCTGTCCCCTTCTCCAATTACTTTATCTTTCTAAACCTCAATTTTCTCATATTAAAATGGAGCTAATAATAAAATCTAATTATATGTTTTTGAAGATCAAATGGGTTGGCATACAGTGCCTGACTCATAGAAGCTACTTAAAATTGGAAGACACTTACTATCTATACGTTTGTAACCAGTACCATTCATTTTGAATCTATTAATTTTAATTAACCAATTAATTAATTGATAGGTTACTAACGTTCAGACCTTTCCATACATAAAAACACTTTCTTGTGAAATAGAAAATTCCCTATCATTAGTAAAGGAGAGGCTAAATAACCATTTGATGAGCATGTAACAATTACTCTTATACCAGATGATAGTTTGTAAAAGTATAGATTCAATCTTGCCCAAACCTTAGTGTCTGTGATCCCATGTGCTGAAAATTAAATTCAGCATCATTCAAGATTCTTTTAGAGGAGTGATTTTATTTGTCTCTGAAGTAATGAAACAGTATAATATTGACATAGTTTACACTTGGGGTCACATTAGCAAGAGGTTTATTTATAAACCCTGATGTATGGATGTAGAAATTTATGTTTCCATGTCCATTGCTTAAAGGATCATGTTAGGAGCTATTTCTCAATCTTTCATTTTGCTAAGAAGATGCTTGTGAAAGTAATATTCTCTGCTTAATTATTAATGCTGCATTGATTTGTTTTCTCATAGTCCAAGTGACAAAAAATCCATTAAGAAATATAAGCAGCAAAGTCACAGATAAAACTTATAGTTTAACTCAAGAGAAAAAGAAATATTTAGCTAGATCTCATTAATTTTTCAAATTTAATTTTCTTGCCCTTAAAAGGAAGACTGTAAAGAATGGATTACTATTTTAACAAAACAATACAAATATTGATGATGCTAATAGCATCTTTTATTTAGGAATTACCATTTGCTATGCAAAGCACTAGACATTTGTATATACCATGTAATAATCCATCCAATAGACCTCTCGAGATAGGGTTGATTATGCTTACTTTACAGGTGAGGACAAAAACAGATAACAAATTTCCTTAATTTTCTTTCTTTGTTTTAGAAAGTAACAAAGTAGGCCACACATGGTGGCTCACGCCTGTAATCCCAGTACTTTGGGAGGTCGAGGTGGGCGGATCACCTGAGGTCAGGAGTTTGAGATCAGCCTGGCCAACACAGTGAAACCCCGTCTCTAATAACAATACAAAATTTAGCCGGGTGTGGTGGCGGGCGCCTGTAATCCCAGCTACTTGGAAGGCTGAGGCAGGAGAATCACTTGAACTCGGAGGCAGAGGTTCCAGTGAGCCGAGATTGTGCCACTGCACCCCAGCCTGGGCACCAAGAGTGAAACTCCGTTTCAAAAAAAAAAAAAAAAAGAAAGAAAGTAACAAAGTAAAGGTCGATCAGACTCCAGTGTCTTTGCTCTTTCACTTGCTACTATGGTTTACGTCATGATCCTTTCCAAATATTTCCCCCTTAAAGTCCCCTGCTACCTTAAGTGTCTATCATAATAAGGTTAGTGTGGGCCAAGGTCCGAGGACCCCATTTGATGTCAGTGGGCTTTACAAGTGCCAAAGTAGCAACAACGCACATTTGTTGAGCTTTCCAATTGGAAACACATACGTAATAGGGGAAACCAGCTTAAAAGTAAGGGAGAGGGTCAGAAAGCTGAAAGTGGAACCATGGTCTTTAGGTTTGCTGATCTGTGGCAGAGACGGCTAACATCCTAGCAGAATCCATTCTCTCTCTCCATCATAGGATAATGGTGAGGCCTGGCTGCACTTCATTCCACATCCTTCCTTGCAGATTTGTGTACTCAAGTACTATTACCTACTCAGTGGACTATGAGCAGAAATAATATGTGCTGTTTTGGAGTAAGGCTTTTAAGAGAGTAAGGGTATGTCCTCCAAGGTTTCTTTTCACTGGATAGAGGCAGTGAGCAAGTCTCTAGGGGAGGTCAGACAAACATGATGGAAACAGGTTAAATTCGTGAAAGTCACTTGCTAATGTAAATATTAGATATGTGCGGTTTGACAGAGGGAAATAAACTTTTATGCTGCTTCCATTTTATCTTAGTAATCAGTGTTACTAATTCCTAAGCCATTCTAATAAATATGTGATCCAAAACTGAAGCACTAGGAAAGTTAACCAATCTGTTTTCTGTTTTTTTTTTTTTTCAACTTCTACACTCTGATCCTTTTGTAAGTATTGTGATTTATTTTTTCCTTCTGTGTTGTATCGTGTTGGTGACTTTCCCTTTACACAGATGGTGTGAATCACACATCATTGAATGTCACTGTAAAATTTCTATCAAAACATACTAGTTGTTTTATAATGTAAGTAACCTCACTGTGACAGGCAGAATGATGGACACAAAGGGGTCCACGTCCTAATCTCAGGAATTTACGAATATGGCACGTTACATAGGAAGAGGAAATTAAGGCTGCAAATGTTAATTATGGTTGGTAATCTGCTGGCCTTCAGATGGGGAGATGATTTTGCAATATCTAGATGGGTTCAGTGTAATCACCAGGGTCTTTAGAAGTGGAAGAAGGGGTCCGAAGAGAAAGGATCAAAGTTAGAGAGATTTGAAAATATAAAACCACTGGCTTTGATGGTACAGAAAGGGGTCATGTACCTCAAGAATCTGGAAAAGATGAGAAATAGACTTTCCTCTGGAGGCTGTAGAAGAAACACAGCCCTACTGACATCTTGATTTTAGCTCAGCAAGACCCATTTTGAACAACTGACCTTCAAAACCAAAAGATAATGAATCTGTGTTTCTTTAAAGCACTAATTGTATAGTAATATTTTACAACAACAGGAGACTATTAATATATAATCACTCAACTAAATTAGAAGTTATTTGAACAAAACCGAAGATACCTCTTAACTGTATCATCCTTGGCACCTAGAATATTACAAGGCACATGTTAGACACTCAGTTTGTGGCCAACCAAAGAATATAATATCCAACATGACCATCAGAAATGGTCATCGGAAATCCAGGCAGATATGTTTTCTTACCAATTTTCTCCCAGCTGCGGAAGCTTAGCTTGTGACAAATGGTGTTGAAATACGGAATTCTCGTAGTTTTTCTAGGTAGCAGTTTTGGCAGGCGCATGTGCAACCCAAATTAAACAGGACCGTTGAATGGAACCTTGTCATATGCAATCAAAATATGTCCAAGAGTTCCAGCCAAATGTAGTAATAAATACCAATGGACAGGTCTGGGACAACCTGAGGGAAATGTGTCAGCTGGAAAATAGAGAAAATCAGCTACAGGGCTTGTTGTGGCTACTTTTATTAATATATCCACCAAGGCCACAGATGATGCCAAACAAAAGTAGGCAAATATGATTGAGAGAAAATGCAAAATAGGAAATATTGGAGGGAGACAGAGATTTATTGCAACATCCATTGCACTTTTACAGATATCATTAAAAGAGACAAGTTCCTACTCATACAACTTTTTAGCTCTTGTGTTCTTTTCTCCCTGAAAATAATGTAGTAGTGGCTTACATTTTATTATTGTTATTAATATTACATGGAACAGTTATTGCAGTACTAATAAAAAGTAATATTTTGTGCTTATAATCACTCTTTTTAGGGGAAGAATAAGCCTCTCTTGAAAGTCCAGAGTAAAGCATTTGCATCTTCATTTTATGGGTATAATTAGCACATTTGTCCTTGCTGTCATCAATGATAATCAACATAATAATAACTCCTTATGTTTATGTAGCCATATACAATTTACCAAGCATTTTCCCATCCTTTATAATGTTATATCCACCGTATCTCTGGATTTTGTGAATGATTCTTAGGGGAAAGCAAGACAGGAGGAAGTGTCCCCACATTTATTATTGTTTTAAGAGAGGAAAGTAAAGATTCAGAGAGGGGCACAGCTAGGCCTGTGATGATGTTTCTAGTCTCTTAGACCATGAGGTTCTGAGTTAGGCAAAGCCATGTCCAGGGCATGTCCCTCAAAACAGTTCCATTCTTGTTGCTGTCCTACCTGTCATTTATTGTAACTTTTTACAAATATTGCTTGCTCTCCTACCTTTTCATGACCAGATATGTCTATGGTGTAACTTGAAGTACAATCCAAATATTAATCAAAACACACTCCTCGTTTACTTAAACAAAAATGGATGTAAATCCTTCTTATGACTCCCTCCCATGTAAGCTAGTCTCAAACCAAGGGAGTTTTCTAGAGACATGCTTAGCTGATATTATAGTGTGATGTAAATAATAGAGTTTGAAATCTCTGCTAGCTCTTTGGAGTCATTATCTTATATTGTGTAGACTATTTTGAAAGCAGAAACTTATAGAAAGAGTATGGAATCGGATAGACATGATTTGGAATTTAGGTTTTACCTTTAACTATTAAGTTGAATGTACATAGTGTCCCTGAACAGTATTAATTAAAAAAGAATTAATGACACCAATTTATCTTCCAATTGTGAAGAAAACCAGTAAATTAAATATCAGAAATGTTTAATTAAATCTACCTGTTGCAGGATTATTATTATTATATTGTTTTTCCCTCAAATAGCAGTTCAATAATCTCAGACTTTTTAGTTGTGTGGTCAAGTGTGCAGAGATAGATGGCCATTGGTCTCCACAAGACACATGCACACGTATGTTTATTGCGGCACTATTCACAATAGCAAAGACTTGGAATCAACCCAAATGTCCATCTGTGACAGACTGGA
>NW_012114821.1:7843499-7864690 GCF_000951035.1 Colobus angolensis palliatus
TATAATAAAAATAAAAATAAAAAAATAAAAAAATAATCAGCATGTGAATCTAGTCAGAGGTTGCAGCCTACAAGTCAGAACTCTGCATAAAGAACAAGGGATGAGTCAGCATTCAAGGAGAAAGAGCAAGTGAACTGAAACCTGACTTACCCATATAGAAGAATCTCCTCCATCCTTTCTGCCATCACTGAAACTTGTACCTAGTTCTATCATGGACTCCGCTCACTTGTGTTTTTCGTATCTGGCCTTATCTTCCTTCTGGATCGAGTGTGAGTTTTGCCTTATTTGCTTTGATTTTTACTTTGCTTAGTACCTGACATCTTGTAGGTATTCATTAGGCACTTTCTGGGTTTGACTAGAATGGAGAACCAGGACATTGATATCCTGATACATTATAATTACATAAAGCAAACAATCAAATAGTGACAAAGCTTCCATTTGATTTATTCCATCTTTTCATTTTTGCCTCAATTATATGTGATTTATGAATGATAGCTACTTGTTAAACTTATGACCCAGATAGGCTTACTAAAATTATTTCATTAATAGCTTTGTATGATAATACATCAAAGAAAATACCCCTTTCTGTCTTACACACACACACTCAGATGAAGAAATTTAGGATCAGAGATGGTAAGTAACCACCTTAAAGTCACACAGCTGGTGTGGATAGTTTCATTCCAATATTGGTGGACTCTTTGTAGGTAACAGGAATGCGTTGCTGTATCCCAGATGCAGTGCATTTTCTGGAACTTATGTCCTGGGTCCCATTCATAGAGGGAACATAGGGACAGCAGGCAGAATCAGATGCTTGGAGAAGTCATTTCATTTCCCAGCTTCAGCGCCCACTTGATTTTTCTAATTACAATTAGGACTATGTAAGAAAATAAAGAAGAAGAATTAGCAGTATGAACACAGCCAGGAGTTCACCTCACTGCTTATAAACCTTAATTAAACCTAATTTGTAAATCTTAATTAAATCACATATACAGGCATTAATAAAGCACTATAATAACATTGCTCTCTCAGTAAGACAACACACTACTAATACCACATACATATTCCTGGAGAATGTTCTCATGTGGGCCTCATCAAAGCATAACAGGGAAGTAGATAAACAATCTCATTAATTGCAGTCAAAGGACAAAAAGTACAAACCGGTTGCCTAGAGAAATCGACTTTGCCAAATTTCCTCACAAACAGATATGGTGCTAATGAAGTGACAGTGTGAAACAAGTGAACATCTGAAGAATTCAAAAATTCAGTTGGAATGTCAAGAGAAGGACACAAGTGGGGAAAAGAAAAGTCATTTCATGCAAAAGTCAAATCTTCCAAGATTGCTCTTAAATTCATTCATTCCTTTAGTTAGCAAATGTACATTGAACACCTACGCTACAAGCTGGCTGTGGGTCTTAGAACTGAAGAGTTAACATAAGTTAGATGTGCTTCTTGATAAGAGGGTAGATAACTCAGATTTAGGGACTATTTGGGGTCAGCCACTTTTATAATATTTCTTACTCCATGTCCTTTCTAAAAATCCACAACAACTTAAAAGTTAAATGTTATTAATAAAACTTAACAGATAAAAGATATTTGAGGTAAGTATTGATCATGGTCACATAATTCATGAGTAATTGGGCAAGTGAGGACTTAAAGAGCCCTCTGAGTCCCAAGGCCATGCATATTACAAAATACACCTACAGACCACAAGGATAGGTGGACTTGTTTGCAGATATTGGACTCTTGTCCCTTCTTCACCTGAGCACAAGAGACTACATTCTTAAAAAATCACTTCTCAGCCTTGATTAAATTTTCTAATTGGAATGCTGGCACTAGCAGACATCAACTCTTACTCTAGGGGCCATGTGGATCTCTCTTCTTCTCAATGTCTCTTTCATCTGAATGCCACAAGACAGCTACCATCTTCCTCATTTTTGTTGACACTTCCCTTTGAGCCCTTCTGGTCTACCCGGTATACTTTTTCTAACTGTGGTTTCATGATCTTCAAGCTGGAGCATGACTTGACGCATTCAGAGTCTGCAATCATTTGAATCTGCCTGATCTTCAATCTTCAGTTCTAGAGCTAATCCAAGCTTGCCACTTAACAGGTGTGTCTGTCTTTGTTAGTGTCATTTTCTGTGTTTTGTTTCAATGTCCTTCTCTCACCGCAGGGGACACCCAACTTATCATTCAATACTGGGTTCAGGTGACACCTCTATTACCTCTATGAGTCCTTTTTTTTCTTTTTTTTTTTTTTGCTACAAAAAAGAAAACATCTCGGGTTTGCACTTGGTCCAGTTATCCATTAATAAAGTATAGTTCCTGTTTCTATGTTTGTGTTTTCACCATACCGCCAGTGTCTCAAAAGAAAGATTCATCGTTTTTATCTTGCTATCTCCAGCATAGGGCATGGGAAACTATTTCTATTGTAAGTATGAATACAACTGAAAAGGTCTGTCACAACCTGCATGCAGTTAATGCAGCTATTTCTCCAGTGCCCACACTTGCCTGAAACAGTAGAAACAGAGGCCAGACCTTCCCAGTCATAAACGGAGACGATGGCAGAGGCACCGCTCAGGACAGAAGTTCATGTGACTCACATCGATAGTCTTCTACAAAACAAAAATAAAAATGAAAAAGAGAAGCCTGGTTTACACAGGATGTCCTTATGCCCTTCAGGTGGCAAAAAGCTCATTTTCCCTCTGTCTGTCACAACTCTGATCAGAGTTCGCCAGGTCTGATATCAACTCCACTTTCATCTACTGTAGTGCATCTATAGCCTCCTAAATGATCACTCGTGCTGAGTCATGCCTTCCTTCAATCTGTTTTCCTAAGGGTTCTTCAAAGAGTCTCAAAAGCAAGCAAGCAGGCAAACAAATAGACACAAACAACATCTAATCACATTACTTCCACAGATGAAATATTCTGATGTCATCTTGGTTAATGCCGTAAATCCTTTATACTCCTTGTAAAGCTTTTCATGGTGCAGCCTCTGCTGACCTCCCAAGCCTTCCTCCATCCTCTTTATCAACATTGCTCAATTCTAGCCAGACATTAGTGTGTTGTGTTCTCTAAACAATAAGTCATTTGTAGCATTAGCCTTAAAAAAAATTTATAAACTCTATTGGTAAGATCATTTGTTGATTTGTAAAAAAATTAAGCAGAAAGCACAGTTCCCTGATACTCCTTCTCCTGACACCTTAGCCCCCATCAAGTTTCCCCTATTATTGATATTTTATATTTGTGTAGTACATTACAACTGATGACCTGACATTGATGCAGCATTGTTAGCTGAAATCCATAGTTTGTCTGAAAGTTCACTCTCTGTGTTGCATCATTCTATGAATTGTTCTCTTCTCATGTATTGCTCCATTTGTGCAGAAGGCACTGGTACCTGTTCTTTGTTCAGCTCAATCATCCTTCAGGTTTCAACTTAGATGTCACTACTCCCAGAAAGCCTTCCTTGATACCTAATACTGCTCCCAGGCCACATGGCTCACAAGTAAAGGACTAGTCCTATTTTAAATAGGTGCTCTATGTGTTCCAGACATGATCTCAAATTACCTTTATTTCAGCACTTACATCCTTGTATTGTAATACCATGCTTACTTAGCTGCCATGGTCTTAAGGGCAGGGGGTATCTTTTACTGATTCTTGTATTTCCCAGTAGCTAACAGGATAACTGGCAAATAAGACATAATCAATGAATTTTGTTTTGTTGACTAAGTAAATGTGATCTTTCATTTTTTCCCAAGACATGCTTAGAGTCTTTAAACAAATGGAATTACATTTTGTCTCTGAGATTTATATCAAAAAGTTTCCTGGATAAAGAAAGAGTTAAAATCTCCAGCTAACTTATCTGCAGAATGACCCACGCCCTACTAATAGCTGTACCCAGGTAAAAAAAAAAAAAAATGACCTAAACCTTATTTACAAGGGAAAACATTATTTTTCTTTACCTTACTTGATTATTGTGAGATGAGTATCAGAGGAAGAAAGTGTGTACTATAAAATGCTTCCACAAATGACAACGCATAGAGATGTCTTACATCTTCCCTTTCAACTCTCCTTTGGAAGGAACAGAAACCATCTGGTGTAGGCATCCTCACCTCTATTTACCCTTGGCCTATATATGACCCATGACTTGGTGGGAAACAGTAAGAGATGCCAACCATATCTTTTCTCTAGTTACCTTAAAACACATTTAATATCTTTTGTCATTTTCAGTGATCTGAGAGTACAAAATTGAAGATGCCTCTGGAATATGAAACTTACTCTCTTGAGATGTGAAATGTATTTATCTTAAAATTAATTACTATTGAAGAGAGAAACTATTAGATTTCAAAATATTAATTTATCATCCAGGAGTGCATTACCTTTGTTCTAAATTTTAGGAACTATTGTATCTTAAATAAAGATTGATGCTTTGAATAAATCTGTAGAAGAGACAAATGTGAAAATGCAACATAAGTTGTAGCTGAGCTCATACAAAGGAAACCTGTGTGTAAATCCAACTGGGATGGGAGGGACAAGGTCCAAAGGAGAGAAGAGATCTGTAGGTGGCAAGAAGAGAATAAAGCAACAGGTATGCCAAGCAAAAAAATTGTATGCCAGAGATAGTATCCAACATATAATTATCAAGTTAATTAATAAACCAAAGGAGTTCAGCTAGTTCAATAAGCTCCCATATTTAATTTTTATCATGCATTCAACACTTACTCTGAGCCATCAATAAGCGAAACCTCAGCATGCACTATTTCTTTATTTTTTATGTCCTACCTTATTATCTTCAATTTAGTGACAAGGAAATTGTTATTCATAACTGTTAACTAATCTTCTGAATGTATATACTGAGTAAGTCAAATATTCAGGAAGCCAGTCCCATCTGTCTGATTCTCGTTCGTGTTCCTAACCACAGCTTTGGAGCCTATGATAATAGTATTTTCTATGATGGAATACTCGTTCTAAGTATTCAGAGTTACTAATTCTAAACCATGACACATGCTGGCATCATGGGATTATTGTCTAATTTATATTCTGTATCTCATTCTTTTCTTTAATAATGGCCAGATAATCAGTGTTTCTATTCTCACCACTGGGTACTCGGGGCCACCTGTCACTATGACCTTGTATGCTGAACCAGGGATCAGTAAACATTTTTGCAAGGAGTCAAATAGTAAATATTTAGGCTTTGGAGGCCATAGAGTCTTGGGTCAAAAATACTCAGCTCCTCTCTAAAGCTGCCACACATAATATATAATGTTAGTAATGATGCTTCCAATGTCTTCTGGCAGTATCTTAAATATTCTACTCTTGTGTATGGATTACTCTTATTCTCTTGAAAACTCAGGCTATATTTTTGCATTAAGGTAGAAAATGACTGTTTGGCAACTTCACGGATTTTGAGAATGGGCTGCACTAGAACAGAGTCATGTGATACCAATTATTTGTTTTATATTTACAAAAGTACTGTTCTCTAGCAATGTTGGAATTATTCTACATTAATAAGAATGAATCAATATTATTTTTCCAGGCTCAATTTTTTAACTTTAAATTAAGCAGTATAAATATAAAAAATTAAAGCTAAGTTAATATGAAAAAAAAAAGAAAGTGACTGTGTTCCACTATAAACTGCTGTGTAAAGATAGGCAGTAGGTTGAATTTGTCCTGAGCAATGAAATGTCACAATTCTTCTCCATTTCTCTCGAGGGAGTCTCTTCCTCTTATTTTAGCCACAGTCTAAAGATACCATAGAATGCTATTTAAATGTATCTATATTATTTGTGATTGGTAACAGGTTTTCAGAAAATATTTTAATCCTTCTATACCTGATATTTTGTCTCACTAAAAGAAAAAAGTACTTGTCCTAAACCATTAAATTCATTTCAGAATCTACTAATGGACTACAATTCATAGATTGAAAAATACAAAATATTCTGAAGTTAAAAAAATGAGAATTGATTTCTAGAAAATCTTTGTGTAAGATCCTAAGTTACATAAAGGAACAGCAAGTAAAGGCAATAGAATCGTGGATCTGGATGTGCCCTTATTGTTCCTGACACAATTGCTTTTTCTTTGAATAACAGATTGAACAAATTAAAACATCTTTCTTGTTAAAGGTAAGATATTATAATACATGATTCAAATAAATTTATCTTTTCTGGTGGGATTTTAGGTTTCAATATTGTTAGGCAGATAGCTCTTATTAAAAAACCTTCCTAGGATCTACAAATCTGATTCTTTCAAAATATATTTGTGCAGTTTGCTCTACTTCTTGAGTCTTCAATTCTAAAAGTCACTTACTTTTTACCTCAAGCAACACTTTCCACTTGAAAACTACCAGCAGGGAATGAGATATTCATTCCCAGTACATCATCCGTGCATAGGGAATACCACATTCAGCAAATAAAAATATAGGTTGCCAACTTCACATTTAATTTCAGGTAAATCACCAATAATAGCATATTATAAGTATATTCTTTGCAATGTCTGTGCAATATTTATACTGAAAATCTGTTATTTAGCTAAATTAAAATTTAGTTGGACATCTGCATTTTGTCTGAAAAGTCTATCCATAAAGCTATTCTGCATAGGAAGATAAAAGTGAGAACCGTGAAATGTATGGGAAGATTTTCAATAATCCCGGCAAAAAAATGAAACTCTCCCATGGTGCCATGTTGTCAAATGCTCTGATTCTGTTTTTAGGTCTTTTTTTCCAGTTTTATTGAGGTATAAGTGACAAATTTAAAACTGTATCTATTAAAGATGTACAATATGATTATTTAATATATACATATTGAATGTATGTATAAAATATTAACATTTAATATATGCATACATTGTTAAATGATTACCAAAATCAAATTAACACTGTGTTACATTAACACAAATTACTCTGTGTGTGTGTGTGTTTCAAGTAAACAATACACTATTATCTATAGTTACCATGCTATTCATTAGACTCCTAGAACTTAGTTTACTTACAATTGATAGTTTGTACCTTATAACAAACATCTCCATTTTCCCTTTATCTCAGGTACTGGCAATCGCCATTCTATTTTCTGCTTCTATAGGTTTGATATTTTTAGATTCCATATATATGTGAGGTTGGGCAGTATCTGTCTTCTAAGCCAGGCTTATTTCACTTAGCATTATGTCTTCCAGGTTCTTCTATGTGGTGACAATCACAAGAATCCTTTTTCTTTTTTAGTTTTGATGAACTTACTGAAACAATAACCTCCTTTCTATGAAGCCCACGAGGTGTGCATAAAAATGACGATTATTATTTTTGTTCTCCATTCTTTCGCTTTGTCCTAACTCTAACTCTACTATGAAATCGGCACATTAAAAATGATTTTTCTATGGGAAGATGTTTGAGTTCAAGGTGTAGAGGGACTATGGTTTTTTTGTTTGTTTGTTTGTTTGTTTTCCACGAAGATCTTACTGCTTTTATTTTAGAATTTTAGCCATGAGATAGTAATACAAATTCACCCGTTTATAAAACAATGGTTGGATTCAAATTCTGTTTCTGACAAAACTGGCACCTTTTTACGTGGCTAAATTTTATTTGCTTCAATTGCTAAACTAATGAAGGCTATGGATCAAAGTTTTGGATAAAGCAGTTTGGTTTTTTTAAAAAAACCTCTTTTACTTGTTTTTGTTTGCTTTCTTCACCTTCAAATGAGTTTAGATTTTAGCTGGGACTGACTGAATTGTATAAGAAAAACAAAATCTCCAGTGGCCTTGAATTAGTAACACATTTATCTTTTGTTCACTGATCCCCTTTGCTAGTCAATGGTTATGGGGAAGCATCTTAACAAGAGTTTTGTTTTCCAGCTATTTTTTTTTAACAGCCCCTGTATGGCAGACACAACAGTTTTTATGGGGACTATGGTTTTCAAGAGGAAAATCAGTAACAAATCTGAAGCATTGTAGGCTGACATTAGTTGCTTATTAGGGTCACTGTATTCAGTTTAGATCTCTAGATCCTTCATGGGAAAGCACTTGATATGCAACCTTCCTATTTCCTTCTTGGTCTATTAATTTGAACCATAATCTTATCCATTCCAGCACTGGGCTTTTATCATGCACTGTCTAGATGAGCTATTCAGCCAATAAATCCAATAAAGTCATTTTCCAAAATGTAGAGATTTCTCCCACGAAACACGGAATCTTACAGCTAAGATGTAACTGATGCTGTTGAAGTTAGATATTGACAGAAACATGGATCTTATTTTTAGCTTTTCTGATGATTATTTGAATTCAGTGGAAAAAAAAATTGTTTGAGGTGTCTTGTTTCTCCCAGGGGATGTGGGTTTTGAGAAATTTCAGTCATTTTTTGCCTTTTGTCCTACTTTGACCATAAACCGAGTGACTTATAAACAACAAACATTTATTTCTCACAGTTCGAGGGGCTGAGAAACGTCCAAGGTTATGGCACTAGCAGGGGCCACATCTGGTGAAGGCATGCCTCCTCATGGATAGCTGTGTTCTCACTGTAACCTCACATGATGGAAGGGGCAAAGAGTCTCTCTCTGGCTTCTTTTATATTTTTATTCATGAAGGCAGAGTCCTTATCATCTCCCAATGACCTCATGTCCTAATACCATCATGTGGGGCATTAGGATTTTAATATATACATTTGAAAGGGAGGTCACACACCTGGAAACCACTGCACGCTTATTATATTTAAAAACAATGTCATGGTGCTTCTGATTAATGCTTCTCAATTTGGAAGGCAATCAAATGACCATATCTAATTTGAGCATCAAAACAATTCCTTGGCCAATTTCTTTTTCTAATTGGTCTGCATGGACGGAGATTAGGAATCATTTTATGTAGATTTACTTAAGACCATACCACTTTCTGTGACCTGATATTTCTATTGTCTGTGAAGCCACACAAATTAACAAATTATACTTTTGATATCACAATCATCATTTTAATTTAATTTGATCACATTTCAAAGTTTTTACCCAAGCTCACTGTAAAAAGTGAGTCAGATTCTAATCAGTGCCATTGCTGAGAAAACTAGGTGAAATAAAAATGATAACAGCTACCTTTCATTGACTGTCTACTGTAACCCTATAAGCTATAAAATGTCTCCATTTTACTGATGAAGAAAAGGAAGTCATTCAGCTTATCAGTAAAAGAGCAGGATTAGAGCCACGTTCTGCCGTCCTCCAAAGCCTGTGTCTTCCTCTGGGGCTTTGTTTTCAACGTGGTTTGCAGCAAATATTGCTGAGATTCTTTTCTGGGTCAGAAAGTATCTGGACTTTGGTAAAAGCAATTGGCAAGTTTCTCTTACCATGGAACCCTCATTTAGTATGAAAAACATGAGATTAACAAAAAAAGACACATACATAAAACAAGTATAAATTATAATACGTGCAATGAAGCAATGTCCTGATTTCAGGTGCAGGGTGTCTGGCGAATGGGGAGAGAGACTGCTGTCTGTCTACACAGTGTCTTCAAGGGAAGCTCCTCTAAAGTTGAACCCGATGCCTGCAAGGTGAAAAGACGTTTGTCATATAAAGAGCATAACATGAGAGATTTCAGGCAGAAATGTAAATACTTTGAAGCAAGAAAGGAAATAGAATTTTTGAAGGATGGAAAAAGGGCATAACAAAGCTACAGTGCAGATGAACAGGAAGAAATGGTGCAAATTGGGAGTGGAGGGTAGGAAATAGAAACTGAATCAGGCTGAGTTTATAGGTCATAGCCAGAGCTGCTGGGCATGTTCTAACTCAACAGGAACTCATCGGAGAGTCTGAAGCAGAGGTGCGACGTACACCGAAATGCAGCAAAATCTCTTTGGTATTGGATCACAAATTTAAGAAAATAATCTGGAGTTTCACTACATTTAGTAGAATCTGCTCATTAGAAAACACTTGTTCATTTCCTTAGACAGGTAAAGACCATGGAGGAAATGAGGACAAGGCAAACCACCACCCATATAAAGAAAGGCAAGTTTATTTCACAAAGCTGTAACATTAAGGGGGCAACTGAAATAGTATAGTTGTCCTGCTACGATGTAAGGGCATTTCTATAAAGAAAGCTAGGTTCTACCTGTTTTTATTAGTTCAAGGAAAGATTTCAGAAGATCCAAGGATGTAATTGAATTAGTATTTTCAGGATGCAAAAAGGAATTTACATGTGTATGTTTGCCAAAAAATTAAAGACTGTTAAAAGTATTAGTTTTCCCAAATACAAGTTCCTTATCCCTCCATAATTTCTTTAACTCTTCTAACCCAAAGCTCATTTACAAGCTCCCTGGTGTCTAGACCAGAGATAGGTATAGGTAAACTATCTGAACAGTGATAGGAAGAGATGGCCTTCTAGAACCAAGGAGGAGTAACCCCGAGATGGATTCAGAGGACTTCGCATGCTTAGTATTCTCATCTGCTGTGGCTCTCAGTGGTGCTGGGGTCACTTCATCTCATGGCTTGAGCAGCTGTGATAAGGACAGGAGAAAGGGTAGAAGAGAGCAGCTCCCAGCAAAGACCCCACCCACAAGCCTGGAAAGCCATGACCATACATGGGAACAGGCATTCCTGTTTTTGCACCCAAATGTTGCCTTTTGGTCCACCACATCGCCCTATCTTGTACTCTATAAACCCCAAACCCTAGGCTTCACAAGGAAATGAGAAGACTAACAGAAGAGCAGAAGAATGGAAGAATGGTGTGGCAGAGAGAAGAGAGGAGCATCTGTACGCCCAGAGCAGTTCATCTGGGGATGGTCAGAGAGGAGGTTGGCCACTGGATTGGCAAAATCCAAGAGAAGATGATCTTCCCACTCTACCCCCTTTCCAGCTCCCCATCCATCCTGCCAAGAGGCACCTCCACCACTCAATGAAAGCATACATTCATCCTTCAAGTCCGTGTGCAACCTGATTCTTCCTGGATGCCAGACAAGGACCTGGGTGCCAAAAGGGCACTGAGCCGGCTAACACTTAAGCAGTCCATGGACAGCAAGGCTAAAAGAGTGCACTGTAACAAACACCCACTTGGGCTTCAGGAGTCACAGGCTCCCACCGCTGGGCGCTGCCATGAGGCCAGAGCCCAGGGGTGCTCACCCAGCTCCTGCACCTGCCGGTCTACATGCTCCCCTTCTTGTAAAAGGTTTGAGTGTCCATGGTGACCAAACAGATGAGTCACACCCCATCACATGTCCTGCAAGGTGGGTCACGGAACTCTCCAGTTTCAGCTGTTGTTTTCTCAGGGCAGAGAAAGGGAAGTCCATTCAGTGACTGTTCCACCTAGGTGAAGCTGGGTTATGGAGCCTAGTTAGTTGTTCCACCCTCTCCACAGGGCAACACAACCACAAGACAGCATATTCTCCTCATCTTTGAATTAAAAGTTAAAAAGGAAACATCCCTCATGATGCCTAATACTTGTTTTTTTTTTTCCACCTAAATTAGATAAATAAGTCCAAAGTTGTTCCATAGTAATCTAGGTATCCTGAGAGCTGAGACTATTGTGAAAAATACTTGCTTCTTCTGACAACTTCTAGTCTGAGTTCCTGAGGTCTGAGTTGCTCTGGGCAGAAGCCTGGGGCACGGAAGACATGGCTTCCTACACTTCCTCTAAGATGGAAATCCTGTATCCAAAGAAAGCAAACCTGAAGGTAAAATGTGCATAGACTCGTTCATCAAATGTTTGAAATTAAACTGCCAAAGTGAAGAAACTGAGAAGGAAAAAGATACCTTGAGAGAATCTAGCAATACAAAAGTCAACACACAATTCAACAAGCCAAGACCAGAAAGAGGCAGAAGCACAGCATGAAGACATGTATCCTCTGTGGAAGCCTGGGATTTGAAGTCAGGAAAAAGTGTGGAAATCTGAATTCTGCCTCTTATTATATCAGTTTCCCTGGAAAGGATACTGCACTCTCTAACCCTCACTTTCACCCCTGTAATTGAATTTTCTAACATCAGGTGAGTACTTAATCTTGAAACCAAGATTCAAAATACTTCAAAGTATTTCAAAGTATTTTACATCTGTATTCTTACTTAAATGTTGCAACAAATCTATTTAATCACTATTACTTTATCTCAAATTTGCATAGACATTTGAAAATAGAGATACCAAGTTTATTGCTAAAGGTCACATGGTTACTGAATGGTGAATTCAGTACTCAGATTCAGACCTCTGATTCCAGAGCCCAGTTTGTTAACATACCTCTGGATGAATCAGTGAAAAATGGCAAATAATAAATGATAGTAGTAGTCACGGCTGCTAAAAAAGATTGTTTCCCCATTTTTAGAAATTAAATTTTGGTATTTATTAAAATGTTTTTCATGTTTTAATCATTATATTTATGTTTGTTATTATATACTCGAGTATGTAGAGCATATTTATAATAGTATTTTCCATAAACCTCATCATCTCTACTTTCTGCTTTCTAGGTCACCTTTTTTTTCATTCTTTTACTATCTAGTAACTTAATTGGATGTAGGGCATCATACATTTTACGTTGTGAAGCATTTTATTGCATTCTTTAAAGATTCTTGAACTTTTACTGGCAGGAGGTCAAGTTACTTGTGTATTAGTTTGATCCTTTTGAGTTTTGCTTTTGAGCTGTTTTAGGGAAAATAAAAATTAGCCTTTATTTTAGAGCTTTATAAGCCCCACTAAGGAGGTTATGTTGGCTTGCTACTGAAAGTCCTATGGATTCAACACGGTGTCTCTTCTCCAGGTGAGAGAAATTCAAATCATTTCCAGTCTTGTGTGAACCCTGGGTTTTGTGCATCTTACAGCTCACTGTATTCCATGTGAATTGGGTAATCAAGTACCTAAATTATTGCTCTTTGGTAATTTCTTTTTTCTTTGGAATTTGTTCTTGTTCATATTTATGGGTTTTCTTTCTTTCTATGGGGGGACAGATTAGTGTTTAGACAAAGACTTAAGAGTTCTTTGCAGAATCAACAGGTTTTAGTGTCCTGGTCTCCTCAAACTTCCATCTTTGACTTCAGCTCAGCAAGGTGGCTGGAGTCTGTTTGGGTTTTCCTTCTGTGCTGGAATTTGTGGATTACCCCTGGGTCCAGAAAGCAGGGGTGCTGTTTGGGCCCTCCATTCTTATTTTGCTTTCTCAGACAAGACAGTCTTGTGCTGCTTGCTGTCCAATGTCACACACACACAAAAGATTGTTTCTTGTAATTTGTCCTATTTTCTATTTGTGCTTGACAAGAGTGAAAATCCACACTATTTTACACTTTCTTAGGTGGAAGCAGAAACTCGTTAATATTATTACAAATTTCTCATGAAACAGTACTTGGATTATCTTTCTAGAGTATGTTAAACCCCTTAGGCAAAGGGAGGGTAAAAAGAAATAGTAGTTGGACTACCCAGTCTGGAGAGGTTAAAGTAGACAAGGAAGACTTCTTGGAAGAAGTGGGGCCTCAGCTGGGTCTCAAAAGCCAGACGAGTTTTCAGATATCAACATTCCTTTAGTGCAATTAGCATGGCAAGTTTACAGAGAACATAAATGAATGATTGGAATTGCTTGACTTAATGAAGCCTTAATAATAACCCTAGTTCAGTTTATTAAGCATCTATCACTCATAGATGAATAGCTAATGCCTTTTCTAATAAAACAGTCGTAATAAAATAAAGGAAGCCGTAACATATATTATTTTTATTCTTTTAATCACATACTTTCTAAGTGGGGATACTGAAGCCATTGGAATAGCTCTACAAAATGTACTTTTTCTTTTTTAATTTCAAACTTTAATTTACTTGAGGATACATCAGGAACAATTAGGTGCTGTTTTCTTGTCCTACTGATAATTAAATGGAAAAAGATTCCAATTTCAACTCCGTATATTATGCTCTGGAAAGTGACTCTTCTTATCATTGGAGAAAGCTAAGCAAATGAACTGGATTTTAATGGCCCCACCTAAAAACAACAACAACAACAACAAACTTCTTTCTTTTGGGAGCCCTCAGATTCAGATTCCTTCATCTATGAGTTCAGCCTAATAAAATAATAACCTCTCTCCATCAGTGGATATAGAGGTAAGTAGAACTTCTTTCAGTTCTACTTACAGAAGTGAAGACATAGTGACATTTTCTAAAAGAAATGCTGAGAGAACAAAAGATGATGTTATCAGAGGAAATTCAAGTGATACTAACTCCTTTAATTTCCCAAATAATAGCTTTCTTATCCTACTATAGCTGAGTATCTGTCCGTCCTTGAAATGTAATACTGCTCACAGCATCCTACCTCACTATCCTGTCTTGCTTTTTTGGTCACTCTAAGACTGCCTCCACATGGCTGCTGCAAACAAGCACCTGCTCAGTCACTTAAAAACGGTGCCTTAGAAGCCTGGCCGACTTAGGGTCTAGACTAAAAGAGGTAAGGGAATTAAATTTGCAGCTACCTGTAACACACCAGGTATTCTGCCATTTTAAAATACAGTATCCCGTTTAGTCTGTAACTAAACTCTGAGGGACTATCTCCATGTTATTGTTGATCAGTGAAATAAGGTGAATTGCCTAAAGCTATATGATTACTGAATGGCAGAGGCTGGGTGTGGTGGCTTGCACCTGTAATCCCAACTACTCAGGAGGCTGAGGCAAGAGAATCGCTTTAACCTGGGAGGCAGAGGTTGCAGTGAGTGGAGATCACACCACTGCACTCCAGCCTGGGTGACAGAGAGAGATTCCATCTTAAAAAAAAAAAAAAAAAAAAAGAATGGCAGAACTAGGTTACCGTTTTCCTGATTGACAGGTACCCTCATACACACGCACTCTGCCCAAGGTATAGGCACTAAATCACATTTCTGCCTCAGCATCCCTCCAGTTTCTCTTCAGTTTTTGCTAGACTGAATGTGTCTATTCTTCTCTCACTTATTTCACAAACATTGATTGGGCTCCTACTACAGGTTATGTCTGAGGCTACCCACCTCAAGATGCCTTGTAATAAATTCCAGCTTCTGTACTTCAAAATATCACCAACTAGTAGAAAATGTGGGAATGGAAGTAATGAGTTAGTGATTTACCCTAGGGCATAAGAAATGTAAATATTTTGGGAGAAGAAAGTAGAAAACCTACCCAGCCTGATTCAGTGTGCGCGATGGTGGAGACAGATAGACCTCTATGCAAATTGTTGGCAGTGTACCTTAAATAAAAAACAGAGTTTTCCAGACAAGTAGAAAGGGGGAAGGTCTCCAGACAAGATTGATCCATCGTGGAGGAAAGATAAACACTGCTAATTCAGAAACTGCCTTTTAGTGTAGGTCAATGATTATATCTGACTTAAAAAGGTGAGGGTCTGTAGTGGGATGGGGGCTAAGAAAGGACGAGGGTTGGGCTGATTTCTGTTTTTTGCTCTATCTGGAATGTTTTCTTTCTTCCTGTGCAATTTGTCTGACCGGCAAGCTTCAACTCAAGTTTCCAGGATCATGTGAAAACCAATAATTCACTTATTTACCCATGTTTCTAATACATGTTATAAATGCCTCTGTTTTTGCCTTTATCACCCAGTACAATAATTGTATGCCTGTCCACCAGCCCCTGGAGACTGTGAGCTTTCTAGGAAAAGAAGGATTGTGTCCTACTTGGCTCTTACTTTGAGAGCTTAGTGTAGTGGCAGTACCAAGCAGAGGATGAGCATTTGATGGCCATTTGCTCAATGTCCTGGTAAATGAATGTAGTGAGAGAAACACAGTGATGTGCTCCAATTTTTCCTTCATACCTATAGAATTTTTTCATGTATTTACAGTCTACTAATGTAAATAATGCAACTTTTCCTAGACCACCCTTTCACCCTATCTTTCCCTATAGTAATTTTTTTTTGTAACATTTGTCCCTTAGCGAATTTGTTTTTGACTAAATCCAATGTTGCTCTAATCTCTCTGAGTTTCTAACCCCTCAAAGTCCATTTGTATTATGTCTTTATTCACTCTGTTGCTTGCTATATATTGTAGCTCAGTATAATTTGTGACTTACATTAATATGCTATTTACTCTTGCTTTGAAATCTCATGTAGTGTACCTCTTTTTGTGTAGCTTATCACCAAGAATAAAGTAAGTGCCTATGAAATTAAATGTTCCAATGTCATTTAATTTGGAAGGGTTATGAATATAAAGAAAGAAAAAATGAAAGAAGAGGGTTGAATAGATTTTGCAAAAAACAGATGCTTATAAAATGTGATGTCTCGTGAAAAATCATGCTGGAGGAAAACAGATAAAACATGTGTGCATTGGAGGTGTGAAATAATTGGAAAACAGTCATTTAGAAGAGAACAGCAAAAGCATTAATAGATAATGCAGAACTTACATTTAACAAAAATAACATATATACTTAGGAAAGTAGATTATTGGAGCTGAAAGGCAATCTGGGGACTATTAAATGTTTCCTTCCATTTTTATTGACAAGGAGAGAAAGCCCAAGAGACTTTGTCAAGGGCATACCCCAAAGAGTTACAAAGAATATTTTAGAAGCCGAGTTTCATTTTCCTAATTAGCTGTTCTTTCCCAGTCTTTTACATATGTAAGACCTTACGGGTTATAAATGAAGGATACATAGATCTTTTTGAATTTTATGATAACATTATTAAAATAGGGAGGATAGTTACCATTTTCTTTATCTGACACATTAAAAATCTAAGGCTCAGGGAGGCAGTGATTAGTGGAAGAGCAGGCTTCTAGTTAGTGGTGAGGTCAGATCCCAAACTTTTTTTCTCATTCCAAGGCCAACATTCTTGCAAATATACCGCACTGATCCTGACATGAAATGACTATCCAATTACATTAGAAAGAAACATGACAATGAACTAGACCATCTTCAATCTAAAAACCAAAGAGACACGAAAATAAAGAGGCTGAAAAATTTTAGAAACTTGCCAGTGATTGCAGACTGGAGGGTGAACAAACATTAACACTGCATTCAGATAGCCCAGAATTGTAATACAGCTTTGATGTTTCTGGTCTATATTGACATTGTTGTCAAGACTACCAGCCCCATGTAAACTAAATTGTCACTTGGGCAGGCCTACTTGTGGTCATTGTAATGGGCTGGAGACATAAAATGTAATCCAGCCCTTTCCTGCATGAGTAGAATGGCTACCGGGAAGCAGGAGGGTTTGGCTTCTCATATTTCTATGTTAGCATCAGATTCTGGGAATCAGAACACCAGGTCAATAGCATTAAGACGTAGATCTGAATCTCTAGAATAGCTACAGAAGCAGCTGACAGAAGAGGAGATTCTCAAAGTATACTGGAGAAAAAGGAAGATGGAGTGTATCAGCATTGATCAGCAATAGGTATTGCTTTGAAATAGTCTTCGCTTTAGGTTGGATGTTTGCACCATTTTACTTTCACAGCACTTTATAAAAATGTGCATTCAATGGAAAATGAACAATAACAAATGTATATACTATTCTTACAGATATAATAGCAACTAAAACAAACATCATGTGTTTTTATATGAAGTATCTCTAGATTTGGATGTAGATTAACTCTGATTGAACTCCACTACCACACATAACTACATTGCTAATTATCATGTATGTACGTAAGAATTTAGGCAGAAGGCTTTAAACAAGTAAATACTTGATTTGCATTAGAGAATACATGGAAATTCTTTTTTTTTTTTTTTTTTTTTTTTTGAGATGGAGTCTCGCTCTGTCACCCGAGCTGGAGTGCAGTGGCCGGATCTCAGCTCACTGCAAGCTCCACCTCCCGGGTTCATGCCATTCTCCTGCCTCAGCCTCCCGAGTAGCTGGGACTACAGGCGCCCGCCACCACGCCCGGCTAGTTTTTTTGTATTTTTCAGTAGAGACAGGGTTTCATCGTGTCAGCCAGGATGGTCTCGATCTCCTGACCTCGTGATCCGCCTGTCTCGGCCTCCCAAAGTGCTGGGATTACAGGCTTGAGCCACCGTGCCCGGCCGGAAATTCTTAACTGATTTCCTACTGTACTTAATAGCAGTGCTACTTTTGGCTGATCACTTAATTTTTCTGAATCAATTTTCTTAACTTCAAGTGTAATAAATAACATTTGCCTTAATACCCAGAAGGTTGTTACGAGTATTTGCATAATTTCATATGTTAAAGTCATTTAGAAAATATGAGAGAATTTTCAAAATGTGCAAAGACAGAGATACACTAGACCATGATTGAGTTAAAATCAAGAGTAACTGTCTCAAGTACTTGATATTTTGGGTGGGAAATAACAGTAGAGATTTCCAATATATACTTCTATGTACTCTAAATGAAGTTGCAGCTAAATTTATGCTTTTGATTTTTTTTTTTCCAGCTTAAGCAGACTCCAGGCCAGTAACTGCAGAGGATAGGAAAAGACAGGTTGGTTTCAAGGCTCCAGATAATATCCAAAAGGGAAAATTGGAGCAAAATAATATGGAGCCAAGGCAGAAATAGTGGTGGAACTTATGGGTCGGTAAGTTTCTCTGGGCCCATGAGTACTCTGGGTGCAATCAATCTATGTGAGCCCCCGCTTACCCTCATAGGGAACAAGATGAACTCTGGTGTTTATCTCAGTTACATGGCTGAATGCCTGGGTTGGATCAGGGAGTTCAAAACAGATTAGCTGGGGCAGGTACAGGCTACAGATTTACTCTGAGAAGAAATGCAACAGCCAGTTTGGAGAGATAAGCCAATGACCGAAGTGGAGAAATTAAATAATCATCACAAAGTCATGAAAGTGGGAGAAACAAGTGATCAAGATCAAGATGACCACAGCAGCAGCGTGGTGTCCGGGACCTGGAGCAGCATGGGCCTGGATGAGGATGCCCATGTCTAGGGGGTCTGTGCCCTGCTTTGAGAAACTGGCTGCTCAGTGCATTGGCAGTGAGAAAGGTAGAAAAATATCCCCTCTCGAAGATGTCTACATCTTAATCACTGGAACCTGCAAATATATTACCTTATAGTGCAAAAGGGATTTTGCAGGTGTGATTAAGTTAAAGATTTTGAGATGGGGAGATTATCCTGGATCACCATAGATTAGGTCCAATGTAATCACAAAGGTCCTTACAGAGAGAGGCAGGAAAGTCGGTGTCAGAAGGGCAGTGTGGAGATAGAAGCTGAGATTGTAGAGATGCATCCAGGAGCCAAGGAATGTAGAAAACCTCTAGAAGCTGGAAAAGGCAAAAAATAAAAAAAAATAAAATAAAATGTAATTTTCCCCGGAAGTTTGCAGAAAGAACACAGTCTTGCCGACAACATGCTGACTATAGCCCTATAAAAATCATTTTGGATATGTGACCTTCAAGAATGTAAGATAATAAATTTGTGTTGTCTTAAGCCATTAGCTTTGTGGTAATTTGTTACTGCTGCTCTGGGAGACGAAAACAGGCAGATGAGTCTATTTTTAGGATTCATGCGGAGTCTAGGAAGGGCTTTTCATGGGTATTTAACAGATTTGAGAAAAGGCAAGAAATTACTAATGAGGAAGCGGATTCTAAGGACATGAGAAAATCATTTTTAAGACCACCTTGAAGAATATTTTGACAACCTCAATCTGTATTTTTAATATCCTAAATCCACCATTCTCTGAATAGCCTCATTCATTTGACCATATATAAACTAGCTGTTGACATATTAATTAACAAAACTAACTTAGATTTTCGTACCCCCAAAATCAGTGGTTCTTTTACTTGTAAATTCTATAAAGTGGGAGTTGCCATTAAATAGAATATTTTTTAACCATAATTAGTGTAGGGAAAAAAGTTTTAAAATAGTTTATGTTAAATACAGAATTATTTTCTTTTAGCAGACTTTTTTTTTTTTAAGAGTGATTTAGCCAAAAATGTCGTATTTGGAATTTTTGTATTGCTTGTCCCATATAGCTTGTAATAACAAGAGAAAAAAGCATTTTCCAATAATTTGTATTTATTTTTTCTCCACTATGGAGTATATAGAAAGGTTTATTGGGATTTTGTAGTTTTTTACTAACGTTAACCATTTTAAACCTTTTTAAAAGGACTTTCTGACCAGTTCACACATTTTGTTCCTCCTCTCAGAAAACTTTTTCCATTTACAGGAATATCACAGGCCTGGCTATGCACGCTGCCCATGGACAACAGGTACAGGGGCAAATACCTGAGCCAAGGTGGGCTTGAGAATCTCTCTCCCTGAAACGTGACCCCTGACCTGTGGATATACTACCTGCTTATGAGTTGACAAAAAATATATACGCATATTAAAAGGCTGTGTTGGTGACCTCATTGTAATGCATGCTCTTGTACTTTGCATGGTGGTCTTGCAACTTGGAACAAAACTTCCTGAGGACAACTTTGCAACATAAAAAGAACTAAAAATAAAGTAAAAGTCCTTAGCCCAGTAATTTGTCTCCTGATTTAATAAGAATAAAACATTCAGAGATGTTTACAAAGTTGGTACACAATAATGTTTACAGTAACATTGAAATTTATAAGTATAAAACATGTGGAAATACTCACAATGCCTAATAAAAAGAGACCATTTTGTTGTAAAGTATGATACTTTCATAAGCTAGCGTAAGCCGTTAAAATCATGATTTTGTGGTATTCTTTATGATATTCAAAAGTTTCACAGTATGTCAATAACCAAAACGTAAAATTATAATAAGCCATCAATTTGATTAAAAAAATACATATTTATGGGTAGAAAAACATGTTTACAGTGATAGTCTGGCAGAATTTAGGTTAATTTTTGTCTTGTTATTTACAATCTTCCATATTGTGCAAACTGGCCACAATTAAGATATATCAATATCCTTTAGTCATACAAGCCAGAAACTAGGACGTGTCTCTTGATTACTTGTCCTCCCTCCCTCAGGCTTCATTTCTAATCAATTTAACTCCTGCTTTACTTTTCAATCCATTTATTTCTCCCTATATTCAACCCTAACACTCAAGCCCAAGCTCCTATTATCTCTCTTCTGTGTCATATGAACCTCCTGTGTGATCTATCACCAAACTCTCTTGAGCCTTTTTAGTTCATTATGTACACATTGGCCATATGATAATAGTAAAACATAAATTGCATCATGCAAATACCCAATTTAAAAACCTCAGTTAGCTTCCCATAAAACTTGGAATAAATACCAAATGTTTGGTTTTACATATAAGGCCCTAGTGATCTGAATCCTGCCTATTTCTCAACTCCATTTCTGACCACTTCCCCACAGAACCTCGTGCCCTCCTTATTCTTTGATCAATATGTCTATTATTCTTTTTTTTTTTTTTTT
>NW_012114821.1:7864740-7865654 GCF_000951035.1 Colobus angolensis palliatus
GACTGGAGTGCAGTGGCCGGATCTCAGCTCACTGCAAGCTCTGCCTCCTGGGTTTACGCCATTCTCCTGCCTCAGCCAATATGTCTATTATTCTTATAGCCACAGGGCATTTGACTTTTCAGGTGCTTCCAAGAACGGAGACTTCAGCTTCAAATCACATCCTCAAACAATTCTTGCTGGTCTTTCTGAATCCTTCTGGTTCCTCCTCACTTTATAAGCTTGGATGATGCTTCACACTTCTCCCTCATAATGAACAGCACAATTCTAACTAAGTAACCTTGTGTCATGGTTTGGCAAACCTGTTTTCTCTTGTACACCATAAGCTCTGCGGGTAGCATGTCTATGGTTTTTTAAATTTCTTTATCCTCAAATCTAGTTAGTGTTGTACAGAAGTTAGGTTTTCTAACATTTCTATACTCAGTAAATGGATAAAACTTAGAAATACAATTATTACCTAATCTAGCTGAGCCACAGGAACTCTTATGAGAAACCAAAAAATAATAAGCAGCCTGATTATCCTGATAGGGTCCTTGGTTCAGACACTTTTTCCATATAATACATATGGAAATTTCATAATACATGAAATTTTTTTCTCACTTGTCCCCAACAGTTTCACAAAATGTGATATGAATCTTGGCTTTTGGTAGGCGACTCCTGCTTCACCAATTATTACACAGTATCTTTGTATAGTCTGTATCTGTATAATCAGTATCTCTGTATAATCAATGGTGAAGCAGTCGTCAACTTTTCAAAACACTTTACAATTTTCTGTTTATACACAGGAGTTTTCTCTGAGTTCTTCATCCCGGTGATTACACAGAATCTCCTTGTGTTTGCTGGTTCCTAAGTTACGTTTTCATTTCCTCATTGATTTGTTTTTCTAAGACCAGCCGAGCGAGCACAAAAGAACCAGC
>NW_012114821.1:7866009-7872558 GCF_000951035.1 Colobus angolensis palliatus
GCGCGGGAAAAGTTGGGAGGGGGGGAAAAGTTGGGAGGGGGGGAATGAAGAACCCGGAAGTGCACCATCTTGCCTCCGTTCCTCCAAACACTCATGACAAGGCAAATAGTCTCTTCCTAATTCCTTTGCATTGGTAACTCATTTTTTTACATTTACTTCTTGATCTGTCTTCTGTATTTGGTTTCTCTTATATATAGTATCTTTTGTGTCTCTCATCTTAGCACTCAAAGTGTATCCTACAGATAAGTGATGTGCAAGTTCTGCCCTTTACTGAATAATACCTAAAGAATTAAGCCAAAGAACTCAGGTCCTAGTTTTTAGGACTGTCATTGCTTTTCCAGATATTCCTGGTTTACCTCTTTAATCATCCCCCTTTGATTGATGACTCACTTATAGACAGGCTGCGTCTGAACTGGTACTGTTCCAGAATACTATTTTTAGTAATTTTTTTTTAGATTTATGCAATTGCATATAGCACGGTGGTTTATTTGTACATGACCCTGCTTTTCTTACTGAGATGTAACTCTCAATAGGCAAATATTCTGTCTTATGCATTTCCATAGGCCCTGCAACATCTAGTAGGTGCCTATGCACAGTAAGTATTTAATCCACGTTTACTAGAAAAAAAAAAATGGAGGTTGGAGGTCTAGAAGTGACCCTGGACATGCCTTATTCTGTCAATATTAGGTATGCATCACTGAGGTAGATTTTTAGTGCTCAACTATTGCATTTGGAATTTTGTGTGCTAGGTTGGGTAGAAAGTGTTCATTGCGTCCTTTGACAATCTCTACATTAAGCTTATAAATTCTGTTTTCATATAACATCTCTGAAGACGCCTGGAAAATAAGATTTCTTTTCCACACTAAGAGAAATATTTATGTGAGTTAAATGACCAGCCTTGCAAAACATGTATTTAAGGGCAAGAAGAATGAGTATAATAAAAGCCAAACTAAATTTTACTCTACCTAATTTAAGTATCTCTAATTCAACAGCATGACTATTTCATCTTAATGGCACTATCTAGTGTAGTACTGTCATTCTCGTGCCAAAAATTGATTAGATGAACTCTTTGTAAAAATTATGATGACTGGGAAAATATGGTCGAATTTAATTTCATCAGTCCAGGAAATATGATCTTCTTTGCTAATGGAGTGGAACATAAAAAGAAGAAATAGAGGGCCAAGTTAGTTGCAATAATTAGGGAGCTGGCCAAGAAACGAGAGTTATGGTTACTTAAAATGCCTTTCCATGGAAGTCTGATCAAAGGAACCCTCAGTAGTATTGAGCTGATAGCAGAGACACAGTTTATTAAGAGGTGAGTGCAAAACAGACTACTTTTTAAAAAAAATCTCAGCTTTGGCATTTTTCTCTTAATGTATTGAGTGTTGTCAATAGAAACCCAATCCCCATGTCTGAATAGGAGTTTTCCCTTTCTCTCAATGAATGAATAGGTGAAAGATCTCTTGGAATCTGAAGTCATTACAACTTTAGTTTGATTTATATACTCTTTAATTTGCATTCATCAGATATTCTAGAGCATCTGACAGCATTTGACACAGCAGAGGACTAGACTTGGGGAATATTAACTTTGTATTTCCCCATAATAAGTACCTAAAAGTGTAATTCTGATATTTACACAAATAAATATTTAAAAAGCAAAAAAAAAAAAAAAAAAAGAGAGAGAGAGAGAGAAGCACAAAGTCATGTTAAGATTTTGGTGAAGAATTTTATTTCATTGTTAAGATCTGATAGAATTCAATAAGTTTTACAAAATAAATAAAATTTTCCATGAGAATTGAAAAATAGATTGCAAATGCACTAGCTCCAGCTTCCCAAATAATTAAAATATTGGAAGGATTTATGAAGCATTAGCATAAATCCTAGAGCAGGAAAATTAAAAAATAAAGACGTCATAAAGCCCAAATTCTAAAGACTGACCTTAGTCTTTACTTCTCAGATACAAAATCATGTTTTAAAAAAATTGTAAGCAAAAATTACAGCATTATTAAGGGTCATTTAAATGGATATTATTTCACTATTTGGAAGTAATGTCACTAATTTTTTTTTTACATTCACTTATAGAGAATCTAAAATAATATAGTAAGGCATATCACCAACTGTGGTTCTTATACATAACAGTTACTCAAGAAATGATTGCTAAAATGTCTATAGCTATATGGAATATAAAACAATATATCTGTGATTCAGAAGCTCTTTATCGCCTCTTTTACATGGTTAAATTCAGAATGAAACAATAAAGACTGTGATGTATAAATAGCAACAGAAAGAGAGAGAGAGAAAGAGAGTGCAGATGTGAGCACAGGGAAAAATGGTATTTATATTTTAATTAGTCAATAACATATTCTGGTTATTGACACTGCTTATCATAATATCATGTGTGTTATAGCTTTTGTAAGTTACCAAAACTTATATGGTCTGTATAGCGTTTAGTTTTCTAACAACTCTTAAGGCAGAAATGGATAATATTATAATCTCAGTTATAGAGATGAAACATCTCACTTTCAGAATATTAAACAACTTCCCAAAGCTACCTAAGTAATACATGAGCTACTTTTATTTTTTTAAACTTCGCACTATAGAACTCATTAGTTAGTGTCACACATGCATAAAAAATAAACTTACAAACCATTGGGAGAAATCATAGGATGATACCTCTGCAATGTGAGAGTAGACAAAGATGTTTTAGACAGGATATGAAATGCTATAAACATAAAATAACAAAGATGAATTAGACTATATCAACATTAAAATCTCTGCCCCATCTGAAGACATTATTAGAAAAATGAATTGGTAGTCACAGATAGGGAGAAATTATTCACAACACATATTTTACAAAGGACTTGTTTCCAGAGTATATACAAAACTCGTACAATTCTTCAAGAAAGAGAAAAACAATGCTCTACAAATGGAAAATGTTTGAAAAAAGTTTATAAATTAGCAAAACAAATGAATATTTAACATGTGAAAAGATGTTTGACTTCAATAGTCATGAGGGAAATGCAAATTAAAGCCAAAATAAAATACCACTGCACACTCATTAGAATGAGTAACCTTAAAAAAAAAAAAAAGAGAAAAAGTGATGGGTTGATAGGTTCAGCAAACCACCATGGCACACGTTCACCTATGTAATAAACCTGCACACCCTGCACACGTATCCTGGAACTTTTAAAATCAAATCATAGGCAAGGGCAAAGACTTCATGACTAAAGCACTAAAAGCAATGGCAACAAAAGTCAAAATTGACAAATGGGATCTAATTAAACTAAAGAGCTTCTGCACAGCAAAAGAAACTATCATCAGAGTGAACAGGCAATCAACAGAATGGGAGAAAATTTTTGCAATCTATCCATCTGATAAAGGGCTAATATCCAGAATCTACAAAGAACTTAAAAAAATGTACAAGAGAAAAACAAACAACTCCATCAAAAAGTGGGCAAAGCACATGAACAGACACTTCTCAAAAGAAGACATTTATGCAGCCGACAAACATATGAAAAAAAGCTCATCATCACTGGTCATTAGAGAAATACTAATCAAAACCATGATGAGATACCATCTCACGCTGGTTAGGATGGTGATCGTTAAAAGGTCAGGAAACAACCGATGCTGAAGAGGATGTAGAGAAATAAGAACACTTTTACACTGTTGGTGGGAGTGTAAATTAGTTCAACCATTGTGGAAGACAATATGGCGATTTCTTAAGGATCTAGAACCAGAAATACCATTTAACGCAACAATCCCATTACTGGGTATATGCCCAAAGGATTATAAATCATTCTACTGTAAAGACACATGCACAGGTATGTTTATTGCAGCCCTATTCACAATAGCAAAGACAGGAACTAACCCAAATGTCCATCAGTGATAAACTGGATAATGAAAATGTGGCATACATACACTGAGTACTATGCAGCCATAAGAAAGGTGAGTTCATGTCCTTTGCAGGGACATGAATGAAGTTGTAAACCATCATTCTCACCAAACGAACACAAGAACAGAAAACCAAACATTGCATGTTCTCACTCATAAGCTGCCTCCCGGGTTCAAGCCATTCTCCTGCCTCAGTCTCCTGACTAGCTGGGATTATAGTTGCCTGCCACCACGCCCGGCTAATTTTTGTATTTTTATTAGACACTGGATTTCACCATGTTGGCCAGACTGATCTTGAACTCCTGACCTCAGGTGATCGGCCTACCTTGGCCTCCCAAATTGCTGGAACTACAGATGTGAGCCACTGCGTCCGGCCCCCGATTCATATTTTAGATCTTGTATGACTTGTCTGTTGTTCCATAACAAATTACATCGTAATTTAGTGTCTTAAAACATTAAGCATTGATAATCTCACACACCTGACATCTCTGTTTCAAAAATCTGGTAGTATGTTAGCTGGGTGGTTTGATCTTGAGGTCTCAAGTGGTTGGCCAGGGATACGGTCAGCTGAGGGCTTCTCTTAGCAGAGGAGCCACTTTCTAGGCAATCCATGAACATGCCTGGAAATGGGTGCTGTTCATTTATAGAAGACCCCAGTCTCTTGCCATAAGGACCAGTCCATAGGGATGCATTAGCTTGCTTATGACATGGTAGCTGGTTCTGCCAGAGCAAGTAATTCAAGAGACAGGAAGGTGGAAGCCACAAGGTCCTCTGGGTCTTAGCATCAGAAGTCACAGTTGCAATTTTCTCTATATACTGTTGGTCATGCAGGTCAGGCTTCTCCACCCAGGGAGAACTGCACAAAGACCTGGGTACCAGGAAGCCAGGCACATGGGGCATTTTGGAGACTGACAACCCAAGACCTCTATTCAAAACTGTCAATATGTTAAGCATATAATTTGTAATTAATCTGAATGAATTAAGTATATAATTTATTCATATTAATTCAATATCTAATAGTTTTCTATTTCCTTTTTCTCTGTACTGTTCCATGCACAGTTTCAATGGGGCTGTCATGAAGTGGGTCGTTTGTTTTTTGGTGTATATAATTTTATGGTGATTGATAGACACTAAATCAAATGAAGCTGAATTTAGTATATGTTCAAAGGGGGGTTATAGGCAAGAAAGGAAAGGTAATCAGAGAAGTTAGTTCCAGTAACTAGCTCACAGATAATCAGCAGTCAGTCAGGGATTTAAGTTCAGGTATTCCAACTTCGGGGATATTTCCGTAAGGATGTCAAATCAGTTCAAGTGTTACAAGTGAGAGGACTGTGGGGAGCCCCTGTCAACTGAGGCAGAAGACAGCAGCTGCTTCCCTTTGGAAGACCACGTGCTCTGTGAGATCTGCCCTACTGCTGGACCCAAGACCTGACTGAGGATGGGTCCTCTCCAGACTCTAATCCATGCTCCATCTTGGACCACCCACACTTAGACCACCCACTCCCACATCTGTTACTCTATTCCCAACCCCACCTCAACACCCCTAGTTCCCTGATCCAGGGCCCCGACATGGCCAGGGATGCAGAGTCCCAGTCCTGGGGTCTGGTCCTTGCCCATGCTACAGAGATCACCCATGGTCCACCAGGCACCCCACCTGAGAGGGGCACCAGGTTTAGTGCTGCTGCCATGGCCCCTGCACCCACACCCTCGCCGGCCCCTGAGCAGCCTTTGTGCTCTGCTTGCTGAGGGCCAGGAGACACCCTGACTCTCCAGACTGTCCCACCCTCCCTTTTGCTTCCAGGTTGTGGCTAGAGCTACAAATAAACAAAACAAAACCTCGTTTTCCAGAAAAAAAATATTATTGCTGTTACGATTTTTAATACTTTAATCATTTCACTCCTACACTGTATACCATATTCTAGCATGATCGCTGTTCTGCGTTAAACATATCCCTCAGTACCCACCTTTGAATTTTACAAAAGAACGACTTTTATACAACAGAAGTTTAGAGTGTTTTTTATATACAGTCCATTCAATCCTTAGAACGATCCTATGAAGTAGGCAGATGTTGACTTTCCATATATGAAAGATGAAATAGTGAGACTCTGATGGGCTTTATATAAACTGGCAGAGGTCATATAACCCATCCAACATAAAATCAGTCTTCATTACTAGAACTTTTGATGCCAAATCCCAGATTTTTGTTTTATAACGAAACATCACTCCTTGTCATGTTTTAATTTTAGTGCTCATCTTTAATCCTTGCTACCTAGCTTTTGTTTATTGCTTTCATTTTTTTTACCAGTAGCATATAGTAGAGCCAATAGGTTTATTGTTTAATTAACTGTCTGCACGTAGAAAATGTAATTAGCTGAATTTGACATGGTTATATGAATCAGCGTGAGTTTATTCAGGTATTTAAACATTTATATAGCATTTACTGTGTGCCAGTTTACTCTTTGAGAATGCAACATTGAGCATACTATGTTAAATAGCCTAAAAAGGCTCACTCACTTTTGTTTTGCTTTCTTCCCCTCCTTTCCTTCCTTCCTTCCTTCCTTTTCTTTCCTTCCTTCCTCCTTCCTTCCTCCCTCCCTCCCTCCCTCCCTCCCTCTCTCTCTCTTTCTCTTTCTTTCTTTCTTTCTTTCTTTCTTTCTT
>NW_012114821.1:7872608-7911671 GCF_000951035.1 Colobus angolensis palliatus
TCTTTCTTTCTTTCTTTCTTTCTTTCTTTCTTTCTTTCTTTCTTTCTTTCTTTCTTTCTTTTCCTTTCTTTCCTTCCTTCCTTCCTTCCTTCTTTTTTCATTTTTTCTATTTATAATAGAATATTTTGATAATACACAAAATTAGAAAGGATATTTATTAAACCCTATGCACCTATCACTCAGATTCAGTAATAAGACCATTTTGCCAATCTTATTTCACATATCTCTCCTGTATTTTAAACATTATTATTATTATTTTTAGAACAATATTTTTGCCTGAGAAACATCCAAAAGTGACTGTGCAATATATGCCTGTAAGAAACCTGCACTTGTATCCCCTAAACACATAGAAATAAATAGATTTTTAAAACATTATGCCACATCATGTGTTAGCATAAATAAAAATAAAAATATCCAAACTCATTTAAAAAAACATACACATAAGTAAATTAAAAATAAAAAGTGTTCCTGGTCAAAGAATAATAATACAATTTAAAAAATAGATGAAGGAAGGAAAGAAGGAGATGGGGAAGAAGCACAAAAGTAAACTATGCATGTAAAACATTTTTAAAAGTTTTTTTTACGTTCACTTTATCATTTTGTTGCTATTCTTTGTGGTAAACATTTTCCCTGATCTGCTGTAAAATCCAAGTCCTGAAGTCTGCATTTCCCAAATTTAGTATGATTCACACATCTCACAGTTTCTGTTTGCATGGTTAATGTTTTTCCATCCTCTTATCATTTACCCTAGCTATGTTTAAATTTTAAATTCACCTCTTGAAGACAGCACAGATTTAAATCTGAATTTTAGTCCAGTTTTCATTTCTTAGTTGGATATTTAGTCAATTCCCATTTAATTTAACTATTTGTATGGTGGAGCTCGAGCCTGTCTTATCATTCATTTTCTCTCCATTTGCTGTTTGTCTTATTAGCTTTTTATTTTTCTTTGTTCCCTTATTCTTACAATTTTTTGAGGAATTAGGGTTTAAGTAAATAATGTTCTAGTTCATTTACTTTACCGACTTTTTTCTACAAGTTTTTTCCCAATGTTTGATCCAGCGATTTCAATGAATATTCCTAATTAATTAAAAGCTAATTAGGTTAATATTATGCTACACTATGTAAACTATAATAAACTTACAAACTAAAATTCCCTTTACCCTATCCTTCTGCTCTTTCACCATGTAATTTATTTTTACAGATGTTATAAATTCCAAACTGCAAGTTAACATTTTACCTTACAGCAGCAACATATATTTTAAAGATATTAAGTAAGAACAATATATGAAGGTCGGCTTTAATATTTATCCCCATAGATACTCTTCCTCAAGCATTTAGTTCTTTATAGATTTGATTGCTCTTCAATCCCAGTATAATTTCCTTTACACAAATAAAACTTTCTTTTGGCATGTTATATAGCGTTGTTCTGATGATGACAAATTCTTTTAGATTTCAAGTCAATATGTCTTTATTTTGTCTACATGCTTTGAATAACATTTCTACTAGATATATAATTCTGGGTTGATATATTGTTTTAATCGCTTTGAGAATATCATTCTATTGTCTTCTGTTCTTCATTGCTTCTGATTAAATGTCAGTTACCTTCTATTTTATTTTCCTTGCATGCAGTAGGCTTTATTCTTTTTCTGGCTGCTTGTAAAATTTTATCTATTGTGTTCAGTTTTACTCAAATGTGCCTGAGTGTGGTTTTACTGCCACAGTGTTACTGTTTTCCTCGGATCTGTAGATTGAGTTTTTAAAACCAATGTTTGGAGGTTTTGGCAATTAATTTATCAATATTTCTCCTTTCCCACTCTTTTTCTCGTCTCCTACTAGGACTTTAACTGCATACATGCTCATCACTTGATATTTCCCCAAAGGTGATTTTTTTTCCTGTTTTCCTATTTGATTATTTGTATTGATCTGCCCTCAAGTCTACTGATCTTTCCTTTCTATAATTTTCAGTTTTCTGCTCAGGCTGTTCATTGAACATTTCATTTTAAATAGTTTGATTTTCAGTTCTATCACTTCCTTTGGATTTTTTTATTAGTTTTTTTTTCTAAAAATTTGCCTTTCTCATTATGTCCGTTTTTTTCATTTAAGTTCTTTGACACATTTATGATAGCTATTGTAATGTCTTTGTTAAGTCTAACATTTGTGTCATTTTTGTGTTTGTTTCTGCAGATTCATATTTTCTCTTGATCATAGTTCTTTTTGTGTTTGGAAATCTTTTAAAATGATGTTGAATGCTGTGAGTGATTGATAGTAGGGGATCTAGATGATGCCTTCCTTTAGATGGTATTATGTTTTCCTGTGGCTTCATATTATTAAATTAATGATATTTGATATTGAATGTCTAGCTTGGTATTATTCTTTGTTATATCAATCTGCTCCATCATCCTATATTATGATGTTTACTTAGAATGTCATCCTTTACCCTTAATGTGTGATGTTTTTAGAACCTCAACTCTGAATGAGTTGCTCATTAAGTATTATACATACTGCAAGGCCAGAAATATAGCATATAGCATATGCAGTATCTTCAACATATCTGTTTAGCTCTCATCCCTGCAGCTACCACTCTCTACTAGACACTGCAAAGTTTAATCTACGAAAATGCAGGCCAAGTCTTGAACAAGAACCTGTGGAGAAGTCCTATGCCTGTGTCTTTACCCTCATCTCTCTCCCCTCCAGTGCACAGTTCAGGGTGTGAAAGCTGCTTCAGTATCATTAAACTCTTGTCTCTGCCTCATTAGCTCAGTGGAACTGCCATTCTCTGTTTGGGTGTTACTTAATTACATTACAATCCACAGAGTGCCCTCAGGTGAAAAGACATGGCAAGATGGGACTCATCTAGTGTTTCCATTCTCCTGGGAATTATAGGACTTTGATCTTATCCTGTTGTCCAAAGCCTGGTAACTATTTTCTCAAATACAGCGTTCAGTTCTATAGTAATTTATATTTGCATCTCAAGGGTTGTGATTGACTACTTTATCCCGACCAGAAGCAGAACTCCAGGATTTAAACCAGGTAATTTACTACAATACAGGCAGCATCTTCAATGGCTTCCACTCAAGGAATCATTAAGGAATCTAAACGAATTATTGCTATTAATTTTCCATTTCTTAGAAGGTGTTTTAGTAAGTGTTAGCTGACATTTTTTAATGCCATAGATTGTTTAATTTAAACTATAGAAATTTATTAATTTTTTTTCACAGTCTGAAGGCTAGAATTTTTTCTACCTAGTTTGCTGATGGACACCTTGTGTCATCACTTGGAAAAGAGACAGAGAAAGGCAGGGTGGGGAGATAGAGCGAACGAGTGCATGCTTTCTGATTTCTATGGTGATTAAAGGCATTAATCTCTTCATCTGTATGTGCATTTACATGCCTCAGATGTTTATTCTCCCCTGTGCTGATGTTTATATTTTTCTTAGGACTTCTCAGACAAGGAACCTATTGGTATGAGTATATGCATATGAACTGTCTTAGCACTTCAGATATCACTGGGTCTCAATTGCAGAACACACAAACCCATATGTATATACACACTTTATATATATACACACATATATATATATATATATACACACATTTATATATACACATCATATATATATATACACACATATATACGTATATATATATACACATTTATATATACACATCATATATATATACACACATATATATGTATATATATACACACATTTATATATACACATCATATATATATATATATAGAGAGAGAGAGAGAGAGAGAGAGTCTATAATACTGATACGGTTTGACTGTGTCCCCACCCAAATCTCACCTTGAATTGTAATAATCCCCACATATCAAGGGCAGGGCCAGGTGGAGATACTTGAATAATGGGAGTGTTTTCCCCCATGTTGTTCTTATGGTAGTTAATAAGTCTTATGAGATCTCATAGTTTTATAAATGGAAGTTCCCCTGCACAAGCTCACTTGCCTGCTGCCATGTAATATGTATCTTTGCTCTTCATTCACCTTCAGCCATGATTGTGAGGCCTCCCCAGGCATGTGGAACTGTGAGTCAATTAAACCTCTTTTCTTTATGGATTACCCAGCCTTGGGTATGTCTTTATAGCATCATGAGAACAAACTAATACAGTAAATTGGTACTGGTAGAGTAGGGTGCAGCTCTAAAGGTATTCAAAAATGTTGAAGGGATTTTGGAACTGGGTAACAGGCAGAGGTTGCAACAGTTTGGGAGGATCAGGAGAAGATATAAAAATGTGGGGAAGTTTGAAACTTCCTAGAGACTTGGAGGGCTCACAAAACAGGAAGATGTGGGAGAGTTTGGAACACCCTAGAGATTTGTTGAATGGCTTTGAGCAAAATTCTGATAGTAATATGGACAATAAAGTCCAGGCTGAGGTGGTCTCAGATGGGGATGAGGAACTTGTTAGGAATTGGAGCAAAGCTGACTTTTGCTACGTTTTAGCAAAGAGACTGGTGGCATTTTGTGTCTTCCCTAGAGATCTATGGAATTTTTAACTTGAGAGAGATGATTTAGGGTATCTGGCTGTAGAAATTTTCAAGTGGCAAAGCTTTCAAGAGGAAGCAGAGCATAAAAGTTTGAAAAAATGTGGAACTTCATAAAGCAGTAGAAAAGAAAAACCTGTTTTCTGGGGAGAAAATCAAGCCAGTTGCAGAAATTTGCAGAAGGAACAAGGAGCCAAATGTTAATCACCAAGTCAATGGGGAAAATGTCTCCAGGACATGGCAGAGACAATGGAGGCAGCCCCTTCCATCACAGGCCCAGAGTCCTAGGAGGGAAAAATGGTTTCCTGGGCTGGGTCCAGGCCCCCGCTGCTGCATGCAGCCTTGGGATTTGGTGTCCCACAACCCAGCGGCTCCAATCATGGCTAAAAGGTGCCAAGGTACACCTTGGACTGTGGCTTCAGAGAGTGCAAGCCCCAAGTCTTGGTGCTTCCACATGGTGGTGTGCCTGCCAGCACATAGAAGTGTAGAATTGAGGTTTGAGAACTCCCACGTAGATTTCAGAGGATGTATGAAAATGCCTTGGTGTCCAGGTAGAGGCATACTGCAGGGGTGGAGCCCTCACAGAGAACTTCTGCTGGGGCAGCATGGAAGGGAAATGTGGGGTAGGAATCCCCACACAGAGAACCCACTGGGACACTGCCTAGTGGAGCTGTGAGAAGAGGGCCACTGTCCTCCAGACCCCAGAATGGTGGATTCACCGACAGCTTGCACCATGTGGTGGAAAATACCAGCTCATGAAAGCAGCTGGAAGAGGGGGCTATTCCTTGCAAGCCACAGGGGCTGAGCTGCCCAAGGCTGTGGGAACCTACCTTTTGCATCAACATGACTTGGATGTAAGACATGAAGTCAAAGGAGATAATTTTGGGACTTTAAGGTTTAGTAACTGCCCTATTGGCTTTTGGACTTGCATGGGACTTATAGCCCTTTTGTTTTGGAGAATTTCTCCTATTTGGAATGGGTGTATTTACCCAATACCAGTACCCCTATGGTATCTAGGAAGTAACTAACTTGTTTTTGATTTTACAGTCTCATAGACTGAAGGCATTTGCCTTGTCCAGGTGAGATTTTGGACTGTGGACTTTTGAATTAATGCTGCAATTAGTTAAGACTTTGGGGGACTGTTGGGAAGGCATGGTTGGTTTTGAAATATGAGGATATGTGATTTGGGAGGGGCCAGGTATAGAATGATATGGCTCAGCTGTGTACCCACCTAAATATCACCTTGAATTATCATAATCTCCATGTGTCAAGGACAGGCCCAGGTAAAGATAATTGAATTTTGGGGGCAGTTTCCCACATACTGTTCCCATGGTAGTGAATAAGTATCACGAGATCTGATGGTTTTATAAAGGGCAGTTCCCTGCACAAGCTCTCTCTTGCTTGCTGCCATGTAAGAGGTAACTTTACTCATCTTTTGCCTTCAGCCATGACTGTGAGGACTCCCCAGCCATGTGGAACTGTTAGTCAGTTAAAACTCTTTTCCCTGTAAATTACTCAATCTTGGGTATGTCTTTATTAGCAGTGTGAGAATAGACTAATACAAAAACAGCTATCTAGACCCCGTGTGTGTGTGTGTGTGTGTGTGTGTGTGTGTGCATACCTATACTGCATATGTGTGTATGTATGCTTGCTTAGGGATGACTTAGTTTTAGTGGGAAATCTGGAGCAACTATATGTGTAAATATATATGTGTGTGTGTGTATATATATTTATATATGTATACATTTATATATTTATATATGTATATATTTATATATATAAAACAAAAATTTGAATGCAAGTAGCATGCTATTTAAGAATTATTAATTAGAATTTGTAAAAAAAAAAAAAAAAACAACAACAACACTTTCTTTGCTATTCACTTGGGAGGAATTACCCAGCTACAATTGGGCATAGGAAGAACTTTAGATTATGAGGTTACATTACAGCAGGTGAGCATTATGTTTAGAAAAATAGATGTTGTCTTTATGAGTTGCTCTAGAAATACTTTCCTCTCTTCAACCCCTAAGTTTCTGCCAGAATTTAAATGCCTTTCTAAGATGTTGAATTGTGCTATTGGCAATGCTACAAAACTGTCCTGTGCTCAGGTGAGCAGATGATATTACTCAGATCTTCCAATTTAAAAGATTCACAGGAGGACCCTACTAAAATTAACCTCTATAAACTGACTCCCATATTTCTTTATTGCTCCAACATTTTCCACTTGTGTTTTTAACTTTCTGATGAACCTTACAAACTGGGTGTTCTACTAGTTTCTCAAATACATTGTGTCTAAAGTTGAATTTATCTTCCTTGCCTGTCTAATCCTCTATCTTGTTCAATTTATGACACTATCACCACTTCTATTATTCAGACTTTAATGTATGTACAGTAGTCTTTTTTCATTCCCCTCTACATTGCTTTTCTCAACTAATAAATAACATTTCTAATTCAGTTACTAATTTCCTCTGCCCCTTGACTAATTTCCTAAACAGTCTCCACTATATCAATTTCCCTTTTGATTTATTCTAAACATACAATCGGTTCACTTCAATGATAATAGCAGTATAATAAGAAGATGACTAGATCAAGAGACAGATTAGTCTCAGTTCAGTCACAGATAAGATTTAAACCTTTAGTATATTATTTACATTCTAACGTCTCCAGTTTCTGTTTTGGTAAAGTAATTGTGAAGCTAAACCATTTATGTTTACTGATTTTTTCAGTTCATTCTTATTTATTGGATATAAAATATGTACTAAAAATACAGAGAGTATAGATTGTGAGAATTAAAGAAAGAGGAAAGAAACACGAAAGGTGGCTTACCAAAATCCTTAAAAACTCTTAGTCTGTAAGACAGTGTGCCTCTGACCTAACTTGGCCAGAAGGCTCTTCTTCTGGTTTGTTTTCTCTAAAATAAAACCGTATTGACTGGCATGCCGCCTTTCATGTTCCTTCCCTCTTTCTGTAATTCTTACATTGACAAATATTAAAAAATAGGTACCACTGGATGGTGTCTCATCCAAATAAGTGCCATTCAACAGGCACTTATTTATTCTTTACAGTGTCAAAAATGTTAGGCATTTCAGAAAGAGATGAACAAAACAGACTCTCCTTAGTAGGGTTGCTATGCTGCAGTGATAAAGTCTGTTCTTTTAGTAAACTCTCAACAAATATGTTATATAAATATGTGTGTATGCCTATATGTATAGTCAAAATATATATTCAATATATGTTATATGTATATTTGTACATATGACAAATGTTAGAAAAACAATGTATATTTTATCTCACTTTGCTTTTCTAACATTAATTTGAATATTTTTTCATGTATTTAATTATACATAGTTTACCAAATTCCCAATTTAAACCATATAAAAGAATGCAGTTCCAGTTGTTAAGCACTTACATTGTTTATAATTATTTGTCCCATGAATAATATGAAAATGAATTTTCTTTAAAATTGATTTCTAAATGCATCTCTGAGTACTTCATTGGAATACAATAAAAGAAATTAATACCTTGAAACCACTAATCTGTTCTGTATTTGTGCGAACAAAAATATAATGCAAGCCATATATGTAATTCTGAGTTTTCTGGTGGCCACGCTAAAAACAGTAAAAAGATGTAAATGAAGTTAATCACTTCTTGGCCTTTTGGCTAAGATCAAGTGAAGAAATAAGTAAAATTAACTGTAATAATTTATTTAACCCAATTTATTAAAATGTTTCAATGTGTAATTATTCTTAAATAATTAAAAAGATATCACATTTTCTAGGTTTTATGGTACTTTGTCCTTAAAATTGAATAAGTGTTTTACACTTAAATCATAGCTCAGCTGACTTGCTGCCTTTCAAGTTTGCAACAGCCATGTGTGTCTAGTAGTTATCTCATTGAACAGCACAGCTCTAGACTGCAAAATCAGAATGAAAGCTTCCACAGAGCACAGTTGCCTAAAAAATTTATATTTACACTTCCAGTACCTGTAATAGTACCTCATCCATTCACAAGCACAATCAATATTTATGGAATGAGTGTATAAATGCACAAACGTTGGCAAATTTCAAACCCAACTTATGTAAATTTCATTACCTGTTTATATGATTGCTGGTTGCCTAGCTCTCAATACATACTTTATTTATTCAAATATTTTCTAAATGTAGAGGAACATACTGATAGGTCTCCATCATTTAATATTTATCTTTCTTATTTATACGATCTCAGTCATATTCCGTACAATAATTGACCATTTGCATTTTAATTTTGTTTATATTTCAGCTCCACTACCAATTATTTAATTGGGATATTTGTGTACTTGTATTATATATATACACGTATCTGTCTATGTACCCATATTGTGGCCTTCCTTGCTCTTGTGGCAAAAGTTCTTGTGAATTTTTATTTTAATATTTTTAAGTTGATTATAATGGTTTTTACCTATAAAATTTTAAAAATATTATTAAAGAATTCTTGTTTTGTCCATTTTGTGTTTCCCTAATGATATTCAATTATAGATGACTATATTTTATATTATTTTTGAATAAAAAATTAACTTAAACACATGAAAAGCACAACAAAATAATACACAGCAATTTTAGAAGAATTTATTTAATTCTGGACCCTCTTAGCTTCTCATTCTGTGCTGTCTGCTCTCTCATGGTCAATGTCATCCACTTTTTTTTATTTGGAGCACCAACTAGGTCTCCATTTCTAAAATCTTACTGTCCACCTAAATCCTACTGCTCAGGTCCATACCTATATTGCAGCCTTCATACAAGACATCTGACAAGACATCCATATTTTGCAGGTAACTCAAATAATGCTTGTGCAATATTAAGAAGTGATTCTAACTCCACTGTTCACTGTTTTAGAGAACAACACCACCATATAAGAGAAATGCTTGACCCTTCCCTTTCTCTCACATCCATTTCACATTTGAAACCATATTCTCAACATTTGAATCCACCCAAGACTCTCGATTCCTTCTCTCTAAGTTTTGCCCTGTCTCTTGGCCAAACATCATTTTTTCATAGGATTATTGCAGTGGTTTCCTAAGAAACGTCCTGTCCTAAAGTCTTACCTGACTGATGACACTCCTCAAGATTAAATACCCAGCCGTATTCCTTACCACATATCCTATATTCTTCCCCACTTTACTTAGTGCTTATGTAATTTGCCCCAAATCATACAGTTTTTGTCAATTAAATTGAGATCTATCTGCAAGATTTTATGTTCTTAATCGATAGAGCATGCTGCACTTTCTTGAACCCCTAAACCTTGCAGCACACTGTTCCTTTTGTACAGGAATATTACTGTTTCCTACTCTTTCTTTACCTCATTTTTTTCCTTGGATCCCATCACTGGATTATGTACACATCACTATGTATCACACCTCTACTGCCCTGCACGCCCTCCCCCATATTAGAATGGTCATTGTGTCTTACTGCAAGTGTGTAATTGTTTCTTCTCATGTGTTGCTACACTAACCTTGTCACCCAAGCTCCTGGCATAATGTCTAACCCATAAAAAGTGCTCAAGAAATACGTGCTAATTGAGCAAACGAATGGATAGATAATATAGAAAACAATGTGGCATCTTCCTCTTAAACTCCTCCCTAGACCCTTTGGAGGCCAAATATATCAGGTACTAGTTCTGTGGTTTTGTCAGGAAATGCCCAAATCCTTATAAGATTAATTATGAGCCAATCCTATAATAAGCTTTTTTTCTAAGATTTTTTTAAAAGAGCCATTAGAAATCTAACTTAGTTTCCCATGCATCTATAATAATAATGATGACGATAATGATCATTATTATAGTGAAGATAAAGATAATAATAATGTCAATGTTAGATCGAAAGAGCATAATTTTAGAATAAAACCATAAAGCAATTGTATTCTTTTTCACAACTGCCTCTACAACCTTTTCTATTTGCTTCTTTTCCCTAATCAAATTTGATAAAAACTAAGGTGGTTGCCATCACACATATGGCCACTTCAAATAAAATAATGACCTTTTATAACAAGAATGGTCTTAGTTCTGTCTCATTCAAACTCTGAACTTCATACACAATCCTCAATTCTTTTCTTCCCCAGCCACGGTCAGCTGAAAGAAATCAGCCTGTAGGAGAGGAAACCCTTAGCTGCATCTTCTACAGAATAAAAGCTGAGGGTGGGAGGAAGGGTAAGAAAGTGAGATAAATCTCATTCTATTGAAGCTGAAATCAAATTCTAACGCTCACAAGGGGTGGTTAATAAAATCCTATCTGGACTGGGGAAGTAGTCAAAGCTTACACTTTTTTTCTAATGCACCATTTTTATGGTATCCTTGGAGATTCACATTGCTGGGGATTTTTTATCCTCAATGATGCAACAGCTATTGACTGCTTAAAACTCACAATTCAAGCCCCAACTGTTGCAACCAATGTAGGTTTCAACCCAGGTTGTGTATCTCATGCATGTGTATGTGCCCCACTCCACACACACATGAAATTAACACGAATCATGAATCTGTGTCCATTAATTCGTGGGAGTGCAGTTTCAACCTGCTATGTATTGCCATAGTCACTTCTATCTTCTCAATGCCCCTTGCATTTCCTAGGTCTAACTTCATTATGAATATACTTTGATCTCTCAGTTTGAAAGGCCAGGAGGAACAGTATATCATGCTGTCTGAACAATCTCCTTAGAACCTCTCTCACTTAACTTTGGATGATAGAGCTCTCTGTCCCACATATCACCCCCATGATGGTGGCAGGATATAAAGTAACTCTATATCTCTCTCAACAGGTATTCTATAAATCTGAACTTCTTGTCCTCAACATTAACCCATTTTTGCCCTTAAATTATGTGTTACAGAGGGATCACAGTCTGTTTTTCAGCTATTTTATGTGTAAGTTTTGTCTAGATTGTCTCCTAACACTCCTGAATGCCTGAATTTTTGTCAATTGTTTTCTTGATTCTTTAGCTGAAACCTCTGCTGAACATGCCATTAAAAAAATTCTGTTTCATCAATCAGATCATTTGCAGCGACATGAATGAAGCTGGAAACCATCATCCTCAGCAAACCAACACAGGAGCAGAAAACCAAACACCACATATTCTCACTCATAAGTGGGAGTTGAACAATGAGAACATGTGGACACAGGGAGAGGAACATCACACACTGGAGCCTGTCAGTGGGTGAGGGGAGAAGGGAGAGAGAACATTAGGACAAACACCTAATGCATGCAGGGCTTAAAACCTAGATGATGGGGTGATAGGTGAAGCAAACCACCATGGCACATGTATACCTATGTAACAAACCTGCACATTCAGCACCTGTATCCTAGAACTTAAAAAAAAAAAGAAAGACATACATATTCTGTTCATGGCTAATAAAAACATACAAAGGAAAAGAAAACACAAAACCAACACATACATGCTTTTATAATTTAAAGGGCTCTGTCACATTCTCCCATTTATGTTATGTTCCCTTCCCTTCCCTTCCCTAACGTTCCCTCCCCTTTCCTCCCCTTCCCTCCCTTCCTCTCCCCTCCCTCTCCTCTCCTCTCCTCTCCTCTCCATTTTTAAAATTTTGTTTTCGTGTGAGATGGAGTTTCACTCTTGTTGCCCAGGCTGGAATGCAATGGCACAATCTCAGCTCACTGCCACCTCCTCCGTTTGGGTTCAAGCGATTCTCCTGCCTCAGCCTCCTGAGTAGATGAGATTATAGGCACCAACCACCATGCCAGGCTAATTTTTGTATTTTTAGTAGAGACAGGGTTTCACCATGTTGGTCAGACTCGTCTAGAACTCCTGACCTCAGGTGATCCACTCGTCTCTGGCCCCTCAAAGTGCTGGGATTATAGGCGTGAGTCACCACACTCAGCCCCATTTATGTTAATATTTTCACATTTTCTTTAATTAATCTGAAACTCAAATAATTTAATTAATCCCCAATTTCCTTAAGCCAACAGGTGGTGAAGCTGAGACATGCGCCTAGATTTCTACCTGCTAATTCTGCATATTTCCATTTTACCACAGTGCCAAGCTGTCATGCAAATGTCGTGAAGGAGGATCTTAGCAGGGAAGGTGCCACCCTAGAACTAAGGAAGGCTAAGATTTGACTGTGCTTGGGTGCTGAGGGGGTGTAGTGAGAAACGTGTGTACATTGAAAGCTAAAGTCATCCTCACATGTGGAATACATTCCTGGGTCTCTTTGAATAGCCCCTTGGAGTACGCTGATACTGGGGTGGTCTGGATGCAATTTTAGGTTCTAACTCATGATTTAGGGTCAGCATTTAAAGAAAAATAATTTTTATTATAGAAATAAGCTAGACAAATATGCACTCTTAGATGGCTTTTGAGTAGTAATATCTCCTTGGATATTTTCATTTCTCTTGGCAGATTCAAGGCTGCAGAGAACTAGTGCTGCCTTATAGTTTTCTCCCTGGAGAGTGCTTTGCATATGATGTCAGAAAACAAAGGGGGCTCTGAAAACTCCTGCATCCTTGACAAGATAACACAGAGAAGGGACCAAAAACAAAACAAAACAAAAAATGCCAAAAAGGTAAAAGGGAATGAGGCATGTGACACTGGCTAAATAAATCATTCTCATTGAAATTCTGTGTCATCATAAGGTTAATGAAGACGGGAATGCCCCTACCATTTACGATTTAACTTTTCCTCTATGTAAAATAAAGGTACAGCAGGAGATTAAGAATCTATCCAGACAAACTAGTTTTAAAAGAATATTCTTTTTTTACTAATTCAGTACATGCCTACTGAGTACTGCTGTGCTGCCATCACTGGGCCAAGAACTGGGGATGCCAGAATTAGAAAGATGTGTTTTTTGCCTTCTAAAACATGTGGTCTCAGGAGTTAGGACTCTACATGGAAAATTAAATGACATCTTAGTAGGAGCAATGGAATCATCAAGTGAATAACCTAGTAGCAGAAAGCTCAGTGGAAATCCCAGATATCCTTACAAAGGGCCACAGCATGCTTATTGGAGTGTCTGGTAACCTGAGACAATCAGGAAGGTAGTTGCCAGGGGGTACAAATTTGACCTGGATTGGTGATGATCTCCTTCATTGGCAAGGATGGAAAGATGTAACCATTGGAATGCCCAATAAGGTGATGCTAATTCTAAGAATATCACCAAGAAAGTAGTAGAGTAAATTTTATTTGCTCTTCAGGAAAAAAAGACAGACATTCTATATATAAATACTTTGTATATAGATCTTCTTACACCTTTTTGTCAAGTTCAAAAGAGTCAGTGAAGGTAACCCCAAGCAATAACATCTCTTTATTATTGATTTTAATCCTTCTTTTTATATTCTGAATATAAGCTGTCTGTTACATTTGCTGTAAATATTTTTCTTACTTTGTATTCTACGTGTTTTCTTAATGGTTTTAGAAATCATTAATATTTTAATTTTAAATTAAATTTATATTTTAATTTTAAATTAAATTTTAATTTTAATTTTAAACTTGATTAAATACATTTTATCAGTGGTTTATTGTTTTTATTGTGTGTGATTGCGTGTGTCTGTGTGGCATATCCTAATATAGAGATGTGAAGATATATTTCCATTATTTCTTCTAGAGAAGTGACTCTCAAATGGAGGCTATTTTGCCTCCCAGAAAACATGTGGTAAAATCTAAAGACATTTTTAGTTGTTACAAAAGAAGAGGTGCTAACTGGCCAAAAATGTCAGTCCTTCAGAAGTTGAGAAATCTTACTTTATAAATGTTATGCATAGGCCTATAATCCATTTAAATTAATTTTGGAACATAGAGTGAAATAGGTGATAGGTGTATTTTTCAGCCTTAACTATTAAAAATACGTTTTCTTTATTTCATGATTACTTTGGCTACCTTGTTTAAAATTAATTATGCACAAATATGTCAATCTATTTTTAGATCTTATTTTGTCTTCTGGACTTATTTTAAACCTATTGCATGCCAATTCTAAACTATTTTGAGTAATCTTATTTTACATTTTTAAACAAGTCATCTAAATACTCCAACTTTATTTTTCCAGATTTCTTCCGCATTTCCTAATAAATACTAATATAAGACCCTCAAATTCTACAAAAAAAAAGAATTTTGATTACGGTTTTGTTAAGTTTATAGACAAATTTGGAGGTAATTGACTTTTTACCAACAAAGAGGCTTGTAATCCATAATTATGATACATCTTTTCGTATGCGTGTTATATAATTTGTCTCTCCAATGTTTTATAGCTTACATACATTTTCTTATTTTAGTACTTAATTATTTAATATATTTTTGTTAGCTACATTACATTAAGTTTATTCCTTTTATTCTTTTAATGTTGTAACTTTTATTTTAGGTTCAGAGGTGCATGTGCAAGTTTGTTACATAGGTAAATTGCATGTGGAGGAGTTTGGTGTACAGATTATTTCATAATGAGGTAATAAGCACAGTACCCAATAGGTAGTTTCTCATCTTCACTTTCATCCCACTGTCTACCCTCAAGTAGGCCCCAGTGTATGTCATTCCCTTCCTTGTGTCCATATATACTTGATGTTTAGCTCCCACTTATAAATGAGAACATGCAGTAAATGGGTTTGTGTTCCTGTGTTATTTCACTTAGAATAATGACCTCCAGTTCCATCCTTATGCTGCAAAGAACATGATATCACTCTTTTTTATGGCTGTGTAGTGTTCCGTAGTGTATAGGTACCACATTTTCTTTATCCAATCTTCCACTGATAAGCATTTAAGCTGATTGCATGTCATTGCTATTGTACCTAGGCTGTGATGAATCTGGTGCATGCATGTCTGTTTATAATACAATAATTTAAGTTCCTTTGTATATATACACAATAATGGGATTGCTAAGTTGAGTGATAATTTTAAGGACTTTCAGAAATTGCCAAACTGCTTTCCACAATAGCTGAACTAATTTACACTCCCAACAGCAGTGTATAAGCATTCCTTTTTCTCTGTAACCTCACCAGCATCTGTAATTTTTTGACTTTTTAATAATAGTCATTCCGACAAGTACAAGATGATAACTCATTGTGGTTTTGATTTGCATTTTTTCTAGTGATTAGTGAAGTTGAGAGAATTTTTCATATGCTTGTTGGTTGCATGTACGTCTTCTTTTGAAAACAGTCTGTTGCTCTCCTCTCCTTACTTTTTAGTGGGGTGGTTTGGGAAGAATTTGCTTTTAAATTTGTTTAAGTTTCTTATACATGCTAGACATTAGACCTTTGTCAGATGCGTAGTTGCAAATATATTCTTTCATTATGTAGGTTGTCTGTTTATTCTGTTGATAGTTTCTTTTGCTGTGCAGAAGCTCTTTAGTTTAATTAGGTCGAACTTTGTCATGAAATCTTTGCCCAGTCTTATGTCCAGATTGGTATTTCCTCAGTTATCATCTAGGGTTTTTATAGTTTTGGGTTTTACATTTAAGTCTTTATCCATCTTGAGTCGATTTTTGTATATAGTAAAAGGAAGGGGTCCAGTTTCAATCTTCTGCATATGGCTAGCCATGTATCCCATGATCATTTATTGAATAGGGGCTCTTTTGGTCCCATTGCTTGTTTCTGTAAAGTTTGCTAAAGTTCAGATGGTCAGAGGTGTGCACTCTTAATTCTGGATTCTCTATTCTGTTGCATTGGTCCTTGTGCCTTTTTGCCAGTGCTGTGCTGTTGTGGTTACTGTAGTGCTGTAGTATAGTTTTAGGTTGGGTAATGTGATGTCTCCAGCTTTTTTTTCCCCCCCTTAGGATTGCCCCAGCTATTAGAGCTTTATTTATTCATTTTTTTTGGTTCCATATGAATTTTAAAATAGTTTTTCTAGTTCTGTGGAGAATATCATTGGTAGCGTGATAGAGATAGCATTGAATCTGTAAATTGCTTTGGGTAGTGTGGCCATTTTAATGATATTGGTTCTTCCTGTCTATGAGCATGGGATATTTTCCAATTTGTATCTTCTCTTATTTCTTTGAGCACTATTTCATAATTCTCATTGTAGAGGTCTTTTACCTTCCTGGTTAGCTGTACTCCTAAATATTTTATTCTTTTTGTGGCAATTGTGAATGAGATTACCTTTCTGATTTGGCTGTTGGCTTGGCTGTTGTTGGTGTATAGGAATGCTAGTGATTTTTGTATGTTGATATTGTTTCCCAAAACTTTGCTGAAGTTTATCAACTGAAGGAACTTTTGGGCAGAGAATATGAGTATTTCTAGGTATAGAATCATACCAGCAAACAGGGATATTTTGGCTTCCTCTCTTTTTATTTGAATGTCTTTTATTTCTTTCTCTTAACTAACTACTCGGGCCAGGACTTCCAGTACAATTTTGCGTAAGAGTGGTGAAACAGAGCATCCTTGTCTTTTTCTGGTTTTCAAAAGGAATGCTTCTAGCATTTGCCTATCTAGTATGATGTTGGGTGTAGGTTTGCAATAGATGGCTCTTATTATTTTGAAGTATGTTCCTTCAATGTCTAGTTTGTTAAGGGTTTTTAATATGAAGTGATGTTAAATTTTATTGAAAGCCTTTTCTGTATCTATTGAGATGGACATAAAACTTTTGTTTTTAGATCTGTTTCTGTGTTGACATTTCTTGATTTGTGTATGTTGAACCAACCTTGCATCCCAGTGATAAAGCCTACTTGATTGTGGTGGATTCGCTTTTTCATATGCTGCTGGATTTGGTTTGCTAGTATGCTGTTGAAGATGCTTGTATCTATATTCATCAAAGATATTGACCTGAAGTTTTTTTTTTTTTTTTTCTGTTGTGTCTCTGCCTGGTTTTGATATCAGAATGATGCTGGCCTCATAGAATGAGTTAGGGTCCCTCCTCTCCAATTTTTTTGGAATAGTTTCAGTAGGAATGGTACCAGATCTTCATTATACATCTGGTAGAATTTGTAAATCCATCTGATCCTGGGCTTTTTTGTTTGGCAGGCTTTTTGTTACTGATTCAGTTTTGAAATTCTTTATTGGTCTCTTCAGGAATACAATTTATTCCTGGTAGAATTTGTACATCTACATCTGGTAGATTTTGTACATCTGGTAGAATTTGTAAATCCATCTGATCCTGGGCTTTTTTGTTTGACAGGCTTTTTGTTACTGATTCAATTTTGAAATTCTTTATTGGTCTCTTCAGGAATACCATTTCTTCCTGGTTCAGTCTTGGGCAGGTATATGTGTGTAGGAATTTACCCATTTCTTCTAGGTTTTCTAGTTTATGTACATAGGAGTATACATGGCAGTCTCTGAGGGTTATTTGTGTTTCTGTGGGATCAGTGGTAATGTCCTCTTTGTCATTTCTGATTGTGTTTATTTGGATCTTCTCCGGTGTTTTTCCTTTATTACGCTATTAGCGGTCCAGATATCTTATGAAAAAAATCAAAACAAAGCTCCTGTATTTGTTGATCTTTTGTATGGTTATCATCATGTCAATTACTTTCAGTTCAGCTCTGATGTGGGTTATTTCTCATCTTCTGCTAGCATTGGGGTTGGTTTGCTCTTGCATCTCGAGTTTTTCAGTTGATGTTAGGTTGTCAATTTGAGATTTTTCTAACTTATTGATATGGGGGTTTAGTGCTATACATTTTCCTCTTAACACAGTGTTTGTTGTGTTCCAGATATTCTGGTATGTTGCATCTTTGATCTTATTCAAAAAATTTATTGATATCTGCCTTAATTTCATTATTTACCCGAAAGTCATTCAGGAACAAGTTGTTGAATTTCCATGGAATTAGTTGGTTGTAAGCAAATTTTTTGATATTGATTTCTATTTTTATTGTGCTGTAGTCCCAAAATGCAGTTGGTATGCGTGCGTGTTCTCACTTATAAGTGGGAGTTGAAAAATGAGAATACCTGGACACAGGGAGGGGAGCAACACTTACTGGGGCCTGTCAGGGGGTGGTTGGAGGAAGGAGAGCATTAGGGAAAAGAGCTAATGCATGCTGGGCTTAATACCTAGTTGATGGGTTGACAGGTGCAGCAAACCACCATGACACACACTTACCTATGAAACAAACCTGTACATTCCGCACATGTACCCTGGAACTTAAGAAAATAAAGTAATTACAAACCAAGAATACTATGAACCATAATACGCCCACAAATTTTATAACCTAGATTAAATAGGCCAATTCTTTCTGTTATTATTATTATTATTATTATTTTGAGATGAAGTCTTACTCTGTTGCCCAGGCTAGACGCTAGAGTGCAATAGCGCCATCTTAGTTCACTGCAACCTCCGCCTCCCAGATTCAAGTGATTCTCCTACCTCAGCCTCCCAAATAGCTGGGATTACAGGCATATGCCACCACGCCCTGCTAATTTTTGAATTTTTATTAGAGACAGAGTTTCACCATGTTAGTCAGGCTGGTCTTGAACTCCTGACCTTGTGATCTTCCTGCCTCAGCCTCCCAAAGTTCTGGGATTACAGGCCTGAGCCATTGCGCCCAGCCAGGCCAATTCTCTTAAGAGCATGAGATGTCAAAATTCACAGAAGAAAAATTAACAATCTAAATAGGCCTATATATACTAAGAAATTGAGACAATATTTAATAATCCAAAGCAGAATGCATTAATCTTGAGTTCACTGGTGAATTCTATTGAACATTTAAGGAAGAACTTATACCATTCTTCAATGTCTTTTGGAGGATAGAAATAGGGAATACTTCCTACCTTATTGAAAAGGGCCAGCATTTCCCTAGTACTAAAAATGAGACAAAGCTATTAGATTAATATAGATTAACTATAGACTAATATTGCTAATGAATAAAGATGCAAAAATCCTCAAAAAATACTTGCACAATGAATACAAATAAATAAAAATAATTATACACCATTATCAAGTGGGTTTTATTTCAGGTATGCAAGTCTGGATTCACATTCAAAAATAAGTTATTGTAATTTATTGCCTCACTATGCTAAAAAAGAAAATTACAATATATATTAATAGATGAAGAATTTAACAAACTCCAACATTTATTTATGATAAAAATTATTGGCAAACTAGAAACAAAAAGAAAGTTCCTCAAATTTACAAAGAGTATATATGAAAAACCTACTGCTAACATATTCCTAAATAGTGAGAAACTCAAGCTTACCTACTAAGATCAGGTACAAGACAAGAATGTCCCCTACACCACTATTCTTCAACATTGTCATTAAGTCAAGAAGACAAGACAAGAAAAGAAAATGTCTATGGATTGGGAAGGAAGAAATTAAAAAAAAATATTTGCAGCTGATATGATCACCTTTGTAGATAATTCAAAATAACTTACAAAAAATGAAACTGCTGGAACAAATAAGTAATTACAGCAAGATTTTAGGACACAAGATTAATACATTATACAAAAGCCAATCATTTTCCTATATTCCAGCAGTGTACAAGAGGAATTTGAAAATAAAAACATATCATTAACATTAACATCCCCCAAAAGGAAATGCTTATGTATAACTCTAACAAAATACATGCAAGATCTATATGACTATGATAAAACTCTGATGAAATAAATCAAAAAAGAACTAAATAAATGGAAAAATATTCCATGTCTGTGAACAGGAAAACTCAATATTGTCAAGACGTCAGTTCTTCCCAACTTGATGTATAGGTTAAATGCAACCCCAATCAAAACTCCATGAAATTATTTCACAAATATCACTAAACTGATTCTGAAGCTTATGGAGGGGAGCAAAAGACTCAGAATAGCAAAGACAATCTTGAAAGAGAAGAAAAAAATGAGAGGACTGACACTACCTGCTTTCAAATCTTATAAAGTTACAATAATCAAGACAGGATACTAATTGTGAAAGAATAGACAGATCAATGGCAGGAAATAGAAAGCGAGAAATATACCCACATAATTGTAACCAATTGTCCTTTGACAAAGGGGCAATCATAGGACAATGAAGCAAAGTTATTCTTTTCAACAACTGGTTAGAGAACAATTGGACATCAAGAAGCAAAAAAACAAACAAACAAAAAATCTAGATGCAGACCTTATACCCTTCACAAAAATGAACTTAGAATAGATCACAGGCCTAACTGCGAAATGCAAAACTATAAAACTTCTGGAAGATAAAATAGTAGGAAACCTATATGATCTTGGATATGGCAATGACCTTTCAGGTACAACACAAAAGTTATGATCCATGAAAGAAACAATTGATAAGCTGAACTTCATTATAATTAGAAACTTCTACTATGCAAAGTACTCTGTCAAAGGGATGAGACGACAAGCCACAGACACGTGAAGATATTTGCAAAAAAAAATTCTGCTAAAGGACTGTTATCTAAAATATACAAAGGATTCTTGAAACTCAGCAATACAAATAAACTGACCCAATGAAAAGATAGGCTAAAGATCTTAAAAGATACATCTCCAAGGAAGATTTATTGATGGCAAATAAGCATATAAAAAGATGCTTCACATCATATACCATCAGGAAAATGCAAATTAGAACGATGAGACACCCCTACACACCTATCAGAATGGCCAAAATCTGGAACACTGACACCACCAAATTCTGGCTAGGATGTGGAGCAGCAGGAACCCTCATTCATTACTGATGAAAATGGCAAATGGTGCAGCCACTTTGGAAGAAATTTTGACAGTTTTTTACAAAACTAGTTATTTTTTTACCCTAAGATCTGACAATCACACTACATGGTGTTTACCCGAATTAGTTACAAAATTATGTCCACACAAAAACCTTCAAACAGGTATTTGCAGCAGTATTATTCATGACAGTCAGAACTTGGAAGAAATCAAGATATCCTTCAGTTAGTTAACTGAATGATAACTAACTATGGTACATCTAGACAATGCAATACTATTCATACCAAAAAAGAAATGAGCTATGAAGCCATGAAAAGACATAGACAAACCTTAAATATGTACTATTAAGTCAAATAAGCCAGTCTAAAAAGGCTACATGCTATATGATTCCATGTACATGACATTCTGGAAAGGCAAACCTACGGAGACACTAAAAACTTCAGTGCTTTCGAGAGTTTGAGGGGAGGGAAGGATGAAGAGGAAGAACACAGAGGATTTTTAGAGCAGTGAATATACTATTTTGCTATTATAACGATGTGTATATATCCTTACACATTTGCCGAAACCCACAGAATATACTACACTAATCATGAGCCCTAATGTAAACTAGGGACGTTGGGTGGTTATGATGTATTGGTGTAGCCTCATCAATTGTGAAAATTGTACCACTCTGGTGAGGGATGTTGGTAATCGGAGAGTCTGTAAATGTGTAGGGAGAGAGAGTATATGGGAAATCTCTCTCTGTTTCTCTTAATTTTGCTGAGAATCCAAAATTGGTCTTAAAAGTGTCTGAAAAACTGAGCCAAGAGCTATAAATTCAGTTATCATTTAACAGACAAAACTCCACTAGGGCAGTTTTTCCTCTCAGAGTCTAGAAGAGTGATTTCAATAAATACCTGGCAAATAAATGAAAGAAAAAAATGCTTGGATGTTTTTTAGCTCATCAGTATATTAAAATTCAAAATTATTATAGAGTTAATAGATCCCTTTTTGCAGGTACAGTTCTTGGAACACTATTATAGGAGAAACAGTAGAAGGGTTCTAAGATAATAGCAAGGAAACAGAAGGAAGGTGAGGCCAGCTTGAATGCTTAGCACTTATTACTCACATGATAAGAAGACACTCCATGGAAAGTAGCTCTGTTATGCACCACACAATGTCTACACCAGTGTCAGCAGGTGTACCAGGCCTCTGTGAGGCCCCCAAACCTTCCTCCAGATTCATGTCAAGCATGTTCTGCATTGGTGAAATTTCACAGAAAAACAATGTTTATTCCTATGCAGAATACGATATTAAGAAGATACAAACATTTTAGCATGTCAAACGGAGTCTTCCTCACATCATGCCCCAACATAAAAAAAAAAAAAAAAATGTAGTGATGTGAATGCAGACAATACTTGCAGTCAGCAACATAAATTACGGATTGTATTAGATTGGCGCAAAAGTGGTTGTAGTTTTTGCCATTGAAAGTAATAGCAAAAACTGCAACTTTTTTTCACCAACCTAACATATGCCACAATTATTTATTTTCTGTAATAGTATAAATGATTACATTGTCATTACGATATGAAACAAAATCCAAATTGCAGTCATCACCTTGGGGTACTGTGAGAATTATTTTGAAAACCAACTGGGACTATGCCTCCCCAGCCATACTACTGACCCTTGAATGGGAGCAGTTTTAAACACACAGGATGATTATGGCTGCAGTGCTGGGAAATCAAATTTATCAATTCAGTGCCAAGCTAAGTAGTTCAAAGAATCAAACATTTAATGAATAAGTCACAGTTTCCAAAAATCCATCGTAATACATGAAGTTAGGCCAGTCTCTCAAGAGTGATGGAGGGATGATAGAATTACCACGTGGCCAGTTTTGCTGACTAAGTATGTGGACTCAATGACCATTGTGTACTCTATAATGCTTGGATCTCTATTGAACCCTGCTTAGGGTTTAACTAAGTATAAAAGAAAAAGGAGATAATCCCCAGCATTCAATTTTATAGAATTCAAATTCCAAAGCCTAAAGGCTTCAGAAAGACATTTAAAAACAGATTTAAATTGAAGAAATGAATCTCCCGTCATTTGGCCCCTCGGCAAGGAAGATCATCCTTCAACTAATTAGCAGAAGAAATGAGCCTGCACTTTAACCTACTTACTTTCGGAATTTTATCATCCCTAGTCTACCTGTTTTAATTAAGTGTATTTAAAGTTTGTACAAAAAGATTTAATTAGACTTAAATACAATGCAGTGCTGGGAATCACAGAAAGGGCATGTACACCTTAAAAAAGCTCATCATGGACCAGGGTTAACCTTGTGCCCTCTGAGATGTAAGCTCTATATTTTCCCTAAAAATGTGGAAGTCTTGCAAATGTTTTCTTGGCTCCTTCTACCTCTTAATCATTTTATAAAAAATAATGTCCCTGAATTGGCTCAGCCTAAAATCATGGAATATTATAACAGGAAAGGGTCTTAGTTTTTATCTAGTCCAAATTCCTTGTTTTGGTTATAAGACACAGAGGCTTCAAAAGAGTAAAAACTTGTCCAAGCAGGCGGTATGTCTGTCTGATAGTGACAGAGCTCAGAACAGAACCCAATTCCCCACACTCCAGAGTCAGGTCCCACTTTGCTACATCACATTTCAGAGTTTTAATTCTATGTGGTAAGCATTTCTTGTCAGCTGTTCAAAACCGTCTATTTGCCAAGCACAGTGGCTCGCACTTGTAACCTCAGCACTTTGGGAGGCCAAGGCAGGAGGATCTCTTGAAGCCAAGAGTTCAGTATCAACCTGGACAACATACTAAGTTCCTGTCTCTACAAACAAATCAAAAATTAGCCGGGCATTTTGGTGCATGACTGTAGTCCCAGCTACTTGGGAGGCTGAGGCAAGAGGATTCCTGAGCCCAGGCAGTCGAGGCTGCAGCGAGTTGTGGTCATGTCACTGCACTCAGCCTGGGAGACAGAGTGAGATCCTGTCTCAACAACAACAGCAAATATTTATTCATTTAGAATTTGTTAATAACTTCCTATTAGTGAGAGCAACCATGCCATGTAATGGAGCTCTCTTATTTTCAAAACCCACACATCATTTAACAGTTGTTTGGACAAAATACTTGGCAGTCTACCTTGACTCTTGTATTTCAAGTACATGGTATTTATTTTGTTCACTTCATTTATGATTTATGATTTATGGTTAGTAGATGATCCTGACAGTACCTTCAATAAGGCAACACAAAATTGAGAGAAGAAATGAAAACTAAGGATTATCAAGTTCACAAATTGCACCAAGTTGGGGAATAAAATTAAATTTCTCACGACTCTAAACACTCTTTGGTGTGTATATAAAAATTTAGTACACATGAACAGAAAGAAATAACTTGGACAAAGTCCCAGTAAATTTCATATTCTGGATGGGGTGGTACTCACAGCACATCACTGACAATGTTCAGGTTCTCTGAATGTATTTAAGGACAACAAACACAGCATATGGAGAGAAGCTACAGAAACGCACAATAAAAGAAGCTTTTCTGATCTTTGCTTTTATGATAACCTAGAGGTTTATTATACCTTTTCTGAGGCATTCATTACCCCAATCATAATCAAACAATTACAATCATGTGTCGCTTAATGACAGGGATGTATTCTGAAATGTGTCCTTCGGTAATTTTGTTGTTGTGAGAATGCTATAGAGTGTGCTTATGCAAACCTGGATTGTGTAGCCTGTTACACACCTAGGCTATACAGTATTGCCGATTGTTACTAGCCTACAAATCTGTACAGCATGTTACTCTACTGAGTACTATAGGCAACTGTAATACAATAATAAGTATTTGTGTATCTAAACATGGAAAAGGGACAGTAAAAATACAGTATTATAATCTTATGGGAACAGTTTTGTTTTTGTGGTCTTTGACTGAAAAACCTCTATGTAGCACATAACTGTACTTGAATATCTTATTAATTCATTTGTGTGCTCCTCCAATACTTACAAAACTATGAATATAGGCCAAATGCCCAGTGCTTCTCTATGTTCTAGCTACATGGATATGAACAAGAACAAAAATTGCACGTATACTCTAGAGTAGAAGATAACTAATAAATAGAAAATAATACGTTAATAAGCGTTCAGTGTTGTGGAGAAATGAAACATAGGATAAGTGGGGACAGAGAGCAACAGGGAAGATTTTTTTTAAACATGGGAAGACCAAGGGATTCTTTTTTGGTCAGACACCCTTATAGTGTGCAGGGATATGATAGGGAAGCATCTGAGAAAAGAATGGTTCAGGCAGAACAAGATTGCCACATACAAAAGGCACAAGAAGAGACTCCATTTGGAATGCTTGAGAAATGGCAAAAAGGTTGGTGTCATCTGAACAGAGTGAGCAAGGAAAGTAATAAAAATAAAATTAAAGAGGTAAATTCCTAGATAAGATTATATAAAGCGTCATAAATCATGGCAGGTTATTGGATTTTATTATAATTGTGATGAAATGTCATTAGAAAGCTGAAATCAGGAAAGTGGCATGAGCTCTTATGTTTATTTTTAAATATAAATTCAGATTTGCAGACAAGCTACAAAAATAGTACTAAAAGCAAGCATATACTCTCTACCTAGAATCATTCATTTTTGACATGTGGTCTGATATGTTTTGCCTGTGTCCCCAACTGAATCTCGTCTTGAATTGTAGCTCCTATAATCCCCATCTATCATGGGAGGGACCCACTGGGTTGTAATTGATTCATGGGGGTGAGTTTTTCCCACACTGTTCTTGTGATAATGAGTAAGACTCATGATATCTGATGGTTTTATAAAGGGCATTTCCCCTGCACACACCCTCTTGCTTACCACCACGTAAGATGTGACTTTGCTTTTTCTTCACCTTCCATCTTGATTGTGAGGCCTCTTCAGTCATGTGGAACTGTGCATTAGTTAAATCTCTTTTTTTCTAGAAATTGCTAAGTCTCGTGTATGTCATTATTATGAAAACTAGTATAGCAAATTGGTACCAGGAGTAGGGTGCTGCTGTAAAGGTATCTGAAAATGTGGAAGTCACTTTGGAACTGGGTAACAGGCAAAGGTTAGAATAGTTTGGAGGGCTTAGAAGAAGACAGGAAAATGTGGAAAAGTTTGGAACTTTCTAGAGACTTGGAGGGCTCAGAAGACAAGAAGATGTGGGAAAGTTTGGAACTTCCTAGAGACTTGTTGAATGACTTTAACCACAATGCTGATAGTGATATGGGCAATAAAATCCAGGCTAAGGTAGTCTAAGATGAAGATGGGAACTTATTGGAAACCAAAACAAAGGTGATTCTTGCTATGCTGATAGCATTTTGCTCCTGCCATAGAGATTTTTGGAACTTTGAACTTGAGCTAGAGAATTTAGGGTGTCCAGTGTAATAAATTTCTAAGCATCAAAGTGTTGAAAATGTGACTTCTGTGCTCTTGAAAGCATTCAGTTTTATCTATTCACAGAGATATGGTTTGGGATTGGAACTTATTTTAAAAGGGAAGCAGAACATAAAAGTTTAGAATATTTGTAGCCTGATGATGCAATAGAAAAGAAAAACCCATTTCTGAGGTGAAATTCAAGCCCCTGCAGAAAAACACATAAGTAACAAGGAGCCAAATGTTAATCTCTAAGACAATGGGGAAAATGTCTCCAAGTCATGTCAGAGGTCTTCACAGCAGCCTCTCCCATAACAAGCTGGGAGGCCTAGGAGGAAACAAATGGGCTAGTGAGCCAGGCCCAAAACTTTGCTGCTTTGTGTAGTCTCAAGACTCAGTGCCCAGCATTCCAGTTATAGCTAAAATGTGTCAATCTACAGCTCAGAGCATTGATTCAGAGGATGCAAGTCCCAAGCCTTGGTGGCTTACACATGGTGTTGGGCTTGTGGGTGCACAGAAGTCAAGAATTAAAGTTTGGGAACCTCCACCTAGATTTCAGAGGATGTACGGAAATGCCTGGATTTCCAAGATAGGTGTGCTGCAGGAGCAGAGCCCTCATGGAGAACCTCTGCTAGGGCAGTGCAGAAGGGAAATATGGGTTGGGAGCCCCCACACAGAGTGTCCACTGGGTCACTGCCTAGTGGAGCTGTGAGAAAAGGGCCAGCATCCTCCAGGCCCCAGAATGATAGATCCACCCGCAGCTTGTGCTGTGTGCCTGGAAAGGCTACAGACACTCAATGGCAGCCTGTGAAAAAACAGCCAAACAGGCTATATCCTGCAATGTCACAAGGGTGGAGTTACTCAAAACCGTGGGAACCTGCCACTTGCATCACCATGACCTGGATGTGAGACATGACATCAAAGGAGATCATTTTGGAGCTTTAAGATTTGATCTCCCCACTAGATTTTGGTCTTGCATGGGGCCTCTATCCTCTTCATTTTGACCAATTTATCCCATTTGGAATGGCTGTACTTACCCAGTGCCTGAACCACCATTGTATCTAGGAAGTAATTAACTTGCTTTTCATTTTACAGATTCATAGGCAGAAGAGACTCGCCTTGTCTCAGATGAGACTTTGGGCTGTGGACTTTTTAATTAGGGCTGAAATGAGTTAAGACCTATGGGAAGGCGTGATTGGTTTTGAAATGTGAGAAAATGAGATTTGAGAGGGGCCAGGGGCAGGTGATATGGTTTGGCTGTGTCCTACCCGAAAGTGTAATTGGGAGAACCTGCTAGGAGGTAATTGAATCATGGGAATGAGTTTTTCCTGTGCTGTTTTTGTGATAGGAAGTCTAATTAGATCTGATGGTTTTATAAAGGGTGGTTCCCCTGCACACACTCTTGTCTGCTGCCGTGTCAGGCATGACTTCGCACTTTCTTCACCTTCTGCCGTGATTGTGAGGCCTCCTCAGCCATGTGAAACTGTGAGTCCATTAAAACTCTTTCCTTTATACAGGTATGTCTTTATTAGCAGTGTGAGAACAGACTAATACATAGTCCCATTTGCTTTATTAATCTTCATCTCGCTCACCACATATGTCTCAAAATATGCACACACACACACATACACACACACACACGTATTTCTCAATTGTTTAACAATAACTTGGAGATATAAAGTCTTTTTATAAGAATAAGAAAAATGCATTAAAAATACAGTACCAAAATCAGAATAGTTAATATTGATGCATAGTACTAGTACTATAAAATCCAGCTAACATTTACCATGTTTTATAACTGTTACAATAATAATTTCATGTTTATTTTACTTTTTTCAGGACTAGGATCACATAGTGCATGTAGTGGTCATTTTTTTAATCTCCTCTAAACCGGAAGTTCTTAGCCATTTTTAGAGTTTCTAGACCTTTATGTTTTTAAACTACAGCACAGTTATTTAATATTACTGAATTTGTGTTTGTCTAATTTTTTCTCATAAAACTCATGTTATATATTTTTGCAATGAATCAAATCAAAGTAATGATGTGTGTCTTTTAATGGAATTTATTAGAAGGTATGTGGCTTTGGTTCTTTCGCATCTTCAGAATGAAACTACATTATTTGGTGTAATCAGTCTTTTAATTTTACCCTTTTCAGTGAGCGTATATTGGAATATCATTATGGTTTTCATTTGAATTTCCCTAATCACAGTAGTTGAGTGTTTTTTGTGTGGTTTTTGTACATTCACGTATTTTTCTTTGTGAAGTGTCTGTTCATATGTTTTGCCCATCTTTATTGGAATATCTTATTATTACTGAGTTGTGCAAGTTCTTAATATAGTTTGGGTACAGATCTTTTTTTATATAAATAATATCTTCTTATCTGCTACTTGCCAATTCATTTTTCTAATGACATCTTCTGTTGGAGAAAGCAATTAATTTTGATTTAGATTAGTGTGTCATTTCTAGTTTTCCTAGATAATGTGTTTCCTATATTATAGGCCCATTCTAAGAAAATTTTGCCTACTTCTAAGTTGCAATGATAATGATATAGTACTATATTATTTTCTCAAAATCTTTATCAATTTAGCTTTAGTATGCAAGTATATAATCTATCTCTAAATGATTATTTGTGTGTGGTTTAAAATCATGGCCAAGACCTAGGTTTTGGCTTTATATATATTTGTAATATGGATAAGTAGTTCCAACACCATTTGTTGAAAATAGTTTTGTTTTTTTTTCTCATTAAATGTTCTGTTGTCTTTTAATTGACTGTGTAAGTGTGGGTCCATTTCTGTACTGTTTTTCTACTGTGCTTATCTACTTTCTTATTCTTATGCTAGAACTACACTGTCTTGACTCCGGTAGCATAAGCCCTAGCTGTTTCAAGGACCTTTGCATTCCCCTGTAAAATCTATATTTATATTCTCAATTTTTTCAAAAATTAGGTCAAGATTCTGTTTATGTTTGCATTGAATCTGCAGAATAATTTGGGAAAAGTTGGCATCTTAACAATGTTTGTATTTGTAATCAGTGCACATGGTATCTCTCCATTTTCGTAGATTTTTCTTAATTTCTTTCAGAAATATAGTTTCCAGGGCATAGATCTTGTGTGTCTATTGTTAAGATTGTTTCTAAGTTATATGTCTGAAGTTGTTACGCATACATACATTCATCACATTACATATATAAATTGAATATTTTATGTATATTGAATTTGTTTTTTTTAATTTCCACTATCCAGTGGCTTGCTATGATAATTCAGAAATACAAGTAACTGTGGCATATTAATTTTGTGTTCTAAGCTTTGCTAAATTTATTTTTAAATTATAGTATCCTTCCTACAGGTTTTCTTACAATCTCTTTGGAAGCTATTTTATCTGCAAACTGAGGTAAATTTACTTCTTCTTTTCTGATTCATATGATTCTCATTTTTCTTGACTTCTTTCACTGGTCAGAATGTCCAATGCAATGTTAAATAGAAAGCAGCCCTTTTTTTCAAAATTTCTAGGGAAGGAGTTTAACATATGGCTAAATAATGTTAATTTATATTAGATATCCTTCATAAGGATGAAGATGTACCCTTCTATTTTAATTTACTTAGTGTTTCTTATCAGAATTGAGTGTTGTTATCTGTCAAATATTTTTATGCATCTATTAAGATATCCATGTGATATTTCTCTTTTATATTATTTTATATTATATTATATTCTCTTTTATTCTCTATGACAAATTCTATTACCTGATTTTTTAATGCTAACCAAATTATATGAACTGATTTAATCATACTTGTTTTCTTCTGGTTTGTATTCTGGGCCTCTTCTGGTGAGTTTTTCCATTCTGCTGCATTTTATTGAATAATTGTGTGACATGATATTTTGTTTTGTATTGATTTTTCTTAATCATTTGTTGTAAAGTACCATTGGAATCGGGGGGCTGTCTGAAAAAGAAAATAGCCTTACACATTTTAATGTGACCTGGTTAGTTTTCTCAAGGCTCGACTTTTCTCCAGCTTCTGCTGGATTTGAGTTGCTGACATAGCTTTCACTCTGACAGCGACAGAGAGGTCTGTCATGGGGCAATAGTTGGGGCAGGGAAACCTACTAGAAAATTCCAGCAGAACTCCAAGTGGGAAAACATGGTGGTGTCAGCTACTACACAGTGGTGATTTGTTTAAAACTGTTAAAGCTGACAAGATTTGCTGATCCATTTGATATGCAATTCAAACAGAAAAGTGGACTCCATAGCTTTTTATTCCTAATGATTAAGCGACTAATAGACAAAACTAAAGGAGGTGATTATCGCACTGTCAAACATATGAGGGTGGATCCACAGGTTCTTGTTAGCATTTCTTCTGTCTCTGGTGCTCGTCATGGTGCCTGGCACCATTAGTTGAGTGGTAGTATCAGTATTACACAAAACTGTACCCTTCAGTGGTTATTACAAGCCAGACACTTTTCTAAGCTTTTTTTTCTTCATATAGTGACTTATTTAATCATCATACAAAGTCAATGAAATAGACATTTTTACTATTTTTCTCATTTTACAGATGAATAAACTTAGGCATCAAGGATGTTACTAATTTTCTCAAGATCAAATGGGTGGCAAATATTTAGTAAATAAATGAAAAATGGATGGATGAGTCAATACCAAAACTGCCAGTTTACGTAAAAAAGACTTAAATTATCTGAACTTCAGAAAACGCAGAACATAAATTGGAAAATGGTGAAGTTAGAGTCAGAGAATCAGTTTAAAGACACTAGTAATCCTGGCAAGAATAATATGGGACTGAACTAAGGAAACAGCTGTAGGAATTCAGAAGAGATGACGCCTTTGAGAAATACTTGGGAGGCAGAACTGATAAGAATTGGTGACTTGTTGAATATAAGTGGTAAGGATTAATGTAGAAAAAACTTTAAAGGACTTGCAAGATTGAAATAATAGGGTTACCCTCAAATTATAGGAGTCACAAATCTGAAATGCTAGACTTTTCTGTGAATGTCAAAGCATGGAATTTTAGTTTTAGAATGGATAATACAAATATTCTCCTTCTATGTCCTCGTTTAGAAATGAAGAGACACATTAGAGACAGGTAAAATTACAGTCTGAAGTCACTGAACAGATAGAGGCAGAGTCAATGCCAGAACCTGGGTATTCTGAATTTAAATTATTCCTTTTGCCATGTCATGTTATCCCTCATGGCTCCTACATCATGAGGAGATCTAAGTAGTCATGGATTTCAGGACTCATCAGATTTTTTTTTCTGACATCTTTCCCTTCATTTGTGCCATCCTCTGTAGTTCATGTAAATGTCTTAAAATGATACTGAGAAAATTTATCCACTCCTTTGGCAAATATCGATGGTAATCTATACTACAGAAGGCATTGTGCTAGGTAGTTCTTTGTATTGTCCTCTGTGGCCTCAATCCTATTGATAAATCTTTCATTAGATGTCTGTTGCATGCCAAGTATTATTCAAAGCATTCTTCTCATGGAGTGTGAGTTTTAATATCTGCATGCAAGTTCAAGTCTATTTCATGCCACAGTTCACATTCTTTGTGTGAGGCGGAATAATTCGAAGCTGAAAACTGTCTTCAATTTTTCAATAATACTTTGGTTCTTCTATTTCTTCTACCTCTTCCATATCTTATGAGTTACAGCTGGCATTAGCTTATTCTCTACCATATTCCCTCTTGTTTGTTTCCTTTCAGAAACTAAGATTCTCTATCCATATACCAGTGCAAATCATGAGTTATTTGAAAAAAAGTTCTTGGGAGACGCTCGGAGAATGACTGGCATTCTGCAATATAAGAATATCTTGTCTGTGGGCACCACCAAGGGAGTTGAATGGAAGGTGCCTTGTCAGGGATTGCTGCAGGTTATTTACAAATTGACCATTGAGCCTTCTACAGAATAGAGAAGCTTCTGCGTAGCTGAAGCTGACTTTTATGAAAATATCAAATCTTGCTGGAATGATGGCCTACCTTCTCCAAGAAATCTCCCGATCTTCAATTTGTCATCATTCTATCATGAGTTAATTTTCTTACCATCTGTGTAAGCTAACCCTAAATAGGTTTTCTTGGGAAGAAGATGGGGACAAGATTAAATGGTAACATTTTCAATAAAGTGTATGCAAAGAACTTTTACCTCCATAAACAGGATCTACAATTATTTGCAATGAGCTTGTAATGATGATGCTAATGTCTATTTTTATAAGATTCTGCATCAACGTAACTACATTCACAGTAAACTTGTCAGATGTCAACAATACGGCAGCTGTAATCTAGTTCCCAGGTTTATTAACTACTGTGCCCTGTGGCATTTTCTCAGAATGACTGTATAACATTGAGCCAGAGGCTGCTTTTACTTCTAACATAAATACAAGAACAACCTTAATAAAACAGATGAATTACACTGCAGTGTAAATTAGACTGTTCTAATGGACTCTAGCGGCAAATGCAATGAAATAGTAACCAATGTGATTAGGTTTACTACAGCAAAGACAGTGACTGTAAATCATGAAAGACTGCCAATTTTTATCTTATTTTATTTTATTTTATTTTATTGGTTTTTTCATTCACATTTCTCACCTCTTGAGGGAGTTTGATTTGCCCATGGGCCACAACTTAGTAGTCTGCAGTCCCAGATCAGCTTTTTCAGCTCTGAATAACAATACAAATGCAGACAAAGTCCATAAAACCTGACTAGCACACGCATTCTACACAAGATTTAACCCCAAACTTGATGAACTTAAGCATTTTTTCCAAAGTATCACATATGGGTTTTTATTATTTGTGTGTAGGTGACATGTTTGGGAGGTCTCCTCTAAACATATTTTGAAATCCATTTACAGGTATTTTGTTTGTGGTTTGCTCTAGAAAAAAGTAGGCAAAACTAGAAGTTAAAGTGAATCCTGTAACAAAAGGAGTCAGAAGCATCTTTTTAAAGATGATTTGGGGTTCAAAGCTTCTTTCTGTAGAAGCGGTATGTGGGGATGAAGGGTTGGGAAACAATAAGGAATGTCATGCTACAAATGCTATTTAATGGAGAAATTGATTTATAAAATGGTCAGGTAGAGTGTCCACGGTATTTGACCATGCAGATATAAGGGATAATTTAGGTGTGAAGGTAAAGAACATAGAGAAGGCAAGAGGCAATGTCAACAGGGCAAGTGTTTGTGCATATTCCTCACTAGAATATTGCCGAGAAAAAGAAGGAAGTCATTTTTTTTTCCTGAGAAAGGCACTGAGGACACATTAATGAGGGAATGCATCCTAAGAAAAGAAATTCACAGGCAGTGGAAACTTAACTCAGTGCAAAGTTGAGTACCAGCAGAAGAACTTTTGGGTAGAACCCATTGTTTAGCATTCATATTTGGCTAATGGTCTGGCTTCTAGATAATTCATGTGGGAATTTAGAGCTGGGAAGGGAATGAAAATAAGTTGTTCCATCAAAATGTATAAGAGAAAAGGTCATGTGGCCTTAGTAACACTGATTTCAGAGTGTAACACAAAGCAGAAGAGGGCCTTGGTGTTCCACTACATAGCTGATATAGGTGATTGCCCAGAGAAATTACCTGTTTGTGTAGGAAATATCCATGGGGAAAGCAATTGTCTGTTTGTATGGAAATGTCTTCATTTATATGCCTTCCCTATCAGGCTAAAAGTTCTCCAGCATAGGAGCTGTGCTCAATTCACCCCTCTGTCATCAGCACCTATCGTAGTAGCACAGATTACAGAGAATGTCTTCGATACATGTGCATCTGAGTCTTTACTGAAGGAAAAAACCAGGAAACTGACATGGTCTTGTGCAGCAGCTCAGGCCTTTGGCTCACAAGGAAAAGTGATTTCCGCGTGCTGAATAACCAATATATTTGGAGCAGAATGAAAGAGCAGATGATTGATCTCCGTACATGGCAGTGTTCTACAGTAGAAAGAATGGCCTGGGATTCTCTATGCAATGTACCTGGGGGTGTGACTCAATGGGCATCTGCAGCAGCAACTTTGACAAGGGAAAATTTGCTTTGAAGGCCAAGTACTGTGGCCAGTTTGCAATGGACTGCATGAGTAAGAGCTTGCTGAAACCCATGCAGAGGGATCTGTTGTAGATCACACAGAACATTGGCGAGGAGAGGAGGAAAGGCCAAGTTCCAGGTGAAGCATGGAATCAAAGCAGGCAATAAACATGGCTGTCTTAGCCCATGCAAGCAGACTAGCGAACATATGCGTTACAATCACAGTTCCAGCACTGGAAGGCAAGGAAGACACTGTCCAGAGTACTTTCCTACTCTAGAGGGAAAAATTTGGCCAAAGGCCAGGGTTACACATAATTAGATCTGGGTTTGGACAGAAAGTCTCCTGAATCTCCACTTTTTTCTTAATTAATTCAATTCTTCAAGATTTTCTTTTTATATAAAACTTGAGTACTACCAAGTTAACTAATAATTGTAAGTTAGATGCTCTGCTTCCTGACTCATAGTCTGTCAATTGTTTTTAGAAGACATAAAACAAACCCCAGAAAAAATTAAATTCATTCATTTTCTTGACAAATATTTATCAAGTTTTAATTTTGATTCAGGCTGTGTGCTTCATGTTGGGATTACCATTCTGCCCAGTTTCCTGCACCCATTTACCTATAGACATGCTTGTTCAAGGATGTAGAAAGAAGAGATTTGATGGTTTTCCAATAACACAATGCAATTAAAGTCTGATGCTAACTCCTAAATCATCCAAATGTAATAAAAATTTGAAGGATATTTTTGGGGAGTGGGGAGTGGTAATGGAATAAAAACTCAAAGGGAAGGCAAAAAGTCACAGTGATATTGTTCTTGCCAAATTTTTAACCCACTCTGCAATTACTTCATGCTAAGCAGCCAGGTTAACGGATTTCACCTTCAGAATTAAAGACAATTGGGAAGTTAGGAAAGGGAATTGTGGGTACCAACGACAAAGTTGCTGACAAAGACCAAAGTTTAAATAAAACATGTTCGGTGGAGATGAATCAATACTTTATTTGTTAAGAAGAAGTAAAAGTACAAAAAGGCTTGTACAACAGAGCATAAAAAAGTGAGAAATCAATTCTACTTAATTCAGAATGCTTGAAGAGTCACCTATGCCATTACATATGAATAATTCAGGAACAGAAATTTATTGCAGACACATATTGTTTGGCTTGGATTTAGTACTGCCCCTCATTTGACCTAAATCCTGTAAAAAGTGATATGCAACTAATTGAAATAACGTTTTTCAAGTAAGACAATGCCTCAGGAGTATCCCTAATGTGATCCTGAAATAGAATTTAGACAATGAAGTGTCAGATGACATTGGTTTCAGTGGTGTGATGTTATAGCATGTTAACTATGATGAGTAGTAAGCATCTGCTTATTTGCCTATTGCCACAGGTTAGAAATGAATTAGAGGCAAAGGTGTCTGTGGGTGGCTTCTCCTCTCCTCACTGATGTCAACCATGCTTAAGTAATGCCCATTATTATTTTCTGGTGCTTACAGGTTGGCCAAGTAGATACTGTCTAAAGCAGAACATTTAAGCTTAGGAAGGATATACTAAGTCAGTGATGAAATGGGTACAACTGCTCTCTAAGCAGAGTCAAACCTCCCTGTATAAAGACACATGAATGCACTTAGTCCAGCAGCATACATTTAGAAATGGGGGACACAAGGCTTAGGAGCTAAAATGACAGAAAGTCATTCAACCATCCAGGCTAGTACTCAAACCCAGACACAGGATCCTTTCTTATTAAATTAAGGTTCTCCCTGGTACACTATTATTTTTGTATTTTGTTGTTGTTACTTCTTATACTACTATCTGTGCCTCGTGTTACTAGCTATATCATAATGATTTTCTGTTCTATGTCAAGCTCTGTCCTAAGTACTTGATTGACCAAATCCTCAGAAATAAAGAAAATGAAGTCCAGATGGCTACATTGACATACTTATTGTCACAAAATATATAGCCATGCTAAAATTCAAGTTCCGTTCGCTGGAGAACATTTATCAGACATAAATGTTCATACAGATCACTTGCTCATTGTTACTAATGCCGGTTCTGATTTAATATATCTGAGCTATGACTTGAGAATCTGCATTTAGAGGAAGTTCCCATGTAAAGGCTGGAGTGCACGGACTACAGCACAGAAAAATGGAGATTTTATTATGTTCAGGTAGGACTAAATAATTTTTTGAAGAAAATAAAATAAGTTCCATAAATCACGTATTCATGAATATACAGCAAACATATTCACAAAAATACAAGGTAACTCTATTAGTCATGATTTCATAGAAAAGTAAAATCTATGAGAAAATCATTTGTGTTAGTTTGTTTTCACGCAGCTATAAAGAAACTACCTGAGACTGGGTAATTTATAAAGAAAAAAGGTTTAATTGACTCACAGTTCTGCATGTTTGGGGAGGCTTCAGGAAACTCACAATCATGGCTAAAGGCAAAGGGGAAGCAAGACACGTCTTACACGGTGTCAGGAAAGAGAGAGTGAAGGGGAAACTGCCACTTTTAACCACCAGATCTACTGAGGACACACTCACTATCATGAGAACAGCATGGGGAACTGCCTTCATGATCCAATCACCTCCCACCAGGTCTTTCCCTGAACAGGTGGGAATTACAATTTGAGATGAGATTTGGGTGGGGACACAGTGCCAAACCATTTCAATATATGGCAAACACACACACACACACACACACATATATACACATATATATGTATGTGTATGTATGTATACACACATATACATATATACACACACATATATATACATACATATATATGTGTGGGTGTATATATATACACAGAGAGAGAGAGAAAAAACCTATAAAATGTATTTTTATCTATATAAATCAATCAATTGGTTATGTATGTAGATAGACAAATATGTATGTCTGTCTATTTATACATACATGCATACATAAAGAGATTTATTATACAGTACTGGCTCAGGTGACTATGGAGACTGACAAATTCCAAGATCTAGAGGGTGAAAACCCAGAAGAGCTGATGTTTCAGGTGAAGTATGAAGGCAGGGAAAAAACTCATGTTCCAGCTGGAATGCCATCAGCAAGAGGAATCCTCTCTTTCTCAGAGGAGGGTCAGACATTTTGGTCTATTAAGTCTTTCAACTGATTGGATGAGACCCACTCACATGAGTGAGGGTAATCTTCTTTACTCAGTCTACTAATTTAAATGTTAATTTATCCAACAACTTCCTCAGAGACATACTGAGAATAATGTTCAACCAAGTACCTGAGCACCCTATGGCTCAGTCAATTGACACATAGTTAACGATCGCGGTGGTATTATTTTGATGCTAATAAATGGACTAGAGAAATCTTGTGCTTCTGGCTAAAATACATTTCTGAAGATCTGATTCCTTAATCAAAATCTGTCTACAACCCACTAGAGTAGAACACCCGAGGCCTTTGTTGACACTGTGCCTTTCTGGCATTTCCAAGAGAGCAGTGGAGAGTCCGTAATTATCCTGGTGTGTTGATATCCTTTTCTTTAACCTGATATAGACAGAATGGTCCAGGAGGCTATGGCAGACTTGTCAAAGCTCCCTCCACCCCACAAATTCCCAGCTTAATCCTCCCATCTTTCACTGAGTTTTACCTTACCCTTTATAATTAGCCCACATGGGATTGGCAGGGTGATGAGAGCCAGCTTCTAAGAGTTTTACTGCATTTCTCTATTTGACCTGTCAGAACATTAAAAATAGATTATTGATTCATTAGATGAAGAGTTTTCATCCCAGTGAAGGGAGTTAAAGTATAGGTATTGATTTTCTTAATCAGAGCTAGGTTGCTAAATGGCTTTTCATAAATGTTAATAAACGGAGATAGCACATGAAACAGATAAGACATAGCTCTGTTAAGTTTAATACACCAGAATTAGTCCATTCTTACGTGTGGTGTTTGATCCTATAATGCAAAGTGGGGAGACTTGGAGACAAACAGACCTTATTTCTACTCCTGGGCCTGTCCTGTTCTAGCTGTGTAACTTTGAATACATTTACATAACCTCTTCATATGTCTCATCTATAGCATGGGAGTAATAACACCAACACCCAAGGGTTATTTTCAGTCTAGAAGATTAAAATACAACCCCAGTGTCTTTGTATAGTGGATGTTCAATAAAATGTGCCTACTGTTTTATTTATTGTCAGACACAGCTTCTGATTGGAGGCATGTATTATGCTAAAGAAATATGAGTATAAAGATGTACATGAAGTTTAATGTCTGAAATCTTCGCAGACTTGATCAATTCTCATCATGGTGTATATAATTTAAGTAGATGTTTCATATCTAGGTTAAAAGGGTTGTAAAATCTTTGGGATTGGACATTGCTGTGGTTTTCATCACAGAAGAGTGCAGCTCATTCTTAAAAAGATAAAAAATGGGCTGGGCATAGTGGCTCACGACTGTAATCCCAGCACTTTGGAAGGCTGAGGCAGGTGGATCACCTGAAGTCAGGAGTTTGAGACCAGCCTGGCCAACATGGTGAAACCTCACCTCTACTAATAATGCAAAAATTAGCTGAGCATGGTGGCACACACCTGTAATCCCAGATACTCAGGAGGCTGAGGCAGGAGAATCACTTGAACCCGGGAGGC
>NW_012114821.1:7912590-7947002 GCF_000951035.1 Colobus angolensis palliatus
AGGAAGGAAGGAAGGAAGGAAGGAAGGAAGGAAGGAAGGAAGGAAGGAAGGAAGGAAGGAAGGAAGAGGTTGCTCATTGGAACCAGTCACAGCAGGGTGACAAACATGGCCAGTAAGGAAGAATTCACGACAACTAAGGAAGTAAGGCAGCCCATCCCTTTCGGAAACCTCTGAATTTGAGAAAGCCATTTCAGTCAGAAACTGTTGAAAAAGAAAAAGGAACAGATAGGACAATAATCCCTCAGGAGAAGAAGAACAGAAAGGTGATTCCACCAGACCTACAATGTTAAATAGGAAGGTAGCCCTGTCTTTGTGAAGTTTTTATATCATAGAACCTGCACACTGTTAACAAATGCATCGCCAGTTAAGATGGGCTGCAGTCCCAGAAGGCTGAGGCGGGAGAATGGCGTAAACCCGGGAGGCGGAGCTTGCAGTGAGCTGAGATCCGGCCACAGCACTCCAGCCTGGGCGACAGAGCGAGACTCCCTGTCAAAGAAAAAAAAAAGATGGGCTGCCTTTCCCTGTTTTTTAGTATGGCAAGTGTCACTTGCTACTATTTTGTATAACAGTGAGATCTGACTTAGTGCAGAGGGTAGGAAAAACTTCCTAGATTTAGCAAAGGTCTTTCAGGTCAAGGCAGAGTCCATAAATGAGGTGAAGTTGAGTTGGAGGTGGGTTAGAAAAGAGGACACCAAAAGGAGAAGAACTCCTGTGTCTCAGTAGCTTTGCTATAGAGAGGACCCTGCAGCATCAATTCCAAATGTCTGGAATACACCCAGTGGGCATAGGGAAGATGGTATCTGATGGGGCAAGAGAAGTGAGGGCCGGGGAAAGTAGAGAGTCGCAGCCATGTTCAGCATTTTGGTCTTTATCTTCAGAGCAGTGTGGAGCCATTGTCAGTGTGTGGGTTTGTGATGAGATTAAATTCTCTTGGCTGTATTATGGAGAACAGATGGAAATAGGGTAAGGGTGAGGAGGAGGGAGGGCTCGCAAATAGAGGAGGGAATGTGAATAGTTCAATTAGGAGAAAACTGCAGGCATCCAGATGAGAGAAAATGAAAATGTAGATCAGTGCGGTCTGGTAAGGGTAAAAACAAAAAAAAAGATGGGATATATTTAGGTGAACTTAATAAAACAATTCTCTTTTGAATTCTGATGAGAGGTGAAAATGAGAAACACTAATGTATCTATTTCCTCAACTGAGCAAATGGAGGTAGCCTTCCCTTAAATACTGGAAGAGGACAAATGTGAGAATGAACAATGTTGAGTCTGTTCTTAGATATCTTGAATCTTACATGACTTCCAGATAATTAAGGAAAGTGTAGGAAGAAAATAGTAGCTTGACTTACAAATGTGACTTCCACCTGTGCACAGATGCCAACTAAGGCTGTGGTTGTGGATAAAGTTATCCTGAGAAGGACAGGGTCTATGATTGAGTTTGCAGAGGCACCAATAAATAATAAGCTGTCAGAGAAGAGTTAGAGTGAGACAAACAGAAGTAGCTTGAGACTTAGAAGGCAAATCAGAAAAGTAGGGTAAGATGGCAGCAGAGGAAATAAAGTGTTTCAAAGAAGGAAGTGATCAGTTGTGTTAAATCTTGCTTAGGGTTCAAGAAATGTGAGGATCAAACAATTTTGGTTGAAGAAATAAGGACACACCAGTCACTGGCAACCTTGGCAGAGCTATTGTCTGAGTAATGGGGAAGAATTCCTATTGGAGTCAGACTGGGAGGAGAAGAAATGGAGTATGAGGTTAGAGGCACCTACTTAAAATAACAGTGGACTGTGAAATGGAAGAGGGAAGTCCTAGCTGGAGGTGTACATGGGGTCAATGAAACATTTTTAGATGCTTGTGTTCAAATTGGAAAGATTTATGCATGTTATAGCTAGCTGAAAGAAGTGGAAGTTAGAAGGAAGGGCTAAATATAACAGAGAGAGAAGACAGTGTCAATGGAGTTTGAGAAGGGTAGAAAGAGAAAGAACTCCAAAGCATAGTTGAGAAGCTTTGCCTTCCTTATGGAAGGGACAGCCCTTGTATTTTTAGGGTATCTTAGAGTATCAGAAGGAAGAAACAGAGACCCAGGTCTTGCAAATACTTCCAAGAAAGAGAAAAGATAGTTTCAGTTCTATGAAAGTAAACCTTGTCCTAGGAAAGAGGCTGTATCTGTAAATTTGGATGACACTAGCCACAAGCTGAAGGAGGCATCCATTTTTACATTGTTTGCTACAGCACCTTAGTACCCAGAGCGCTGAAGGGTGCCAGTACAGCCATTACTCCAGCTTTCTTGAGAAAATCTGAAGGCCTCGTGACCACCAAAATATTCAGAATTAATATTATAAAATATGCACTGGCAACTTAGGAAAAGTATGCTCCAGTGAACATGAGTTAAGTGGCTTATAAGTAAAATTATAATTACCCCAAACTTTTCTTATGGAGGCATACATTATTATCCTCTTGTGAAATTATTCAATGATTTATCAGCCAAAACAGAGTATTTCAATTATTACTTATGCAACACTTTTGAAGAGTATTGCCCCTTTCATGGGAACTGAGAGTCTTTCCTTCATTAATTTACCAAGACTGTGTTATGCGGTAGGGAGAGGGTCTGACTTCAGGAAGATCTAGATTAAAAATAGATGCTGTCATTTGCTCCTAATGTGATCTTGGACAAATATTTAAACACTTCCAAACTTTAGATTTGTAGTCTTTCTAATGATGAAGATATTTCTTATTTTCAGTGTGGAGACTAGAAGAAACATCGTAGATCCATGACTCCAACTTTGACCATAAAACGTCTGTAGTATAGTAGGTGACCGTCAGAAACAACGTCATCTCTGAAGGTATTCTTTTTTCAAGACTTTTAACTTCCTAAACAACTTTTATTTTCCTTAATGGCAGATTCATAGTTTTATCCAGGTAACAATACACCCCGTTAAAATAGACGTACTCCTGCCTTTCAGTAAGGTGTGTTCTATTAAATATAGGCTGACTATAATTCGAGAGGCAACCTGGAAGCCTCTACAAAAGCAGCTTATTCAAGAAGGAGTCAGCTCATGCCCTTCTGCTCTCTTTCCCCTTCCTGTGATGTGGAGATGACTGGATATCCAGTGGTAATTTTGAAATACAAATTGACGCTTAAAAAAGAAAAGTACAAAGAGCCCCCATCCTTGATGACTGCAAAGCTGTCACAGCAGCCCAGGGCTTCTGAGCTCCTAATGTTTACAGGAGTTAAGCCACTGTAATATTGAGTTTGCTGATATAGAACTAAGAGTCTTGCTCCTTTTTCAACGTTTAACTGAAGCAAACATGCTCAATTTTGCTAAATATCTCAGTGTAAACTAAAAAAAAGTGTTATATGTTTCTTGCCTCTGTGTATTTAGATGTGCTATTTTTGGTGTACAGAATATGTCTTCATACTACCCCCCGTCTCCACGAGAAGGTAAATTTGTGACCAGTCACTTTTTTTGATGTCTCTGTATTTATAGGAGATTTTATTGTAACCCTGTCTCACGAAAACTAACTAACCTGGCTTTACGCTCCAGAAGCACTAAATCTTCTCAAACCATGGGAAGAAAATAACAATTGTATATATTGAACACTTGCTGTGTTGAGGTACCTATATTAAATAATACATGCAAATACACACACACTCCTTTCTGTGTTTACATATACCCATAAATATGCATATGTGAAGTACACATAAGTAAAACATTTATGTCTTATGTATGTGCATATTTACACATATGGGTATGCATGTGTACAAACACATTTATGTAAAATCTAATACAGGCAATTGGATAGAACAAGTACTTGATCAACATTTGTTAAATACATACATAATTGTTTTAATGAAATTATGAGAATAAGAGTTACTATTTTTTCCTCTTCAGATAGAAAACCTAATTCTAAGATCTATGTAGAGTATCTGAAGACATGATTAGACTCAATTTTTCTAGTTCTTACCTAAAATATATGGGCTAGCAAAGCTTATCATCATGACAAGAATCTAGAAAGAACTGTAGCATGAATAATAATATCTTACCTATAAAACAATTAAAAGATGTTTTACAACTAGTAAATAATTCAACTGTCATAACATTCTTATGAGGTAAGAATTTTGTTCTCTCTCTTTGATCAAAAGGTGAAACTGAGATTTTATGTTCAGTGACTGCAACACATACACCATAGAACCAGAATCAACATTAGGGTTTACATGCCAAGTTCAATTGTCCTGCCATTGTGGGATGTAATCATGGTATGCAAGCGGTGGGCTAGAGAACCAACCTGAAGCTTGTACCCATGCTTTACCAAGAGCTCTTTAAGGTTCGTAAGCTGCAAAATGTAACATGTTCATCCTCACTGAACCCAAGGGCTGTATATTGTAGTTCTGCAACCTTCTTCTATCCCTTCAGTAATAAAACATGACAAAATATTATAACTGCAGAATGAGACTTGTGAAGGCCATGTGTAGCTATGACCAGGTAGGCAGTAGCTAAAATCAAACAGAGGAAAATTTCAGCAATGGTGCCCAACCTGTTGATACCCAGAAAATAGAATGGTTTACATACAATCTTGGTGGTGCACAGTTTCATGATATTTTAATCTACTTGAGCATCCAATTCATCCAGTATGAAGATGTCAGGATTCATCTTTTGAATACTGTAGTGGCAGTACCTCTAGAGGTGGACAACTGTTTCTGACACAGTTGAAAGAGATAGAAATAGTGCATGCTCTTTGGTTTGATTTGGAAGAGTGTGCACGAGTATTTGTGTGTGCACATGTTGTAGGGATTCTTTGTATGCCCATTGGGAAGTTTTGTTTTTTGTTTCTTTGTTTTGTTTTGTTTCGAGACGGAGTCTTGCTCTGTTGCCCAGGCTGGAGTGCAGTGACACGAACTTGGCTCACTGCAAACTCTGCCTCCCGGGTTCACGCCATTCTCCTGCCTCAGCCTCTCAAGTAGCTGGGACTACAGGCACCCTTCACCACTTCCAGCTAATTTTTGTATTTTTAGTAGAGACTGAGTTTCACCGTGTTACCCAGGATGGTCTCGATCTCCTGACCTCGTGATCCACCCGCCTTGGCCTCCCAAACTGCTGGGATTACAGGCGTGAGACACCTCTGCTGGCCGGGATCTTTTTTTTAACAAAAAGAAGCTTTTCAAGTTTATGCCGTTGCATTTTCCCATGGTGTCAACCCGCAGCATCTTTCCTTTGATTCAATCTCTTATACCTCTGGATTTGCCACTGCTCTTAAATATCTCACCTTGATTTTTACTTTGCTGCCCACTTACTTATATTTCTCTCTACTATTTAAAATCTGCCACAGTGCATTTGGTGAATTTATCCAGTGGATTCATTAATAATACATACTTGTAGAAGCTTTACATTCTTTTCTTCTGAACTTTCAGTAGATTGCTTCTCTTAATAACAGATAACCAATCAGAGTATCAGGTAAGAATATGAGTTCTGAAGACAATCTATGGGTTTATTTTGGTTTGGTTTGGTTTCAGTTTTGGGTTTTTTTGTTTTTATTTTTACAGTAATTGGAGGATTGTCAGTGGAAATGAACAGTATGCTTTCCTGCTGAGATTCCCACAAAGAATAAATAGTCTCTTGGGAGATCAGAATAGATTCAGTCATGGAAAAATGGTTGGGTGAGATAACATTCTGGTCACAATCAAACGTAATTTTTGAAACAATTTTCTCTACATAAATTTTTAATTGCTATCTTATTTTATTCAATATGATGTTAATAATATAAAAAGGTATTATGTTTAACAATATTTGAAAAGGCTTTTGCATTTTTGTTCTATCCAGCCAGGGAACTAAATGGCTTGGAAATTGTAGAGATTGTGATTTTACAATCTCTTACACATCTATCTGATTTAGGTGATATCATTATTACCATTATTCTTCTTATTGTTATTTCTATTTAAAAATTGCTACCAGATGTGGATGAGAACACTTTTTATTTTTTGTCTGCTAGCAACAAATGTGGTAGAGGACATTTACCTGGGTCTGAGAGGATGACTGGCCATATCTCTGCTTACCCATGTGGCACAGCCTCCCAGCTCTCCTAAGGGCTATAAACTTGACCTATATCTGCCAATGAAGCTGTTAGGTGATACCTTCTCATGGGGTCATGCCATCCTAGGAAAGATTCCAGATGCATATCCTGTGCAGACACCTTTTATACTATTTCTAGTTACAAGAGAGTGTGGTAGCATATTTATTCTAAAAACAAATCCAGGATTCTGTGACAGAATTAGATAAGTCAATTGATTGACTGAAGAGGATCAGTGCTTACTGGAACCTGAGACTAATAATATTATCTGAGTCATGAGTGTCTGGTTATCAATTTCCAAATAAGTAAAGTATTGGGTAACTATCTGCTAAAGCAATAACTACATTAGGTAACTTCACTTAGAGGAATTTTTTTATTAATAGCTAAAATAATTATTGGTTAAATCAGTTATTCATGATTTATATACTAAATATTTTAAACATCTATATTTCAGACACTGTGCTGTTTAATAGGCAAGGAGATGAATAAAATAGAGACAAACCCCTTTTTCATGGGCTTAATGTCTAGTGGGGGAGGCAGACTTTATTCAAATAAGTAGACAAATATATAATCACAAGTAGAAAGGCTTGCAATGCTGTTTCTTTCTCTTTTACCGTATTGTACACTTTACATAGCCTATGTCCAGATTCTGTTTTTCTATAAATTGACACTTTGGACAGTGCAGTTAGTGGAACATAGAAGGTGCTATTTACATTATTTTGAATGAATGAATGCAAGAAAGAAAAGCTATATTATGAAAGGCTGGATAGTATCCTAACAACAAATCACTCTGCGTAGCCTAACAACTGCCTCTTTCCATTTAAGACCGAAGCCAACATATTTTTGTGTGCCAGTTTTTACTTGAATGCACCAGATATTTAGCAAGACCATAATAGATGTTTTGCAACCACTCTAATGCAGTGGAGGAAAACATAATAAAATCCATGCAGTAAGTAGGGGCTGGGGTAGGGACCCAGTCTAGAGGAAGGTCCGTGAATATTCTAGGGGATAGCTCCCTTGTTCCCCACATGTACAAATGGGCCAGCTTTTTTGTCTTGGCAACAAGTTTTGGGACCTCTGTGAGCCTGATATTCTCACCTGTCCCCCAGCTCTAAGAGAATTCCAAAATTATGATATTTCTTCACAACCAAATCTGCTTGCTCTTTGGATTCTCCATGTACCCCACTGGGAAATCATAGAAGTTTAACTCCTCAAATAAATATTTGTAGCATATATTTAATGTGTTTTTGGCTAAATGAATATTGTTGTGGCATACTAGAGATGAATATGAATAAACAAAAACAGAATAACAAAGAGGAGTATATGGATCAGAAATTCCACTTAATATAACCCTCTAGCTCTGCAGCTTCTATCCACTGGCCAAATCACATTGAAATTGGTTTAAAATGATACATAGTGACTATTTAAAGTTGTTTTTTACTATTTGTTACAAATGCTCAATTTAATCACAATTGATTTTTGTTTACAATTGTACTTGTGCAATTGTCCAGGAGTAAGAGAAATTTTGAACATTTTGACCTCAAACTATTTAAAATAAATAATATTAATCGAATATATTTTATAATATTAAAGAGCTATGTGCTCTAGAAAAAAATGAAAAAATATAGACAAAAATAAGTATGCTACGTTGCTTTGAGAGTATGGATTGCTAAGAAGAAAGAGATAATTTCAAATTGTAAGATTTGTGATTTTAACAAGAAGATAACAACACAAAGGAGACTGAACAAAAATACAAAGGTGGAACAGGGGGACAAACATATGCATGCAGATATTTTTATTGCAACACTATTCAAGAAAGTAAAGGTGTGAAATCAACATAGGTGTTCAGCAACTGGGGGCTTCATAAAGAAAATGTAGTATGTATACACCATGGAATACTATGCAGTCATAGAAAGAATGAAATTATGTTCTTTGTAGCAACATGGATGCAGCTAGAGGCGATTATCCTAAGTGAATTAATGCAGAAACCAAAAATCCAATACTGCATGTTCTCACTTATATGTGGCAGCTAAACAATAAGTATGCACCGATATAAAGATAGAAACACTAGACACTGGGGACTCCAAAAGAGGGATGGGTAAAAGGAGGACAAGGGTTGAAAAACTACCCATTGGATACCATGCTCACAGTTTCAGTGAGAGTTTAAACAGAAGCCTAAACTTCGGCATTACACAATATACCCGTGTAACAAACCAGTGTATGTACCCTTTGAAACTACAATTTAAAAAAAGAAAAGGAGGCAACACCTCTACTGATGAAAAGGAAAGGAGAGACATTATAGACATTCTGCAAGTAGAAATACATTTAATGTGTTTGACCATAATTTTGAGGCTGAGAAAACAGGAGAGGTTGAGGGGTTGAGGAGTAATTGTTTGGATGACAGACATGTCAGGGATCATCCCCAGAGATAATAGCTTATTATCAGGCAGGTCTTGGTGAGTTGGAAGTGTCTAGCGGACATCCATTTGTTGATTGTTAATTGCTAATCTAGATAGTTAACCAGGAAAGATTTGCCAGAGATGAGTAGAGATGGGAGCATGAACAAATACATTTTGAAGTCATAGACAAGTGGGTGGTATTTAGAAAGCAATGCTATCTCTTGGAGCAAACAAATGTAAACCTGATTTTTTTTTAAAAAAGGGAGCAAGCAGAGGCACCTTTTTCAAAGACTGTCGTCAGCAGGAAGTGAGATAAGGTATCAACTGAAAGTAACATAAATAATGTAGAATGTTTGAAAATTAAGAAGAGGAAACAAGCAAAAGTCACAGGAAGGGAAGGAATAATGGATACTATGAAGTCCCAAAGAGTCTAAGACAGAATGGGTTTAAAGACATAAGAATAATAAATGTCAGTATAATACGGCCATACTGACATTTCGTGGATTCCTATGAAATATGCTTAGTCATACTTAGTTATGCAATTTAGAGACTTGCTTCTAAATGAACCTGTTAATTGGACAGCCATCTCTCCTAATATAATTATTAGCATTACTACTCTTACCATGACTGAGCCCTTTATATATATGGGAACTGATTTTTCAAAGACACATATCTAAGTGTCTTTACACTGTCATATATTTATCATTAGTTGAAAGATGAGGAAAATGAGATTCAGCAACTTGGATAACAAATCAAAATTAATTCAACTTATAAAGAGAAATGCCAATATGAGAATCAGACCTGTTTGTCCTCAAGTTCATAGACTTTTGCTACACTGACTGTCATCAGACACATCTTCCATCTGAGAGAGACAGACGGGAATAATAGGTGATGATATGGTAGAAAAGAGAAGAGAAATTGAGGGAGACTTTTACATGTGGCTTTTTTTTTTTTCTTTTTACGAAGCAGGAGTCTAAATGATGTATTGGTATGGTTGTAAAATGAAATTATGAAAAAATATAACTTGTATGTCATTAAAATACATCACTATTGTCATGTTACCCTTCTAAACAGATGCATCATTTATTAAAAGCACATGGTCCAAGGGGATGCAGAAATGATGCTGTTTGGCCATGATTTCCATGGATATTTTCTGCAGCAGAACACGCAATGTAGATGTAGACATCTGGGCCTGTCAACACTAATTTTCAAGCAGTGTGACACCAGGCTTTGAACTTCCTGTTTTTGAGAAATATCACTCCCCTTGAAGTCAATATTAGTTAATGTTAAGTTATTCTCTTTGCTTTTTTTAAAGGCAAGGCTACAAGAAGTGGTACTCTCAGGCAGAAGGCCATGAATGAAACCATTTTTTTTTCATGAAAGCAATTGCATGTTTAATCACTGCCAATATTTCTCCCTGTCTGACTATTGTAGAGTTACTATGCTACTCTACCTGATAACTTTATTTAACAATGCATCATATTAGCTTTAAAAGATAGTCAATATGACAGATCAATATTTATGATGTAATATATCAGAAAGATGTATTCACAAAACAGAAAATCTTTAAGCTGAGGATTAGGTACCAGGTCCCTAAGAAGGATGTATTTCCACAAAGATGTACCTTTAAAATTTGATCATGCTCTCAGGTAACAATAGTAAACATAGTTGGAATATTAAACCTATACAACTATGCAAATCTAGGCCAATTGTTATCTAAACACAAGCTTAGAAGACTTTGTATAATGAGACATTTTACTTCTCAAAAAGTATACTTTTTCTCCCTAAAACACACTAGAATTTAATCTTACATTTGTTCAATTCCAAATTCTATGTCATTTCCACTTCCCTCTGCCATAAGCAGTATGAAACTAACTACTATTTACTATCCTGTTGAATTAAAAATTTGGCTCATTTATATATTATTTCTAGGGGTGGGTTTTGACAAAAGTTAATTGCCAACATGCCCAGCATCTATGTACACAGGGCTCTAATGGTAATTACATACGGGAAGAAAGAAAGGACAAATAGAGAAAGCTGCGCCAATAAAAGGTCACATTCATTTTTATGGGTTTTTTGTGAGCTATAGTTACAGCCACATATTTTGATATCATGAATAGATTTCCCGGGAAGAAATTGCCACAGGTAAAATGCTTTCTGGGATCAGATAAGGGGAAACATTTTTGATAGGCTAGTGGGGCCTGAAGGGTGAATGTAATCTATGGACAAATTTAACAAGACAGTACTAATTTAGAGATAAGAAAATGCCTGTTAATCAAGAACAACAACAAAAATATATATTTTAGAGGGCAAGGATGATTTACAGATTCTAAATGGGCCACATAGAAACATGCGTGATTGATAAATGTCAACAACCTTTCTAATATCAGCAAGCCCACATATTGAAGGGGTTAGAAGAGCAGAAAAATCCACTCATTCTCTATGACAATAACTTTTCAATTAAAAAAATTCTGCCCTGTGTGCTATATGGAGAGTATTTACCCAAATGCATCAATAGATTTGGGTCTTATTCCTTGACTATATGCTTCTTCTGAATAGGTCCAAAACGAAACAACATTCTGTAATTAATGCAAAAAATAAAATCAACCTTCACAATTATTAGAAGTAAAACAGCTGCCCTAAGTTGCCATATACCCCTAAACCCATACATAATTGAGATTCTGTGTACCTCATTTCCACACATTGTCTCAAATATCAACCAAGAGTTTCTCAGTAGATGGCAGTCTGCTATTGGGGGTTGATATAGGAGAGGGGCAAAAATGAATGATTATTGAGTCCTGCAATGTATCAGGAATTGGGCAGATCTAAACTACATATCTCATGTTATGGAAGTTGGTATAGCAGAATTCACATTGGCCTTGGGATTTCTAAGACATGTTTTCAAAATCTAGTTTCAATTATGAGAACTTGTGCAATCTCATTAATTTATTTTGGTATCACTTGTTGATCCCTAAAAAAGTATAAATGATATTCCAGTTACATGCAGGCATGAACATGAAGTGAAGCAAAATATGTAAGGTGCCTAGCTTAGTGTATGTGGTGCAATGACAAGAACTTTTCTTATGATTTATTATGAAAATAAATGATTTATTGTGGTACCACTCTGTGGCCTGTTAGGAACCATGCTGGACGATGGAAGTAAGTGGCCGGCGAGTGAGCAAAGCTCTGTGGGCATTTCAGCTGCTTCTCATCACTGAGTTCCACCTTCTGTTAGATCAGTGGGAGTATTAGATTCTCATAGGAACGTGAACCCTATTGTGAACTGCACATGCAAGGGATCTAGGTAGCGTGCTCCTTATGATAATCTAATGCCCTAATGATCTGTCTCTGTCTCCCATCACCCCCAGTGGAACCATCTAGTTTGAAGGGGTGGCCTGCCCCTCCGCACCTGTGCGCGTTTCTCGTTAGGTGGAACGAGACACTTGAGAAAAGAAATGAGACACAGAGACAGAGTATAGAGGAAGAAAAAGTGGGCCCAGGGGACCCGCACTCAGCATACAGAGGACCCACACCTGCTCCAGTCTCTGAGTTCTCTCAGGATTTGTTGGTCATTATCTTTACCATCTTAGGAAAAGGCAGGATAATAGGATCATCCTAGAGAGAAGGTCAGCAGTAAGACATATGAATAAAGATCTCTGTGACATGAATAAGTTTAAGGAAAAGTGCTGTGCCTTGATATGCATATGCAAACATCTCCATAAACCTTTTTAGTGCATAAAGAGCAGCCTTGCGCTAGCAAGTCCCACCGTTCGCCCTAAGGCGGTTTTCTCCTTTCTCAGTAAACAGAACATCTCGGTTTTACACCAAGATGTTCCATTGCCCAGGAATGGGCAGGAGACAGATGCTTTTCTCTATCTCAACTGCCAAGAGGCCTTCTTTCCTCTCGTACTGGTCCTCCTCAGCACAGACCCTTCACGGGTGTCAGGCTGGGGGACGATCAGGTCTTTCCCTTCCCACGAGGCCATATTTCAGACTATCACATGGGGAGAAACCTTGGACAATACCTAGCTTTCCTAGGCAGAGGTCCCTGCGACCTTTGGCCCTTTGGCAGTGTGTGTCCCTGGGTACTTGAGATTAAGAGAATGGTGATGACTTTTCACAAGCATACTGCCTTCAGGCACTTGTTTAACAAAGCACACCCTGCACAGCCCAAAATCCTAAACCTTGAGTCACCACAGCACATGTCTCTTGCGAGGACAAGGTTGGGGGTAGGGTCACAGATTAACAGCATCTCAAATACAGAACAAAATGGAGTCTCTTATGTCTACTTCTTTCTATATAGACACAGTAACAGTCTGATCTTTCTTTACCCCACATAGCTCCAGGAAGACAAGCTCAGGGCTCCCACTGATTCTACATTATGGTGAGTTGTATAATTATTTCATTATTTATTACAATGCAATAATAACAGAACTAAAGTGCACAATAAATGAAATGTGCTTGAATTATCCCAAAACCATCCCCACCTAACTTGTTAGTGGAAAAATTGTCTTCCGTGAAACTGGTCCTGGTGCCAAAAAGATCAGGGACTGCTGTTCTAAGACATAGTTTGCTTACCTGTAAAATGACAAAACAAAACAAGACAAAAAGTATTTAACTCAAGAGTTCCTGTGAGCATTAAGTGAGTTGTAAAATGTAAAGCCATTAGTGCAGAGCCTGGTACACACAAGTGATAGTTAAGTATTAGCTATCAGTAGAAAACCTGGACCATCATTCTCAGCAAACTATCGCAAGAACAGAAAACCAAACACTGTATGTTCTCATTCATAGGTGGGAATTGAACAGTGAGAACACTTGGACACAGGAAAGGGGGCATCACACACCAGGGCCTGTCGTGGGGTGAGGGGAGAGGGGAGGGACAGCATTAGGAGATATACCTAATGTAAAGGACGAGTTAATGGGTGCAGCATACCACCATGGCACATGTATGCATATGTAACAAACCTGCACCTTGTGCGCATGTACCCTAGAACTTAAAGTATAATAAAAAAAAAACCTGTGTCATATAGGTATATTAAATTCATTTTAAAGAAAAGAGAAACAACTCTTAAGGATCCGAAACAATAATCAGTGAATAACTAGCCAGGTGCTTTCTTCAGTACTGACCTTTAAACTCCTAGAAAAAAAAATGACATTCAAGAAAGGATCACAAAATCTTGGACATGAAAGAACACTTAGGAAACCCCGAGTGCAAGAACACCCTTAAGGCTGCTGAAACGAGACCCAGAGAAAAGAACCGACCCGACTGGCCCAACCTCACAAAGCACAAGCTTTCTTATGCCTTCTTGGATCCTGTCCAACTTCTCATGGAGTAAACTTTGTTTCTTTTCTTCATATGCATGTACATTGACTTCTCCATAAAGACCATCTGGCTTTGTCTCCCAAGACTGCCCCTGATGTTGGATTTTCCCTCCTTCTTATTATCTCATTGGCAGTTGTTAAGCATGACTTCTTCAAATACAGTTGTTGCCAACATGCTTGATGATAAGATTCACCAGAGATTATCAAAATACAGATTTGAAGTCTTCCCCTGTGAAGGTTTTCCCTAGGTCTTGACCATAGTGCTCTGAGTTTTAAAATGGTATTTTTGCCAGGCACGTTTGCAAATACTGCTATGAAAAGAGGCTGCATTGAGCCTCTCAGAAGCAGCAAGCATCTCATCATATCTGCTCTATTCCCTTCTGTGTCTTGTCCACTGCTTCTGCTCCTTATCTTTATACCATTATTTCATTGATTACAACTTTTGGAATCATCTTTAAGTAACCTGGAATCAAAGCGCTTCTAGTTGGACCAAAGATAAGCTTAAGTGATTCAATTTACCCCTTGAGAACATATGTAATATTTTGTTTTTAAGTGTTTCTGTTTTTTTGTTTTGTTTTGTTTGAGACGGAGTCTCGCTCTGTCGCCCAGGCTGGAGTGCAGTGGCGCGATCTCAGCTCACTGAAAGCTCCGCCTCCCGGGTTCCTGCCATTCTCCTGCCTCAGCCTCCCAAGTAGCTGGGACTCCAGGCACCCGCCACCTCGCCCGGCTAGTTTTTGTATTTTTTAGTAGAGAGTGTTACTTTTGGCCCGGCAGGGTGGCTCACGCCTGTAATCCCAGCGCTTTGGGAGGCCGAGACAGGTGGATCACGAGGTCGGGAGATCGAGATCATCCTGGCTAACACGGTGAAACCCCGTCTCTACTAGAAATATAAAAATTAGCCAGGCACGGTGGTGGGCACCTGTAGTCCCAGCTACTCGGGAGGCTGAGGCAGGAGAATGGCATGAACCAGGGAGGCAGAGCTTTCAGTGAGCTGAACTTGCGCCATTGCACTCCAGCCTGGGTGACAGAGCCAGACTCCGTCTCAAAACAAACAAACAAACAAAAAAAAGTGTTACTTTCTTAGGTTCCAGGACATTAGTAAAGGGGCCATAATCCAAGGGGTTAATAAATGGCATGAAGTCTCTCTTTAAAAGCAAACAAACAAACAAACAAACAAAACATATGTTTATTGAACAAATGTTTCCCAGTTGTCTATTGGGTGGGTTACTCTGTGGAATGAAGGATGAATAGACATGGACAATGCAATGCTCTAAAGATGTTTAATTTTAATACATTTGGAAAAAAAAAAAAACATAAAATTTTAACCTGTCTCAGATCGGGTTTCCTCAGAAAACAGAAACTGAGAGAGTAATTTGCATGTCAGAAATTTACCGAAGAGTTTACTCAGCAACAACATTCATTAAGACTGGATGGAAAGAAGTTAAATTTCCATGTGGTTGCAACAAAAGCCTCAGTTGATCCCATGGAAAGCTCAGGAGCTAGGATGGACCCTCAAAATAATTCAAATTGAATCAAGTAGCTCAGGCATCCATAGTCCACATTGGAAAGTCACTGGATACAAGCCCCTTACTCTCCAAGGAGGGACAGTAAATCTATTTCCGTAACTTCTGGTTACTAGCAATTGTAAGGAAGAAAACCTGTTGTGAATCATTAGCAAAAAACTCTTGCAGTGGCTGGAGAAAAGGGTGCCTTCCTTCTGTGGAGTGTATAAGGATTTTTGTTTGTTTGTTTGTTTGTTTTGGGGAGATGGAGTCTCACTCTGTCACCCAGGCTGGAGTGCAGTGGCACAATCTCGGCTCACTGCAACCTCCACCTACCGGGTTCAAGCGATTCTCCTGACTCAGCTTCCCAAGGAGCTGGGACTACAGGTGTGCACACCCACGCCCAGCTATTTGTGTGTGTGTGTGTGTATTTTTAATAGAGATGGGGTTTTGCCATATTGGCCAGGCTGGTCTTGAACTCCTGACCTCAGGTGATCCATCCACTTCGGCTTCCCAAAGTGCTGGGATTATAGGAGTGAGCCACCACACCCAGCTGAGGATTCTTTATAGCACACCATAGCAACAGCTGCAGTCTGTCTCTTGCACCACTTACTTCTACTTGCTTTATAAAATAAGTTCACCTCACCAGGAATGCTACAGGATCATATTAGTCTCTTTTCCTGGGAAACCTTTCAAAAGAAAGGCTAGTGGGATGAGCTGCAGCCCAAATAGTCGCATCCTATCCTTTCTTTACTATTCATTCTAGGCACCCCTTATCCTCAGATAGCAGCTCTGCCATTCTACACGGCATACATGTAGAGGTAACACACATCCTTTCCCTTAGGGTCCTGAACTATTGATCATGTTCTCCTTTGGCTGTAGCTTTAGTACTTGTCGATCATCAAAACTGGGCACAGATCAAGATGCACACCAGTGGGTCACCTCAGTGATAAATATATTCTCTCATTCCCACACCACTGTGGAACAATAGCCCTGATAATCAGAGTTAATTACCTTGGCCAGGTTGATGGTACTGCCACTTGCCTACAACTCTGAGGGAAAAGGAAGCCCACAATGTCCATAAAATAGCTACAGATTAAGGTTTGAAGATATTCTTGTACAATTGCCTGATGGGAGCAGTCTTCCTAGAGAAATCCAGACCTTTCGCTCCACAGAGCCTAGTGTTGTAGAAAGAGAAAAGCAGAAATCCTCCGAAGTAGATCACAAGGGAGATGATAAGCAGGACCACTCCTATTTCTACCTTTTGGTTTATTTCTCCTGCGTATTCTACCTACTGGGGACACAGCACCAGTGGTGAGCAGCCTGTAAGATGGCCCTCGACAGTCCCTGTCTTTTGATGTCATGTCCTGATATAATCCTCTCCTCTTGAATGTGGGTTGCTTTTAATGATGTTTAGTGAATAAATGAAGAGAATATGGTTGAATTGATGGGACATAATTTTTGATATGGAGTTATAAAAAGGCATTGGCTTCTGTGTTGGGTGCATGCTACTTGCTCTTCAGCTACTCGCTCTGAAATAATAAAACACATGAACATATAAAACACATGAACCCCCATGTGTTCATGACACTCAGCCTTTGGAGAGGCCTATCTGGCAAAAATAGAATAGAATAGAATAGAATAAGATAAAATAAAATAAAATACCTGAGACCCGTATTTGAACAGCCTGAGAGAAAGTGTGTTACACTAACAACCATGGAAGTCAGATTTGAGGTGAATTTTCAAACCCCAGGAAAATCTTTAGATGACCACAATTCTGACTGATGGCCACCTATTGTGGCTTGCCAGAAGTCACACATGACATCTTTTCCATCTGTAGCTATCTTAGTGTATGCAGGGGCATGTAATTCAATGGCAAAGCTGCTTGCATCAGAGCCTTGATCTGCTACAAAACCTTTTACTACACTGGACTCCACTCAAAGTTTGTAGTCTTTCATATTGATCAGAAAATTAGCCTGAGCAGTATTCTCAGAATTCCCTGGTACCTGGGAGCCCAATGTGGTTTATCAGGCATTGTGTTTGTTTCTTCATGATGAAAGATGTGAGATGCAATAATTTGACATCTACACTGGAATGGACATCTCAGAAAAGAGCATGACTGGAGTGATAAAAACTTCACTGGTGCAGTAGGTCTGAGAATCTTTGTAGCGTTTCTTTCCCACCTTTGGGAGTGCAAGAGTGCAAAAAACTTTTACTTATTGCAAATTTGTTCCCAGTACCGTGATACCTTTAATATAGTAGACACATGTGATGTTTTGCAATGTATTTGAGTGTCCCAGGTCACTTCAGAGTATACTGTAACAGAGAATGCAAGAGTTAACATAGCTCTAGGGAAAGGCTATAAACACATACTGTCTATATGAATGTTAACAGCGTGTAGTTCTTCTTTATGATAGGTATAGGAAAATGTGGTTTCAAAATCAATGACGGCATACCATGTACCTGAATTTTAACTAATAGGCATTAGTTAGATTCTCCAAGGAGTGCACAGCCTACATCCCTTGCATGTGCGGTTCACAGTAAGCTCCCACTCCTGTGAGAATCTAATGCCGCCGCTGATCTGACAGGAGCTGGAGCTCAGGTGATAACGTGAACAATGGGGAGCAGCTGCAAATACTCATGCATCTTTGCTCACTCGCCCTCTGTTCACCTTCTGCTGTGCGGCCCCGTTCCTAACAGGCCACAGATCGGCATGGGTCCGTGGCCCAGGGGTTGGGGACCCCTGCTTTAGGTTTTAAGAGTAGCGAGTAATCTCCACCATTCCTCCTATGATAAAATGTTATTTTTTATTTATTATTTTGACTAAGGAGAGAGAGTGTCAGATACTTGCACTTGGCCTTTCCTAGTATAATACTATTTATTCTAGAGGTCAAGGAACTGATGTTTCTTCCAACTACCAAGCATGTCCATCCAGTGATATATGTAGAAATAAGAGTAATGATCACTGGGTAGGTTTGTGGACCTAGTGCCTTCCTTGTGAGCCAAAGCTTGGCCAACATTGTGTGTTACCTGTCTCTTACTTACTTCTGCTGTAAAGTTAACCGAATAAGTTATCAACGATCACTTTGGTACATGACTGGAAAGAGAACTGACACATGTTTTCATGGTATTTCAGGGTCCTTCCTCATGAGGACTTGGTTTTCCTTTCAGTCTATGAATTCTGGTTTGAAACTGCCTCATATCTGGCAATGGTGAAGGATTCTTACTTTTTACCAGTGTACTGAGCCAGCTTTATTTATTTTAATACTATAAATTGAGCAATAACCTTTCCAGACATCCACCTACCTCACTTGCCCCTGAAATCACCCTGTTCTATTCATTATCTCAATAGCAATCAGTGGGTCAGGTCTTTTTTTTTTTTTTTTTTTTAAACAGAGTCTCACTCTGGGACCTGGGCTGGAGTGCAGTGGTACAATCTCAGCTCACTGCAACCTCTGCCTCCTGGATTCAAGTGATTCTCTTGAATCTCAGCCTCCCAAGTTGCTGAGATTACAGGAATGTGCACCACGCCTGGCTAATTTTTGTATTTTTAGTAGAGACAGAATTTTGCAATGATGGTCAGGCTGGTCTCAAACAACCGGCCTCAAGTGATCTGCCCACCTTGGCCTCCCAAAGTCCTGGGAATACAGATGTGAGCCACTGTGCTCAGATCTTTCTGGCTGCCCCACCAACCTTGCAACTTATTGAGATAATTGCACCTACCTGGTTTTTTAATGGGTATGTGTCACCACTTCATCTCTATTATTTGGAATCTTATCTCTACTGTTTTCAGCAAGCCAAGTCTATAACAGTATCTACTACAAAGACAAGGGCCACCTATACGCTTCCCAGTGACGTTGGTGCCCCCCTCACCAACACATTGACATTGCATTGGTAAACAATGTCTTCAGGGCCTTTCTTCAGAGGAGAGTTGACTGCTGAGCTTTCTGGCCTTATAAGGAATACGCACTCCAGCATTACTATGTCTTTGGATCCCTCTTTCTATGGTCTGCCATAGCAGATTTGGAGTTTGCACTTTATTTAGTATGGACCATCACTTTCCCCAAGTCTTCATTGACATCCTAGCCATGTGATCATACCACCTCCAAGAACTTTGCCAGAGTATAAAATTCCCTTTGTCCTGAGAGTGCTCTCATGTTGATAAACTCACTCACTCAACTTTGTGTTCTGCTCCTACTCACTTTTGCATATTAAGGATCCAGTCTGAAAGCACACTCACCCAGTTGCCACAGGTCCATGGTCTGTGTTGCTTGGATTTTGAAGCACGTGCAACAGGAGCTTCATTTCTCCCTTTTCAGACCCAGCACTTTTGGTCAGAGTGCGTGGAGTTCTAGCTATTTGTTGGGTATTAGGGGGAGAAATGAAAGTAAATCCTGAAGGGGTACGTGTGCTGTCATGTAGGCCAGATGTTTCTGTATTGTCTCTAAGTAAAGGAGCGTCACTAGCCTGCATCCATGCAGAGTGTTCAGAAGAATCTTAATATTCAAGGTTTTTGAGTGCTGTCATCCAGATATCTCTCTATTTAGTCTCTGAGTCACATTTCTTCTTCCTCATCAGGCCTCTGACCTTGGCATAGCAGCCTTACAGGGGACTGAAAATTCAACCTTCTCAGGGTTCCATTACCTTTATAATTACATTTTATCCCAGTCTTTACATATATGTCGTCTAACTCCAAGAGAGGTGAATCTCTTTATATGGTGCCAAGGAAGCCGTCTGTTTTCAACGTATTTTCTTGAATTATTGATTAATGACCACAAGCCTTTTACTGACTTGTTTCAACACTTTCAAAGCACTTAGTGAGAGTCATTCAGTCCATTTTTCTTACAATTACTTTATTTCACTGAATTCAAATACCTGAGATATTGCAGAAAAGAGTGTATTCCCTTCTACTGGTTCTCATTCCACGTCATAGCCCGAAAATTTTTGTGTTTGCAATGTTACAGCCTGCAAGAGCCTGTCAGTAATCCAACCACCACCAACGGTAAGAGCCTTTATGCCAGCCAGTCAACAAGTAATGCAACTCCAAAATCCCATTTAGATTCAGTTTCTTTAGTCCACTCGTATTTCAAAGTCTCTTAGGTCATGTTCTCCATGGAATAGGCTCTACATTGAAAATTGGTGAGTGAGAAGTTCATTAGGAAGTGCTCTCAGGAATAATGCCGCTAAGTAGTGAGAGAAGTAGAACTGTTTAGAGGCATTGAAACGTGATATAGCTACAACAAAGGGCTCAGCTGGTCACATGCAGAGTTCTGGGGTTGGAATATGCCCTTGAGATGTCCTTAAATGACATATGTATCCTAGGCCATTTTACCTTTGTATCAACTAGATGTTGGCTGCAGCTTGCTCCTGTGCAAGGAGTGTAAATTTGGGTGATGCAACTCCCTTCTGCAGAAGGCTGATTCTAGGGAGAGACTCAGCTATAAGTCATCAACAGACTATAGTCCTGGAAGCTGGGGGAATTTGAGTCTTGGTCATGAAAAGAGAGGAAGGTTCTTCAAGGATCACCAGAACATCTTCTACAATAACTGTGCAGTAAAGACTGAAAAGACAAGCAAGAAATCACTCCTGATGAAGGTTGTTTATAAAATTGCCCTGACCACATCCTGGTAGGTGGTTGACAAATGTTTTTCTTTAAGGGAGATATAACTCAAAACTGGCATCTGACTCTGACCATAAGCTTTAAATTCAGATAGATCAGTATCCAAGCTCTGAGTCTGACACTAAATGCGTAATTCTGGAGTCTTCTTTTGCCTTGTGTATAAAATGACAATGATGATACTTACATTATAAAGCAGAACTGAGGATTAGAAAGATGATATAAGACAAGCACAATGATCAGCAAGTGGTAAGTACACTGCAAATGATGAATGAATATTTTGATCTATATTTCTGCCTATTGTAAGATTGATCCCTTGATTAATTCAATACCATTAGAGAGACAATTGTAGCAGGTAATACACGGGCTGAGATTCAGACTTAGAAGGTGTGCTGAGGTTGTAGTGCAGATTCCACCATTTGTGTCTCTTCATTTCCTTGGCATGATTCACTTCTCTGATACACTCCTTCTAACATTTAAAGTGAGTTACTTATTTCCAAAAATCCTTTAGGTTTTCAGCTTTGTTTTTCCATCATCTGTGAAATGAAGATTAATAAAGTGCATCTCACTGAGTTATGGAGAGTCAAGTAAGGTCACATATGGAAACATAATTTATAGACTCTAAAGGTTATGGGGCTGTATCATGAATAATAACAAACACTGTGGTACAGTACTTTAAAGCTAAACCCCAGGCTTAGCATAATAGTAAATATAAACTATAGTTTCATTTAAAGAACCCATTTCTCCCTTATTTTTATTTATGTCAGTGTCTCACTGGGATCACCACCTCTTTTACTGTTAGTGTTCCAGCCTTATTTTTATCATGTAAAACAGTTTACAGGGTAGTAGGTCATGCAGACTCCAGGAATGTCATTTCATACATTGACTTGCTAGGTAATTATAAATAACACATTATCTCTAGCTCTCCTGTTTTCCTTTTGTAAAATGTATAAATGATTATGAATGATTTTAAAAGCTTTGTAAAATTATTTTTCTCATGATAGCCTAGATATGAGCTTTATTTGGGAAAGGGTGCGTGTTTATGTGAAAAAAAGTAGCTATGCCATCAATTCTACATATATTTTATAAAATTTTAGAACACTTCATTCAAAATTCAGGCAGTTGGTGAAGCTAAATGGATTTCAGTCTACCTCCAGAAGTATCTGTCAAGTGGCAGACATTAGATACCACTTTCTGCAGATCTTTAATTGTGAAGATAAGTCAGAATTCTTTAATGAGATCTCCAATTTTAAAATGTTCGTCACTGTGCAGAGACCTGCTTGGCCACTACAACAGTCTTCTCAACTCAGGTCCCTCTCCAGCATTCACACACAGCTCCAATACCCTCTTTATGTCTTTCCCATGTCCATCTGGGATGGAAAGTCACATACTTGGAAGCCTTGTGACACTCACAACAACCCTGGGCTTAAAGTGTCCTATAGTACTAAGATGGCTGTGATGATCACAAGCTCAGGGAACACAGTAATCAGTAGGCTTAGTATTGCTGGAAGGCCCTCTGGAGAAGGAAAGGCACAAAAAAAGCCAGACTGTGAAAACTAAAGCAATCCATCAATGAGCAGACATCATCACACTCCCACGAGCATCAGAAAAGTTCAGGGAAATATGACTTTGTCAAGTGAACAAAATAAGGTACCAGGAGCTAACTCTAAATTGACAGAGATGTATGATCTCTCAGACAAATAGTTCAAAGCAGCTATTTTAAGGAAGCTTAATAAATGTCAATAAAATATAAAGAATTGATTCAGATATTTATCAGATAAATTTAACTGAGGTTGAAATAATTAAAAAACAACCCAGAAATCCTGGAGCTGACAAATACAATCAATTAAATAAAGAAAACATAATGGAGAATATCAAAAACAGAACTGATCAAACACGAAAAAGAATCAGTGAGTTCAAAGACAGACAATTTGAAAATACACAGAGAAGAGTAAAGAAAAAAGAGTGAAAAAGAATAAGCAAAGTTCATGGGATCTATGGGATAACATCAAAAGTGCACATATTTGGTTTGTTGAAGTTAAAGAGATAATTGAGAAAGATGGAGGGCTAGAAAATTTATTCAAATAAGTAATAATAGAAAACTTTCTGAATCTGAAGAAAGACATGAATATCCAGAAACAGGAACTTCAAATGTCACCAGAGTCAACCCAGATAAGAATATTGCATGACATAATATAACACAATTCACAAAGGTCAATGACAAAGAAAGGATCCTGAAGACAGTGAGAAAAGAAGCAAATAACATGTAAGGGAGATTCAAAACACCTGGCAACAGGTTTTTCAAGAGGGAGTGGGATAATATATTCTGAGTGCTGAGGATGGAAATATGTCAACTAAGAATACTGTACCCAAAAATATTATTCATCAGAAATGAAAGAGAGAGAAAGACTTTCCCAGACAAATAAAAGCTGGGGAATTTATTGTTGTCGGATTGGTCCTACAAAAAAAAATGCTAAAGAAATTTCTTCAAACAAAAATTATTGAACACTAATGTGATTGTTATTATAATGTTATAATCATGGCCTTTAAATGACTCACATCTTAAATAGGAAGACTAAAATATAAGACTGCTAAAAATTATAATAATACAACCTTTTATTAAGGAGATGGTGAATACAAAAGTATAAATAGGAATATAAAAAAATTTAAATCTGTGGAGAGAAGAAAGTTATTGTGTAGTTTTGTTTTATGCTTTACATTTTAACATTTTTGTAATGAAAGTTAAGTGGGTATGACATTTAAATACTTGTTATAAATATAGACTATTTTTGTAAGCCTCATGGTAACTACAAAGTGAAACCTATAAAAGATATACTAAAAATAAAAAGCAACAAATCAAAACTAGTACCAGAGAAAATCACTAAAGCATAAAAGAAGACAGTAAGGAATGAAGAAACAGAGGAGTTACACAGTAACTTGTAAATAAGTAACAATATGAAAATACTAGCATCTCACCTATCAATAATAACACTGAAAGTAAATTGACTAAATTGTACAACTAAAACACAGAGTGGCTTAAAGAATTAAAAAGCAATAGTCAGCTGTATGCTGCCTCAGCTATAAAGACACATGGATTAAAAGTGAAAAGACAGAAAAAGATATTCCATGCACATTAACCCAAAAAGAGCAGGAGTAGCTATACTTAGATAAAATAAACTCTAATTGAAAAACTATGAAAAGAGACAAAGGTTATTATATAATGATAAAGGTATCAATTCAGCAATAAGACATAACTATATTAAATATATATGCAACTAAGACCCAAACAAAGTAAATAAAGCAAATATTAATAAATCTAAAGGGAGAGATAGACTGCAATATAATAATAGAACACTTCAATACCTCATATTTGACAATGGACAGATCATCCAGATAGAAAATCGACAAAGATATATTGGACTTAAACTCTACTGTAGACCAAATGGCCCTAACAGGCCTTTACAAAATGCTACGTTCAACTGCTACAGAATACACGTTTTTCTCATCAGGCACTTAGAATATTCTTCAGGACAGACCAAGTTAGGTTACAAAAGAAGTCACAAAAAATACACAAAGTTTGAAATCATATTATTATCTATTCTGACAACACTCAGTAAAACAAGAAATCAGTCACCAGAGACACTTTGGAAAATATACAAATAAATGGAAATTAAACAAAATGCTTCTGAACAACCAATGAATCAATGAAGAAATTAAGAAGCAAATTTGAAAAATGTCTTGAAATAAATACAAATGGAAACACACCATAACAAAATCTATGGGATAAAAGTGGTACTTAGAGGGAAAATTATAGCAATAAATAGGTACATTAAAAAAATAGGACTCCCCACATCCTTAATTATGAATAATAACACTGAATGTAAATGCACTAAACTCTCCAATCCAAAGACATAGAGTGGCTAAATGGATGAAAAAGCAAGAACCATTGATCTGTTGTCTACAAGAAACATACTTCACCTAAAAATACACACATAGACTGAAAAAAAAAAGGATGAAAAGAGATATTTTATACCAATTGAAACCAATAAAAGCAGGAGTAGCTACACTCATATCAGACAAAACAGATTTCAAAACAAAATCTATCAGGAGAGACAAAGAAGATCACTATATAATGATAAAGGGGTCAATTCAACAGGAGGATATAACAATTTTAAATATGCACACACCCAATACTGGGGCACCCATATACATAAAGAAAATATTATTACAGCTAAAGAGAGAGATAGGAGGCTTCAGGAATAGTTGGAGACTTTAACACCCCACTTTCAGCATTGAACAGATCTTCTAGACAGAAAATCAACAAAGAAGATTGGACTTAATCTGAACTATAGACCAAACAGATTTAATAGATATTTACAGAGTATTTCATCTAACAGCTACAGAATACACATTCTTTTCTTCAGTACATGGATTATTCTCAAGGACAGATTATATTCTAGGCCACAAAACAGGTCTTGAAACATTCAAAAATTGAAATAATATCAAGCATCTTCTCTGAGCACATTGGAATAAAGTTATACCATGTTCACTGATTGGAAAAAATTAATATTGTTAAAATATCTATACTCCCCCCAAAAATCTATGCATTCAATGCAGTTGCTATAAAAATGCCAGTGACAGTATTCACAGAAATAAAAAATCAGAAAAGTCATATAGAACAAGAAAGATTCTAAATAACTAAAGCAATCCTGAGCACAAAACACAAAGCTGCCACTCCTATTCAACATAGTATTTGAAGTGCTAGCCAGAGCAATCAGAAAAGAGAAAGAAGTAAAGACATCCAAATAGGAAGAGAGGAGATCAAACTACCTCTGCAGATGACATGATTCCATATCTAGAAAGCCTGTCTTGGCGCAAAACTCCTTCAGCTGATAAACAACTTCAGCAAAGTTTTAGGATACAAAATCAATGTACAAAAACACTAGCATTCCTATACAGCAATGACAGCCAAGCTAAAAACCAAATCAGGAATGCAATCTCATTCACAATTGCCAAAAAAAAGAATAAAATACCTAGGAGTACAGCTAATGAGGGAGGTGAAAGATCTCTACAATGAGAATTGTAAAACACTGCTCAAAGAAATTAGAGAAGACTCAAACAAATGGGAAAATATCCCATACTCATGAATAGGAAGATTCAACATCATTAAAATGACCATACTGCTCTGCCCAAAATAATTTACAGATTCAATGCTATTTCTATCAAACTACCAATGACATTCTTCACACAACTAGAAAAATATGATTTTAAAATTCACAGGAAACCAAAAAAAGATCCCTAATAGCCAAGGCAATCCTAAGCAAAAAGAATGAAGCTGGAGACATCACATTATCTGACTTCAAACTATACTACAGGGGTACAGTAACCAAAACAGCATGATATTGACACAAAAACAGACACATAGATCAATGGACCAGAATAGAGAGCCCAGAATTAAGGCTGCATACCTATGACCCTTTGATCTTTGACAAAGTTGACAAAAACAAGCAATGAGGAAAAGACTTCCTATTCAGTAAATGGTGCTGGGATAACTGGTTAGCCATATGAAGAAAATTGAAGCTGGACTCCTTCCTTACACAATATACAAAAATCAATTTAAGAACGATTAAAAACTTACATGTAAAACCCAAAACTGTAAAAACCCTGGAAGACAACCTAGGCAATACCATCCTGAACATAGGAACAGACAAAGATTTAATGACAAAGACACCAAAAACAATTGCAACAAAACTAAATATTGACAAGTGGGATCTAATTAAACTTAAGAGCTTCTTCACACCAAAAGAAACTATCAACAGAGTAAACACAAAAGAAACTATCAACAGAGTAAACAGATAATCTACAGAATGGGAGAAAATATTTGCAAAGTATGCATCTGACAAAGATCTAATATCTAGCAAAAATAAGAAACAACAAATTTACAAGAGAAAAGCAAACAATCCCATTAAAAAGTGGTCAAAGGACATGAACAGACAGTTTTTAAAAGAAGACATACATGTGGCCAGTGAGTATATGGAACAAAAGCTCCATATTACTGCTTATTAGAGACGTGCAAATCAAAACCTTAATGAGATACCATCTCATAGCAGTCAGAAATCAAAAAATAACAGATACTGATGAGATTGCAGAGGAAATGGGGCACTTACACATTGTTAGTGGGAGTGTAAATTAGTTCAGCTATCATGGAAAGCAGTATGGTGATTCTTCCCGTAGCTAAAAGCAGAACTACTGTTCAACCCCAGGTACATAGCCAGAAGAATAGAAATCATTCTATTATGAAGATGCATGCACATGAATGTGCATTGCAGCACTATTCACAATAGCGAAGACATGAACCTAAATATCCATCAGTGACAGACTGGATAAAGAAAATGTTGTACATATACACCATGGAATACTATGTGGTTAAAAAAAAAGAAGAAGATCATGTCTATTGCGGGAAGATTGATGGAGCTGCAGGCCACTATCCTTAGCAAGCCAACGCAGGAACAAAAAAATTAAATACCACATGTTCTCACTTCTAAGTGAGAGCTAAATGATGAGAACACGTGGATACAGGTGAGGAAACAACACACACTGGGGTCTACTTGAGGGTGGAGGGTGGGAGGAGAGAGAGGAGCAGGAAAGATAACTGTTGGGTACTGGGCTTACTACCTCGGTGATGAAATAATCTGTACAATAAACCCCGTGACAGGAGTTTCTTACCTTCGTAACAAACCTTCACACGTACCCTGAATCTAATAAAAGTTATAAAAAAGAAAAAGCTGAAGGCATCATATTACCTGACTTTATACTACAAAGCTGCAATAACAAAATAGTAAGGTATTGGCATAAAAATAGACACATAGGCAAATGGAACAGAACAGAGAACCCAGGAATGAATCCACACAGTTACAGCTAACTCATTTTTGAGAAAGAGTCCAAAAACCTACATAGTGGAAAGGGCAGTATCTTTAATAAGTGGTGCTGAGAAAACTGGATGTCAATATGTAGAAATATGAAGCTGAATCCCAATCTTTCATCATTCACAAAAATCAAATTAAAGTGGGTTAAAGACTTACATATAAGACCTATGGCTATGAAACTACTGGAATAAAGCATTAGGGAAGTGTTATAAAATATTAGACTGAGAAAATATTTTCTGGCTAAGACTTCAAAAAAACAGGCAACAAAAGGAAAAGTATATAAATGGGATTACATCAAGCTAAAAAGCTTCTCCACATTAAAGAAAGCAGTTAACTAAGTAAAAGGACAAGCTACAGAATGGGAGAAAATATTTGCAAACTATGCATCTGGCAAGGGGTTAATAACCAGAAGGTATAAGGAACTCAAATAACTCAATAGTTATATATATATTCTGATTAAAAATGGACTACAGAACTGAATAGACTGAATAGACACTTCTCCAAAGAAGACATACAAATGGCCAACACGTATACAAAAATGCAAGACTAATAATCAAGGAAATGTAAATTAAAACCACAATGAGATATTATCTCACCCTGGTTAGAAAAAAATATTACCAGAAAGACAAAAAAATAACAAATACTGGACAGTATGTGGAGAAAGGGGATTGCTCGTACACCTTTGGTGAGAATGAAAGGTACTACTGCCTTTCCAGGAAAATGTAAGGAGATTTCTCAAACAAATAAAATAAATAGCACCACACGATCCAGCAATCCCACTGCTGGGTACATGTCCAAAAGAAAGGAAATTAGTACATCAAAGATATATCTGCACTTCCATGTGTATTGCTGCACTATTCACAATAGGCAAGATATGAAATCAAATTAAGAGTCTACAATGGATGAATGGGCAAAGAAATTCTGGTATATACACACAACATTTTGTTATTCAACAATAAAGAATAAATCCTTTCATTTGAGGCAGCATGAATGAAACTGGAGGTCATTATGTTAAGTGAAATTAGCCAGGCACAGAATGACAAATATCTCCTGTTTTTGCTCACATGTGGAAACTAATAATGTGGATGTCATGAGGTAGGGAGTAGAAGGATGGTTACCAGCAGCTGGGAAAGGAAAGAGGAAGAGGTATGAAGAGGAGTTGATAAATTTGTATAAAATACAATTTGATATAAGCAATGTATTCTAGCGTTAGGTAATACAGTAGGCAAACTATAGCTAACAATTTTTTTGTGTATTTCAAAATAGTTAGAAGAATTGTAATGTTCCTAACACAAAGAAAAGACAAATTACACTGACTTGATCATTACAAATTGTGCATATGTATCAAAGTATTTCATATACTCCAAAAATATGTACAACTATGCTTTATCAGTAAAAGTTACAGTAAATAAATAAAGAAAAATATAAATAAGGAAATGTTGTATGCCTTCAGATAGAGCACATCTGTGTGCCCACATGTTGTCAGTTTTCAAATGGTGATAGATACCTGTCTTTTGCTAATTCAGTTAGGGTCTTATTTTACTTTGTGTGGGGTCATGGGAAATATACATGTAACTATTATATATCACATACACAAGTGGTGAGATATGATTGCAGAATAACTTTATAATTTTTGTCTCCCATTATTTCTTTACATCTGGTCTTGAGTTTAATTTTTCCAGTGCCCTGGATGAAATTTTGGATAGCTCCATGATTGTTCCGATCACTCATTTAAAAAAAAGAAAACATCTTGCCAATATTTAGGACTATATAATATTCAGTACTCAGAATTTAATATGCAGTCAAGACTTTCTCCACTCTAATTCAAAACTCTGACTTCCTTTTTCTCATTTTGGTAACCTCAGTCCAGTATTTGATCCTGTGGTAGGCAAAATCATCGACCCCCAAAGACGTCCATGTCTTACTGTTCAGAACCTGTGATAATGTAAGTTACATAGAGAAGGAGGATTAAAGTTGTTAATTCTATGACGTTAAAATAAAAAGATTATCCTGAATTATTTGTGTGGAAACAAGGTAGTCACACGGGCTCTTATAAATGGAAGATAGAAGGAGAAGAGGAAGGACCAGAGAGATAACCTGAGCGTTGGTGGTATAGCAGTGATCGTAGCTACCTTCTAGAGAGAATTCGGGAAAGATTTGGCCTGGCATTGTTGGCTTTCATGATGGAAAATGTGGCCAACCCAAGGAGTGTGAGGGCCTTCTACTGCCTAGAAAAGACAAAGAACTAGATCATCTGTTAAAATCTCCCAAAGGAATTCAGCCCTGCCAATGCTCATTTGAATCCAGTGAGACCCATTTCAGGCTTCTGACCTCCAGAAGCACTCACAGTAGAGCTCTACCTCCAAAATGATTCTTTGAAACTAATCTCTCCTTTTACTATATATGTATATATGGTATGGTATATATATGGTGTGTGTGTGTGTATATATGGTGTATATATATGGTAAAAGGGTATATATACACATACACACATATATGCCTATATATATACCTATATATACACACACATAAGTAGGCATATATATATATATATATATATAGCAAACTAATGGACAGTGACAGCAGAAGGATCAACAGTTGCCTAGGGATGGGAGGGAAGAGCATAAGGAAGGAGAGATGTAGTATAAAATGGCAAAAGGAAATTTGTAGAATTAATGAATACATTAAATACCTTAATTATGGAAGTGGTCTTACAAACATAGATACACTTTAAATCTGATCAAATTATGCTTTAACTATATATTTTTATTGTATGTTAATCACACTTAGGCAACTAACTGCGTGCTGCTAATTTGTTACAGCAGGAACAGGAAATTAATAAAGGTTCCTCCTGGGTTAAACGAGGGAAACAAAGCAAAGAAGGGGGACATGCACATTTCCATGTGGCTGACACTTCAGTGGTGATCTAGAACTTGGCAAAACCCTGCATGTGGCAGATATTTAAGACCAAAGCCTGTATTAGTCCATTTTCACACTGCTAAAAAAGACTTTCCAGAGACTGGACAACTTATAAAAGAAAGAGGTTTGTTGGACTTACAGTTCCACATGGCTGGGGAGGCCTCACAATCACGGCAGAAGGCAAGAAGGAGCAAATCATATGTTACGTGGATGGCAGCAGGCAAAAAAGAGAGCTTGTGCAGAGAAACTCCCATTTTTATTTATTTATTTATGTATTTATTTATTTTGAGACAGAGTCTCACTCTGTCGCCCAGGCTGGAGTGCAGTGGCGCGATCTCGGCTCACTACAAGGCTCCGCCTCCCGGGTTCATGCCATTCTCCTGCCTCAGCCTCCCGTGTAGCTGGGACTACAGGTGCCCACCACCACGTCCGGCTAATTTTTTGTATTTTTAGTAGAGATGGGGTTTCACCGTGTTAGCCAGGCTGGTCTCGATCTCCTGACCTCGTGATCTGCCTGTCTTGGCCTCCCAAAGTGGAAACTCCCATTTTTAAAACCATCAGATGTTGTGAGACCCATTCACTATCATGAGAACAGCACGGGAAAGTCCCGCCCCCATGGTTCAATCATCTCCCACCAGTCCCTCCCACAACACACGGGAATTATGGGAGTACAATACAATTCAAGATGAGATTTGGGTGGAGACACAGAGCCAAACCATATGAAACCCCAGGGCAGAATCCCTCAGATGTTTCTCTCTATTTTTCTTGGCATGAGAAAGCATCCCTCTTTAGGCTGGCTGTTACTGACTCTCTCATGGTCCCTACGCATGCAAGACTCTACTCCAGCTTCCCTGCTCAGGTGCCTCTTCCTTCTAGAGGCGCCTCTTGTAAAGAATTTCTTTAGATCATGCTGTCTATATCTGGCCCATGGGAGAATGCTTGTGAAACATTTTAGCGTTGAAAGTTTGGTACCATGCTTTCTTCCTAAACCCAGCCCTTTCTTCAGCCGCTCTATTCAGCCTCTTACCTGTTGGCTCTCACCAGAGTGACTCAAACACCAGAAGTCCATGGCCCCCCGCCTACAGAAGGCATGCAGTAAAATCCTTGTCTCCTTAACTTGACTTGGGAGAAAAGTAGGACCTCTCTCTCTATGGTGGGTGGTCAGCACTTACAGTAGAGCTCTGCCCCAAAAATGATTCTTTAAAACTCATCTCTCCATTTACCAAATACAAAATAAAAAAGAAAAAGAAAATACAAATTAATTTATAGTGAAAGAGAAAGATCAACAGTTGCCTAGGGATGGGAGGGAAGGGCTTAAGGAATGAGGGATGTATTATAAAATAGCAGATGGAAATTCTTAGAGTTAATGAATATATTAAAAATATTAATTATGAAAGTGATCTTACAGGCATGGATACATTTTAAATTTGATCAAATGGTATGCTTTAAATATGCATTGCTTATTGCATGTCAATCATATCCTGATCAAGCTATTTAAGAATTGAAATAAAACACAATTTAAAAAATCTTTCATATTCAATCCTCAACACTGACACTATTTCTATGGGAAAAGCATTTATGCATCTAACTAGTTCTCGAAAATTTAGCTTGAAAAACAAAGTTGCATTTGTCTAGTATTTCATTTTGGTATTTGTGTTAGACAAAACTTTGATTTTAACATCATGTGATACACCAAGGTTAGGGTTTCAGCCCATTAGTCAGTTAATTAAAGAAAGTAAAATTACACAGAAAGAAAAAAATTCTCTCACCTGAACAATTTAGATAATTAGTATGTTTTCCATTTTTTGTGTGTGTAATTGCTTCATTGCTGCAGTTTTCCTTGATAACATATTTGTGAAGACTGAAAAAATAACATTTTTGGCTGAATTCCCCAGCTGGGATGGTTGCTTTTTTTCTGTTTTTCTATAAAACTTTATGTAATGTTCATTTTAATGGAAGTCTAAATAAAAGGTTTGAAAGATTAAATTATAAATAAACATTTAAAAAATCACTAGAAGTTAAAAAAAAGTGATGAAGTCCGGATTACTATGGAAAGCTAGAACAAGTCTTCTTAAAATGTTTACGTGTATAAAAAAGACACACAGATCTTGTTAAACTGAAGATTTCTGTGCCTTGTCGCCTGCAAGCCTATGCTTTGTCAGTGTAGTATCAGACCCAGGAATCTTCATTTGCACTGAGAACTTTGATAAATTGATACACAATGTCCCTGGGCACTCCAGTAGGAAATATTGATTTTACTAGGGTCAGTATTAGTATTAGAGTAGCCTTTTATATCAAATGTCTGATCACCTACTTGTTGTCACACGTCTTGACAAGTATTTTATATATGTCATGTAAAAACACATTCAAAAGAAGATGACCATGGTAAACACTCTCACCACTTAACTGCTGAAGAAATCAAAGCCCAGAGAGGTTAAGGGAAATTGATGAGGACACACAGATTCAAGGGATCAACTTGGAATTGGGCCCATGTTTGTAGACCCAAAGCACATATTTAATCAGTGAAGGAAACTTGCAAGAAATACTTTTTCTTTAAAAAAAAGCTAATACTTCCATTTTCAAAGTGGGGGGGACTTAAATTCATATTTCATTGGGATGCTAAAAGGGGTATTTTTTTAGAAGAAAAAGAAGAGAAAGGCAAATAGTCATTTAGACAGACAATTTAAACTGTGTGGCTTATTCTTCTCCATCCCAATATAACTGAAAAATTTTAAAAAATACAACGAGAACAGTATAGCTTGTCATTTTACTTGGTGTTTTCATGCATTTCACTTTCAAATTCCACCTAATTCCTAAGTAGGTATGTTTATTTTACTGGAAAACTTGGTGTTCTCTTCATTCTACTGAAGCCAGTGTGCAACATGCAACATGGGCCAAACTGCATCAAGTCTCAAAAAGGATAACTACCTTTGACATGAGACAAGCATTTCCAAAGAAACACTTTCTAACAATGATGCATTATAAAATTATCTCCCACTTAAACTCCCACCCTTAAAATACATTAACCACTCAACCAAAATAATGAAAAGTTAGGATTAATATTTTTAGGACAGATAGGAAAAATCGTGCCATCTTAGAGCTTATTCCTTGTACTCTCTCCTTGATAAGCATGTGCCACTGGATCCACTAGCACTGACAGAACCAGATTTTCTTTCTTTTTGTTTTTGTTTTTTTTTAATTATACTTTAAGTTCTAGGGTACATGTGCACAACATGCAGGCTTCTTACATATGTATACATGTGCCTTGTTGGTGTGCTGCATCCATTAACTCGTCATTTACATTAGGTATATCTCCTAATGCTATCCCTCCCCACCCCTCCCCACAATAGGACCCGGTGTATTACACTCCTTCCTGTGTCCAAGTGATCTATCTCATTGTTTAATTCCCATCTATGAGTGAGAACATGCAGTATTTGGTTTTCTGTTCTTGTGATAGTTTGCTGAGAATGATGGTTTCCAGCTGCATCCTTGTCCCTACAAATGACACGGATTCATCCTTTATGTGGCTGCATAGTATTCCACGGTGTATACACGCCACATTTTCTTAATCCAGTCTGTCACTGATGGACATTTGGGTTGATTCCAAGTCTTTGCTATTGTGAATAGTGCCGAAATAAACATACGTGTGCATGTGTCTTTATAG
>NW_012114821.1:7947822-7972346 GCF_000951035.1 Colobus angolensis palliatus
TATTGGTCTATTCAGGGATTCAACTTCTTCCTGGTTTAGTCTTGGGAGAGTGTAAGTGTCCAGGAAATTATCCATTTCCTCTAGGTTTTCTAGTTTATTTGCATAGAGGTGTTTATAGCATTCTCTGATGGTAGTTTGTATTTCTGTGGGGTCAGTGGTGATATCCCCTTTATCATGTTTTATTGCATCTATTTGATTCTTCTCTGTTTTCTTCTTTATTAGTCTTGCTAGCGGTTTATCAATTTTGTTGATCTTTTCAAAAAACCAGCTCCTGGACCAGATTTTCATAGTCATCTTTGTGCTTGGGTTGTTTGCAGATTGATCACTATCAGTTGTCAATGAAAACATGTGGATTAGACATATAATCTAGAAAATATATGAAGTATTCCAAAACAAAAAGAAAACACATTTTGTTGAATGGTTTTGTTCATTAAATGAGAAAATGCAAGCAGAAGAGCTGTAGCATTGCTTATAGGATTGTACAGGTGTCTTTGGACCCTGAAACAAAAAAAAAGGTGTATTAGTGTAGTAGTCAGGATGCCCCACAGAAACAGAACCAATAGGATATGTAGATATACAGAAAAAGATAGAAAAATGGAGACATAGATATTTAGGAAGAGATTTATTATAGAGTGTCTGTTCATTGAATTATGTAGGTTAAAAACACTCAAGATCTACCTTCTGCAAGGAGGAGAGGCAGGAAAGCTAGCAGTGGGGGTTCAAAGGCCTAAGAGGCTAAGAGCCAATGGTGTAGATTCCAGTCCAAGCATGAAAACCTGAGAATCAGGAGTATTGAGGGCAAGAGAAGTTTGATATTCCAATCCAAACAGTCCAGGCAAAGTTAATTCACTTTCTTCCACATTTTTGTTCTCTTCAGGCTCTCAACAAATTGGATGAGAGGGTCGGACCACTGATTCACATGTTTATCTTTTTCAGCAACACCCTCACAGACATATCCAGATGCAATGTTTAGCCGTATATCTGGGCATCCATGGCTCAATTAACACATAAAATTAACCATAACAACAGACACTAGAATAGTTGATATTGGGATTCTATTAGATGATATCAGTCCAGAAAATATAGGTATTCTTCATTTCTGCTATCCCAACCACCTCTTCTTCTGTGACAATGGACAATATAAAAATAATCAACACTATTAGTGACAGGAACTTTGACGTTAGTATTTGATATCCCTGAGTAGACTTCTCTGCAAAACTGTGCTAAAGAATATGTCTTATGTTCAGTACACAAACATGATGTATCCCCTTAAGTATCTGCCTGACTAACAGCCAGAGTCTGCTTTGAAATTCTAAGAACTTGCTAGTGCCAAATTCCAGAATGACTACATATATCCCTTTGATTGAGCTGTTCTAGTTCATAGACACTGTTCTAGCTTAATTTTACACAGATTACCTTTTCATTCTGAAAACTATCATGGTTTGGATGAAAGACTATGCAGTTACCATTCCAGGTACCTGTGTGAAAAAGAAAGAAAAGGAAAGAAACTAGTCTTGTTCTGATATCTCCATTAACTTGGAATCAGGATGTTAAATTGGAAGGACTGATATGAGAATAAGACATGTTGACACGTTTATACAACATACTTGGAACCAGGTCCCAATCAGCATCCTAGTATCAGATGAATTAACATAGTATTCTTTCCTTTTGAGTGCTGGTAAAGAAGATTCTTCTGCCAATTCTCAGTTACTACCAACACATCTCAGAATTCCTGCAGAGTGTCTGACATGTGCTTCAGAGGTGTGTCCCAGAACTGTCCAAACCACTGTCATCTTCTACCATCATTATGAAATCCCGGAACCTAGTGCTGCAATTAGAGGTTGATGTTTCTTATGTGCCTGGAAGTTTTAGAGAAAGGGCAGTTTGTATTTTTGTATCTAATGTGAGCCACTTTCCCAAGGATCCATAATTTGAGTCCTCAGTGATAAACTGCCAGAAGTTTGAGCTAGATAATTTCCATTTTTAATAACCAACTCAGGATGAGTTTTTCTCAGGTGGATTTGCTGTCTGTGATCAAAATTTGCCCCGGTGGTTGTGCTCCACATATTACTACAAACATTCCTAAACATGTTGGATTCCTGGTTAAATAACTTGAAGGTGAGCTGTGATCTCTCTCTCTCTCCTCTTTTTGCCATAATTTTTCCCATTGGAGCTTACATTATAAGAGGTAGAAATACTTAGGAGATTGCTCTAAAATGGTCTAGTGTGTACTCTCTCAATTATCCAAAATTAGAATGTAGACAGTGTTCTACCCATATGTAGATAATAAGCTGCCATAGGTGTGAAGAAAATACTTGGTTCCTGTCCACACATCAAAAGTCTATATCAGTGTCTGAGCCCCTTGGCCTCCTTCAGTGCCTCCACCAACCAGCTCTGAGGAGCTTGGGACTTCGATGATCCTTCTCTTTACTACAAGGAGTTTTTGTTAAAGAAACAAGAAGGAGGGACAGAAGGAAGGAGCTTTTTCTGTGACCTTAGTCAAGACACATTCAACCCAAAGTTGTTAGTTTCTTTTATATTAACTGAAAGAGGGAGGAAATTTTTAATAAAGTCTTCTTAATGGCCTTCCTAGGATACAATTTTGTATTTGTATTTTATTTTATCTGCAATGTTGACTTCTAACAGCAACTGCAACCTGCAACTGCATATCTTCTGAGTATCATGGAGACAATGCCAATTGTAGACCCTAGAAACTCAGGAGCATATTCATTCTACAAACAACAGAGATAATGCCGGGGCTGCCCTTTTACACTGTTCAGCGGTGGTGCTGCCACGGAGTTTTCTAACTTGAGCTCCCTAGTTCTGGAAAAATATGAACAATCTGTGGATGTTTTTCTTAATATCCCTTTTTGTCCTCACACAGGTGTGAGCAACAGAGAGTGTCTGAGCAGGTTCAAGCATTGGCTTCGAACTGTGGTCATGATTGTGTCTTTACCACATTCAGGAGAACTTCAGCTGCTGTGAATATGCTTCTGAAGAGCCCTGATCTTTCAACTAATTGAGTTATTTACAGATATGCTCAAGAATGGCCAAAACTATCTATGAAATCACTACACATTTTTTTTTTAACCCATCTAAAGAGCCAGACATTCTGGTTGGTGTTAGGGATCAACTAGTGATCAAAGCACACTCATGCTCTTCTTGTAGAGTTAATTGTGGCATGATGAAGGCAGCCTCATGGAGAAGCAAGGGCAGCCTGTTGAACTGAGAGACTAGGAGACAGGAGGTGAAGTCCTCCATAGCCCCAGTTTTATATTCTGGATGGGTTGGGCATTCTTTTTTTTTTTCTAGAGCCATCCCAGCACTGGGTACAGCTGGAGGCTCACTGCAGAGGGCTCACTGTGCTAGGTTACTTGGGTTAAAATATTTATACGCCTTTAGCTGCTCATCTTGCTGTTTATATTCTGAGACAGCAATGCAGAGTTGGTCTAGGTAGTAGCCAATTTCTAGAAGAAAGTTCAAAATAGATTTTTAAATTTAGATTTTTCTTCAAAAATCTACAATGTAGAATATTTTCAATGTAAGTGGGAGGAACAGTATATCTGAATCAGTACTATGTATTTTATGTTTAATCTCACCAATTTGGTAAGCAATAAAAACAATCATTTTTTTTTAAAAAAATTGAGTTATTTGCTTTTACTAAAGACTTGTTAATGTTTTTATCATACATTTCTGTTCCATGAAATTTTAAGTGTGTGTGTAGTATGTCTGTATGTGTGTTTCTTCTCTGCTCATTTTATTAGGGAATTGCCTTTCTGATTTATTAATGTCATTTAAATATATTAACTCTATATCTTTCCTATGTGTTTGAAATACATTTTTCCTAATTTGCTGTTGGTTTTAAATATTTTATATTTTATAATGTATGACAATTTTATGGTTTTATTTCATCGAATCTAGGTGTACTTTTCTTTATGATTTTTCCCTATGGTATTATTCTTAGAGAGGCATTCTCCATCCTTTGGTTAAAGCTATTTATTTTCTTCATAGTGCTTTTAAAATTTTGTTAGTAATATTTTAAATTTGAAATTACATTGGTAGATACTTGAATTAAGTACCAGAGTTTTTTTTCTTTTTTCAAATAATTTAACAGTCTTCTTAGGATTATTTGTTAATAAATCCATCCCATTTCTGAGATTTGAAATGTTACCTCCTCTCTTTCAGAAAAAAAAGTCTTCAAATTTAATAAAGAAACACAAATTCTCTCTCTGAACTGTTTCTGAACTTCTAATTTTGTCCCATTGTTATATCTCAATTCTGAAACAAGTCCCAAACCTTTTTGTACACTCTTATGCCTTTATTGTTTATGGGTGTCCTTAATGTGATCTCACTGTTTTTTGCTTATTTTTGTGAGTAGTGTGACTTGGACAGGTGACCTTGGAAACATGAGGAAGCCAGGCAGCCTATGCCTCTTTAGAAGGACTTGATGTCTGCTTCTGAAGTTAGTGACAGCAGAAGTGGAGAAGGATTGAAAGGTATCTTTAAGTTACAAATTATAGAAAGTGAAAACTGGTAGATGTGAGGACAGTGAGGAAACTAAGATTACAGTAGCCTAAGGTGTTCTGTTAATACTTGAGTTGACTGGGGGCTGGTTATGACATTGATCATGTTAAAGAAAAAGATGCCAGGAATGAGCTGGGGCAGAGTGAACTGGGCAGCCTTCCATCTTGACAGCACACCAAAATGTATAAATTAGCAAAAGCCCATCTTTCCCTAATGCCACTAAGCTGTCAGTTTCTGGAATTATCATCATTATTAAATCCATAATGGTTTTAATGAAGGTGTCATCCAAACTGACACTTTGAAAATAAAGTGAGATGATGACTAAATTGGAGGCTTGGAATGACCTTAGAAAACTGCTCCAGGAAACTTGAGAATGTCCCAATTACTTAAAGAACTCTGAGTCAGCTACATGGCTCATTCCATTCATTTGCTTTGCATTGGAGAGATTTATTTGGATTGACACCAGTTCATGCCTCCCAGAATGTTCCACCTAAACCATCACTCTGCTTTCTGGAGAAGCAAATACAGTAAAGAGTCCATAAATCCAGCTACAAATGCTTTCAACAAATTAGACAAACAACATGTCCTGGCTCAACCTTATTATGTGATTTATCTGATAGAAAAAGAGTTCAAACTAATTGTTCTCTACAGTTCATAGACAGTGAACACGATGAGTGCTATGCCTGGCAAAATTTCAGCCACTCTCTGATTTTCCTGTTATTGCCAAAGTTTGTAGAGAATAAACATTTATCACAACAGTAACATTTTTGGCTCAAATATGCAAAAGTGCTACCAGATTCCTAACCTACTTATCATGCAAAAATAGATTTCTTTTTGTTTGTTTGTTTCTTTAGTTTTGTTTTCTGAGACCGAGTTTTGCTCATGTTGCCCAGGCTGGAGTGCAGTGGTGCACGATCTCAGCTCACCACAACCTCCGCGTCCCAGGTTCAAGTGATTCTCCTGCCTCTGCCTTCCTGAGTAGCTGGGATTACAGGCATGCACCACCACGCCCGGTTAATTTTGTGTTTTTAGTGGAGACGGGCTTTTACCACGTTGGTCCAGCTTGTCTTAAACTCCTGACCTCATGATCCACCTGCCTTGGCCTCCCAAAGTGCTGGGTATACAGACGTGAGCCACCGCGTCCCGTCAAAATCCTCAACTTATAATCGCATCTACAAATTCCTCTTACCAGGCAAGGTAATGTATTCACAGTTTCTGGAGATTTAAACTTAAACACCATTTTGGCCATCATTTAGCCTTCCACAGAGCATTTTAGTCAGTGAGAAAAACAAAAACCTATTCAAAGACATAAATAAAGACTGTATGTTGTAAAATGGTAAACAGGAAATCCTGCCTCTGCTATTAATCCCTCTTCAGTTTTCAGGAGATCGTAGAGAGCCTGATAGAATTTAATTCCAGGCCAGTTTGAATTTCAGACTAATATGTGATTTTACAGATACTATGGTGCATGAGGCTCCAAAATATCTAGGTTATGAGAACTTCTCGTTTAGATCTGAGCAAGTCACAGCATGTAATAAGAGATCCCCTAGTTACTATTTTACAACATATTCTAGGTTCAGTACCTCCCCACCCCCTGCCGGGCAGTATACCACACTACATTCCATCAGGAACATGGGAGCAACGCGTCCGATTCTACGTTATCTGCTTATCCTAGAGTTATTATTCATGTTACTGTTCCTGTCTTCAATAAATCATAAAAATTTTCCATTTTATCCATAAACACTGCTATAATTTGGCATTTATATTCATTTCTTAAATACAGTTTCAATAAACACTTTACAGATACACACAAATACATAGATTTAAATATAGATTTTTAAATCATGTAGATTTAAATATATTCGAGAATACCTGACTGGGTGTCGTGGCTCACGCCTGTAATCCCAGCACTTTGGGAGGCCGAGGAGGGTGGATCACCTGAGGTCGGGAGTTCAAAACCAGCGTGGCCAACATGATGAAACCCCGTCTTTACTAGATACACAAAAATAATTAACCGGGCATGGTGGCGGGTGCCTGTAATCCCTGCTACTTGCGGAGCTGAGGCAGGAGAATCGCTTGAACCCGGGAGGTGGAGGTTGCAGTGAGCCGAGATTGCATCATTGCACTCCAGCCTGGGCAACAAGAGTGAAACTCCATGTAAAAAAAAAAAAAAAAAAGGCAAGGCGCAGTGGCTCACGCCTGTAATCCCAGCACTCTAGGAGGCCAAGGTGGGTGGATCACGAGGTCAGGAGTTTGAGACCAGCCTGGCCAACATGGTGAAACCCCATCTCTGCTAAAGATACAAAAAATTTAGCTGGGCTTGGTGATGCGCGCTTGTAATCCCAGCTACTCAGGAGGCTGAGGCAGGAGAATCCCTTGAACCCAGGGGCGGAGGTTGCAGTGAGCGGAGATGGCGCCACTGCACTCCAACCTGGGCAACAGGGCGAGTCTCCGTCGGAAAAAAGAAAAAAAAAAAAGAATAGCTAAAGCATTCTACAACAAAGAAAGCACAAAAATAGTCACTGCACGAAAAAAATAAAATAATGTATTATTAATAATACTTAGACTCCACCACTTAAGTGAGGTACCCAGAATGCATTCAGACTTACCAATGATTCATGATATGTGTGTATAGGAGCATTAGTTGAGATTAGCTTCTTTGTACCATATAATGCTGACAAGCTAGGCTAAAGACAATCTGCGTGTTGTCTTAGTCACTAGCCTGATGTGTTTTGAAATTCTTCATGAAGAGTGAGAAGTCACTGAAAAAAATTCACACTGGCAGGACCATAGGTTCTACATTGTGAAAGGCACATATTTTTGTGGCAAGTGAAATAAAGAAGGAACTTTGGAGAAGGCCAGTTTGGCTGCTGCTGAGGCGCTGAATTAGGGCAATAGTAATAAAAAACTAGAGCGAACCAGAGAGAATCAGAAGCTAAAATCAGTAAGGTGTGTGACGGATTTGACGTGGAGGGTAAGGGAGACCACCGGGAGGCAGTGTTGGACAGCAAGATAAGCACAGGCTGAGCCTTCAGACATGGCGCAGGGAGACTGGCTTCACCAACTTCGGGCTGCGTGACTGAGTCCTTTGCTTGACCTCTCTCAGTCTCAATTTCAGTCCTCTGAAATTCCTACCTAAAAGAGTTGCCTGCCTGGAAGAATTCTTCGTGCATGGTGTGCACTAGTTTTGCATCTTTGTATTCACTTAATTTTCTTGATTCCCATAGCAACCCAGTGCGCTTATATTCTCACCTCATCTTTTTATTTTGAAAACAAAGCAAATTTTTTTTTGCTTCTTGCCTCATATTCCTTCTGCATAACATGAATAGTTCTTTCAATCATACAATATTTCATATAATAATTTCAAATAAATAACTATTTTGATTTTGATTTTTGAGATAGGGTATTTGCTCTGTCACTCAGGCTGGCGTGCAATGGTGCAATCACAGCTCACTGCAGCCTCAACCTGTCAGACCCAAGTCATTCTCCTGCCTATGTCTCTCTAGTAGCTGGGATCACAGGCATGTGCTATCACACCTGGCTAATTAAAAAAAAAAAAAAAAATTGTAGAGATGAGATCTTCCAGTGCTTTCCAGGCTGCTGTCAAATTCCTGGGCTCAAGAAATCTTCCCATCTCAGCCTCTCCATGTGCGGGGTTACAGGTGTGAGCCACTGTGCCCAGGCCCAAGAGCCAATTCTGCATGGAATTAAATGCCTTAGCTGTTAATTATCAGGTATGAAGAAATGGTGGTTCTGGAAGGATTTAGCATGGGACTCAGGCAGATGCGCAGTGCATTAGGGCACCATAACACAAGCCTGGAGCTAATACCATTGTGCCCTTACCCACCGGGCCATCCAGAGAGATGTGCACAGAGAATGTGAGCCAAAGCAGAGAGATGAGTTATTTTAACTGAGATGCTTCAGCTTGAATGGCCTAGATGTTCATATTTGATCTTTTTAATTAAGTGGAAAGTAATCATACTATTGAACACACATACACACTCACCGGCAGGCACACATCTTTGCATAATCAAACAGGGATACACAACAGGAAGGATGCTTTTCTCAGCACCTGATGGGGGTGGAGATAACATCATTGTCAAGAGGACATCTAGTTCAGGTTATACTTCAATATGTGAATCCCCACATAGACACCCTGATCTCCATACATCACTCAACAATGGGATACCTTCTGGAAAATGTGTTGTTAGGCAATTTCGCCATTGTGCAAACATTACAGAGTGACTTACACAAGTCTAGATAATTTAATCTACAGCTCACCTGGGCTATATGGTCTAGCCTAGTGCTCTTGGCTATGAACATGTGCAGCATGTTACGATACTGAATACTGTAGGCAGTTGTCAGACAATGGTAGGTATTTGTACATCTAAGCATACCTGAGCCTAAACAAGGTACAGTGAAAATACAGAAGAAAAGAAAAAAGGTAGACCTGCTAGGGCACTTAGCATGAATGGAGCTTACAGGACTGGAAGTTGTTTTGGTGAGTCAGTGAGTGAGTGGTGACTGAATGTGAAACCCTAGCAAATTATTGTACACTACTATAGACTTTGTAAACACTATACACTTAGGCTATGCTAAATTTCTATTTAAAAAGCCAATAGGCTGGAGGCCGTGGCTCACACCTATAATCCCAGCACTTCGGGAGGCCGAGGTGGGCAGATAATCTCAGGTCAGGAGTTTGAGACCAGCCTGATCAATATGATGAAACCCCATCTCTACTAAAAATACAAAAATTAGCCAGGCGTGGTGGCGGGCGCCTGTAATCCCAGCTACTCGGGAGGCTGAGGCAGGAGAATCGCTTGAACCCGGGAGGTGGAGGTGGAGGGAGCCAAGATCACACTCCAGCCTGGGTAACAAGAGGAAAACTCCTTATCAATAATAATAATTCAATGATACATTAACCTTAGCTTACCAGAACCTTTTTACTTTCTAAATTTTAAAACTTTTTGACTCTTGTAATATCAGCTTAAAACACAAACACACTGTACACATAGACAAAAGTATTTTCTTTATTCTACAGGCTTTTTTCTATTTTTAAATTGTCTTTATTAATTTTTACTTAATTTTTTTAAATTAAAAACTAAGACACAGACTCACATTATGCTAATACACAGGCTCAGGATCATTTATTTCATTGTCTTCTACCTTCATGTCTTGTCCCACTGGAAGGTCTTCATGAGCAGTAGCACACAAGGAGCTGTCATCTCCTATGGTAGCAATGCCTTCTTCTGGATACCTCCTGCGGGACCTGCCTGAGGATAGTTAATCAAAAAAAAAAAAAAAAAAAAAATAAGTAGTAGGAGCACACTCTGAAATAACAACTAAAAAATTCAAATAATATCATTCAGAAAGGTAGCTGTGTACATTAACACACAAAACACAATATTCTTTAAAAAAAAAAACAAGTAGAAGTAGTATAATCTAAATTAAAAATAAAAAGTATAGGATAGTAAATACATAAATCAGTAACATAGCTGGTTATTACCATTATCAAGTAATATAATGTAGCATCATATTAACCATATAGTACATACTTTTATATAACTGGCATTGCAGTAGGTTTGTTAACACCAGCATCACCACCAACACATGAGTAATGTGCTATGGGTAAGAAAGTTAGAGTGTCACTAGGTGATAAGAACGTTTCAGCTTTATTACAATCTTACAGGACCACTGTCTTATATGCAGCCCATCCATCATTGAAACATTGTTATGTGGCATATGACCTAATCTCACCTAGGACATATATCCTAGGGTTTATTTCTGAGCACCTCTTGCCTAGTTTATACACCTTATCCAAGAGACACTCTCTGTCTCTTTTCTCCAAATAGCTAATCTCCCTTCTCCTGGGTAATCTCAGTCCCTACGTCAGATCTGTGTCTCATATTGAACTTAGCACTCTGGCTTTAAAATGACTTTTTTTCTCACCAATCAGTTATTGAGCTTATTGAAGAAAAGGAAATGCTTCTTTCACTTTAGTATGTTCAATACTCTTTGCTGTTCATTCACAATAAAAGCCAGATGAATATACACTTCTTAATATTTGAGAGTTAGATCAGAGATGATTGCCTCCCAACAGTTCTAGAGTTAGGGAATGTTTATTTAGATCTTGTTTTCCCTTGAAGGCTATTTTCTCTTTTCCCAACTTCTATAGGTTGGAAGGCCTCTGTCATGGCCCCTGAAGCCTTCTCTATTCCCTCTTTGTAGGGTTCTTATCCGGTGCATGTCTCTACAAACTATGTATATGCTGATAACTCCACAGCAGCTATGTTTCAAGCTCCCACTTTGTCCAGATGTTGGATGGAGGTTTCAAACCAAACATAGACCAACCAGAAATATTTTTGTCCTTTACCTAAACTGGCTTGTTCCTAATATTTCACATCTCAGGCCCCAAAAGATATAGTTACCCTTGATTTCTAACATTACCTGAATCCACCTGCAATTTATGAACAATTTTGATCTTCTCTATGTCAAGAATCTTTCTCAAGTATGATAAGACTTGATCTTCACTGTTCGCTCTGTGCTGCTTTTCACCAGGGTCTCTCATCTGGACCACCAAAATTGTCTGCTCATTGTCCTGTCTGCTTTTATTCCTGCTTGCTTTGCATCCATTTCCCACACAGTGGCCAAAGTGGCATTTTAATAACCCAAGTCAAACTGATACCTACCAATGCAAGCCTTCCAGTGACATCTCCAGACAGGAAGTGTAATACCGCATTGCTTACCATGGCTTGAAAAGGTCTATGTAGCATGGTCCTTTGCATCTTGCTAAACATACTTCCTATCATTTTCTTCCTTATTCAGTACACACCACTGGTCTCTTTTTGCTTTCTTGAATACAACAGGTTCTTTCTTTCTTTCTCTTCTTTCTTTCTTTCTTTCTTTCTTTCTTTCTTTCTTTCTTTCTTTCTTTCTTTCTTTCTTTCTTTCTTTCTTTCTTTCTTTCTTTCTTTCTTTCTCTCTCTCTCTCCTTCCTTCCTTCCTTCCTTTTCTTTTTTTTTTTTTTTTTTAGACCGAGTTTTGCTCTTGTTGCCCAGGCTGGAGTGCAATGGTGCAATCTTGGCTCACTGCAACCTCCGCCTCCCAGTTTCAAGAGATTCTCCTGCCTCAGCCTCCCAAGTAGCTGGGATTACAGGCACCTGCCACTACGCCTGGCTAATTTTATATTTTTAGTAGAGATGGGGTTTCTCCATGTTGGTCAGGCTGGTGGCGAACTCCTGACCTCAGGTGATCCACCCGCTTCAGCCTCCCAAAGTGCTGGGATTACAGGAGTGAGTTACCGCACCCAGCCTACACCAGGTTCTTTCTTATTTTATAGTCTGTTTTGCATGATGCCCCTGGTTTTTATAATAGTATTCCCCAACAATTGAATGTAGCCATATCTTTGTAATTCTTCACATTTTGCTCAAATGATACTCAATTGAGATTTCTCTTTAAAATTCACCATCTCCCTATTCAACCAATTACTTTTTAATACCTAACTCTATTATCTTTGTATTATATAGACTACTTTTTTTCTTAAATCATGTGTTTATTTATTTATGATTAATTGATTGTTATATTCTCCTTGACACTAACATCTGGATTGTATATTAGAGCCTTAAATAATTTGTGTTTCACAGGAGCACTCATTAAATTATTATTTATTACATAATGAATAGATTGATCTTAACAGGACCATACAAATTCATTCAGCTACACAAGCCCATTTTACAGATGGCCAAACAGGCTTACTCCTTCTGACAAGGGTTGGGGGATTTATGTCTTGTTGTATTGCTGTTTCTTATTCCTCCCATGTCTCCGTAAGCTTTTATTACTCCTCATAACACACGGCACTTAGGAAATGTAGAGATAACAGCAGTACAGCTTATTTATTCTATGCCTCAGAGTAATTTTTAGAGCTTTAAAAACATTATGTGCACATTTTATAGGAAAATGAGAGATGGATAGCCGAACCTTATAGGTTTGGGTTGAGGATGGCTCCCAGGGTCCCAATATTTTGTGGCATCACCGTCATAAAAGTGATCATCAATCTTCATCTTTGTCTTCTACCCAACACTTTGTGTCTCTTGTTGCTTCTTTTCTTTTCTTTTTTTTTTTTCCAGCAAGAATTTCATTTTATCCTTTGAAGCCAAATATGTACACTCCACATGCTTTTCAGAACAGAAGCAGCTGTCTTCTGATTGTTTCTCTTTGTGTCAGTATTGCATTGTTATTAAAAGTGCTCATTCATTACCTAATGCTTAAATCAGTAATTTCTTCTAGAATCTCTAAGCAAATGTAAATATTTGGAAACACTTGTAAGTTTTTTGGCACTGTTTTTATCTACCTTCTTCATTATTTCCTGTAATACTGCTCCATACTTTTTATAAACTGAGGATGAATTTAGGTCATTTTATGGTGTTTTCCTAAAACGTATAGTTTTAATTTTCATCTAGTCATATTCAAACTTGAACTATATGGTTTTGCTTTTCTTCTTTTTTTTTTTTTTGTTGGTGATGTCTCATGGGTATGTAGTTTTATGCTAAAAGTCAGTGAAAATGCAAATAATAAATTTTCTTGCTTCTGAAAAAATATGTTAAATTTCTTGTACCATACCTAAAATTGGAGGTGAACTGTATGTGTCTGCTAAAATTGAAATAGAAAAGAAAAGAAAATGGCAGAAAAATATGGTGGTAAGCATATGGTTTCAAAAAAATATCTGAACAAGTCAGAATGTGTTAAATCTAATCATGATTTTAAAAATTGTGTATTTTTCATCACCTAAGTGTCCAGGAGCACCCCGTTTATTTTCCTACTATTTTTTTCCTCAGTGTACATTCACTGTAAGTCCTACCATTGCAAATTGCCAAAAGAGATAGAATAAAAAAGAAAATATAATGCTAATTATTACTAAAATTAGAGTTCATGTTTTGGAAGCTGTTGAAATTTTGTTAACTTAGTCTTAAGTAATGGCAGTTTTCAGTTTTTTGTTCAACTCTTGCTTACAGACTATGTACTAGGCTGTGGAGGACTCAGTGAAAAACAATACGAAGTCCCTCCTATGAAGCTATGTATAGTTTATGTATGTATAGTCCCTCCTATGAAGCTATGTATAGTTTATGTACATATAGTCCCTCCTATGAAGCTGTGTATAGTATATGACACAGACAATAAACAAGCAATGTCAGCCAAGTTTGCTGAGGGCTACAAAAGGGAACATTGCAAGAGTGCTAATGAACATACAGTACAAGGCAAGATTGGTCAATGTAGGTTTCTTTAAAAAAGGGACATGAGTTAAAAGGAAAAAAAAAGGAAGAAGTGGGATTAACTAGGAGAAGGGGGTGGAAGAAGAGAGTAGGGGAATGTGAGCAGATCTGGGCAGTGAAAACCCTGTGAGCAGATGCCCAAAGGAGAGATGATGAGTGTCAGGAAGTGAAAATAGCAGAATATGGAAATGGAAGTTGACAAGGAAAAGACTGGAGTTTTAGAGGTTAAACAGATTACCAAATATTAAAACTTTTTGCAAGTCAGTTTAGACAGTTGGAATTCCATCCATTGATGAGCAATAGGGAACCACGGTGGGTTCTTAAGCAAGAGGTGGTACAGATTTATTTACAAGAGCTCCTCTGGTTATGGGTAGGAAATGGATCAGAGCTAGGCAGAAGCAAGGCTGGTTTTGAGTTTCTTTGCCTCTCAGGTTCTAGAACTTGCCACTTAAAGTCAAAGGTCCTAAAAATATGACACAAGAAGACAATGAAGTACACACCTATTCCTTACACAATGTTTTCCATTTCTTTCCACCTGGAAGAATGGTGCAATGGTTAAAACACAGACTTAGACTTAGAGGCGGATGGCTTGGGAATAAATCTGACGAGGTGTCTATGGGTGAATTGCTTTATCTCTGTTTTTCGAGGCCCTTATCTATAAAATGGACAATATAATGGTGCCCTAAATTATAAATTTCTGGGGCTGTCAAATCATGCCGTGTTTTGCACAACACAGGAGGTTAAATTCACATCACAGTTTATTGACTGAGTTGTGATAAAGATTAAATGTGCCAATACATGTAATGAGCACAGCCCACAGCATGTGGTACATAGGTGTTAGCTACTATCATTACTAATGTACTGGCCCTTATTCCATATAACTTTGTATAGCTTCTGTTTACTCCTTCTTCTTTGTAAGTTAGAGATAGCCTTAGGTCCACTAATAATATTCAGAGGGCATGAGGCAAGAGTACAAATAGAGGTCCCCTGCCTTCTCTTTGACCCCTGGCACCACGTCATCTTAAGATGATCTGGTGGACATATCTGTGGACAAGCTCTTCCTCACATCCAAGCCAAGCTCCACAGCATTCCAGTTTCTGAAAGCACATGCCTTTTTTGATACCCGTCATGCTGAATGGTATGTACACATACAGGTTAGTCTGTAAGAAAAGACTCTTGCATACTGATCCATGTGTACCTGCAAGTGGGCATGAGGCTGTTTACACATTTCAGAGACCTGAGTCTCCAAACAGTAGTTTAGAAAGGAAGAAGTGAGTTCTGGATAGGTGCTTCAATAGGTCCAATTGTCCCATGAACACCTTGTCCTCAGGGAATGGGGCAAGAAGGGATGGGGCACAGCAGAGGAGGAATGGAGTAACGTTCTCTAATGTATGGGGGCCCAGAGAAGGAGCCCCAGTTGCCAGATCTACAAGCTCCTTGAGTAGCCATGACTGAAGAATGTGTCCCTCCTAATTCTCCCTAGGCTATTAACCCCTGCCATCCTCAAAATAGAAGACAGAGAGACAAACTTAAATTTTACTATCATGGTGGACAGCAAAGAAGGGACGTGGAAGGTAGGGAGAGCATTTTGTCACCGAAGTCCATACCTCCTTGCCTCAGAGAAAATTCCTTTGAGTGCTATTGTAACTCTGTTTCATGTCGTAACCAGAGACAGGAAGAGGCATATGAAAAATACAGTAACTTACTCCATCACAATATCTTCCTTATTGGTTTTATAAAATTCTGATGGGGTATGCACAGATAACTCATCCTCCACAGAACTAGAACCCACATAGTCTTTGGAGCCAGACCAACCTAAGTTTAAATTTCAATTATACTGTTTTTTAGCTGATGAAGCTTTGAGTATATTGATTCTCCCAAGTCTCAATATTTTCGTATGTGAAAAGTGGATATAATGCCTGTCTCCTAATATGTGTAAGGAAAATACATAGGCTCAGGGATCTCAAGCATCTAAGAACATTGTAATTAAGTAATTAAACTTTGAATTTTGCCTGCTTCACATTTTTTCTTACTAGTAAAAGATAAAATAATGTGGGTACCCAAATTATCTCACCCAGAATGCAAACTCCTTATATTTGGCTTGGACAAATGATCCTATTGTCTGTCCATGTCAAATTGCTCAGAGTTCCTTAATATCCCTATTATTGCATTTTGTTTGTACTCTTTACTTACTCATTTTTGGATGCTCCCAAAAAGCTAATCCCACTTCACCCTTATGTCTACTTCTTCCATGCTGAAAGAACCTTTTTGTTCTGGTAGCAGGCTCTTTAGAGAAGATAGACCCAGCCCTGCTAGCACATCTTAATTACTTTGAATCAATAATAAAAGTTCCATTTTCAATTGCAGTGTTTGATTGAAAAATTGACTTATAACACAATTCTAGCCAATAGAATAAGGGGCTCCCAGGCAGGGTTCCTTGTTTCCAAAAGAGTACTCAATGCTATAATGTTTATGACCTAAGAATGTTGATATTTCTGTAACATGAGACTGAGAACTACTGTGACATCCAGTAATTATGAGAGGGAGAGCCCAAGGTCAAAGGGCAGCATACAGGGAATAACAGAAAGGAGACTTGGAAAGGACAAGATATTTATTTTAATCTATGTAAGTAATGTTTAAACTCTGGATTTTCCATTATGTGCCAAAGTGAACCTCTTCTTGATAAATAATTTTGAGTTTCAGACCAATATGCCCTTACCTTTGATCATGCTGTTTTCTCCATTTGAAATATCTCTTGCTCCTTTTCTGGTTGCTAAGGCACAACTTAATTTTTTTAATGTTTTGTTTGTTTGTGTGCTGGTTTTCATTACCGTCAGTTACCTATATGAGCTCCATTTAATTACTCACTTTAATGTCTATATTCCTTTAAGACACTTATACTTCCACTATGAGATGATTGGTGAAAAGCCATTTGCCATAACTAACCTGTAAGTTCTCAATATCCGAGGCCATATATTACTCACTTTTATATCCGCAGACCCTAACACTAGCTTATGATGCAAACCCCATCAACCATTTCCCAAACAGAATTCAACCACAGCCAATTAGAAGCCTACAAAACCAAAAGCGTGCCATGTCAATCTAATTCAGCTAAAAAGAGCATGGCCTCTCTTTCACTCAAAAGCAAAATCTAAATCTAAATCAAAATCACTTGCTGTGGTTTTGGAGGTGACTCCTCTGAAAACAGTATTGACTTCAGGCATTTTACAGTCTAGTTAGGGTGCATGTTGTTGCAATGACAATAAGCAAATAATATGTTTTTAGATGTTTAAAGAATAACTTCATTTTTAGTTTTCAACCAATTTAATAAATATTTGAGATTCTTCAATTACTCAAGCCTTCTTCTAAGTTCCAGGGTTACCTTTAAGAAAAGACAGGGAACTGGAAATTTGTCAAGCAGAAAATGTAATTCAAATGTGTCTACTGCAATGGAGGTATGTACAAGTTAATAATGAAAGCAGAGAGAGAAAAAAAGATTAAAGACAGAGCTTTTAAACTGTAAGTAGATGGGACAAGAATAATATGCTTTTAATAATAATTTTTTATTTTATTTTATAGCCTATTGCCCATGGAAAGTTTGCATATTTAGACAGTATCATATGGTCAAGGAAATAGACTGATAACAAGGCTCCCCCAGGTGTCAACATGCCCCCAAATAAAAGCAACTCATAAGAGCTTTATGAGCATTTTTCTGATACTCCAAACCCAAAAATGGATGGCACAGTCTAAAAGATTAACTTCCTCCTATCCAGTACAAAATCTTCTTATGGCACTCAAGGATGTAGAAAACTTCTAATTTCAAAAGAACACACCTACATACAGGGTACTTTTAGAAAAGATTTCAGTGTTTGCTTTGCTGCGTGTTCAACTTCCTTTTCCTCTTCCTTCTTATTTTAGGATGAGGTAATCCGCAGAATGTTCCATGTTCATATGGCTTCTGCTGTTCTGTTCTAGCTTCAACAAGAAATTCAAGAAGAAATTTGCATACTGAATCTGTAATCTTCTTCTGGGAAATATGTTATTGATCCATTTTCCTCAAAACTGTATTTTGTTGGCTGGGCGCGATGGCTCATGCCTGTAATCCCAGCACTTTGGGAGGCCGAGGTGGGTGGATCACAAGGTCAGGAGATTGAGACCATCCTGGCTAACACGGTGAAACCCCGTCTCTACTAAACATACAAAAAATTAGCCGGGCGTGGTGGCAGGCGCCTGTAGTCCCAGCTACTCGGGAGGCTGAGGCAGGAGAATAGCATGAACCCGGGAGGCGGAGCTTGCAGTGAGCCGAGATTGGGCCACTGCACTCCAGCCTGGGCGACAAAGCTAGACTCCATCTCAAAATAAATAAATAAATAAAATAAAATAAATAATAAATAAATACAAAATAAGAACGAAAAGTAATGCTTTTGTGTATACATAGATTCAAGACAGGGACGGATTGACGGCTTCACAGAATTGTTGAATCAGTGGGAACTGAAGTAATGAGAACAGATCGTTTCAGTCCCACTGACACAACACAAACTGTATGAATCGATACTGTTATTATTCTTTTTGCTTTATTTTGTTTTACAGATTAAGAAAATAGTGCTTAGTAAGATTACGCAGTGTTTTCAAAGTTGAAAGGCATGTAAGCGATGAAAACACAATTTGAAATTAGGCTGACTCCACAGCCACAAATAAAACATAAATGTAAATAAGACTAATACGCTTCATCATACTCTAGTCAGGTAGAAACGCTTGGGGAGGAAAAGCAGTCTGTGTTTCCATCACCTTCTAAATTCTAGACACATATATTGTTGCTAAACATACACTATATGTCAGGTTTTGTGCTTACTATAACATTGAGTTTTTGTCTCTGTCTTTCCTCAGGAATCACTCAACGGGCAGGAGACATATAAATAGATAATTATATCCAGTGAGGAAACCCGCTCATGTTCATAATGTGTCTTGCCCAAGACCATAAAATTATCCTCTGACTTCCCCTGACCCACACCATCCTCCCGTTTTCCACCAGCTGCTTCTCAAGAACAGAAATATGATCAGTCAGGAATGATCCTCTTGTGAATGATGCACTTGCTCTCTGCTTTATTTTGCAAACTCAAGCAAATCCCTTAACCTTCCCCATCCAGCTTGCTCATCTGTAAAGCCAAAGTAATCACACTGACCCAGCCTCCCAGGGTCAAGATGCGAATTGGTTAGCTAATATTTGCAGATTGTTTTGGAAATGTTAAAGACTAAGGGTTTTTAAGACTGCACTATGGTGTAATAAAAAGACATAAAACCAGAAAGCAGAACAAACCATTCTTTGAAGCCCTTGCATAAAGGGTTGGAGCCAAAGAGATAAAAACACAATTATAATGAAGACAGTGAACTCTAAGTGACAGCAAGAAATTGCATCAACACTTTTGGAGTGAGCGAGAAGACACTTGTGGCATTAATCTGGAGAGAGAGAGAGAGAGAGAGAGAGAGAGAAAGCAGGAATAAGGCTACTGAGTCCAGTACTACATTACTCTATTAAACACCTCCCTTGTGTGTTCAGCAAATATTCTCACACTTAAAACTTAGTCCAAATCTTCATCTTTCCTGGTCTGAAAATGTTACTCAGTTCCCAACTCCTTAATGCCTCTCTTCTCCCTTCCTTCCTCCCTTTCTCTCTCTCTCTCTCTCTCTCTCTCTCTTCCTCTCTCACACAGTTCTATACATGGAAGCAGGAAAAAAAATGGTTATGTCACTTAAAATCCTTTATTTGGTTGTTTGAGAACAAAATAATGCAAAGATTTTGGCGTGGCATCGAAGGCGCTTCCAACAGGCCTGGCCCGGATACTCTCCACCCACAGCTCCCAGTCCTCCACACCGCTGGGCAGCTTTGGCAAAGACAAATGACAGGCCACTGTGTGCCCTTCACGCACCTCCGCTGTCTCTGTCCTTTCCTGAATGCTCCCCGCATTTGTCTATCTCATTTCCACTCAGACAAAATATTGATCTGTATAATGCCCCTCACATGAGCTCTGTCAGAAATGCCACTTCTTCCTCCACAGCTGCACTGCCATTCATCTCTTTGTCCCTAAAGTAACTGCCCTGTCAGGAATTATATTAATAATTAGCTCCAGAAGTTCGTTTCTCAGTGAAGGAATCTTGCCTCCTTGTTTTTGTTTTGTTTTGTTTGTTTACTGCCTTGCATAGTGGCTGGCACAGCTTAGTCTTCCAATAAATGTTTGAGAGCAGAGGAAAAGAAAGGAGATGAAGAAGATGGAAAGATGAGAAATTACAGTGGATGGAAGAGGGAACACAGCTCCTGGCCTAAGAATTTTATGGTCTAAAATGAAAAACAAAAATCAAAAAAGTAAAAACTTACTAGTAACACTGTGTATTAGTATAATATAGTATATAGCATAATAATTAGTATAATATAGTAATTTCCTGAACCTTCTGAGAGAAGTACAATTGTTAAACCCTTTTTGCCTATGTGCATACTGAGGTACAACAAAGTAGCTCATCCAGGTTCACCCAGCTAATAAATGACAAACTAGAATTTGAGCTCAGGCAGTCTGAGTGGCACTAGACTATGAGAATCTACTCTTGCGACATAGATGACAGCACAGCTTCAAGGCCTTCCAGAAGTTTCTTATACACAATCACTATTAAGCAACTCTCTGGGTTAGAATTTACGTATGTATTTAATAACCTCCCTGAAGACAGCAGAGGCGTTTTCCAAAGGAGGGGCCGTTTTAGTGGGTTCTTAAAAAAGAAGTGTGAACTGACGAAGCACAAGAAGGAAGAAAGGCACCCCAGGCAGACCAGGCTTCCTGAGGCGTAGGAATGTCAGGGCGAGTCAGGCAATCAAAGGGCCAAGGAAAGTCAGCAGTTCAGGGGAGCCGGTGAGAGCACTCAGTGTGGGAGACAGTGAGAGATGAGGGAGGAGAGAAGATGAAGGGGCATGTCATGGATTCCATGCTAATAATTTAGGCTTTTCACACAGAGGTGTCATGAGATCAAGACTCCTCTGGCAGCATTACCATGGGGAGACTGACAAGAGGGGCATGGGAGACACGGAAGATCTTTTGGCAAGATCAGGTTGCAATCCACATTTAGCAATTCTTTCCTTGGATAAGCTTCAATGATCTATGAATTTAGGAATGATTCTCAGACACAGCCTTTTGTCACAGATTTCATGTTTCCCTGAAAGCTTGGCTAGGGAGCCAAGTTCCAGGGAGCACGTATTCTAGGCAATCTACATGACTTGTATGTAATCTGCCTAGAACCACAAAGTGGCAGATCAGTAAGAGGTAAATAGGGATGCGGGTCTGCAGCCTACAAGTTAAGGCCAGCTTTTCTCCCTTTCATTCACTATCTATCCTACAACCTGAAGGGGTGCAAAGGGGTCTTCCCTCAGGTTAGACTCCAGAGATAAATTGAGAATTCCGTTACTCATTGCAGAATTTTATGTTCCTTCCCAGCCTACACCTATTATGGGAATCTGCCCTTGCGACATAGAGAACAGCACAGTTTCAAGGCCTCCCAGAAGCTTCTTATGTGCAATCATTATTAAGAAACTCTGGGTTGGAATTTATTTATGTATTTAATTGACAAATAATTGTCATGTATATTTATGGGTACAAAGTGATATTGTGATCTATATATACATTGTAGAAATATTCAATCCAGTGAATGAGTCAATATTTTATTCTGTAGGAAATATATCCATCTGGTCACAGGTTTCAACTCATGTCAGCTAGAAAGTGGTAATTTTTTTTTTTTCGTTTATTTCACATGTGCTTTTATTTGCTGAAGCATTACCAAACTTCCTGATCTTAAAAGTAGGAAGGATAAGGGACTTCTGCTCCTATGGAGATGGAATAGATGTACATTTCCTATTCCTCTAAGTCCAACTAATGACCTTCCCATACACACACACATGCACGTGTGTACATGCGTGAGAGTGGTAGAGAAGAAGGTGGTTGTGGCAGGCAGACTGCCAGAAATCTTGTGACCTTAGAAAGTTCCATGTTGTTTTGTTTGGTTTTGTTTTGTTTTTGCCTTGAATCTGCCAGAATTTAAACTGAAAAACTTGGTAACCCGGAAATCACAAGAAACACAAACAGACAAATACAAAAATAATAACTACAACAACAATAATAACAACAAAACTGATCTGTCCAGCCAAAGATCAGGAAAGGAGCAACTTGGTAAAACAGAAAATGTGAAGACAATGACTGTTCTTCTTCCATCAAGCACCACAGAAAAACCTGTGGTCTTCCATAAACCCAGATTACCAAAGGCCTAGTGAAGAGCTTCACCTTCCACTCTTTGGAGACCGTTAAGAAGGCATTCAGCAGCCCTGCAAAGAAGGTTTCAGAAAAGGACTCACAGGGAGCCGAGACTGTAAGGAAGCCCCTTTCCTCCAGGTGTTAGTAGAGCCCACTCAGGGAGCTGACATTCCCCCTTACACCCTGTAATAATGAGGGGGCACCCCCTCACCAGGAGTCAGTGAAGGCTCCAGTTGGAACCTGGACTTTCGTGACCATCTGGCAGTAACAAGATGACATCAAAAGCCTGACTGAAATAGTGTGAGTGTCACAGAATGACTATGTAAGATCCAGAGTCTCAGAACATAATAAGAAAATGCTGTTTTCCATTGGAAATCACTTGTTATATCAAGGACCAGAAAGATCTCAAACTGAATGAAACAAAGATAATCAATACACAACAATACTAGATGACAAACATGCTAAGATTTTCTGTCAAATATACATATATAAATGTGTATGTGTATATATAATGTGTATGTATATATAATATATATATTTTATATATATATATTTTTAGACAGAGTCTTGCTCTGTCACCCAGGCTGGGGTGCAGTGGCATAACCTCGGCTCACTGCAACCGCCACCTCCCAGGTTGAAGCAATTCTCCTGCCTCAGCCTCCCGAGTGGCTGGGATTACAGGCGCCCACCACTATACCTGGCTAATTTTTGTATTTTTAATAGAGACGGGGGTTCCACCATGTTGGCCAGGTTGGTCTCAATCTCAAATCGCTGGAATTTCAGGCATGAGCCACTGCACCCAGACTCAGTTAATGATTTTAAATGAGTCATCATAAAAATGCTTCAGCAAATAGAAGCACATGTGAAACAAATAAAAAAATGTTATGAAGTTTCAACTCAGTTCGGAAATAAAAGATGCATCAACCCCAAATCCTGCACAGAGTAAAATAACCTTCAGGAATAAAGGGAAACCCAAGACATTCTCAGATGCAGGAAAACCAAAAGTATTTGTCTCAGAGGAGCTACTGTAAATAAATGCCCAAAGAATATTATCTAAACAGAAAGGAAACAATAAAGAAAGAACTAATAACCAATAAACATCAGGAAGGAAGAAAGAACATTGTAAGCAAAAGTAATGGTAACTACAGTAGTCTTTGTTTCACCTTTTGAGTTTTCTAAGTTGCTGATTGAACAAACATCATAACATGATGAGGAGGTTGTAATATACAGAGAGAGGAAATATAACACAGTTACATTATAAAGAAGAGAAAGTAAAGGAATGTAAAGTAGTAAAGTTTCTACAGTTCACTCAAACTGCTAAAATGATGGCACAATAAAGAGTGATAAGTTATGTTTATATATTGCAGTAGCAGGAACAGCCAAAAACAAAAACCTATAGAAAAAGCCAGGTTGAATTTTTAAAAGTATTCAGGTAATCCACAAGAGGGCAAGAAAAAGAAAACACACACACAAAAATCACAACAAACAGGCAAAAAAAGGCAGCTCTGAGTCCTAACATAACAATAATGATGTCCAGGACAAATGGTCTAAATATACTAATGATTGGTATAGATATTGACAGACTGGAGTAAAAGAAATGACCCAACACTCCCTGTCTACAAGAAACTCACTTAAAATGCTATGACTTCGGTAGGTTGAGTACTTTTTAAAAAATGAAAGAAAAATGTACATGTAATCAAAAGAATGCGTAAGTTTAATATCAGATAAAGTAGACTTCAGAGAAAAGAAAATTGCAGAGTCAGAGGGGAATGTTATGTGATGGCAAAAGGCCCAATCCACCAAGAAGACATAAATATCCTAAATGTGTATGCATCAAATAACAGAGATGAAAAATATGAGAAGCAAAATCTGATAGAGCTAAGGATGAATAAACAAATCTACAATTGTAGTTGGAGACATCAACACTGCTCTCTCAACAACCAATAGAACAAACAGACAATTATCAGGGTGTGGAAGACCTCAACAGCATCATCACTCAGCAGACTCTAATTGACATTTATGGAACACTACATCCAACAATAGTGGAATACACATTGTTTTCAAGGGCCCATGGGACATAAACGAAGAGAGTTCATATTCAGTGCCAACAAAAATCTATTTGTCTCATCCAGCTGATCCAGCTCAAAGGAACTTCATTTTATTTTTGGTTGTCTTTTGTTGTTCTGATATTTATTCCATCTGAAGCATTACGCTGAATCATATGAAATTCCTGTTTTTAGAGTTCAAAATGATCTAATATCAGCACTTTTATGTAGTTTGAACCAATATGTTCAAAATCAGGTCCAAACATTTGACTTCAAACTTATTTTCTATTCATCTCTTTTACAATAATATCTTCTTCTTTTTTTTTTTTTGAGACGGTGTCTTGCTCTGTCACCCAGGCTGGAGTGCAGTGGCCGGATCTCAGCTCACTGCAAGCTCCGCC
>NW_012114821.1:7974570-7980433 GCF_000951035.1 Colobus angolensis palliatus
TATATACACACACACACACACATATATACATGTATAATACGTATATTATGTAATAAAGATACACTTATATGTGACCCAGCAATTTCACTCTTAAGACTCTACCTTCGCCATCCTACCATCCAAAAAATGAAAACATGACCACGTGAATACTTACATGCTAAGATTTGCCACAGAACTTTTCTTAGCAGTCAAATAGGCAAAATAATCTAAGCTTTTACTGACTAATGAATGGATAAAAAAAGTAATACATCCAAATATCCAAAACATGGACCACAACTTAGTAATAAAGGAATGAAATATTGATACATGAAACAATATGGCTTAATCTAGAAAAGAAAAATTATGGTAAGTAAAAAAAAAAGCCAAACACAAAAGACAACATACTGTATAACCCCAGGTATGTAATATTCTGGAAAAGGCAAAACTCTGTTGAAAAATGCAAATTAGTTGTCACCTGGAGTCAGGTCAGGGGCTTGGGGTTAACTGTAGGGGTTAATTATTTCATATATTTTATAGTTTTCCCGTAGGATATAAGGTGACAGCCATGGATTTGATTGAAGGTTTCCACAGATTAGAAATTCATATGAATAAATAATTTTTCTCATGTGATTTTTGGCATTCAGGTTTTACACAGCAGCACTTAAATTTTTATTTCCCCAAATGTCTCTTACATTGTTTGCAAATTGACTGAGTTTAAACAGGAACAGCAATGACTGCAAAACAAAAACAAACAACAAAATAATGTCTAGGTCTTTTCCAGACATGAAGCATGTGTTTGGGGATTCTCTGAACACTTGCCATGGCATTTTTCTGCATTCTTCCTATGATACATATTTCCTCTTTCTTATTGTCATGTACTGGCATTTTCTGTGCTTTTAGTGTTACTTAGTACTTAATTTATCATTTAGTCACTCTCTGCAATTCCCTATAAACCTCTACCCCTCAACCCTCAAATACAAATCCCTTCAACTCAAGAAATTATATTTAGGAAAAGTAAAGATAAGTACTTCCTATTATTTTCCTGTAGAGTCCTTGAGGGGATTTCTCATAATCATTTGTAACACATTTATGTTCATTATTGCATTTATAAATCTCTTTGAGAATGAAAAATCAGATTGCAATTCTCTTCAATAGCTGGAAACACTACGGTGCAGAAATGGGAAGGTGTTCATTGGCACACCCCTAGCAGAGGCAGAGCCAGGAGTAGGACAGGGATGTTCATACTTTCCAGGAGGGCATTCGTTTTTTAACCTCATAGCTGTCCTTAGCTTTTTTGGGGGACTGGGGTTCCTTTAGATGATTCTAGCATGAGGAAACATCACCTCACAGATTCTTCAATGCGTTCTGAGTGGGAGACTGGTCATCCATCCCTATTAGTGTAATCTGGGAGATTCTGACCTATTATGAAAAGTTAGATAACTCTGAAACAAAGACTAGGTTCACTGCCCATGAGCTGATCGGACTGAGATGTACTTGAAGCCTAGGGAGAGGCTCCTCAACTATTCAGTATTAGGTGGTGCTGGCCCAGTCTACAGCCCGGTGTCCTGTACGCTCAGCTCTCTCCGTTTGCCCAAGGAAAAAGAATGCCCTACCTGGGGGCCTCAAAAAGTTGCCTCTGAAAAACTGCCTCTGAAATATGTGCTGATGAGAAAAGGGTTTCCCTGTGGCAAGAAGAGAACACCAAAGGTTGTTGATCTGGGGGACGCTGGTCTGAGAGACGCCAGAATGCAGAGTGGGCCTGGAGGAGAACAGCAGTGCTGAGTGTGCCCTACAGGTGACAATGTGCCCATGCCAGCGGTGCAGCTGTTAGCAAAGGTGGACAGCAGCTGAACAGGCAGACAGAACGCTCCCACCCAGCCCTATCTCCCAGCATTTCTGGAGGAAGTGATAGGCGAACTAAGTAAAGGGGAGAGATCAGAATCCTGCTAACCAAATGTGGATGCTGAGGAAATTGAGAAGGGAGATAATTATATGATGGTGAGATATTTTTCTTTAACTGTGTGAATCGTGGGCGTGCATGTCATTTGAGTTTGAATGATCTTCATATTCACTTGAATGACTGTGAGCTGCTTGAATATGACATTCTGCCTGAAATAGCGTCAGCAACATTGAGCCTGTCTCCCAATTTGTAGTGTTCATCGAGTATTTGAGGAGAGACCAGGAAAGGACAGAAAGGGAATAAGCAAAATAAGCAAAGGTAGAAAAAAGCAGCAGAGTAGTTTAGAAGAAACAGCATTGTGCAAGCATTGACATTTGGAGCTTGTTCACAATTCTACTTCGGTGTGGTGAGTAACTTCAGGCAAGTTGTAACTTAATTCTTCTTTTTTTTTTTTTGGCAGAGTCTCTCTCTGTCGCCCAGGCTGGAGTGCAGCAGCACAATCTTGGCTCACCGCAACCTCCGCCTCCTGGGGCAATTCTCCTGCCTCAGCCTCCCTAGTGGCTGAGACTACAGGTGCCCACCACCACACCTGGCTAATTTTTTGTATTTTTAGTAGAGACAGGGTTTCACCATGTTAGCCAGGATAGTCTCGAACTCCTGACCTCATAATCTGCCCTCCTTGGCCTCCCAAAGTGCTGGAATTAGGGATTACAGGCGTGAGCCACTGCGCCCAGCCAACTTAGCTCTTAACTATAGTCTTCTCATCTGAAAATGAGAGCATTGAACCAAATTATTTCTTAGAGATTATTGACTGTACATCTCAAAAGAATAGAAAGTTGCTAGGTGGTGCTAGATATTTTAGGGAGATCTTCAATGCTACAACGCTTTTTAGGAAATATAATGATGTATGCATGTGCCTCTGTGCCTGTGTGTGTGTATGTGCCTAACCTTGTCTTTTAATCCTAGCAGATTAGATCATGTGACAGAGGAGAGTTCTAATGATCTATATGTTTACATGTAAGTGAGATTTATCACTGGAACATGAGAAACATAATTTTTTCTCCTCTTCTTTGCTGCTATACATTCCCTGGCCAAACTTCAAGCCACATTCCAAGTGTCTTCTTTTCTGAAATTTCTGTTCACAAAGGGTTAGTGTTCATGTTCTGATTCTCCGTGTTCCTGAAGAAACTCACTCCAGTGATTTACAAAGCTGTCACTCCAGAGCAATGTTTTCAGCAGTAAAGAATTGTCTTGTAGGCGTGTTCATTCTCTGCAGATTATTTACTGCTTCCCGGGGCAGCGTTTCTCCCACAATCTCCACACTAAATCAGGTGCCAAGTCCTGTTGATTCTCCCTCCTAAACATCTCTCATAGCTGTCTCCCTGCTACAATCCCTCTCCCAGTGGCATGGTGTTCATGCCAGACTTCATTCTTCCTGTCCTGGACAGCTACTAAAGACTAAATCCATCTCAATAATTCATCTTGCTATTCTCAAACTACTTCTTTAATATAATCTTGCACAAACTCTTTGCTTTAAATATTTCAATGACTCCCAGTTGCCTTTAGAAAACACTCTAAATGCCTGCCAATATACAAAAATTATAGATGAATAATAACATAAATAACTAACCAATAATAAGACATAATTATGTGTCAGGAACTTCAGTGGCATTGATATGGCTTGGGTCTGTGTCCCCACCCATATCTTATCTCAAATTATAATCCACATGTGTTGAGGAAGGGACCTGTTATCCCTACCTGTTGAGGAAGGGAACTGATTAGATCACGAGGGCACTTTCCCTCATGCTGTCCTCATGATAGTCAGTGAATTCTCATGAGATCTGATGGTTTCATAAATGGTAAATTTTCCTGTGCTCTCACTTTCTCTCTCTCTCTCTCTTGCCACCATGTAAGATGTGCCTTCTTCTGCCTCCACCAAAATTGCAAGTTTCCTGAGGCCTCCCCAACTATGCAAACTGTGAGTCAATTAAACCTCTTTATACGTGTGTGTGTGTGTGTATATATACATACACACACACATATATATATAACCCAATCTTGTGTATTTCTTTACAGCAGTTTGAAAACAGACTAATATAGGCTTACATGCATTAACGTATATCAAAACACTAGGCGACATCCTCATTTCCTTAAGAAAACTCAGGCACAGAAACTTCAAATAATTATCCATGGTCATACAGCCAGGAATTGGGAAGCTGTGGTTTGATCCCAGGCCTTGTCATCCAAAGTTGATGCTTTAACCCACTCTATCACTTCTCTCTGCTATTTTCATAAGCTGAGTTTTACCTCCTTCACCAGCCCTATGGTCTTAAATCCCCACCACTCAGCACATGGAGTTTTGGAGATATTACTCATACACACCTTGCTGTTCTTACCAATTTTGCATATATCACGTTCCATTTCTAAAATACTATATCTGACTTCCCATTTCTAAAATAGCCTTCCCACTTCAGCTGGAGACCTTCTATAGTTCTTCCATATCTTGGAGCACATCAACTTCTCCAAAGAGCTTTCTCTGATTCTACAAACAATCAGTGTTAGATTACCCTCGCTAACACTCACATAGAACTTTCAGGAACTCTCTGTCGCAGCATTTTTATTGCTTTATGCTTCCATTCAATTTGGCCATGGGACATCGTCCTTTTTTACACTGTTGGATTGCATGTGCTAATATTTAGCAGAGAACATTTGTATCTATGTTCACGAGATATATTCATCTGTAGTTTTTCTTTCTTGAGATGCCTTTTTCTGCTTTTGGTATTAAAGTGATACTAAATTCCTAAACTGAATTAGGAAAACTTCCTTTGTTTCTGCTTTCTGAAGGAAATTGTAAAAAAAAAAGGTCTGATTTTTTTTTTACTTAAATGGTTGGCAAAATTTGCCAGTGAAATCCTCTATGCCTGGTGCTTCCGTTTTAGAAGATTATTAATTATTAATTAAATTTACTTAATAGATACAAAGTTATTTATACATATTTTCCTTGTGTGGATTTTGGTAGCTTATGCCTTTCAAGAAATTGACCCATTTCATCTCAATTATCAGATATGTGGACTCATCCTTCATTAGCCTCTCATTCCCCTGGGATCAATAATGATAAAGTTGTTTCAAATGTGTGATATTGGTAATTTGCATTGTCTCTTTTTTTCTTGGTTAGCCTGACAGGGAGTTTATCTTTTTTTAATTTACTATACCAGCAATTCATCAAAATTACTACTTAAGTGTTCCTAACAGTTTTAGCTCCAGTGGCTTTCATTGTGGATAAACAAATCTCAGTTGTGACTCTCTAGATTCAGTTCTCTCTCCAGATTTTGAGGTGGCAATATGCCCTGCATCTTCAGTTCCCGATAGGCCCAAGAGAAGTTAATTTTCTTTAACTTTTCAATGCTTTTAAGTCTGGAATGATGACTTACATCACATGTAAGTACATTACATGTTGATGCTGGAACTGGAAGTCTTACCTTGTATTTCAGTTGTTTCATATCTCTCTACTAGAATCTTTATTATTAATGAATGTCTGGCGTCTCTCCGTCGCCTGTGTCTAGAAAGGGGTCAAAAATTGTGGCCAGAAACTGTAACTGCATTGCCCACACGGATGCCCTCTATCCTTTTACTAGTGTTGTGTGTCCATCCCCCAGCCTCTGTGGGCTTTGCTGCTAAAGGCTCACATATGACGTTTTCTCCAAACAATTGACTTTTGGCAAGTGAAGTCACCTTGCCTGTGTGGAAAGATGGAAGAATCTTGGGGTGTACTTTATCAGCCAACCAAACACCATGTGCTATTTAAGTAGTCCAGCTCTCTTGTCTCCAGTCATGACCGCCTATGTGGTGAAATTCATACTCCAGAGGTCCCTGCAGGATTTGAATGGGTCTGGGACTTAATCTGAAGATTGACCATTCTTTTCTTTTCTTTCTTTCTTTCTTTTCTTTTCTTTTCCTTTCTTTCTTTTCTTTCTTTCTTTCTTT
>NW_012114821.1:7980734-8029796 GCF_000951035.1 Colobus angolensis palliatus
TCTCTCTCTCTCTCTTTCTTTCTTTTTTTCTTCTTTTTTGATGGAGTTTTGCTGTTGCCCAGGCTGGAGGGCACTGGCACGATCTCGGTTCACTGCATCCTCCATCTCCAGGGTTTTAGCAATTCTCTGCCTCAACCTCCCGAGTAGCTGGGATTACAGGCACCCACCACCCCCCACCCAGCTATTATTTTTTCGTTTGTATTTCTTTAGTAGTGACAGAGTTTCATCATCTTGGCCAGGCTGATTTTGAACTCCTGACCTCGTGATCCACCCACCTCGGCCTCCCAAAGTGCTGGGATTAGAGGCATGAACCACCGTGCCCGGTCTACCATTATTTTCTACTTCTTCCCTACCCTGCTTCCCTTATCTCACTCTTGCATTGTCTCACTTTATCAGTTGCACCTGAATATGTGGCTCAGCGTTTACTTCTGGAAGACTTAATAACCTCAGGTAAGTATGTAAGCATCACACAAGCTTAAAAAATAAATCTAACATTAATGGACTCCACTGTTATACGAATTGAAATAAACATAATATTTTGTACTTTGGTTGCTAGAAAATACACTGTAGAATTACTTGTGCCTGTTCTTTTGAGTAATTCCTGTCAATCTTCCTAGATTGTGAGCTTTTGAAGTTTTAAAAAGCATATTCTTCCCACAATTTCTAGAAACATAATAGGCATCTAACAGGTAACTAGAAAGTATCAATGACTGATTGCTCATTTAATTGAAAATTACATGGCATGCTCCTGGATAATTATTTAGACGGTCTAATAAGAAAAATAAAATTATTGATTGAATTAAGCAAAAATTAGTAATTTTGCTCCACAAATAATTTTAACCCACATATTCCAAATAAATAATTTTACATTTCCACTTTAATGTTTCTATGCTGACATAATACCTCAGATATGATCTCAATACATAATTTTTTTGAAACTTTGCCTTATAAATTATCAATAAAAGAATGGAAAAGCATGTGAAAATTAATACATTTGAGACCGTCCATAATATCTTAGTGTATTTCTGAAAGCTGAATTGTAATCACAACCTAACAATCTTCTCTAACAGAGGTGTCATATAGCACCTACATCATAGATAATCTCCAATATTAATATATTTACTTCTTTTTTTTTTTTTTTTTGAGATGGAGTCTCGCTCTTTTGCCCCGGCTGGAGTGCAGCGGCATGATCTTGGCTCACTGAAAGCTCCGCCTCCCAGGTTCAAGCCATTCTCCTGCCTCAGCCTCCTGAGTAGCTGGGACTATAGGCATCTGCCACCATGCCTGGCTAATTTTTTGTATTTTTAGTACAGACGGGGTTTCACCATGTTACCCAGGATAGTCTCAATCTCCTGACCTCATGATCCACCCACCTCAGCCTCCCAAAGTGCTGGGATTACAGGCGTGAGCCACCGCACCCGGCCAATATATTTACTTCTTAAAAATATAGATATGCATTCACTTCAGCTACATCTGATTTTTTCTTTAATAGTTCAATCAGAGACTATGAACACAAATGCCTCTGGGATAAGAGTATTCACAGAAATGAGTGAATCAGGCCTGGGGTAAGCAAACCAGTGAGTGCTACCAACACCCAACTCAGGATAAGGTAGGACCTAGGGACTAGAAAGCCGTCACTCCTTTAGGATTGGAAAGGGCTGATAAAACAGAATGCTCACCGACCTCCTGAAGGGAGAAGCTGCTTGTTGTAAAATGCAGAATTAATTATTGTTTAGGTTTGCTGAGGCTAATAGATCTGGAGGCAACTGTTATTGAAAAGATAATTTTTACTCATGGTTTTCAAAAGGATGGGGCACCCCATGCCAGGCAGAGCCACACAGGGAAGCACTGCTGAGGATAAAGAGGCAGGAAGAGCAGGAAAAAAGCACGACACTAGTCTTTATTGTGATTTTAGCGGGAAAGGCAAGGTGCGGCAGGCTAAGTCGATTCAGGATTGGCAGGTGTAACTTCAGCAGGTTCTGCAGTGGAGAGGACTCATTGTCTGGTGCCTGGCCCTGGGTGACTAGGGCAGAGCAGTATTACCTTCCTGAGTTTAAGAGCCAGATACAGGAGGTGGTTTAGTGATGGGCCCTGGATTGGTGAGTTTGCGTACGAAAGTTACACTCCTGGACAGAATAGCTCTAAGAATTGCTTCTCTAACAAGAGGCTCCTCCTGGGAAAGGCACTTTCTCCCCAGTCACTGAGGCCCTAGATGCCAGAAAATGAAGAATACAGAAAATAAGAAAACAGAGTTCATACACCACTGCTTTCCTCTAGTTCTGTGTTGGTGTGTGGGAAGCAGGTCCAGTATCGACAGGTCTCCTGACATTTCACAAGAAAACTCATGTTGGTAGTTAATGAATTAAAAATAAAAAATGTGATAAAAAATATTGATGTGTACTATACAATATTACCTCCAGTTTGAGTCCTCCACTGTATAGGAGTTCCCTAAGGCAGAAAATGTCCAGACATGTATTGTATGCACTAAGGACCTCATAAGGAATTATCAATGAAGAAGTTTTGTTCCGTGTGCGAAGAGAGACTTTTCTGCAATCTTTAAAATATACATTGACAAATGATTAATGTGCATGTCGATTTAGTACTTTATGCAATATTATCAGACTCATTAGAACATTTACCACTTTCTAAGGTAGCAAAGGATATATTTAATATAATTAATATGATAATTTAATACTTTATAATACTTTGATTTCTTGTTTCATATAAACATATTATATGTTTACATTATATTTGATCTTAAATTATATATTTAATATGTAGAATTATAATATATAATATACATAATTGATATATTTGTTTGTATATGAGCAAGCTATAGGGCAGAGTTTAAATGACATCAACAGGGTCATAGAGCCAGAAGGTGGCTGAACTGGGCAAAGCGCAAACCAGAGCTTCTAAGTCCAAATTCAATCTACCAAAAGGCTTACATTAGAATATATAAAGAAATACTCCAAATCAATGAAAAAGACAAGTCAGTAGGTAAATGGGCACTATTTCGAATAGCTATGTGACTATAAAAAATATTCAAATGCTCTAGAAACGTATGAAAGGCAATCGAAATCATTAGTCATCAGAAACACACAAAATAAAACTACATAGAATACGACTACATACCATTAAAATGGCTAAAATGTAAAAGACTGAAAATATCAAGTGTTGGCAAGAACATGAAACAGGAAAAATTCTCTTACAGGACTCACAGAAATGTAAATTAGTACATCTATGTTTGAAAATGGTTTGGCAGTATTGATTTTTTCAAAAATATTAATTAAGACATAATATGCAAACAGTAAAATGTGCCCTTATTGATGTAATCACCACTGCAAACAAGATAAGAATTATTCTATTATACCCTCAATTTTTTCATGCTTCTTCGTGGTCCACTATTCACCCCTACATTCAGCCCTAGAAACCACTAAACTGTAGTTTTACTTTTTCCAGAATATCATATAAATGAAAACGTGCAGCATTTAGCCCTTTGACTCCAGATTCTTCCATTCAGTATAATGCCTATGAGATCCGTTTATATTTTCACATGTATTATTATGTCTCTTCTTCTTTGCTGGTGTTTAATATTACATTTTAGGAATATTCCGCAGTTTTTCCCTTTACTGGTTGAAAGACATTTAGGTTGTTTTCAGCTTTTTGTGTTTATGAATAAAACCATTGTGAATAATTGCCTATAAACTTCTTTGTGAATATAATTTTTCATTTCTCATCTGTAAATACCTAGGAATGGGATTCTTGGATCATGTGGTGGTCCTGTATTTAAAATGAGAAATTGCCAAACAGTTTTTTAAAGTGAGGCATTCCCATCATCAATATATGCAAATTTTGATTGTTCCACTTGATCATCAATACTCCATATTGTTAGGGTTTTCCCTTTTTAATATTTTATTTTAGCAATTCTAATATGTATGTAGAGGTATCACATTGTCAGCTCAATTTGCATTTTCCTAATGCAAATTTTACTGTGCTTATTTTCTGTACAGATATGTGCTCAGTGAAGTATCTTCTCAAATCTCTCACCCTATTAATTGCAGAGGAAATTGTGTGCAGTATGCCCACCTATGGTCGTGAATTTCATCACTGATTGCTCTTCTCAGTTCTATCAGCTTTCTGCATCATGTTTAAGGAAACTCTGCTTTTAGGTTCATATATGTTTAAAATTATTTTGTCATTTTTCCTTATTTACCCCATTATCATTATTTTGCAATTTTGAATGTTCTTTCTTTTTTAGCCTAATAAAAATGCTACTTCAGAAGTCTCTTTCTGATATTAATATATCTAGTCCAACTTTGTTTTGACTAACGATATATATTTTTCCATCCTTTTACTTTTAGCCTATGTTTCACTTAAATACTAATAAAATTAAAATGTCTTCTTTTCATCATAAAACCTTGAAGATAGTGAAAAGATAAAGCACAAACTGAAGAACAAGTATATGATAAATATAAAAGTTAAAGTGTGCAAAAAATGAAAGTTTTCTATGAATACTTTTTAGAAAGATAAAAATGACAATAAAAATGTGCAAAAGTCACGAATAGGCATGTCACACAAGTAAAAATTTGCTTTGTGAAGCTCACACTGGAAATCTGCAAACACAGCTACTTCCAAATTAGTCTATTCCAAGAAAAGGCAATAGAGGTACCTGGAAAGACTGGAAGAGGAAGAAAAGGTTGGCTTCTTTCTTGTTTTCTGTTTGTTTCCCATTTTCTCTTCTTGCAAGTTAATCTGTCAATACCTTTTCATTCCAAACATGAGAATTTCTTTGCTGTGGCAAAGGTTTAACTAGTTTGAAGGTTCCCTCCCCCCCCCCCGCCAGGCATTGGAATAACCTGCTTTATTGTGTTTACACAAAGACATTGGTACCAGACAGCCTTACTCCACACTTAGGGATCGGGCCTTTCTCCAGTGCCCCTCCTATGGACTTAGAGACCACACTCCCTTGGGCTGAGGCTGTCACAGAAGCGCAGAAACCCCAGTACTGGCTGTCACTCTCTATTTAGGGGACTGGATTCCAGCCATGCAAACCCCTCCTCTGAGCTCAGAAAAACCTGCTCCAGCCTATACCAGTGCCCTCCTCAAAGGACCACTACATTTTGAGTTGCAGCTCTATAGGACTTCTAAACTTTAATAATTCCAAACTCTTCCTTATGTTTCCCCAGGCCTAGAGATGGTAGCTGAAACTGCTGCTAGTACCGTACCTTACTGTTCTTTTCTTTATGTTGTCAATGATCTAGATAATGCATTTAAGCCTAGTTAACAATTATTTCTGTCAAATTATGAGTGTAAATAACCAGTGGTTCTATCTCCTGAGTGATACATTAGTAAATTTATTTTTTTAGGCAAAGGAAGCATATACAGAAAATCTGTGATGGAATTAGACTTTGTGTAGGAAGCAGTGGCTGAGAAAAGTAAGAAAAACAATTAAATGACGGATATTTTCAACTGTTTAGTTCTTAGTGTGTTCATAGAGGTTCATTTTATTATCATGTTTTGTTATTTAAATGCATCATTATTTTGTTTTGGAGGATAACTGAAATATGAGACATTTAAAAAATAAAGTAACATAAACTGTGAGCCACTGAAAAGAAGCCTGTATTAATCCATTCTCACATTGCTATGAAGAAATACCTGAGACTGGGTAATTTATAAAGAAAAGAGGTTTAATTGACTCACAGTTCTACATGGCTGGGGAGGCCTCAGGAAACTTACAATCATGGTGGAAGTCACCTCTTCACAGGCCAGCAGGAGAGAGAATAAGAGCCAAGCAAAGGGGGGAAAGCCCCTTATAGAATCGTCACCCCCATGATTCATTATCTCCCACCAAGTCCCTCCCACAACATGTGGGGATTATGGGAACTATAATTCAAGATGAGATTTAGGTGGGGACCTAGCCAAACCATATCAAAGCCAATATGACTGAATAAAGCCAAAGTGAAGAGTGAGCAGAGCTGCATTTCTGAGACAACCATCATCAGTTTCTTCTAGGTATTTTTATTTTTTTCATGAACCAATATGTATTATTTTGTGATTATGCTGATTTTTAGTTGGTGTTCTATTATTTAAAAACAAAATAATTTTAAGTACTCTTCAAGATATAGAATGGTATAGTCTAAGTTTTAACCATAAGTCTCTGTTAAACTTAAATAAACTGTAACATAAAACAGCAATGTACATTGACATTCCATTTATGATTTATCCAGTCTTTCAAATTTAAATTTGATAATATTTATAGTATTGATAGCAACAGTTATAGTAGCAGCTGAATTTCATTAAGTTTACTATGCGCTAGTGATAAGTTCTTTACCTACCTTCATAAGAATCCTCTGGGTTATGTCCTTCTATCAATCCCATTTTACAGCTTGTTGTAAGTGAAATTCCAAAAATTCTCCCCTCTCCCCTCCCCACCCTTCCAAGATTCTGTTTTCCAGTTACTCAATCAGAAAGTAATCTAGGTGCTGCTATGAGGAGATTGCAGATGTAATTAAGATTTATCAGCAGTTGACATTAAGATAGAGTGAATATCCAGGCAGGCCTAATCTAATCAAATGAGCCCCTAAAAGCCTACAATCTTTTCTGGATACCAAAGAAAAGGAAAGCATGAAGGTAACTCAGAGTTAAAGCATGAGATAGTCAGGATATGCCATTGATGGTTTGAAGATGGAGAAAAAGAAAGAATGAAAATGATCTTTAGAAGAAGACAGCACTCTGTTGACAGCCTGAAAAGAAATAGCACCTCAATGTGAGTCACACAGAACTGAATTCTGGAGCACCCTGAATGAGCTTGAAACTGAGTTCTTCCTGACAAGCTCTGGATAAGAGCTTGACTAGCCAATAACTTATTTTCAGGTTGGAAAGACTCTAAGCAGGGTACAGTTGAGCCCACTGCAATTTCTGACCCACAGAACTAAGATTCAATAAATGGATGTTGTCTTAAGCTACCGCATTTGTGATATTTATGTTCTATACATCAATAGCAAACACATATTAAAGTAAATGAAACTGAGAAAGGTTAATTTAGAAACAAAATTAGAAGGATTGTGGAAGTTGACCACTTCCATATGACTCAAACACTCTTACATTTTGCCACTATAATCATGCAAAAAAAAACAAACAAAATGAGACTGTTTTTGCTATACATTTAAATTTTCTTCTCTTATTCAACTAACAAATTCCCTCTTTTTTCGTAATTACCATTTATAGTCCTTTGCGTCTCTGAAACATCTAGCACTATACAAGCACATGGTTGAAGTTTAAGGAAAGAAAAGTCTCATGAAACTAATTTGAATTCTTAAATTTGATATGTTTCATATCCCAGTCAGATCTCAGCTGAAAAAGATTTTAATGAAGCTTGCATAAATCAGAGTGGCATTATATGGTCTAATAGTTAACTAATCCTTAATTGTGCAGTACTTTGAAATTTAATGACCATTACAGAGTACTCCAACAGGATTAAAATGAACCAGGGAGAGTCATGCTAGAAGAATAAATTAGAAAAATGCATATTACTAATGACAAAAGAGGCATTTTTGTTGCCGCCTTCCTTTGGGAGATTTTGCAGTAAAATTAAAATTGGTTTTATTGTTCCATTGTTGTGATATTTTCTGTTCCTATTGTTTGTTGACTTGAATTGTCATGTGTTGACGAATGGAACAATAGATATAAATCAATCAAGATTTTTCTGTATACAAGCACAATAGGGCTGAAAAACAAAGAGTGGGGTAGGAAACATAACATGATTTGGCCTCCTGACAAAAAGGCTTTTAACACATTAAAGAAGAAAACATAAGGTATCTGTAAAATAACAACAATAAATGCCATACTAAGTTGAATAATTTTATTTTACATTACATATTGTTTTCGAGTTTATAGAAACACTTCAAAATCTTGATCAGATGCATCAAACAGTTGTTGAGCCCCTCCCATAGACCAAGCAGCTGCTTCATGGATTATACAATTTCCTTTTCAGTATTTCTACAGGGCAAGCAGAGCAAGCATGTTGTTTCCCCAATTTGCAGATGAGAACACAGACACTCAAAATATTCAAGTAACATTCTCAAATGCCAGCAATTTATTTGTAACACACTATGTACACAGCAGCATGAAGCCAGGTATCACTAATATTTCAATGGCTATAGCATTATATCTATGTAAACATCATAAAAGCATCAGATTGGGGAATAAAAGCACTCTCCCTGAGAAGTTACTTTACATATTAACTATATTTACTATACCCAAAGAAGAAGTGTACCACATAACGAGACAGAATATTTAAAACTTGATTACTAGCATATACAGGCATATAGGTCATAACCTACATATATATGACTGCTGTACTTGATAAAAATGAATACCTTTGTAATTCAGAGATTTTTGACAAACAAAAACAACAGATGTAGATGCTCTCTTACATAGAAAGATGACTTTAAAAGAGTCAAAATGACACTCATGCTGGAAACACAATACCCAGTCTTTTTTACATGAGTTGTCTTATGTGTACCAGAAAAAGATAATTTCAATCCGAGAGTGACCAAGATTCATTCATATGACAGAATCAAATTGGCACTCTGCTTTCTGATGCTGGGACAGGGGTCACAGTGACCCAAAACAAGCCTGACATAGTGGTTCCTTCCCATTTTAGGGATTTATAGCATAAGACTGAGTGGCACTAACCCATGGAGTCCTTCTGCTCTGAATTCACAATCACCAAGCAAGAAGCAATTATTAACTCAGCATCCTAATAGATGTGCTTTAAGAAGAAAAAAGTTCTGCTCAATCAAAATAAATGTCCAGATTAGTTAGAAAAATACTCAAATTATTACACATAATAGATTAGCATCTTGGTGGGCACATTAGTCTCAGCTGAGCTGAGTCACAGTCTGATTCATTCTTGTTAAAGTGACATAGCTGAGCTGCAGGAGCCACAAATCTGAGGATCCACCAGGCTCTGCCCTTGGCCCATTGCACTAATCACAGAAACACAAATACTAAACATCCATTTATTTCATTTATTTATAAGAATTTTCATAAAGAATGGTCAGGAAAAGCCACCATTTGCCCAGTAGTACTAGATTAAATTCTTGATCATCACATACTCCGTAGGGTGCAGTATACACCCCTGTTCCCATGACTTTGGGCTTAGCTATGACTTGTTTGGAACAATGGAATATTAAGGTATAGGACATGGATAGAGAATAAACTCTTTGGTTTCGTGTTTCCTCTGGTGCTGCTGTATTCCTTCATAAGAAGGTCAACTTCCAGATGGCTACTGCATCTGCAGGTTGGACCTCAGAATGAGATGTATGGAGCAGAAATAAATCCTACCTGTGGCCTGGAGACAAGCCAACTGGACCCGGCTTAGATCAGCCTTGCTTAGCCTAGCCAAGCAAGGAAAATTATGTTTTGTGGAAAACCACTGAGATATTCAACATTTTTGTTATACTGCCAAAATATATATATATGACTAATACATTCTGGTGTTTATTATTATTTTTTGGCCTTTCTACTTTTCTTGATGACCTATTTCCATTTACATTTACATCCAGATCTGACCACCGGGATCAGCGTCTTTCATTTGAAAAATGTCTGTTTCTTCCTCTGAGATTTGGTTTTGGGGCTCAGACTTTTCAGTATTTAGATTCCAGCTTGCACCAGTGAACCAGTCTTTGCATGCATTTTTTATGTCACCTCATTGCCTCTGGCTGGAATCTTTCATCTTGTTTTCACTTTGCTAAAACTAAAACTCAAAGTTGCATCCTGGCTAGGGTTGCTTTGGATCCCTGCAATCAGATGAGTAAAGCAGACGCATAGGGCTCTCACCGCCCATCAATGTGAATTCGGCAAGATCAGATCATTTTTTGATGCCTGAGTCAAAAACCAGCTTCTCAGTGCCATTAGCCTAAACCATAATATTGCTGGCAAAAGAGATAAAATCAGAAGCCAGCAAACTCCAAAGCCCTAAAAGGTTAACTGAGAAGATGTGAGGTAGAGCACATGGGATACAGCCATCTCCTTTCACGGCACACATTTACTCGTGCCTTCTTTAAGTCCAAATAGTTTCAGTGTAGCGACCAGCTCAATTTCTACCAAGGACTTAATTTAGGTGAGGTAGAATGAGCTACCTTTTCTGCCTGTATTCCCCAAACTCACAATTGTTATCCAGCATCTACTCCTTAAATACCTAATTTTCCTGAGCCCTCTAGATTGCTCATTTAATGGAGCAGCCTTGAGTATGATTCTGTGAGGCTACAACTGCCTGTCCTTATGGGGCCATTGTTACGGTAATTACCTATTTATAGTCATCCTTGGATGTGATAGAAAAGGAACTGATCTGGTGGGCTTCCTAGATTCTAGCACTCTCTTTCCTATTCTCCTGGTTAGGTAACAACCCTCTGGAACCAAAGTCAATAGGGTCCGTGGGCTTCACCAACAGAGTAACACCTTATCTTGTCTCCTGGACCTTCCTCATGCCCCATATGACAGGATGGAATGTGCAGTTTTCAGTTCAGTGGCACTTTCACTGTGTGTTATGATAGAAGCTGTCCTTCCTTGGGAACAAGCGTTTCTAATCAGCTGAGCTAAAGCTTTAAGGTTAAGAAGCACAAGTTTCACAAACGAGACATGAGTAGTCTGTTGAGAAGGACCAATCCTACTTTGACCATTTGGACCACAGATCCATGCAATCCAGCTCATGGAGCATGCATAGAAGATATGCTATCTGTGTGCATATGCAGCATTCTAGAATAGACCACCCCAACCCTTCAGTGTGTTTTGCAGCTGACCACTTTCCAGTGATTTGGAATACATTATAATCATGCTTATTGTTGCTATTCTTTCATCATAAAATGGGTCCCTGGGTCTAAAGTAGTGTTGAGGAAGATTATGTAAACTTAGATAAAATATTGTCTAAGTTCTCAGATGGTGATGTGGTAGAAGCACTGTGAGTTGGTAAGCAAACCCCTATTAGTCTTGTAGGTAACAGTATCTGCTTAGAAGTTCTATCATTCAGATTTTTGCCTGCCAGCTCTTTCCCCCAAATGCTACATGGATGATTGATAGAATTTGTGAGTTACATAACCTTGTGGTGATAGAGAGGAAAGAGTTGTGGGGGCAGTGAGGGTGGAGGACGTGCTTCGATACAGGGAGCAACTGCATCCTTTCTGGTCTCTGCTTCAGGGGATTTTGTTTGTTGTTTACATGTTTGTTTTGCTGGCTGCACAGTGGACTGCAGAGCGGTGTCATGAGACCTCCCTTGGGTATTCTGCTGGTAGCTGCTGCTGAAGTCTGTTCCTGAGTTTATGTGTGGTGTGATGTTGCCAGTTGGAAGGTGGTAGGGAGAAAAATATTCTGCTGAATAAACTTCACCTCAGTTCACTCTCCTAACTGCGATGACTGTATGGTTCCCAGACAAGGAGGCTGCCCCAAAAATCCTTGGCAACATCCACAGTTCTCTGGGCCCCTCAGCATTTCATTCTGATTTCAGCGTCTCTCCATATCCTGCTAAATGCCACATCCTGGAATACAGCAGCAAAGACTCTTTCCTGGGAGACAAAATAGGCTCCTCCTCTGCTTGACCAAACATTGCTCACCAAGCCACTTGGATATGGCTGCCCCTAGTTAGATGGAAGGGTTGAGAAAATAGAAAAGGGTAAAGGTGGAGGACTGCCAGGCATCCCCTATTAAGGTTCCACACAGGGAGTGAGCAGAGGGACCACAGCCCTGGTGTTCTCACCATCCTGTCCAGCCCGTCTCACACTCCCCTCTGCCTCTGGGATTTCCACTGCGTATTATATTCTTCTCTCCTGCTAAGATGCATATGTGTATGTGAGGGTTAATTTTACCTGTCAACTTGACTGGATTACTGGATACCCAGATATCTGATAAAGCATTATTTCTGGGTACATCTGTGGGGGTGTTTCTTGCACAGATTGGCATTTGAATCTGTGGCCTGAATAAGGGAGCTCTACCCTTACCCAGTGTTGTTGGGCACAATCCAATCAGCTAAAGACCAGGATAGAAGAAAATGGCAGAGAAAAGATGAACTTTTATTTTCTTATTTTCAGGAAGAGAAAAGACGAACTTTTCTCCTTTTCTTTTCTTTTCTTTCTTTCTTTCATTCTTTTCTTCTTCCTTCCTTCTTTCTTCCTTTCTTTTCTTTCTCTTTCCCCTTCTCCTTCCTTCCTTCCTTTCTCCTTTCTTTTCTTTCTCTTTCTCCTTCTCCTTCCTTCCTTTTTCCTTTCTTTTCTTTCTCTTTCTCCTTCTTTCCTTCCCTCCCTCCCTCCCTTCCATCCTCCCTCCCTCCCTCTCTCCTTCCTTCCTTCTTCCTCTCTTTTTCTTTCTCTTTCTTTTTCCTTCCTTCCTTCCTTCCTTCCTTCCTTCCTTCCTTCCTTCCTTCCTTCCTTTTCCTCTCTTTTTCTTTCTCTTTTTCCTTCCTTCCTTCCCTCCTTCCTTCCTTCCTTCCTTCCTTCCTTCCTTCCTTCCTTCCTTCCTTCCTTCCTTCCCTCCCTCCCTCCCTCCCTCCCTCCTTCCTTCCTTCCTTTTCTTTCTTTCTCTCTTCTGGAGCTGGGACACCCATATTCTCATGCCCTTGGACATTGGAACACCAGGTTCTCCAGCCTTCAGATGCCAGGATTTGCACCAGCAGTCCCCTAGTTTCTCCAGCATGTAGACAGCATATTGTGGGACTTCTCAGCTTCATACTGATGTGGATCTTTTACCTTAATAACTCCCTGTCATGTATGTGTGTATATATATATACTATTGGTTCCATTTCTCTGGAGAACCGTGACCTGTACAATGTGTTTCACAAAACAGTATTCTTGATGTGAGTGGTGTATTCAATCTGCATCCTAGTCTACTTAATTCTGTTGTGTCCTAATCAATAACTAAGGAAAAACAAACTGAACAAAAAATCCCACCAAAAACAACACACAAAACTTGTCTTAATACCACTCAATTGATTTTCTGACACATACTAACGAATCACAATCTGCAGTGTGGAGAGACTTGGAAAAACCTTTTCTATCCTAACAGGACTAGTTGTTTTTGTTGTTATTGTTACAAAATAGCTAGTCACTAAAGAAACTCAGTTTCAAAACTCAAGACTTCTTGGTGGCCTCTGTGTTCTAGGAAATACCATCACCTTCTCCTTCCCAAGAGCAATGAATTTCAGGGTTTGGCCCAGGAAGGGGAGGACTGCCCAGGAGCCTACCTTGGGGGTAAATTAAAGTGAATGGGTTTAATTTTTGCAAAACATTATCCTCATTATAGGACCTTCTATTATCCCAGTGTGGGCAAGCCAGAAATAAGGTAACATATGCCAAATGTCAAATCCCAAATCTGGCTACTTGTCTTTCTTTTCTTATTTATTGTTTTTTTTTTTTCACTGCCCACTGAATAAAAGTTTCTGTGTTCATCAAATAGGCCTCTGGACTTAGATCCAATTATAACCAGCACTACAAAAGGATACACTGTATGGAAAAGTAGTTGGAACGGTCCCAATTCACAGGGCATCGGTTCCAGGACCACCTGCAGCTACCGAAATCCATGCCTACTCAATTCCAGCAGGCCGCCCTGTGGGCCCTGCAGCTAGCAAATGCTGCTCCTCCGTGGAGGTGGGTTTCACATCCTGCCAGTTCTGAATCTGGTTTTTACCTTTGGTTGTGGATACAGAACCTACTTACACAGAGGGCCAATTATATTTATTGAAAAGAAATGTACTTATAAGTAGACTCCCCCAGTTCTAGCCTGTACTGTTCAAGGATCAGCTGTTCTTTTTCTCACCCCCATCTTGAATACAAACTCTAAGGGAAAACACTAAGTATTTGAAATTCATTGGAGAGCAACACAAAAACCCAACAAGGCTTGCTTGGTTTATAAAAGGACACAGTGAAACCTCCCAGGTCAAATGCCACAGTGAGCTTCTTCCCCAGATCCTCTTTGCCCTCCTGTTCATGTCGCCATAACTCTTACTCCATCATAGGCATACGGATGGGCGTGGCTTAGGGGCCACATCAGGAGGGGTGAAAACATGATTAGTGGGAAGGTTTTTAAATTGCTATATTTAGATTCTAAAACTTCTTTGTGAAATTGACTCTGCATAAGATCAGGCAGTGATCTTACTCCAATGGCATGTGGTAGTCCAAATAACTAATAAAGTTTGCTAGGATTCACCAGCCAAACATTTTCATTTCACATTTCAGTATGCCCATAGGGTTCAATTTTAAAGGGAGTGATGTGGCCTGCAAGCTGTCACCTTCTGTTTCAAGGGACAATCACAGCTTTAGCCACTCCAGTTTTATTCATAATGTGTTACAGATAGGACCGTTCCCACAATGTAGAATGGTGTTAAAAAATAAATAAATAAATAGATGAATAAATAGACAGATATGTAAACATACTGTCAACTAAGATGAGGATTGGTGTGTTTAGTTAATTGATATGTTTACTGAAGAAAATCTTAGAGCCTTTTAGATGCATTCTAAATACTCAGTAAGGATTAAGATATGCAGATTCTTCAATATGTTGATCATTCCCTCTTTCGATATAAATGTTGCTTGGAACATACTCTGGAAACCAGTGATATAGACACAGGAACATACATTATGGCCAAAATCAGAACTGAGTTTTTAGTAAAGTGATAACACTGTTCCTTTACCTTTACACAAAAAAGATAGTCATAGCTTGTATTATCTAAATTTATTTTTTAAAACTATTAGTTTCTTTCACCAGAGCAATACTAAAATCAATATATAATGCATTTCCCTCATTCTTCATAAAAATATTCACATACTCCCTACTTTTTTCATATCCAGCAAACATGCTAATCTCTCGTTTTCTTTAATCTTTTTTTCTCCAGTCTCCAGGCAAGTCTCATTATTGAATGTCAACTTTTAAACCTAAAGATAAAATATTCTTGGATGAGTCTGTCCCTATAATTATTCACAGTATAGTCTTTCATTAAAATATTAGCAAATTGTTGACAATCTCTTTTGCATACCAATGAACTATTCATTGACAATTCTCGGTGGCTGTGTTCTTAGTGCATGTTTTAAAGTAAATAATGCTGGCTGATGAGCTGACAAAACTGCTGTTGAAATACCTCCACTTTCTATCCACCAGCTGTCCTCTCTGAGAGGCAGATGTAATGAATCCCAGGATGAGGATTATATAGTATCACCTATTCCGTTAGGATATTTTATTTCTAAGCTTGAGAGTATCTAGTAGTGAGTTTAAATATTATATCACTGAGCTATTGATCAGAATGGATTTTGTATTCATTCTAACCTACAGAGATCCAAACTGTACTTCTAATTTAACGGTAAAGAAATGGAACACAAAGGTGACAGCAGCTACTATGTTTTTATAATATTATCTTTTTTTGAAAAGAAAAACAGTTATGAACATTGAGTCCCATGTGTACCCTAGTGAGAAAGCAACAAATAACAATCCCTCACTATTGGTAAATAAAATTACATCCCTTCATTGTGTTATCTATAAAATATTTTTGAATGCCTATTATGTGTAAGTTACCGTATAATATATACAGATATGTAATATCTGCTTAGTTTGAATAAATATATTCACACGATGAATATATCTAATTAATATATATATATATTTGACATTATCTATTCCTGTGATATTATCTATTCCTGTGACATATCTATTCCTGACATTAAGTTCAACATATAATTGTTGCTCGGAAATTGGAGTGCTTTCTCCCCAACTGTATACTGTGCTGAGATTTTGGGTATAATAGGTCACAGGAGCTGTCTGGCCCCAGTGGTAGCTGAGGTGATGTCAAGCCAACATTAAGTATCGAGAGGAAAGATTGGTCCATTAGCTCCACAGGATTCGAGGCCAGCAGCAGAATGAAATGGATTAAGGTGCTGTCAATCCATTCAGAAAATAGCAAGACTCTAGCATTGCTTTGCTATCAAGGGGAACTGGGTACGTTTCTTCTTTTATATTCTATACAATAGTATTTTGATTGTTGTAACTACTCAAAAGGGTACCATTTTCACAAGCAGACCATACTAAAAATATGTAATGATAATTATCCTTTCATTTTCCTTGCTACAGTCGCTCTGTCGGTACTTGGACCTATCCATAAGTACCTTGGTTTTCTCACTTCTGCCTTTACATACCTTCTTGTTCTGTTTGAACCTCAGGGTTTATCACTCAGAATACTTTCACATGTGCTACTTCAATCCACTTGCCCCTTTCTTCTTTCTTCACACACAAGAAAATATTTCTAGACAAAATGAACCTCTGTGTGCTTATAACAGAATGGCAGAACCACACTGGAGAAAATCACATAGCCTGGAAGATTGAATTTGGTTTAATTTTATGATTTCATACTTCTAATAGCTCTCTGAGCTGCCCAGAATACATATTTCCCTACTTTCATAATCTTACTCTCTTCTCTCGCTTTGAGATGAGTGTTTCACCCTTTCTCCTTTTCCCCTGAAACATCCTGCTGTCATTGACCTCTTCCCTCTCAGCAGTTGATCTAACTTGGAAACTGAATGACATCACAAAATGGCACTTCATTTTGGATGCAGCTGGAGGATTTCTCAAAGTCTGAATTGCAGAGCTGGGAAGACTTTTAACTATTTCATTTTCCCTGCTCTACCTTATCTCTTTCACTGTCTGTGCCTGAAGTACCAAAAGGATATATTTGTTTACATTAGGATATGACTCATAGCGTGTATTTACTATGCGCTGCTAGCTGCATCAGCTATCAAACTTTTATTTTTTCATGTTTTGCTATTTATATGTTTGTCTCTTAATCCAGAACTGAGGGACAAGCCCCTGAGTGCTGGCAGGGAAGGCCACCTGAGACAATGCCACATACGAAAAGACTCTGAGACTACTAGAGCAGAATTTGAAGGAGTTGGAGATCTACAACAGTGAGTGAAAAGAGCAGAAGAACTACTGTTGTGGCAAAAAGCTTACTCCTCAAGTTTGGTTGCTTAAGCTAGAGGTTATGTCAATCAATAGCAGAGATAAAAAGTTTTAAGCATTCACCATAAGATTATAGACATAAGCATAAAAATTGCTTCTACAAATTATTTTGGAAAATTCTATTATTTACACTTAAGACATTTTATTAAATATAACCTTAACTGATATTTGAATTATATATATATTTTTTTCATTTTCAGTACTAATGCATAGCAACAAATTGCAATCATTAGGCCAGGCGTGGTGGCTCACACCTGTAATCCCAGCACTTTGGGAGGCTGAAGTGGGAGGATCATTTGAGGTCAGGAGTTCGAGACCAGCCTGGCCAACATGATGAAACCCCATCTTTACTAAAAATATAAAAATTAACTGGGTATGGTGTTAGGTGCCTGTAATCCCAGCTACTCAGGAGGCTGAGGCAGGGGAGTCACTTGAACCCGGGAGGCAGAGGTTCCACTGCACCTCAGTCTGGGTGACAGAGTGAGACTCCATCTCAAAAAAAAAATTGCAATCTTTAAAATGTTTGTGGCTCAAGCCTGTAATCCCAGCACTTTGGGAGGCCGAGACGGGCGAATCACGAGGTCAGGAGATCGAGACCATCCTAGCTAACACGGTGAAACCCCGTCTCTACTAAAAAATACAAAAAAAAACTAGCCGGGCGAGGTGGCGGGCGCCTGTAGTCCCAGCTGCTCCGGAGGCTGAGGCAGGAGAATGGCGTAAACCCGGGAGGCGGAGCTTGCAGTGAGCAGAGATCCGGCCACTGCACTCCAGTCCGGGAGACAGAGCGAGACTCCGTCTCAAAAAAAAAAAAAAAAAAAAGTTTATGTGGAAGTTTATGAAAATATAATGTCCCTCTTCACTGCTAAGCTCTGACTCATCCTTCCGAGAATAACTATTCAATATTTATAGAGTGACTACACTATTTCATGTTTTAATTTCCTTTTAGATTTTGATACTTCAGATATAATCATAGCATATAACACATAGGGGATATACCACAAACCTATGATTTATGTTTATAATGTTTATAGATGTTTATATAATTATATGTCTATAGATGCATTTATATATACATATTGTGATAATATATATGTTTATAGATGAATTTGTGTATATACATTGTGATAAAATTCCAAGAGGAATATAAAACGGAGCCAGGCAAAGGGGAGTAGAGAGTAGGAGGGATGGGTCATTGTATCATATAGAATAGTTAGCAAAGGCCTCAGCAAGTAGGCTGTGTTTGATTAGAGACTTAACGTAAAGGAGGACGTAAGCCCAGAAAATACAAAACCAATACCATAGTGTGTAAAGACACTAAGGAGAAAGCATGCTAAGTGTGTCTGAAAAGCAGTGAGGAGGCCACCGTGACTGGAATACAGTGATTGAGAGAGTGAGTCATGGAAATTGGGTGGAGGAGAATCACAGGCATCAGATTATGAGGGGCTTTGTGGACAGCTACAAAAGTGTTGGCCGAGATGAGAAAACATAGGAGAATTTTCAGAAGAAAAGTAGCATAATCTGATTTAAGATTTAATAGGGTTCCTACTATGGCTGTTGTGTTGAACATACGCTAGAGGACAGGATGGCAAGAGAGACCAGCAGGAAGGTTAAACAGCTAGTGCATTTAAGTAAGAAATAACAGTGCATTCAGGATGGTGACAGGGGAGGAAGTGAGAATATTGAATATATTCAGATTCATTTCAATGGTAGATCCAATAGGATTTTTTGATAGATTAGCAGTGAGTGGAAAGAAGGGGCGAAAATTGGGTGATTAGTTCTGTAATTAACTGAGATAGAGAAGACTGAAGAAGCAGATTGAAGTAGGAAAAGCAAGATATATTTTTTAATATGTTAAGTAGAGATGTCTTGAAGTTGATTCTGTAATAAGGTTAAGTAAGTAATTTTATTAATAAGTTTAGAGTTTTGGGGAACATATAAACTGGAGATCTTTAGATGGTAGTTGGACTATGAGTTTACAGTTGGGAGTAAAATGTGGACTATGTATATATATGCTGAAAATTTGAGATTTCTCAGCATATATACAGTATTTCAGTTCATATGAATAAAAGAAATCTCCTAGGAGTAAGTATGGTAGGGAATTGAGGTCTGACACTGAGTCACTCCAGCATTGGAGAAGCAAAGAAAGTAGATAAATCAATGTGGTAGTGAAAGCATGTGGATGTTGTCTTATAATTGTTTCTGTTTTCTCAATATGATAGGTAGAAGCATATTAGATAAGAGTGAAAATAAAAGCAATAAGTGAGGTTTTGGAAATTTTAGGAGAGAGGATGAATCATAAGATAACTATCCTGAAGATCAAAAGATTGAATAGACTGATGAAATAATGAAGAATTGACAGCAGTATCAATAGTAAGTTTGAGATTTCGTATCTTTGAACTACAGAGTTACCATAAAAATATAGCTTGCTTCACTTTTCTCCAACCATGCTTTGGTATGGGACTGCTGAAACAGGATAATGCCACAACGTTCATTTCACTAGGATAAGAGATTCATTTGGTGAGGGAAGAGAGGGTAGTATGTGGAAATTTGATTTAAATGAACTGTAACAGTGATGGACTCTAAATGGAAATAAACATCGATGTAAGGTCATGAATAGTGTAAGAAGCAATAATGATGGGGCAAGATCAATGAAATGTAGATTTCTGGGGGACAAATACATTGTTAGAATTGGGTGTCAGTAAAAAATAAGTTAGAATAAGAGGTGATAGAAAATGAAAAACTTGGAAATCAGATTATAATGAATATGCAAATATTGTAGTGAGTTCTAGAGTATTATTTTAGGTTGTTTTCCTTGATGTAGGAGTTATATACTGTCACTGAAGTTCGAAACTATTTAAATAAATCAGAAACAAAATAGATAATTAATATCCAAATATGATAAATTCATGTCTGAAATCCAATACAAAATTATCAGAGGAAGAAGTAAAATGGAACCATTATTAGGATAAAAAGCAATCAATATTGTCAGACCAAAAAAAAATCACACAAATCATATAATTCATAGATGTTACAACAGCTGATATGAATATATTCTATATGTCTAAGAATCTGGAGAAAAGTATAAACATGTTTTGGAAGTTAATGAAACATATAAAGAAGATCCAGATTGAACTTCTAGATATTAAAAAGTGCATTATCTGAAAGCCAGGTAAAGTGGCTGATGCCTGTAATCCCAGCAATTTGGGAGACTGAGGCAGGTGGATCACTTGAGGCCAGGAGTTCGAGACCAGCCTGGTTAACAGAGTAAAACTTTGTCTCTACCAAAAATACAAAAAAAAAAAAAAAAAAATTTAGCCAGGCATGGTGTTACTCACCTTGTAATCCCAGTTACTCAGGAGGCTGAAGCAGGAGAATCATTTGAAGTCAGGAGGCAGAGGCCTCAGTGAACCAAAATGGCGCCACTATGCTACAGCCTGGGTGATAGAGCAAGACTCTGTCTCAAAAAAAGAGAAAAAAAGGAAATATTTCTAAAACATATCTGATTAAGCACATGCATCTATAATATACAACTAAGATTCAAAACTCAATAATAAGTAAATGAGAGATCTATTTAAAAAGTGGACAAAAGACTTGAACAGACATTTCACTGAAAGAGATGTAAAAGTAGCAAATAAGCATATGAAAAAATGGTCAACATCATTAGTCGAGGGTAAATTTGCAGTAAAATAAAATTGCATGCCTATAAGAAAGACTTAAAAACAAGAAACCTGAATGTACCTATTGTTGGAGAAGGTGCAGAGTGACTGGCATTCATATACATTGCTGGTAGGAATACAAAATGATACGGCTAATTTGGAAAAGCATTTGGCACTTTCTTACAAATGTAAACATACATTTACCATATGATCTAGTGCTTCTACTTATAGATATTTGTACTAGAGAAATGAATACTTAGATTCATACAAAAACACAATCAAAGTTGTAAAACTTCAAATATCTTTCAGTTTGTCAATGGGTAAACAGACAGTGGTACATCCATACAATGGAATGCTTCCAAGTAATAGAAGATGACATACTGTTACATAGAACAGCATGGAAAAATCTCAAATACATTATACTAGGTGAAAAAAGCCAACATTTATATTATATATGATTTCTTTATATGACAATCTGGAAAAGAAAAAAGTCACAAGGATAGAAAAAATAAAAAAGATCAGTGGTTACCAGAGCCTAAAGGTTAATGGAGGGCTTTACCACATAAGAGAAAAATGGATCTTCTAGGCTGATGCACATTTTTAATATCTTGATTGTGGTGGTGGGCAGGACTGACTGCATTTGTCAAAATTTATGAGCTGTACACTCATGTGTGTGAATTACACCTTAATAAATCTAATTTAATTATTGAAAATACAATCTGTGTGGCTATTACACTGACCAGAAATTAAAATAGTTAGAATAAACCAGGAAACAACAGGTGCTAGAGAGGATGTGGAGAAATCGGAACACTTTTACACTGTTGGTGGGACTGTAAACTAGTTCAACCATTGTGGAAAACAGTGTGGCGATTCCTCAAGGATCTAGAACTAGAAATACCATTTGACCCAGCCATCCCATTACTGGGTATATACCCAAAGGATTATAAATCATGCTGCTATAAAGACACATGCACATGTATGTTCATTGCAGCACTATTCACAATAACAAAGACTTGGAATCAATCCAAATGTCCATCAGTGACAGACTGGATTAAGAAAATGTGGCACATATACACCATGGAATAATATGCAGCCATAAAAAAGGATGAGTTCATGTCCTTTGTAGGGACATGGATGCAGCTGGAAACCATCATTCTCAGCAAACTATCGCAAGAACACAAAACCAAACACCACATGTTCTCACTCATAGGTGGGAGTTGAACAATGAGATCACTTGGACACAGGAAGGGGAGCATCACACATGGGGGCCTATTGTGGGGAGGGAGGAAGGGGGAGGGATAGCATTAGGAGATATACCTAATGTAAATCACGAGTTAATGGGTGTGGCACACCAACATGGCACATGTATACATATGTAACAAACCTGCATGTTGTGCACATGTACCCTAGAACTTAAAGTATAATGATAATATAAAAAAGTTAGAATATTAGTGAGAATTACAATGAGTCAGGTACTACAATCTCTTATAAATAAGAACTTTGGGGTTTGTAAGGTGATTCATACTAAAGTATTAGTGTGGTACTACCTGCTTCCATGAGTTCCAATGAGGTTAAATCAAAGGAGGGGGTTGAATTGAAGCTTTGGCAACAGCAGTAAAAAGGGAAACTCCTTGAGTTGCATGAAAGGTGTGGACAAGTAAATAATCATGGTTTCGAGAAAATTTCAGGAGAAGTGGCAATCTCCACGGTGAGCCGGGTTCCAGTTACAGCAAGAAGGGCAACAAAACACAAGGAATGATGTTGAGACGTCAGATAATGTACTGGTGCCCAAAAAGCAGAGTGGAAATGTTTAGGAGGTTTGTGATAAATGGAAGACTGGTCACTTTAAAAACACACAGAACCACATGGGAGCGAGAATCCAAGGGATGCAGAGTGAACTAGGCTCGTTGAGTTTATGCTGCTAAATGGCTTCAATGGCAATAGACTCTCTCACAGGACTCTGGTACTTGTGACTCTTGAGTATGAGTGAGGAGGCAGAGTAGAGATTGCCCATGAGAACACAGAGCCCTGGAGGCCCCTCTTCCATTGTTCTCATAATGACGGCTATAGGCTATGTAGAAGCAGGGGAGGTTTCCCCAAGGTCACATGGAGGTGTTTGGTTTTGTATGTACACACACACACACACACACACACAGATGTATATATATACACACACACATATGTATATGCATATGTATGTATATACACACTGTAAGGTTCCTGTATCACTTCGGATCCTGAGAGCATGCCAACAGACAACACGAGGTGGTGTGGAGCAATATGCTCTTTTAATAAGTGCCTGGGTGCAGGCGGGCTGAGGCCTAAGATGGTGTCAGCCCTAAGTGAGGACGGGACAAAGATTTTATAGTCTCCTGCAAACAGGAAGTGTCCTAGTCTGACATAACTGCTAAGTTGTACCCGGATGGCCTGTTTCTTGATCTTCAGGGGTGCACGTCTTCCGGCTGGCTTTCTTCCTGCTTCTGCTCTCTTGCTGACGCACACTGCTGGCGCCAGGTGGCCTTGCGTCTTGGAACTGGACCTGCGAAGGAGGAGTTAGTCATCTTAAACTTTTAGGCCCCGGGGAGGATCTTACATTCCTGTCTATTTGGTTATAGAAAAAAGGGAAAAGGGACGACTTTCTGAATAACTACTTCAGGAGTGACATGGGGGTAGTGTGGGCACCTTGGAAAAAGAAAAACTTTCATTTTTGAGGCATTCTTGAGAGATGGGTTGGTATCTACCATGTCATTGTAGCAGGAGCATCATCTGGATTGTCTGGAAACACGTCTGTGGCTGCAAGACAGTTATGTTGAAAAGACAAGGAGGTGTCAACAGGGAGAGGCACAGCTTCATTTGCAGCTTCACAAATGAAAGACCGTGTCTGGATTAAGGAGGGGAGGTAATTGCTGAGTGGCTCAGTGTCTGGTAAGGATGGAGGCCCGAAGACAAAAGTTCGGCCATACATGATTTCAAAGGGACTGTAAAAAGAGGGTGCCTTTGGTGTTGCGTGGAGTCTTATAAGGGCAAAAGGGAGATTATTTGTCCATGGCTGATGGGTTTATAGAGCCAGGTTGGTGAGTTGGGTTTTAAGGACAGAGTTAATTTTTTCAACTTTGCCTGAAGATTGAGGCCTGTAGGGTGTGTGGAGATCCTACTTTATTTTTAAGGATGTAGAGATGCCTTGGGAAATTTGGCTGATGAAGGTAGGCCTGTTATTGGACTGGATGGATGTTGGGAGTCTGAAATGGGGAATTATATGCATGATGAGAGTTTGTGTGACAACATTTGCACCTTCTGAAGTTTTTGGGAACACTTCTACTTGCCTGGAGAAAGTACAGACAGAGACTAGAAGATAGTGGAGTCATTTATTGGACAGCATGTGAGTGAAGTCTACTTGCCAACCTTGGCCAAGTACCTGGCCTTCGGCTTGGTGGGTAGGAAAAGGCAGCAACTAGAGGCAGTGCTGGGGTGACCCTGAGTGGCAGATAGAGCAGGACTGGGTAATTTCTGGAACACAAGTGAGAATAGGGTGGAGAAGTTGCAAGAGAGGTTTGTAACCAACATGGAAAGAGTTGTGGGGAGCTTTGGAGGTAGGGAAAGCTTTGAGAGTGAGGAAGAACAAAGCACCCTTCCTTGACGTACCATGGTGCTTGCTTTTGAAGTTTCTGGACCTGAAAGTCCTCCTTTTCTTCTGAGAAGTAAAGAGGAGAGAACAACGACAGGGACAGAAACTGGCCTTGCATGGGTCGCAAGGTTACTTGCTTGGCTACTTGAAATGTTAAAGTGTTTCCAGCCAATATAGGATTGTCTGGGGTTTGGTGGCCTCTGCGATGAATGATGGCAACTTTCTGCAGCAGACTGGCAGCTTGAAGGGGCTTGCTGATGGGAGAGCCATTTATGACAGGAGTGTTTTCTGCAGTTAGGAAACCTCCATCTTTCCAGACGAATGAGTGTGAGTGCACTATGCGGAACACATGAGAATTTGAATGTATGTTGATCTGTTGTCTGGCTGCTAGAGTGAGAGCTTGAGTGAGGGCGATGAGTTCAGCTTTCTGGGAGGTGGTGCCTCGGAGGAGCGGATTGGCTTCACTAGTGTGCTGGGGGTCGGTGACACTATAGCATAGCCAGCACGCCAGTGACCTTGATGTAGGAAGGAGCTGCCATCTACAAATCGAGTAAAGGAGGCATCTGGAAGGGGTTGGTCTGGTAGGTTTGGAAAAGGTATAAGAAATGCTTGAAAAAAGTGTAGGGTTTTGGGCGGTTGTAGCTTCAGGTAAGAGTGTGGCCGGGTTTAGATGGGAGCTGGTTAGCATGGTGATGTGGGGGCTTTCTACGCACAGAGCACACAGTTGGAGGAACCGTGGGGCAGAGATGAGAGTTAGTACACTGCGGTGAGCTAGCATGTCTTTGATGTTATGGGTGGAATAAACTGTTAGGTTGGCATGGAGAAATAATTTTAGGTTTTCAAGGGTGAGGATATATGTATGCATCTATAGATATGTACATACATGTGTATAAGCTCACAGTGTTAACCAATGCCTCATAATAAATCACATATGTAACATAATAAATCATATATAGGCTGATCTGCCTTCTGCAAGTTGGAGACCCAGGGAAGCCACTGGTATTGTTCTAATTCAAGCCCAAAGGCCTGAGAAGCAGGAAAGCCAATGATGTAAGTCCCGGTTCTAGTCCAAAGGCCCAAGAACCAGGAGAAGATAGATCTTCCAACTCAAAGAGAGAGAATAAATTTGCCCTTCCTCCACCTTTTTGCTATATTTGGTCCCTCAATTAATTGGATGATACTCTGCCATACTGGTGAAAGTGATTTTCTTTACTCTGCCTGCTGAATTAAACAGTAATCTCTTCTGGAAATACCCTCACAGACACACTTAGAAATAATGTTTCACTAGATATCTGGGCATTTCTTACCCCAGTCAAGTTGATACACAAAATTGATGATCACAACACCTTTATATCCCTTAATGACAAAATCTATAGTTGCTAACCTCTGAAATTCACTTAATAAATACTTATAAATGAATGAATAAATACATACATAGGTAAAGGAAACAAAAACTTAGACATTCAAGAATCTTTTGTCTAACCATACTTTTTATATTTAGTCTTGAACATTTAGAATCCATCATTATGTATGACAACAAGTTTTTTCAATAAAGAAAAACTTTATTGAATATTTGAGACTGTCGCAGCTAATTTAGAAAGTTTCTTGTGCCAAGGTTGAGGACACACGCCCATGGCACAGCCTCAGGAGGTCCTGATGACAGGTGCCCAAGGTGGTCAGAGCACAGTTTGGTTATACATTTTAGGGAGACATGAGAAGTCAATCAATATATGTAAGCCGCACATTGGTTCCATCCTGAAAGGCGGGTCAACTCAAGCAGGGAGGGGGCTTCCAGGTCACAGGTAGGTGAGAGACAAACAGTTGCATTCTTTGGAGTTTCTGATTAGCCTTTCCAAAGGAGGCAATCAGTCCTGCATTCATCTCAGTGAGCAGAGGGATGACTTTGAATTGACTGGGAGACAGGTTTGCCATAAGCAGTTCCCAGCTTGATTTTTCCCTTTAGCTTAGTGATTTGGGAGTCCCAAGATTTATTTTCCTTTCACATTACCATATGAAAATAAAGTGAATCCCCTTTGGCGTATTTTTTTTTTCACTCATATATTCAACTATATTTGAGGGCCTACTAAGGGCTACTGATTGACTGAGTCTGAAAAAATTCACAGAATCAGAGATCACACTTCCCTTGGAATAGAATAAATGGTTTCTTCATCCTTTTTATAGCTTTAAATTAATATTTGGGAACTACTTTGGGAGATTGTCTATATTTTCCAAATTCTCTTGTTAAAAGACTGCTTTCAGATAAAGAGGCAATTCCAAGGTAGGAAGCCAATGGCAGATATCCCAGAGTCCATTATCAAAGAAGCTTGACCAAATAATTAGTTCCAGTCCCTACCATGGAAACTTCAGGGTAGTTGATTTCAGTCTTGTTAGTAACAACAGGGTCATGCATTTCCTGGTAATTAAACTTGTGGAAGCTCATTTGCTGTCAGTGTTATGGTCACTTTCTTGACATTTATTTGTTTTGTTTCTCCTGAGGCTATTTCTCTTGCCATGATTGCCACCACCTTTCACGACTATGTGGCTTTTCAAAAATTAAACATTGATAAATGTTTTAAGCACAAAGAGGAAAGCTGTTTAGAGCCAACATGAAATTTTCTCTTGTTTCTTTAAAGCTTGTTTGCCAGGGAATGAAAAGCTACAATTACTTTAACGTGATCGTGGGTTTTCATACCAATGCTGAATGCACAATTACTCTTGGCTTCAGCAATGTGTTTGAAAAGGGAGACACAAAAAGGTAATCAACTTGGTGTCTTTGGCAGACAAAAGGAGGATGATTCAGGAAGGATCAGAGGGTAGAGGAAATGGCTACAGAAAAATTCCCCTCTGCAGAGCCCAAGCTGTAGTTTAACTATTTCAGACTTTATTCCTAGTCCTTGTAATTTAAGAGTTGTTCCATTTTCAAACGATCTGTTTGTCTGAATGTTAGATTTTCAACATTTTGGTCACAAATGTAATAGTATTTGATTGGGTTCTAATCATGCAATTTATTCCCAGGAGTAGAGTCTGAAAAGCAATACTAATTATAGGGATTCCCTAGGAGTGAGAAGTAACCAGTGTTGTGATCTCAGGCATCATTTTAGCTTTGAGAAGGCTTGAGTCTCTTAATCTTTCTTTGAAACTTCAGAGATATTAAACTCTAAAGAATCCCATTGGATTATTTGAAAAGAAAGAATATAATATAAAACACCATAACAAAACAACACAACATAATGCAAACAGGTTATGGAGAATCAGAGTGATGTAAAGGAAGTGGGTTCCAGCTTTGAAGTCAGGTTGGAGCAAGGCTTCAATATACACTGCCCCTTACTAACTCTGTAACTCTACACAGCCACTGAACTTCACTGAGTAAAAGGTGTCTCTTTAGTAAGTTGACTTAATTTTTTATGTACTTATTTATTTATTTGAGATGGAGTCTTGCTCTACCACCCAGACTCGAGTACGGTAGCATGATCTTGGCTTACTGCAAACTCCACCTCCCAAGTTCAAGCGATTGTCCTGCCTCAGCCTCCCAATTAGCTGGGACTCCAGGTGTGCACCACCATGCCCTGCTATTTTTTGTATTTTGGTAGAGATGGGGTTTCACCATGATGACCAGGCTGGTCTTGAACTCCTGACCTCAGGTGTTCCACCAGCCTTGGTCTCCCAAAGTGCCGGGATTTCAGGTATAAGCCACTGTGCCTGTCTAATATATTTTATTTTGAAGAGTTGCGGGCATTAGAAAAAAGAAAGTCAAATGTGTAGCCTAGCAGGTAGTAAATTGCAGTTAATACATAGTAGCTAGACAAATATATAATAATTATTAGACCACAAGCACATTTTCAGCCATATTCCTAGAATTTTAGAATAAGTTTTGCTGCATATTCAAGTTGAGAAATTATGCAAAATATTTTTGTTTCCATTGAATAGACAGTAAGAAAAGAAATGGAAATACGTGACCTTTGACACTCTAAACATTGTGCTTTCATTTTTCTCTACTCATTTGTTTACTGATATAGTTTGGATAATTGTCCCCTCTGAATCTCATGTTGAAATAGGACCCCCAGTGTTGGAGGAGCGGGCCTGGTCAGAAATGTTTGGGTCATGGGGATGGATCTCTCTTGAAGGGCTTGGTGTCTTCCCCATGGTAATTACACGTGAGAGCTGGTTATTCAAAGGAGCCTAGCACTTCTTGCTGTTGCTCTCACTGTGCGATACGTCTTCTCCTCATTCGCCTTCTGTCATAATTAGAATCTTGCTGAGGCCTCATTAGAAGCAGATGTTGATGCCATGCTTCTCGCACAGGCTGTCGAACGATGAACCAAAATAAGCCTCTTTTCTTTATAAATTATCCGGCCTCAGGTATTCTTTTACAGCAACACAAAACAGACTAACACACTCATGTTGCTGCATTTACCTAGAATGTTCCTCATCCCTTTTACTGTTTATCAAACTCCTGCTCATTCTTTCAGGTCAGTACAAGAATACACAGAAAATACAGGACTATGCATGAATGCCTGGCCATAGAATGAGAATGGGAATTGCTTGTAGCTGGGACCTAGATCATAGATAAATTATCATAGGTGGTACCAAATGGCCTTAGTGTTCCTCTCAGCTTGACTAAACTTTAGATAGGCTTCTTCTTGACTCTAGGATCCTGACCCCCGCCTTCTTAGAGCATTGGCTTTAGTAATCTTGTAATCATAAAGTCTTTTACTGGCCTTTGAGATGTAAATAAAATCACTAGCATGTATTACTACTTTTTACCATTAACATATGGATTGGTATGAGCATATACACCTATTATTCTCCCAAAATTTTTAGGTCTTGGGCATGTAAATAAGAAGCAAATCCATTATGCTAATAATTACCACAGTTCAAGAGAGACAGTTCTGTAATATTTTAGCAAAAGTTATACATTTTAGCAAAAGTATTATTGCTTACATCTTAGAAATCGTAAATTTTAAATAGGCTTCCTCCTGATTCTAGCAGCCTAAGCTCCGTCTCTTAGAGCACTGGCTTTTGAAATCTTGTAATTTAAAAGTCTTTTTCTGGCCCCTTGAGATGTAAACCTTTTGAAAAGATGCTTACAAGTCTTACAACCCAGGAATATAGTTCTCAAGAACCTGGGAGGCATACCCTCGAAATGTAATCATCACAGAAGATGGTGCCCCTATATCCTGATCTCTGTGGGAGGATAGGAGCCTATGTTTGATGGGAGCCAATTAGCAAACAAGGATGGGCTAATCACAGAGAAAAAAACATTTACCAACTTAGTCCAGGTGCCGTGGCTCACGTCTGTAATCCCAGTACTTTGGGAGGCCGAGGCAGGCGGATCATTTGAAGTCAGGAGTTCGAGATCAACCTGGCTAACATGGTGAAACCACATCTCCACTAAAAATACAAAAAGTTAGCTAGGTGTGGTGGCAGGCACCTGTAATCCCAGCTACTGGAGGAGGCCGAGGCAGGAGAATCACTCAAACCCAGGAGACAGAGGCTGCAGTGAGCCAAGATCATGCCACTATATCTTGAAATTCTAGATACATCCTATTGATCAACCTCACCCATAACTTCTCTACTATCTTTCTAATAGATTGATTCACTACTACTCTTCTACTACAATATTCTTGAATAAAGTCTCCTCATCTGCTTAAATGTGTCCAGTGCAATTTTCACCTTGACAGTAGTATTTAAACTTGGCTTTGGAAAACAGTGCTTCATCTTCCAATGAGACAGAAATATGGACCATCTTTTAATTTTCCCATAAAATATAGTGTCATTAAAATGGGTAATCACTGAAAGCATCCTGTTGTTTCACATGTCTGCGTTTTGCAGATGGATGCCACGACCCATATTATTCACTAGAATTAACCTCAATTTGTCTGCCAAAGTTGCTTCTCTATGAAGTCAACTTCTATCTGCTCAACTCTAATATCTTGTCTATACTTATGTTTTATGTAATATGAAAAAATCATAATTTATACACCAGCACATTTTAGTTTTTCTAGACTCAGCGTATTCAAGTTAGAGAGTAAGTCTTATTAATATTTCTTGCCCCCAATTTTTAACAGTGTCTTGAAATAGTAGAAACTTAACTCATATTTACTTTAAAAAAATGTATAATATGTACTATTTAAGCAATAAAATCACTGGCATATACTACCACTTTGAACAATTAGCATATGAATTAGTATAATAATATATGCCTATTATACTCCCCAAATTTGTAGGTCTTAGACGTGTAAATAACAGGCAAATCCAACATGCTAATAATTGTCACAGTTTAGGAGAGACAGTTCTATAAATGTATTATTGCATATAACATCATAAAATTATAAAACACTATGTACAAACAAATGTAAAAACAAGACAATGGATTTTGACAAGATAACTGTTTTCTGGATTTTTCACTGGAAGCTTTTGCTAAAAATCACTGGAATTTGCTAAAAATAGCAATACAGCCTGATGCAGCAGTTTCAGGTGAGATCGAGAGTCTAGAAAATACTAGGTAAGAAGGATTTCGGGAAGATTTCTGGAAAATGTGGAATTGCAGCTGGTTTTTGAAAGCCGGGAGGACTTCTAGAGAGACAGTTTGTGGAAAGGTATTTTAAGTAGAGGAGACTGACAGAGCTCATTCCCAGAGATGGGAGACTGTGAGACATACCATGGAAGGCTGTAAGGTTGAAATGGTAATATGTAAGCTGCAAGCAAGGAAAAATGAGCATAAGAGTAGAATATAATACACCTGGAATAAAAGTTTAAGGAAATCTAATTCTTATGCATATGAAGACCAAAAAAGAAACAGCTTTCATTGGGACCACTGCTTACACTAAATTTTCCCATAATTTGTTAGGCAATATAGTGAGATGAAGGAAAACCCTCAGAGTAATATTTCTGCACACACACTTACTCTTCACAGATTTTTAGAGAAAGAACTTATGAGAGAAGGCAGTGCCTCCATGTGTGCCATGAATAGTAATATCTATTTTGAATTCACCAATACTGCTGACAACCCCTCTCCTGAGTGTCTGACCCAGTGCAAATCATAACTGTAAATGGTTTATGTTTTCTCTAAATATCTCACACCTTTCTGCTCCCTGAAGCTTCAATGTCAGCCTTCAGTAAATAGTACAAGAATCTATTTTGTTGGTGGTTTACCTACAGGGAATCCTCCCTGCCTTCTTATTTAAATTCCACATTGAATGTAAATGTTTTATATTTATTTTTCACCAGTAATCATAAGCCTGAGGCCAATGAGTGAATCTTGAGTAAAAGAATAAATGAGCTGCATTCATTCTAGAACCTAATTCATTTCCTGTGAGCAAGTTGAGAGCTTAGGGAATTAACTCTTTTACAACAATAGAACATTTTACATCACATAGGCCTGGTTTTTACTAAAATTAATTTTAGAAAAAGAATATTTATCTATACATTTTTATTGTTGTTTCCACTCCCACACAAAAATGTTTCAGAAAGAATACTATGATAGAGTATTGGATTTCAGCAGAAGACACCATCAGTTGGTGAATTTTAATAGCCCTTGACAACTTTTTCTGCCTTTAAGTTGGTGTTTCTTAACTGGTGATTTTATGTGGTTCTACAGGCACAACATTAAACAAATACTGAATTATGTATGATTAAGTTATTTCTATTTTAAGTTCTTCTGGTTATACCAAAGTAGAACCTTTAGCAAATAAGCCTGGCTTATATTTTCCCAAAAAAAGTAAAGTTTTTTTTTTTTAACATAACACATGTGTAAGCAAAAAAATGAGTCCTTGCAAATTATTAACAGTATAAATATATTTAAAGAGTAGCAGTTCATATAAATTTAATAACACAAGAGGTTCATAGCATTGTAGCAAAATTACGAAGGTTATATTATAATAACAGAGGTTTAGAAAACACTGCAGCCAGAATTATTTCTCAAAATTCAATTTTGTCTAAGCCACATTCTTCTTAAAATCTTTCCACTAAAATCCCATCTTAGTAAATAGTAACATCCAATTGGTGTTCTCTTTCAAGCCCATCAGCAAGTCCTACCTCTGAATTTTGTCTTAAATTTTCTGGTTCTCTCTCTCTGCTTCCACTGTCATCTACTGTGTAAACTGGAGAGTCTTCTAAATCCACTATTTTCCTCTTCTGTTGCCATTTTCCACCCCAATCAATTTCTAAAGCAGCCAGAATGGTTTTTCTAAATATATGTCAGATCCACTCACTCCTCCACTGAAAATCCTTCAATTACTAAGAAGAACATATTTAAACTGAGTTGGGTGGGGAGGGTGGGGGCAGGAATTGTGAATTTACTTTCCAGACTTCTGAAACAGTAAATACTCAGGATCCTGACCACTCCTCTGGCATCATTTCCTTCTGGTCTTCCCATTTTCAGCCACACTAGCCTTTTTTGGGCCCCTAGAATATGCTAAGTTCATTTCCAGCATAGTAATTTTGCACTACTTGACCCTCTGCCTAAAATGTGTGCCCATGAAACCCACCCATCCTCCACACACCACCGGTTTGTATACCAGTTGTCCTTGAGCTTTCAGATCTGAGTTTCGGTGTCATGTCCCTGGACCACACCATCCAAAGGGAACCCATTCAGTTACTTGCGTAACTCTCATTACAAAATGATATATTTTATGTTACAGGTGTTTATTAGTTTACTTTTAGTTTTCCCTACTACTGTATAAGCTCCATAAATGCAAGGACCTATTAAATGTTGTTTATTGTTTTATCCCTGTAAAAACAGAGCCTGGCACGTGTCAAGGACTTGGGATCTGAAGATGGACTGAGGCATCTGACTCTGAACTTTCTCCTGGCTTCAGGCACACCTTGTGTTTCCTTGGTTTGGTTTCCTCTTTCTCATTTTCTCTCTACCTGGAATGCCATCTTCTGCTTCAATCTGATGATCATTTGCTGGTTCTTTGAAAAACTAGGGCGACTGGTAGCCTGGCTTGCCTAGGACAATAGGTCTATTGCTCTGCTGTAATCTTGATAATATTTCCTTTCATTCTCTTCAAGAGAGAATTTAAGAACTGGTAGATATTCTATTATCCCCTTTTTAGGATCTCATGGCATTTTGTACATAATTTTAATAGCTGTATTGACTGCATTATATTTTGATGATCATGTATGTGTGCATATGTATATAATTTTTAACTTTATATTTTGAAATAATTTCAGACTTTAAAATATTACAAAAATAAAGAGTCCCCATAAATCTTTCATTCAGCTTCTCAAAATGTTAACATGTTATATAACCAAATTATAACTATCAAATCTGAGAAATTATCATTAATGTAATAAACAGATCTGCTCATCTGTAATGTAAATTTTGTATACTGTCTCACCATTGTCCTTTTTCAGGCCCAAGATCTAATGTGGGATCACACATTGTGTTTATTTGTAATGACTTCTTCGTTTCCTTCAATCTGGAGCAAATCTTAAGTTTTTCTTTGTTTTCCATGATGTGAAATTTTGAAAGTTCTGGCCAGTTTTTTTTTTTTTCAGTGTCCAGAAATAACATTTTATTGGCACACAGTCATACTCAGTTGTTTAAACATTTCTTTCTTTTTTAAATTTAATTTTCTTCACATATATATATGCTTTAAATATTTTTATTTATTTATTTTTTTGAGTCAGAGATTCACTCTGGTTGCCCAGGCTGGAGTGCAATGGCACAATCTCAGCTCACTGCAACCTCTGCCTCCCAGGTTCAAGCGATTCTCCTGCCTCAGTCCCCTGAGTAGCTGGGATTACAGGCACATGCCAGGATGCCCTGCTAACTTTTGTATTTTTAGTGGAAACGGGGTTTCACCATGCTGGTCAGGCTGGTCTCGAACTCCTGACCTCAGGTGATCCACCTGCCCTCCCCAAGGTGCTGGGATTACAGACTTGAGCCACTGCGCCTGGTCTACTTCCTATATTTTTGAACTTTTATTTTAGGTTCAGCAGTACAGGAGCAGGTTTCTTATATAATAGGTAAACTCATGTCACAGGGGTTTGTTGTACAGACTGTTTTACCACCCAGGTGCTAGGCCTAGTACCCAACAAGTATTTTCTTCTGATCTTCCCTCTCTTGCCAACCACTGCCCTCAAGTAGGCCCCAGTGTCCATTGTTCCCCTCGTTGAGTCCATGTCTTCTTATCATTTAGCTCCCACTTACAATGAGAACCTGTAATATTTGGTTTTCTGTTCCTATGTTAGTTTGCTAAGGATGTAATGGTCTCCAGCATCATTCATGTTCCTCCAAAGACATGATCTCACTCTTATATTGCTCACAGTAGCATAGTATTCAATGTGTATGTGTACCACATTCTTTTTGTCCAATCTGTCATTGATAGTCATTTAGGTTGATTCCATGTCTTTGCTATTGTGATTAGTGCTGCAGTGAACATTCACATTCATGTGTCTTTGTAATAGATAGATTTATATTCCTTTGGATATATACCCAGTAATAAGATCACTGGGTGGAATGTTAGTTCTGTTTTTAGTTCTTTCAGGAATCGCCACACTGCTTTCTGCAATAGTTGAATTAATTTACACTCTTACAGTGTATAAGCATTCCCTCTTCTCTGCAACTTTACCAGCTTCTGTTTTTAATTTTTCTTTTTTCTTTTTTTTTAGTAATAGCCATTCTGACTAGTATGAGATGGTATGTCATTGTGGTTTCAATTTGCATTTCCCTAATGATCAATGAAGTTGAGCTCTTATTCATGATTGTTGGCTGCGTGTCTGTCTTCTACTGAAAACTGTGTGTACATGTCCTTTGCTGACTTTTAAATGTTTTCTTGCCAATTTGTTTAAATTCTTAACAGGCGTTGAATATAAGACCTTTGTCAGATGCATAGTTTGAAAATATTTTCATCCGTTCTGTAAATTGTCTGCTTACCTGTTGATAGTTTCTTTGCTGTGCAGAAGCTTTTAAGTTTAATTACATACTCTTTTCAATTTTTGCTTTTGTTGTAATTGCTTTTGGTGTCTTTGTCATGAAATCTTTTCCAGTTCCTACATCCTGAATGATATTGCCTATGTTGTCTTCCAGAGCTTTTATAGTTCTGGGTTTTACATTTAAGTCATCAATCCATCTTGAGTTGATTTTTGTATATGGTGTAAGAAAGAGGTCTGGTTTCAATCTTCTACATATGGCTAGCCAGTTATCTCAGAACTATGCATTGAATAAGCAGTCTTTTCTCCATTGCTTGTTTTTTTCAGCTTTGTTGAAGATCAGGTGGTCGTTTGTGTGCAGCCTTATTTCTGGGCTCTGTATTCTTTTCCATTAATCTGTGTCTGTTTTTGTATCAGTGCCATGCTGTTTTGGTTACTGTAGCCCTGTAGCATAGTTTGAAGTCGGGTAACATGATGCCTCTAGCTTTGTTATTTTTGCTTGTAATTGTTTTGGCTATTTGGGCTCATTTTTTGTTTTTTGTGAGTTTTAAAATAGTGTTTTCTAGTTCTGTAAAGAATGTCATTGGTAGTTTGATAGGAATCTTGTTGACTCTGTAAATTGCTTTGGATGTTATGGCCATTTAAATAATGTTGCTTCTTCCTATCCATGAGTATGGAATGTTTTTCCATTTGCTTGGGTCATCTGTGATTTCTTTGAGCAGTGTTTTGTAGTTCTCATTGTAGAGATCTTTTGCTTTCCTCATTAGCTCTATTTCTAGGTATTTTATTTTTTGTGCATGACAGTTTCGAATGGGAGTTTGTTTCTGATTGGGCTCCTGGCTTGGCTGTTATTGATATATAGAAATGTTAGTGATTTTTGTACATTGATTTTGCATCCTGAAATTTTGTTGAAGTTCTTTTTTTTATCAGCTAATGGAGCTTTTGGGCCGAAACAGTAGGGCTTTCTAGATATAAAATCATGTCATCTGCAGGCAAGGATGGTTTTACTTCCTCTATTCCTGTTTGGATGCCCTTTATTTCTTTTTCTTGCTTGATTACTCTGACCAGGACATCCAATACTATGTTGAAAAAGAGTAGTGAGAGAGAATATCCTTGACTTGTGTCAATTTTCAAGGGGAATGGTTACAGCTTTTGCTCATTCAGTATGATGTTGGTCTTGGGTTTGTCATAGATGATTCTTATTATCTTGAGGTATATTCCTTCAGTAGCTAGTTTATTAAGAGTTTTTTCACATATATGGATGTTGAATTTTATCAAAACCTTTTTTCTGCATCTATTGAGATGATCACATGGCTTTTATCGTTAGTTCTGTTTATGTGATGAATCAAGTTTCTTGATCTGCGTATATTGAACCAAAATTGCTTAGGGATAAAGCCTACTTCATTGTGGTGGATTAGCTTTTTCATATGCTTCTAGATTTGGCTTGCAAAGATTTTATTGAGGGATTTTTGCATCTATGTTCATCAAGGATATTGGCCTGAAGTTTTCTTACTTTGTTGTGTCTTTGCCAGGTTTTGATATCAGGATGATATTGGCCTCATATAATGAGTTAGAGAGGAGTAATTCCTCCTCAATTTTTGTAATAGTTTCAGTAGGAGTGATACCAGCTTTTCTATGTACATCTGGTTAAATTTGGCTGTGAATCTGTCTGGCCCTGGGCTTTTTTGGTTGTCAGGTTATTTATTACTGATTCCATTTCAGAGCTCCTTATTGGTCATGATTAAGGGAATCAATTTCTTCCTGGTTCATTCTCAGGAAGGTGTATGTGTCGAGAAACTTATCCATCTCTTCTACATTGTCTTGTTTGTGTGCATCATAAGGAGGTGTTCATTGTCATCTCTGATGGTTGTTAGTATTTCTGTGGGGTCAGAGGTAACATCCCCTTTGTCATTTCTAATTGTGTTTATTTGGATCTTCTCTCTTTTCTTCTTTCTTAGCCTACCAAGTGGCCTATATATCTGGACACATTGGTCTTTTAAGTCTCATGTCTTCATATCTTTCAGTTAAGCTCTGATCTTGCTTATTTCTTGTCTTCTGCTAGCTTTGGGGTTAGTCTGCTCTTGCCTCTATAGTTCTGTAAGTTGTTATGTTAGACTGTTAATTTGAAATCTTTCTAAATTTTTGATGTGAGTATGTAGTGGTAAAAATTTCCCTCTTAGGACTGCCTTGGTTGTGTCCCAAAGATTTTAGTATGTGGTAATTTGTTCTCATTATTTTCAAAGAACTTCTTGATTTCTACCTTAATTTCATTATTTGCACTGACAGGTAATTTGCAAACTGCCTTTAAAATTGGGTTTCTCTGATGTCTCCTCCTGATAAAATTAAGGTTATACATTTTTGGCAAGAACAAGACAGAAGAGATGCTAGGTTCTTCTCTGGACATCACCTGGGAGGTACATGATGACTTCACATCTCGTTCTTGGTAGTGATAGCTTGTGATCATATAATTAAAGTGGTATATGCCAGATGTCTTCATTGTAAAGTTATTATTTTCCCCTTGTAATTGATAAAATTTAAGATGGGTAATAGTTTGAGGCTATGCAAATTTATTTCTCTCACCATTTGCTCACCCTCTGATTTCAAGAGTCATTTCTGATTCTCATCTGCAATAAATATAAACTGCAGTATTTACCAAATGGTAGTTTTCTAATTTTACCATTCACTCTACATTTACTAATTGGGGTTCTATTTTAAGAATAAACTGTCCATTAACCCTCATTTATTTATGTATTTAAATATCTATTTATATTAGTATAGAAGATGAATATTTATTTTATCCATTTATATTCTTATTCATGTTATTCAAATTACTTCAGACCTGGTCACGGGTGTCTCCAGGTTGTTGCTTGTGTCCTTTTAATCAAATTTCTTCATCATTTTATAAACACTACCTTAATTTTTTATACCCCTCTACATTCCAAAGTCATCTCATAGTTTCTCTAGAATAATTTCCTCCAAAGAGACCTGGTTCCTTTTATTGAAGAATAGATTTAATAGCTAAGATATGCATACTAGGTAAGCTCATTGCTACTAGAGTGTTATTATTTCTTGTTCCTTAGAGCACAAGCTAGGCTATATATGTATATGAAGTATTTATATGTGTCACAAGTGTATATATGTTTCTATATCTTACTGTTTGCACATATGTTACACATCATGAGTTCATGCTGATAATTCTGATTCTGTTCCAAAACAACAAGGCTCATTCTAGCTTTCCCCATTTCTTCATTTATAACATCTTTCTCCAACAATAGAAAAAGCAGGCACTCATTATACACAGTATGTTTACCAATTTGTTTGCTCCTAGATTATCCTAAAAGTAATTTCAGAATCAGTAATTCATATTTTTATGTAAACAGATTTACCAACTATAGAGCAATATGTTTGTGTAAAGTTCTTTTTGTCTTTAGTTTTACAGTAAATAGTCAAGTGTAATTTTTATAGTTACTTCAGCTAGTTATTGTTTTTAGATGTTTATAATTATTAATTTTCCTTGTAGCAGATATGTTCATAATATTAACAGTAATATCATTACTAATATTTATTGAATTTTTCATGATTCCACTCTACATGAATGCTTTCATAGTAAATGTATGATTGGCCTATAATTATTCCTATTCCACAGGTAAATTGTCAGAGACGCCCAGAGGAAAAATAAATTATTTGAGGGACTAGAAAAAGTAACAGTAATCACAGGACTATAGTTTAAAATACAGTATGTCATATGTTTAGTCAGCTATACTAGTAACAGATGGAATAATCAATAGCTTAGGAAAAATAAAATAATAAATGAATATCAGGCACAATGTATGAGCAGCAAGAAAGATGGACCTTACATGTCCTAGCCAGAATTTTCAGAAAGTGCTTTTGAGTTTGGTAGAAGTGTGGTTCATGATTACAGGCAGAGTTTAGTTCATAGGCAGAAATTAGTAAGCCACCTTGATTGAAATAGTGGAACAAGAGAAATAGAGTCACAGTCTTCACTTGCTTCCTCAGGTGTATAAAAGATGGAAGTCATATAGGTCTTTTATTTTGTTTATAGTATTTCCAATAATGAAGATACTTTGTCAGTCACAAGCTGCAACATGGAAAATCGTGTTGCTAATTCCTGGACCACATCAGTCTAATCTGTCATGATCTCCATTTGAGACAAGAGCTCTCAGATTCAATACTCACATTATCATAGGCCAGTTCTGTAAAGTAGTATGAGATTGCAGAACAATTTTCCAACATCCATCAGTAAAAGGTGTCTCTCTTCTGATACCAGATACTTTTGTGTCCTTCATGAAAACAGCAAATCATAGAAGATCAATTTTTCTGAGTACTGTGCATTATCTGAAAAGAGATGGAATAATAGGATCTCAAAAGGCTGTATCCATCAGTTAATTCTAACTGCTGGGTTAGAATTCAAAATAGCAAAATCTTAAATCTTGTTTGTATAATAGTCTTTATTAGGCTTTGCAACACCATTCTACTCATTCCTGCAGGTCTTATTTTTTGGATGGAGAAACGCATTGTTTCACTCTTTCAATAAGTATTCATTAAGTATATCCTGAGTACAAAATCCTGTGTTAGTAATTTGGAATTAAGGAGATGGGTTAAAATAGCTCCTGCTTATTAGTCACTGTTAAGATGCTCACGAACTCTGATTTTTGTATTTAAAGATGAAATCCAGCACTCAACAGCTAATATTACACTTGATTTATACAAGGTGTGACAAAACATACTCTAGGCAAATACACACTCTGCTACTGCTATATGACATTTTCTACCTTAAATCCATTTGTGTTCCCCTGCCAAAACAAGCTCACCTAGATCATGTAGAAATATCAAGAACCCTTATTTTCTTCTCTCTTCTAATGCCTGCAGCAGAACCAGCTATATTGTGTATTTTCCATTGCTTCTTTCACCTGAGCCTTATGCCATTTGTAAATTCAACTGAAAGAATTTTATGCTCTTCTTAGCTGCCACACTGAGTCAATGAAAGGAAAGATAATGAACAATATGTAGGGAGAAACTTCCCTGCTCTTTTGTGTCTTCCACCAACATTTCATCTTCTGCTTCGGGTACCCTCTCTTAACCCTTGATTTTAATATGGAAGATTCTCCTTCTTCCAGTAAAAAGAGAGGCCCAGAGGATTGGAAGGAGCCATCCATTTGCTATTCGCAGTGACATTGCAACGTTCATTTTCATGAGGGATCTTATAATGTACTTGGGGAAATAAGCATATTGATTTAAAATGAAACAATTAAAAACAGAATAAAATAAGTGCTTGGAGTATTTATTTTATTAAATGTAATCTTAGCATTTTATGAAAACGCCATGCTATGAAAAATTTGAGAGAGGAAATATGAATCCAGTGTGGGGCGTTGTGAAAGATTTCCAAGGAGGAAGGGATCTGCACCTTTAGGGAGGGATAGTATGCCACAAACAAAAAGCAATCAAGGAGCGTGGTCTCTTAGGTTAAAAAAACAAGGACCAAAACTTAACAAGAATCTTAGTTATTGAAACAAAAAAGTGTAACTGCATTGTAAGGAACGTCTTCTAAGTGAAATCTAGTAATGACCTTTTATTTCTGTGGTGAAATACATTAGACTTTACAAACATTTTATTTAATGCTTCAAGAGACTTAGGTCTTAAAAGTATGCTTTATAACCATGTCATTGATGTAAAGGCAGAGAGTAGGTGAGGTGTAAGTGGCTTCACTGCCTTCTTGTTTTCAGAAAATTTTGTCCAATATGACGCACCAGGAGGATACAAATGGAAAAGGAAAGAAAGGTCAGAGTGTTCATTCAACCCACTACTTTGTGGCCTCGACCCTTGGCCATGCTTGGGGAGGGCTGTTTCTCTCCTATGGCCTCAGGGGTTATCAGGCTGTTCCTGTCTTATTTGCTATGCCTCTTCTGGTCTGGTAACCACTCTCTTCCCTTGCCAACATGCCTGAGGGTGGTAAATCTAAGATCTCATCTCCCCGCTCCGCCCCCATTTTCCCTATGCTATCACTGTGGATAACTTCATGTATAATTCTTCATTGAACTTTCTCCCCTTACCTCCTTGGGTGTGTCAGTTGCTTCCTGCTGGGTTCCTGACAGATTGTGGCCTAAACGGGTATTAGCCTGGTATGAAATCAAGGCCTGAAGAGTTTCAAAGTCTTATTGGTCTAAGAAAGCCTGCCTTTTGAATGGAATAATTCTAGTCAACCAGACATCTTCCTAATAGCCACATTTCTTTACTTAATCCTCTCAACAAATCTGTGGTGTTGCTTTCATCAACTTTATCTTTTGTTTGAGAAAAGAGATGTTAATTGTCCAAGTTCCTGTAGCTTTTAAAAACAAATATGATGTCTAGGTGCAGTGGTTCACACCTGTAATTCCAGCACTTTGGGAGGCCAAGGCGGGTGGATTGCCTGAGGTCAGGAGTTTGAGACCAGCCTGGCCAACATAGTGAAATCTGTCTCTACTAAAATACAAAAAAAAAAAAATATATATATATATAGTTGCGTATGGTCGTGGGTGCCTGTAATCCCAGCTACTCAAGAGGCTGAGGCAGGAGAATTACTTGAACCCAGGAGGTGGAGGTTGCAGTGAGCCAAGATCGCGCCATTGCACTCCAACCTGGGCAACAAGAGAGAGACTCTGTCTCAAAACAAAACAGAAAAAGCAAACAAAAAACAAAAAGCAAATTTGACTTTCCTTACTACATGGTCCCACTAGGTGACTGTGTACATTTTCTTGGCTTAAAATACTATCACTATGTTGAAGACTTTCAAATTTGTATCTCCATCTAGAACTCTTCCCTGAGCTCCAGGACTGTAAACTAAAATTCCTTCTTCAAACCTCTGCCAGGATTAATTTTTAAAAACCCAAACATAATGTTAAATTAAAATGCTGATTCTATTCTTCTCATATAATGTATTCCCTACAGCTTTTCCCACTTGAATACATGTCACCATCATGCATGCAGTTTCCCAACCTCATATTCAATACGTCATCAGGTCTCCAAAATATATTCTAAATCTCATCATTTTTCACAATATTGACTGCCAAAAACTAAGTCCTCATGTTGTCATGTCTTGACTGTGGTGACACAACAACATAACGGCCTCCAAACTGCTTTCCTGAGTCCTGTTCTGATCTTCGTAACCGTCTTCTTCACCATTGCCTGCGAGACTTTCCAACATTATATATTGCATGGAAACACCTTCCCAAAATGGCTTTAAAATCCTTCAGAATTTAGCTTCTGCTTAATCTCCTACCCCAGTATTTTCTATCCTTTTCTTAAATATCATCAGCTTTCTTTTTGCACCTTAGATAGCATAAGCCTTCATCCCTAATGATGACTGCACGATAGTTGCCATGTTTTCTCATTATGCTTTTTTCTACCTTTGCGTGGATGCCTCCTTCTCATTTCAGGTCAGAACTCCATGTCCACCTCCTCAGAGAGTGTTTTCCAGCTTTAGCAAAACAGTATTCTTCCCCCTTAATTTACGATTTACATGCTCTGCTTTACTAAGTAGCACATATCAGTGTGTTAAATCACCTTTTCATCCCTCTTTCTTTTCTTTCTTCCTATTTTCTTTTCTCTTTCCTTTATACTTCTTTTATTTCATTCTTCCCTTCCTGCTAAAATATAAGCTTCAGAGGAGTAGAAAATCCAATTGTATTCTTGGCTGCTAAGATGGATGTCCAGGGCATCCATGCAGCACACGACATAAAATAATTAAATGTATCAAGATTTTATTGGGGGAAATACCTGAGATGAAGAAGGCTGAGAGACTCATCAGACCATGATGCAAGGCTGACAGCAAGTTAAAAAGAGGGAAGAGGGTTGAGAGGAAGCCCTCAATTTCCATGTAGTCCAAAGGTTCAGCAACGCCACCAGGTCCTCGAGTCAAAGTCATCTGACAAAGGGTCCCCACGTCTCCTGGGAGTAGGTTTTCCTTAGCATTCGTGCTGCAGGAATAATTGGTAAGGAGCAGCTGCAAGGGGTATGGCCTGAATGTAAGGGCAGCTACAGATTGCAAAGCACAGCAGCTGAGGTCCTGCACCAAATACAGTCCCTGTAGTGGATCTGCCAGGTACATTCTCAGGCCAGAACTCTTAGTCAAGAATAAAACCAGTTCTTGAGATCCAACTTGTCCTCCATACAAGACTTTATTTATTTTTCCCAGAAGAATGAGCTAAGAGTAAACAACTCAGTGATAAGCAACAGCCCATCCCCAGTCAAGAAGATTACTTTGTATCGTGGAGACAGACACATAAAGTAATGCATTTAGAAAGAAGAGGGGAGAAGGTCTAACTCCTACTAGGGAGGGGACTGAGAATGACCAACGGCATCATAGAGAGCCTCCAAACTGGTGAAACAAGAGCTTGCTCAGGTGTAAGAAAAGCTTTCCTTTGATTGGATGAGATTTGGTTAAATGCGAATCAGTTGCATCCTAATAACATGTCTGTTTGTCTTGGGCCCCTTAGTCTCAGGAGGAGATGCCTATGTGTTTGTAAATGTATCAAGATAATGAACAGTGATACCTGATATGTATTAAATATGCAAAAATATATAATTGGATATTTAGGAATAAATCCATTTTCCAACTGCTTTCAGATTACTTTCAGAAAACATTTTAGATGAGATCGCACTGTGTATGTTTGTCACCATGAATTAGAAGTTGAAAGCCTATGTCCAAAAAAGGCAAAACGACTCGGAAGTAACAAAAGCCCAAAAGCAGTACATTCTATTACAGCTAAACCGAAAGGTAGTCAGCTCAAAATTGTGAAAGAACCAACGGAGGACTTATAATCACATTTTGTCGAAGTTGAATTCCAGTTTTCAAGAGCATAATGTGAGATAATAAATAGCACTGATGTCAAAGACAAGAAAAGAATATACTTCATCAGTCTATTCACACTAAAGTCTATTATGGGTGAACTCCCCCCACCCTCAGGTTATCAGGTATATTTTAGCACCAGCTGGCTAAAATAGTCTCATCTCTCAAGGTCTCGGTTCAAGAGGCATTGTCTTTCACCCGATCCCTTTTCCTATGTAAAGCACTGACTGTGGAAATCAAAAGGACTATCTCAGCTTGGGCATTCTCCATCAAGGGATGCTGCCCTTTCATTATGCTTGTCATTGCTTCAAATTAGAGTCACACATGAGTAGACCTGACTGCACTTACTTCATAATAAGCATCATTTAACCCTGTTCTGCTTTCTTTGTGATTTTCCGTCAGGTGATTTAGTAGAGAAAACACAAGAGACTCGGTTATGTCTTTAGAGTGCAAGAGTTTTGAGGTTGACGTAAAAGTTATCACTGTTTTTGCCATTAAAAATAACTTCATGTTTTGCCATAAAAAAAAAAAATGGCAAAAACTTCAAGGACTTTTGCACCAACCCAATACGTAGCCCCAGGAAATGGTGAGCCACAAGGATTAATTCATTCACGGATCCCATTCTGTTTGCATCATGGATCAGACTAAAACTAACATGAATAGAAATGGCCAGAAAAATCAATCATTCCAAAAGGTTAAAAAACCCAAAGCTTGATAATTGTATACACCATTATTCACAGGATATACAAAAGTATGCTTCTGCATAAATCAGTTTGGTATTAGGCGCCAGCTTTTGCAAGGGAAGAGGCATATATATTTTAAGAAATGACAGCACTGTTGCTTAAATGAATAAAGAACAGGAAGTAACAGAGTATTGGAAGAGACTGAAATGAAATGTGAAGCCATTTACGTATTCAATAAATATTCCACAATTTCTCCGAAGTGCTGGGCACAAAGTACCTAAAGGAAAAGAAGACTCAGTGCTTCAGTAAACACTCCCAGGCTTGGGCAGCCACAGCTCCAGAACACAAGATAAATAAAGGCTGGAAAGAAAGCTCTGGTATGGCTGTGATTCCTGCATTAATGAGGTACCACTGTGGGAAGATCTATGATGCTGGTAGGTACATTACAAAATTCATTTTTTTAACTGGCTTGCTCCTCTTAGGAAGTCAACTTTTCTTATAATTAGTATTAATAACAACAGTACATATATACTTCTTTGAAGTCTATCAGGCATCCATATGTTGAGTACTTATGTAGTTTCTCATCTGACCTCCACAACAGCTTCGGGTGGTACTGATACAAAATTGGAAGGGAAAAAAGCTTGTGGAAGAGAGATATATGAAAAAGTGTTAAATAATTTTATATGAATATGGCTAAATGTATTGGCATTTTTCATTTCCCTCCTGAAATTATCAAACATAAAAAATAAAAATTGAAACATGATACAAACCTCATGTTTGACAAAGGTAGTTTACCAGGTAAAGTCCCTCTTTTCCAATCATGAGAAAAGGTGGCTAAAAGTAGCTGAGATAGAACACATAAATGACGAAGCAAAAGGAAGACAATAAAGATTAATGAGCCAGCTCAGAATCAGTAGATTTTGGAAATCCCAGCGAAGACATTATTTCTAAAAGAGAGGGGTACATCCTAAAGAGAGACAAGTATATGCCTTCTTTAGAATATTAATAATGGGGTGATTAGGGATAGAAGAAAAAACTTTCTAAGCCATGGGGTTTGGTTTATAAAAGCAAAGGAGAGGCTACAACATCAAAAGAAACATATGCACCATAATTGCAGGGGGGTAATCTGTCTCTTTGGCAACAGAAAATAAGAGAGTTTTTGGAATATGGAAAGCGACTATGCCTTGAAGATGATCCTGGCCACTTCCTGCATAAAAGTCCAACTCATTCATTTGATGATGTTAGAAAAGGAACCTGCATTAAAACAGATTCTGTAAGAAATAAAACATAGAAAAAGATTGGCAAACTTAGTAATGGAGAATACTATCAGACTAAAAAGCAGATATAGTTTATGGAAAAAACATTATCTGACTTTTTGCATATTTAATGCTTTTGTCTGTAGCTTCAAAGTTTTAAGGATAGCTTGCCCAGATGTAAAATCCTTGTGTTGCATATTAGTTAGAGAAATAAATTAACCCAAAACCTGTTGGCATAAAATATCAGGATACATTTATCATCTATCTCATGCAGTTCCTGTGGGTCAGAAATTCAGGAGCATCTGGGTCAAAAACAAGCAGACACAAGTTGAGAGTTTTTCATATATACATTTTCATATGTTTTGAGTGGCGATTCATGTGGCTTATTTTATACTCAAACTTGAGAAAGCAATTTAATTCCTGCTAAGGATAGAGGCTTCATCTATACCCCTCACCCCCGTGTCTGAGTAGGAAGCCTCAACTCAGGCTCTGTGATGGCTAGCTGGTTTTAATAACTAACATTTATAGCATATGGGCATTTTCTTAATGCTTTCCTTTAGGGAAGCCACTTAACCATCTTGTCTTCCTTGTGAGGCAGGGCCCACTGTTGCTTTTATTCTAAATGCCAGACAATTGAGGCACAGAATAAGCACTTCATCCAGGAGAGCATATTCACAGGAGAGACAAATAGATTTGAATGCAGGCTTTCTGGACCCAAAGCCTGTACCCACATCATTACTCTAAATGCCCAAAGCAAACAAATGCTACAGACATAAGCCTCAATTAAACTGCAAAGTTTAAAGGGTGAAATTCTCCATGATTTAAACAGCTCTCCCAGGATGGCAGTCAAGCAGAAACTGATCCTGTTTATATTATCCTGGAAGTCACTGGATTTGCTTTGGGAAAGATTTTCTAGTTTATAGCTCCTTCGTGGCATTTTCATGGGGCAGAGAGAGGTATGACATGCAGTACAGTTAACCGTTTTATCTTTTCTGATATTTATTTATTTATTTAAAGTGAACGCTATTCTTGAAAGGTGTTAATCTTCATTGCTTGTCATTTCCAATCAATTTATGATGCTGGGGGTGAGCTGTGGACTGTTAAATCAATGCCAATTATGACTGAGTGCCTGCATGAAGGTTCAATTGTCCGAATCCTGTACCATTCTCAATTGACAGCCTCGTTGCTGGAGAAAATCTGAACTTCTCTTTCAACGCTGTCGCCCTTAATTATAATCTTTCAGACACGTTAGAGATAATGGTGCCCATGTCTTTCACACTAAATTGTGGAGTACAAGACAACTCCGGCAGCTTTTATAGGCCCAAGCAAATAAGAGCCTGGCGGCACACTCTGAGTCATTCACACGACAAAGAGAGTATGCTTGGAGAAAGCGCGCAGAACACGCCAGGGCGAAAATCACAGCGCCCTATTTGCTGGGGGAAAAGAAAGTGCCATCAGTCTTCTCTGCCCTCTGCTCCACAGATGCTCACACACAGTGATGGAAAAGAAGGTGGTCTCAAATTTTTAACACATACGATTTTGTTCATAGGTGTCTCTGAATGTTTTTACAAAAGTATGAAGATGTTTGTTTTGTTTTGTTTTGACTTGTTTGCCTAAGGGTTCTTCAGAACTTACTTTACAAATGATGCTTTAGGAAAAGCTTTACATCTTCTAGAAGGTTGTCTCTTGTGCCTAAAATGTCCTGCTATTAGCCAATTCCTCTTATTCTTTTTTTTTTTTTTTTTTTTTGAGACGGAGTCTCGCTCTGTTGCCCAGGCTGGAGTGCAGTGGCCGGATCTCAGCTCACTGCAAGCTCCGCCTCCTGGGTTTAGCCATTCTCCTGCCTCAGCCTCCCGAGTAGCTGGGACTACAGGCGCCCGCCACCTCGCCCGGCTAGTTTTTTTGTGTGTGTGTGTTTTTTTTTTTAGTAGAGACGGGGTTTCACTGTGTTAGCCAGTATGGTCTCCATCTCCTGACCTCGTGATCCGCCCGTCTCGGCCTCCCAAAGTGCTGGGATTACAGGCTTGAGCCACCGCGCCCGGCCTCCTCTTATTCTTTAAGGAAAAAATTAGTCATGATCTCATACAAAGAGCCTCCCTTGCAGTCTCGTCATCTCTCAGAACCTCTCCAGCACAAAGTAGGGCATGCCTCATGCTTTCCTCCCTCATGAGATCTTCATCCCAAGGTCCTACCAAGGATTTTGGGAAAGGACAGAATTTCTCTGCAGAAGACACAATGAGAGGTTGACTTACTGTATCAGGAGATGAGAGTACAAAAAGAAGAGGGTGTTGGTGAAGAGTAAAGAAAGAGATTAATAGGGAAGACATTATTTGTAGAATCTGAGTCAGATCAAAGAGCCCAAAAAGAGATATCACTGGGGAAATGATGGTCACAAAGGATTTTTCTTTTGAATACAAGAATATCTAAGAAATAAATGTAGGCTTGTGCTTTTGTTATCCTTTGTTTACTTTACTGTTGGTAGGATTTTTAGTTTAATGGTGCGTGCTAGGTCCCCTCAATTCTCCAGCAAGTGCTATCATAGACAGGAAGGCTGTGCACTGTGCTATTTATTTATTTATTTATTTATTTTTATTTGGAGAAAACCAGTAGAGGGATGGGTTTCATCCTTTGTCTGTGGTGAGGCACACAGGAAACAGAAGGAAACAAAGGAACCCAGAGCAAAGGGGGACCCTGAGGTTGTCAATCCAGATTGTTGTCAGAAATCTCAGGGAGGACTTCGAAGACCTTGAAATCCAGGAACAGGGGGTGTGTTATTCCTGAGTCTATGGCTGTGCAAATCTCAGCTGACACTCTGGGCTCTACCTGCCAATATGCAAAGCCTGAAATTTGACCTCATTTTTGAGGACACAAGAATTTGGGCTTTGAAATTAGACCAAAAGTGTGTTTTGTTGAGAATTTTCCCTTTGCTGAATGTGTGACTTCTGAATAGAGTACACAAGGATCTCAGGTCTCTGTCTGCTCACCTACCCATGGGCATTATCAAAATTTCTAGTTAATTAATAAATGATTGAGTGATACATGTGGTTAGCAAATAATTGGCTAAATATAATTTTTTTTTCATTTTTTGCCAAAGGTTGGAAGAAACAACACAATTATTATT
>NW_012114821.1:8039976-8043037 GCF_000951035.1 Colobus angolensis palliatus
TACTTGACACTTACGTATAAGACATGGTTCAAGTATCATAAAGAGTTCTGAGTTTCTCTGTGGGGAGAAAGCTGTATCCATAAATGATGGACCAATAGAAAGGGTATTTCAATGAGCTCTAAAATGAGTGTAAAACACTATAAGTGTCCTAGACACTGAAAGAAGAAAAGGTCAAAGTGGCTCAGAAAGGAGCTGCGGAGAAAGAAAGAATTTAAATTGTCAGTGCATTTCTATCTTCAAAACATATATTTTTCCAATTTTCTGTTATGTCTGAGACATGGTACCTGACAGCTCATCCTCTTGCTTTGTTTAAAAAAAAAAAAAAAAAGTAGGGTTCTTTTAATATTTATGTTAACTTGTGGATTAGTTTTTACTTTTCTGAAGGAATCAAAGGCGCATAAATTCAAAGTTCTACTCGTTTAACCTCGTGGTGCTTGAAAAAAAACACTGTTAGGGCCTGAATTGTTGCCCCCACCCCCGTCCACCTAATTCATATGCTGAAGTCCTAACCTCTGCTACCTAAGAATGTGACTGTATTTGGAGAGAGGGCCTCTATATCAGTAATTAATTAAAATGAATCTTGGGGTAGACCCTAATCCAACATTATTATTGTTCTTTTGAGGAGAGAAAATATGGACACAGACATATACTGAGATAAGAGGATGTAAAGACATAGGGGAAACTGTCCATCTACAAGCCAAGAAGAAATGCCTAGAACAGATCCTCTTTTCATGGACCTCAGAAAGAACTAGCTCTGCTCATAGCTTTGTCTTGGACTTTTAGCCTCCATAATGGTGAGTAAATAAATTTCTGTAGTTTGAGCTGCCCAGTTTGTGAGGCTTTGTTATGGCAGCCCTAGCACATCTCTGCAACCATCAAACAATACATCGTCTTCCCCAGCCTTTCCCAACTCCACAAACCATTATAGAGAGATGATACTGTATACACAGCTCATCTCTCTCAAAGTCTTGCTTTCTCCCTTTGTAAACTGGTTCAGTTGTGCCGAATGATTTCTCTGATATCTTAGATCTTTCATTATATGATGCCATTTGCCAGTGGGCAGATTGAGTAAATGTGTTAATGCAAATGTACAGAGTAAAACTTGAGTGGTGAACTGTTTAAATTGCCCCATTGTCTGCAAATAGAAGTATCTGTTTGTGTGCAACACATATAAAAACGGAACTTGTGTAGATTCGAGAGATTTTGTAAATATGAAATTAAAAGTTCTGGAGTCACAATTCCTCAACAAACCGCGATTCTCCTCTTATTAGCTGTGTAATTTGATTGGGTCACTTAATATCGCTGATTCGGTCTCTTTTTCTATCAAGTGGCAACAAGAAAATTTATATCAAATTGTTGTAAGCCTCAAAATAAATAATGTATATATGTCATTTAACACATTGTCTGTCACTGACATGCGTGGAATGGATTATGAGTGTTCTTACTATTATTTGTAATAGCACTCTAGTGCCTGAAAGAGTATTCCAAGTAATATCAAAGATGCTGAATATCTCAAATGACCAATTTGTAGCCCTGTCTTCAAAGAGCTTTGAGAGATCAGAGCCTTCTAGAGTCACTGTTGTGGTATAGTAAACAAATGAGAAGATTTGCTTTATAATTTGACTCAAATACAATAACTTGAACAAATTAATGTCACTTACCAGCTTTGAAATTCTTTGATTCCATAGGTAGTAAAAATTTTGTGGTATACATTTTTTTGTATGATTTTTAACTAAATGTTAAAAAAAATTAGTTGTTAATAATATTTAATGCTTACCAATGACCCAGGGATTTGATTGCTGCATTTTCAGCTCTAAAATTAAGGATGCCTCTGCAAAGGATAAGAAGAGAGGAGAGAATTTAAATGGAATTTTTCATCCATGTGCTGACTTAAGAATTCCAATAGAAGATGTCGCTTTTAATTTGGCAAGTCATTCTTTGACAACCCAGGCAGTGTCACCTGAAAGCTTTTAGGATCCATCTGTAGGGAGCTAAAATGCTTCATACTCTGCATGTTTCTTTAGGGCTTATAGTGGTAGAGTTTGAAGTAATAACACACCTACAAATGCATTCTTCATTTTGGTTGTCAGTTTATTTCCTCTGTTTAATCATTTCCTCCCTTCAAATAACCATTCTTTCATTCATCATTGAATAAGCTGCGTATCAAATATCACACTGAGATTCTGATTTATAAAAGATATAAATACTACATAATCCTTGTCCGCAAAGGCCTCTAAGTCTAGTGGGGGAGTTAGGCCTGTTAACAATACAATCCACTATGATGCAGTCCCAGAGATGCAGTGAGTGCAAAATAGAAAAGAGGAAAGCATAAATGACAGAATTGCAGATTGGAAGCCTAAATCATCCTACATGAAGGTGCAGTGGGAAGAGTCATGTATCATCTATGCTCTGACAGGTAGCAAAGCATCATCAAAGTTTAAATAAAAGATGTACCATATAAATAGGTCCACTTATTTTAAAGACAACAGAAATAGAAATTATATTTCTACAGTTGAAGAAAACCCATTCTAGTTGCTCTGGGAGTGAGAGGACAGATGGAATTGCTTGCCATTCCTACCTTCAAGGAGCTCACCTTTTACACCCAGGCGGCATGTCACTCTGTCATGACCAACTGATACCAAGATATTTATTGGGCATTTACTATATCCCAATTGTTATCAATGCAAACTTTTGCTTAGCCCTATTTAACTGGCACTCTGAAACTTCATTTTATTGTTCTTTGTCAGGTCTCATAAAAATAGAAACCAAAAGACACACAGCTTTTTATTTAGAAAAAAAATTAAATTTATGGAATAGCTGTGAACTTCGTAGAGAAAGCTCCCATATACTCTGCACACGGATCCACTCAATACTAACATCTTACGTTAGTAAGGTGCATTTATTGCAATTAATAAACCAACACAGGTACATTACTATTTTCTAAACTCACACTTTGTCTTTTTTTTTTTTTTTTTTTTTGTGATGAAGTCTTGCTCTATCGCCCAAGCTGGAGTGCAGTGGGGCGATCTTGGCTCACTGTAAACTCCGCCTCCAGAGTTCA
>NW_012114821.1:8044107-8046529 GCF_000951035.1 Colobus angolensis palliatus
CTCCTGACCTCGTGATCCGCCCGTCTCGGCCTCCCAAAGTGCTGGGATTACAGGCTTGAGCCACCGCGCCCGGCCGATGTTAATCTTGATCATAGAGTTGAGGTATTTTCTGTCTGGTTTTTCCACTGTAAATTAAATTTTCCTCCCCCTTTCATACTGTTATTCCTTGGAAGGAAGTTACTATGGGCCACCCACATATAGTTATGGTCCTTCACCTTGAGGATGACATGTTTGGTAAAATTGTTTGGATTCCTTCTGCATAGGAGATTTGTCTATTTTCCTCCTTTACTTATTTATTCAACCACGTATTAATAGCAGAACAGGCTCATAGACATTTATTTTATTTTGGGGTATTATAATTCAGTAACACTTTGTTTTGGTGCTGAAATTATTACAGCTGTGGCCCCTGGGAATTTTTCCTTCACCTCCTGTGTCCTTTTGATATGATTTACTATCTATTTCATTGTGGGTGTTTTTTTTTCTTTGTTTTGTTTTGTTTTGTTTTGTTTTAATTTGGCACTTACTTTAGGGTAGTACAAGATGCTCTCCCTAAGTATTTTATCTCTTTGCTATAGATGTTAAAATTGAGGCTCAGAGAGACCTAGTGATATGGCAAAATATTCCAGTTAGTGAATAAACCATCCATGTTTCAAACCCATTTCTGATTGGCTTTAGAATTCCTGAATTTTATTATTTTTGTACCTTACCTATAAAAACAATGGGATGAGATGAGTTATTTGACCTAAAAATGTTAAACATAATTAAATTGTTTTGTTTGTTTAATTTGAGTCTATAATGTTCTCAGCTCTCTATATTCTTTTAAAGATCCTTTAAGATGTTTCTTTTTTTTTTTTAAAAAAAGTATTTTTCCATAAGGTATTGAGGTACAGATGGTATTTAGTTACATGAGTAAGTTTTTTAGTGGAGATTTGTGAGAACCTGATGCACCCATTACCCGAGCAGTATACACTGCACCATATTTGTTGTCTTTTCTCTCTCTACCCCATCCCACTCTTCCACGCAAGTCCCGAAAGTCCACTGTATCATTCTTATGCCTTTGTGTCCTCGTATGTCCTCACTGATATGTGGGAGCTCAACTCTATGTTTATGAACACCGCAATATATTAGGTACCATGTTCATTGATAGTCATTTATCCATTCAACAAGTATGTTGGAGCACTGACGCTTGGCCATGTGTCATGTTAGAAGTTGGGATGAATTCAAGGGCAAATGGACACAATCAACGAGACTGGTGTCCTAGAGAGGTCAAAGACAGGTATACAACATAATTAGGACATCACTGTAACATTTGATGATTACACCTACATGTTAGCCCTTCCAGATATTATAAATCTAAAATCAATTTCAGTGAGCTAGTAGCATCAAGTCATCAGCAAAGCATTCCTTCTGCAGGCTGTAAAAAACAAGCCATTTCCTTGCTTTCTTAACTTCCAGAAGCCACCAGCATTCCTTAGCTCATAGGCACTTTCTCCGCCTTCAAAGAGCATAATTTCAACCTCTGTTTCCTTGATATCGTCTCCTTCTGCCTTTAACTTTCTAGTCTTTCTCTAAGAAATCTTGATTGCATAAGACACATCAGATAATCCAGGATAATCTTCCCTCTCAAGATCCTTTTATTTTGCTTTTATTTGTACAAATTTTGGGAGTACATGTGTAATTTTGTTACACGCATGGATTGTGTAGTGGTCAAGAATCTGGTCTCTTAAGATATCCATAACCCAAATAATATACATTGTACCTATTAACTAACTTCTTGTCAACCCCCTCCAACCCCTGCACCCTTCTGAGTCTCCCTTGTCTATCATTCCACTCTCTATGTCAATGTGTACACATTTTTAGCACTTACTTATGAGTGAGAATATATGATATTTGACTTTCTGTATACGATTTGTTTCACTTAAAATAATAACCACAAGGTCTGTCCATGTTGTGGCAAAAGATGGGATTTCATTCTTTTTTTTATAGATGGCTAGTATTTTATTGTGTGTGTGTGTGTGTGTGTATATATATATATCACATTTTCTATCCATTAATATGTTGATTGATGCTTTGATTGATTGCATATATTTGCTATTGTGAATAGTACTATGATAAACATACAAGTGAATTTATCATTTTGATGTATTAACGTATTTTCCTTTGGGTAGATATGCAGTACTGGGATTGCTGGATCAGATGATAATTCTATTTTTGTTTTTTGATAAATCTCCATGCTGTTTTTCACAGGGCTTTTTACTAATTTACATTTCCATCAACAATGTATAAGAGTTCCTGGGGCCAGGCTCAGTGGCTCACATGTGCAACTCCAACACTTGAGAGGCTTAAGGCTTGAGTGCAGGAGTTCAAGACCAGCCTAGGATACATAGTGAAACCATTTCTCTACCAAAAAAAAAAAAAAAAA
>NW_012114821.1:8046890-8072138 GCF_000951035.1 Colobus angolensis palliatus
TTTTTTTTTTGTCTTTTTAATAACGGCCATTCTGACAGGTGTACAATGATATCTCCTTGTTGTTTTAATTTGCATTTCTCTAATTAGTGATGCTGAGCATTTTTTCACATATCTGTTAGTTATTTGGATGTCTTCTTTCCGAAAGTGTCTACTAATATCCCTACCCAGATTTTAAAGGGACTGTCTTTGTTGTGGTTGTTAAGATGCTTGAGTCTCATGTGTATTCTGGGTATTAGTCACCTCTCAGATGAATAGTTTACAAACATTTTCTCCCATTCTACTGATCTGTTTACTCTGTTGTTTATTTTGCTGTATGGAAGCTTTGTTGGTAATTAAGTCTCATTTAGGTATTTTTGGTTTTGTTGCTTCTGCTTTTGGGGTCTTAGTCATAAATTCTTTGCCAAAACCAATGTCAAGAAGAGTTTCCCCTGTGTTTTCTTCTAATGTTTTTGTAGTTTAGAGTTGTAGTTTAAGTTTTTAATCTATCTTGAGTTGATTTTTTATATGTGGTAAGAGATAGGGATCCAGTTTCATTTTTTTGCATATAGTAATCCCATTTTCCCAGCATCATTTTTTGAAAAGGATATCCTTTCTCCAATATCTATTCTTGTCAGCTTTGTCAAAAGTCAGTTGGCTGTCCATAAACATATGGCTTTCTTTCTGGATTCTCTGTTCTGTTCCATTGATCTATGTGTTTATTTTTATAACATTACCAAGCTGTTTTGGTGACCATACCTTTATGATATTATTTGAAGTCAGATAATGTGAGGTCTTCAACGTTATTCTTTTTGCTTAGGATTGCTTTAGCATCCAGGTTCTTTTATGATTCCATATGAATTTTAGGATTGTGATTTTTAATTCTGTGAAAAATAATGCTGGTATGTTGGTCAGGTTTGCATTGAACCTGTACATTGCTTTGGGCAGTATGACCATTTTAACAATATAAACATTTTGATTCATAATCATGGGATTGTTTTCATTTGTTTCTGTTATCTATAAATTCTTTTATCAGTGTATTGTAGTTTTTTCTTAAAGAGATCATTTGCCTCCTTGGCTAAATTTATCTCTGGATTGTTTTATTTTGGTAGCTATTGTAAATGAGGTTGCCTTCTTGATTTCCTTCTCAGCTAGAACATTGTTGGTATGCAGAAATGTGACTAATTTTTGTACATTAATTTTGTATTCTGCAACTTTACTAAATTCTTTTATTAAATCTAAGAGTGTTTGGTGGAGTTTTAAGATTTTCTACATATAAAATCATATCACTAGCAAACAGGATTGTTTTGCTTCCTCTTTTCCAATTTAGATACCTTTTTTTTCTTTCTCCTGCCTGGTTGCCTTGACTAGGTCTATCAGTATATGTTGAATACAATTGGTGAGAGTGGGCATCCTTGTCTTGTTTCAGTTCTCAGAGGAAATACTTTGAAATTTTCCCCGTTAGTATAATATGAGCTGTGGGTTTTTCATACATGGCCTTCATTATTTTGAGGTATGTTTCTTCTATGATATGCCTAGTTTCTTGAGAGTTTTTATCATAAAGTGGTATTGAATTTTATCAAATGCTTTTTTTCCTGCATCCATTGAGATAATAAAATTTTTTGTCCCTGATTCTATTTATGTGATACATCAGATTTATTGATTTACATATGTTGAACCATTTTTGCTTTTCTAGTATAAAACCTACTTGATCATGGTAGATTAACTTTCTGATGTGCTGTTCGATTCAGTTTGCTAGTATTTTGTTAAAGATTTTTGTGTTTTTGTTCGTTAGAGATACTGGTTTGTAGTTTTTGTTTTTTATTTTTTGTGGTTTTGATATCAGGGTAATAATGGCCTTCTAGAATAAGTTAGGAAGCATTATCTACTCAATTTTTTGAAACCGTTTCAGGATGATTGTTATTAGTTCTTTTTTTGTGTTTGGTAAAATTCATCTGTGAATTCATCTGTTCCTGGGCTCTTCTTTGTTAGGAGATTTTTTTTGTTACTGACTCAGTCTTGCTACTCATTATTGATCTGTTCAGGCTTTCTATTTCTTCTTGGTTCAATCTTGGAAGGTTGTATCTCTCAAGAAATTTATCCATTTCTTCTGGGTTTTTTAGTTTGTAAGCATATAGTTGTTCAAAATAGCCTGGTGTTCTTTTGAATTTCTGTGATAATCAGTTGGAATGTGTCCTTTTTCATTTCTGATTTTGCTTCCTTGGATTTTCTCACTTCTTGGTTAAAAGAGCTAGCAATTTATCAACTTGGTATATTTTTTTCAAAGAATCAATCTTTGGTCTTGTTAATCCTTTTTTATTGCTTTCTTTTTTTTTTTTTTTTTTTTTGAGACGGAGTCTCGCTCTATCGCCCAGCCTGGAGTGCAGTGGCCGGATCTCAGCTCACTGCAAGCCCCGCCTCCCGGGTTTACGCCATTCTCCTGCCTCAGCCTCCTGAGTAGCTGGGACTACAGGCGCCCGCCACCTTGCCCGGCTAGTTTTTTGTATTTTTTAGTAGAGACGGGGTTTCACGGTGTTAGCCAGGATGGTCTCGATCTCCTGACCTCGTGATCCACCCGTCTCGGCCTCCCAAAGTGCTGGGATTACAGGCTTGAGCCACCGCGCCCCACCTGCTTTCTTATTTTTAATTTCATTTAGTTCTGCTCTCATCTTTCTTTCCTTTTCTCCTGCTAATTTGGGGCTTGGTCTTTTCTTGCTTTACTAATTCCTTGAGGTATGTTGATTTGGAACCTTCTGTTTTTTTTTGATGTAAGCATTTAATGCTATAATCTCCCCTCAACTGCTTTTGCTGCATCCCACAGGTTTTGGTATATTGTGTTTTCTTTTTCATTTGTCTTTTTTTTTTCCATTTCCATCTTTACTTATTTTTTTAATCCAGTGGTCATGCAGGAGCGGTAGCATGTTGTTTAATTTCCATGTGCTTGTATAGTTCCAAAAACGCTTTTTGGTATTGATTTCTAGTTTAATTATATTATGCTCTGAGAGGATACTTAATATGTTTTCAATTTTTAAAAATTTATTGAGACTTGTTTTGTTGCCTAGCATATGGCCTATCTTGGAGAATGTTATATGAAAAGAATGTGTATTCTGCAATTGTTAGATAGAATGTTCTGTAAATGTCTGTTAGGTCCATTTTGTTTAAAGTCCAATTTAACACCAATGTTTCTTCTTCTTTCTTATTTCAGATGGAGTCTCACTCTGTCACTCAGGCTGGAGTCCAGTGGCACAATCTCATCTCACTTCAACCTCTGCCACCTGGATTCAAGAGATTCTTGTGCCTCAGCCACCTGAGTAGCTGGGATTACAGGTGTGCGCTACCACCTCAGCTAATTTTTTTTTTTTGTATTTTTAGTAGAGACAGTGTTCTGCCATGTTGACCAGGCTGGTCTTGAACTCCTGGCCTCAAGTGATCCACCAACCTTGGCCTCCCAAAGTGCTGGGATTATGGGTGTGAACCACCACACTCAGCCAGGTCCAAGGTTTCTTTGTTGATTTTCAGTGTAGACAATGTGTCTAATGCTGTGTCAGGTGTTGAAGTTCCTTAATACGATTGCATTGCTGTCTACCTCTCTCTTTAGGTCTACTAATACTTGTTTCATGAGTCTGAGTGCTCCAGTGATCCTTACCAGGTCTATAAAGTTTTCTTTTGGCATGTAAAGTGCAATAGGCACTGTTTCTCGGCATTAAGACATCAACATTTTTTGGGTAGAGGGCATTATTTAGCCCACCACACCCCTCTGTAATGGTGTGTTTGAGTGCTTATGCCTGTCCATAGATGCCTCTAACTCAGTGGTTCTCAACTGGGGAGTTTTTGCTTCTAGAAGGGCACCAGAAAAATCTGGAAGTTTTTTTATTTTTTGTTTTTTTGTTTTTTTGTCGTGACTAAGGATGCTACCAGCATTTAGTGGGTAAGTCAAGGATGATATTAAAAAAATCCTCCAAAGCACAGGACAGTCAGTCCAACACAACAAGGAAAAGGTGAGAAAGCCTTGATCTAGATAAATAGATAATGGATGGAAGGAAAAAAAAAAGATTGATATAAAACTATAAGGTAAGTATTACAAGGCCTGGCGCTGTGGCTGACTCCTGCAATCCCAGCACTTTGGGAGCCCGAGGCGAGCAGATCACGAGGTCAGGAGATCGAGACCATCCTGACTAACACAGTGAAACCCCATCTCTATTAAAAATGCAAAAAAATTAGCTGAGCATGGTGGCACACGCCTGTAGTCCCAGTTACTCAGGAGGCTGAGGCAGGAGAATCACTCGAGTCCGGGAGGCGGAGGTTGCAGTGAGCAGAGATCATGCCACTGCACTCCAGCCTGGGTGACAGAAGGAGACTCTGTTTCAAAATAAATAAATAAATAAAAAAATAAATAAATAAATATTATAATAGTAGTATGAATGACTTGCAGATGGAGAAATTCTTGATTCTTCTAAATAGTAATATTTGACATGAGACATAAAGAATGAATTAAATTCCCTATAAAACTATCTGTGTTTTAGGTATATTATCTATCTGTGTTAGATATTATGGAGAAGTGAGAATTCATGTGTAAATTTGTCATCGAATAGCATGGTGTGTCGCGTGCCTCTCCCAGAGCTTGAGTAGCTCTAAAGTATAAACTAAGAGATGGGTGAAAAGTCTTCTGGGAGATGTAGTTTAGATTCACACGACTGCTGAACTGTGAAGGCTGTGTGCTATGATATTGAACTTAGACAGTGTCTTGGGGGAGTGGAAAACCTCTCAGGGATTTAACAAATACAGTAATTTTAAAGTAGATCTTAGAGCAATGCTTGAAATTATTTCACTTTTCTTAAGGATAAAACATCAAAAATTTCAGGTGTACCCATAATTATGTTTTAGAAAATAGTTATATCTTAGAATTTTCCATGCAGAAGAGGCTTAGAGATTATCTATAGTAACCCCTACAATTTAATATTTTATAGTTGCCTGACATATTCAGACAAAAGAAAATAAAACTATTTTTATATTATTTATGTCAGTTGCTCATACAACACACTTTTGAGCTATGCGGAGGTGGTATTATTGTCAATATTTTACAGTTGTAAAAAAAAGCTAATTTTTATGTGATTTTATTGCAGTTAGTGCTGTTACTCCCTCACCCAACTACCAGGTAACCACCCTCACACAGTGTTTGTGAATCATTTACAGCATAGGAAGAATGAGTTTCAGAAATTTTATCAACACAGCTCACAATGAAAGCAGAAAAAGGACAAGGGGTTAAAGTCTATAGTCCTGGCTTATGTATCCATGTAAGTATTTATTTTCTGTGGTCTTCAGCAAGCAATATCTAATCTCTTCTATGAATTAGGGTTTTTTTTAATTATTAATTTTTACATGCAATATTTCTTATTGTGGGGATTCAAAGCAAAAAATGTAAATTCATTTATTTATTCAAATGTACTGAGTGGTGAATTGCGCCAAATAATGTTTTAGTTTGTTGTTTTTACATTGGGGATTTTAAAAGGAGCAAAATCTTGTCTGCACCCATGAGAAGTCATAGTTTAATAGGGGATAAATATTTGAAAACAAATTACTCCAACCACTGTCCATAGTGGTTACTGGAAAGATTCTGTGCCCGGCTTTGCAGAGAACATGTAGAAGGCCAAGTAACCCAGCCTAGGAAGAACAGCAAGGCCTCTTAGAGGAGGGGAGGCTGAGCTGGAACATTCAGAAGTGAAAACATGCTGTCATATACAATAAAGAGTTATTAATAATGAGGGAGTAAAAAATAGTTCTTTATTGGAAAAGGATATAGATGCTGAATTACTTTACATCAGCTGCCATAACAAATCAGCTGACTCAGTGATTTAAACAACAGAAATGCATTTTCTCATGGTTCAGGAGGCTCCACATCCAAGATCAAGGTTCTGATAAATTCAGCTTCTGATGAGGGTTTTCCTTCTAATTTGTAGGTAGTCACGTTCTTACTGTATCCTCTTTACGGCCTTTCTTCTGTGTCAGTGTGGAGAGAAAGCAAGTGCTAGTGTCTCTTTCTCTTCATATGAAAATGCCAATCATATAGGATTAGGGCCCCACCCTATGACCTCATTTAATTTTAATGATGATCATAAAATCTCTAACTTGCAATAGGGTCACACAGGGATTTTACACTTCAACACATGAAGGGAGACACAATTTAGTTCACAACAAACACTTACGTTTGGAAAACAGAACAAAACTCGGGGCCTGAATAACTAAAGACCTCAGTTGTTTTAGAGTTTTGTGAAGAATCAGAGAAGAGCTGAATAAAAATGAGCTGTCACTGGTCGTAAGCACTGTGGGTTGGCTGTGAATGCATGGGGGAGCTGTGCCCATAGCTGTCAGAGTACAGAGCTCAAAGATTCGATTGCAATTCATCAAAATTCCAAGCAAAATCATAACCCTAACAAATTAGGTTGCTCATATATCCTGCAGGGCAACAGAAGATGCCCATGGCACAGGATGTATATAACAAACTCTGGGAAATGAAAAAAAAATGCATACCAACAACATGTTAATTACCCTTCCTTACACTTAAAGCTATAAATGTCTCCCACTGTGATTGTGTTAGTAATGGGCTGTAAGGCTTCTGTCCTCTGAGGAAAGCAATCTGAATATGGCCTAGATTTTCTAGGCTGTGTTTTGGAGAAGGCAGAAATGTCCTTGAATTTAGTAGATTTGTACTTTCTGGCAAAAATAAAAATAAATCAGATCAAGTAACAAACAAACTCTTCAAACATCTTTAATAATAGCACATCCCTGATGAAGTTCAGTGAAGTGGAATGGAAATAAAATAACACTAGAATCAAATAGTTAATGAAATTCAGGAACCTACACTTACATTAATTACTACTTAATGTAATTCGCTAGGACTTTCTTAAGTTCTCTGAGCCTCAGCTTTTTTATCGGTAAAAGGGGAATAACAATGTCTAGCTTACAAGGATCTACAAGAAGCATATGCCATGTTTTTGGCAAAGCTCTACTCGTGCTGGAGAGCAAGAGCTCTACTATGCTCCTTTTCAGAGAAGCACCACTTTCTTTGACATCTTGGTCAAGTTAAAGAGGATTCTGAGTCATGGGGCAGAATATTCTGTTGGGAAGAAATCCACACTTGGAATCAGAATCAGATTTCAATCCTTACACCTGTCTTACTGGTGATGTGAACTGGTATCTACCTAATCCCACTAAGCTTTAATTCATTCATCACGGTGCTAGTCTCTAAATGTTTGTGTCCCCTCAGAATTCCTATGTTGAAACCTAATCACTAAAGTGATGGTATTATGAGGCGGGGCTTTGAACAGTGATGAGGTCCTGAGGGCAGGGCCCTCCTGAGTGGGATTAGTGCCCTTGTAAATTACCCAGCTTAAAGTGTTTTGTTATAGCAACCCACATGGACAAAGATACATGTATTTCCTTTAAATGAAGATAATAGCACATTCTTCTCTGTATTATATTAGGATTAACTGTGAATATATGTAGCACTAGGATATAGTAGCTTCAACAGATAGAAGATTGTTTTTGTTTTTACTACCTTCGATCTGTGTTTCAGCCATGGTAAGCGATACCATAACTTTGACATGATATATATGTTCTTGTTGTCTTGACCAGCCCTTGATATTCTTTACACTAGGACCAAAAATTCAGATGGAGGCTGAACCTACAGGTAAGGCCACATTGACGTGCACAATTCAGGAATATAGGAAAGTTCAGGGTAAAACAGAGACAGCAAATCACACTTTTTATATGAAATTTCTATTTATATCCCCTGGGAGAATGAATGATTACACGTTATTTTTCACACATCTATGGAAAAATTGTCAAAATTAAAGCTCCAGGCTCAAGAACAGGCTTCAGATCAACATTACACAGATTGCAAGGGAGGCAGGTACCTTGCATCTAAGAGTACCTGCCAGCTGTGACATATTGTCTGACTGTGAAAGGCATTAGTTCCAATCTACCACTGATCTGGCTGCAATTAAAATTCAGGACAGTTTTTAAGAGGTATCATTTTATTGATTGACCACTGAGATAGAAGAAAAAGATTTATTGAGATTATTTGAAATTCCCTGAGCTCTAAGGAAATATATACATATTTATATGTATATTTATAATATGTATATTTATAAAAATATATATATTTATAACATACATATAAATATATATATATATTTTTTATATATACATAAAGCACAATAGTTGTTTTCTTCTTATATTTTTACTATTACTACCTAAACAATTTAGATAGATAAGTAGATAGCACTTCATAGATTTTAATTTACTGATTGACTTTACTAGCCACATTAATCCTTCTGAATTTTATTAAAATGTTTGGAATATCCATCAAGTTGATACAAGAACAAGGGATTCATCCACGACAACTCCCAAATACTTTCAGTCAGTCTCTATAAGTTCTAATGAGTCTTGTCAAATGGGTCTGAAGGAGTCGGGGAGAAAAAGCCTTAATCATCTAGGAGTATGAGTGAATCTTTGCTGAATTTCAAATAAGACAGAATGAGAGCGAGAATGAGGAGGAAGCAAAGGACAGTGGAAGTAAGGTAGAGGAAGAGGGAAAGAGAGCAGAAGAGAGAGATAAAGAGATCTTAACCAACTTCATTTCTGTAGTAGATTTCCAAACAGCAATGCTTCTCCCAGACAAAAGTTCTTTCTACTTCTAAAACTGATGTTAATTAGATAAGAGAATGGAGACATTGCTTTGAGGCATGGAGATCTTGACAAAAACCCATCTAACAGAAAGATCAAGATTCTAAAGAAGATCTGTGTTACAAAGAGGGACACAGGCAGAGCATCTCTCACAGAAATTAGAGAAGCATGTAATGAAGAGAAACAGGGAGAGAACTCAAACTCAGGAGTGTTCAATATAGCCATTTAGATATGGGTGGGGCTGGAGGCAAAGGGGAAGAGCAGGGAAACCTTCTATGAATCCATCTGTTATGACAGGGCTTGGATATTGGAAGTGTCCAATATAAGTCTCATCTCCTACTTATTCCCTTCTATCAGAAAGGGCTAGAAAACCAAGTGGGATTGCTCTTAAAAATACAAATTATCTGCAGAACCTGAGTCATTGGGAAAACAGAACAATGAAACTAGAGTAGAGTTTGTTTCCAGTTATGTCAGGTTGCTCACCATTTTTTCAACAAATTATGCCCGATCACACCTTTGTACCTCTGCATATGCTATTGTTTCAACCTGGAATAATACTTTCTCTCTCTATCTCAAAATGGGTAAGTCTCATTTTTAAAACGTTCATCTCCAATACTAAGTCCATCTGCCCAGTCTTTCTTGCATGTCTCCCACACCATTACAGATACAATAAATGTCTTTCTGCTCTTGGCCTCCCTGGAAACTTGCACCTCCCATGAGGACTGCACTTTCCCATTATGTCATAGTAACTAGTTTACTTGAGTTTTCTTTACCAAAGGGACCTAGTAAATTTGCAAACATCTAACAAATAATAAAAAGACAATTTTTGGCGCATAGTGAAACTTGACATCTAGAATGTGAAATGATTTGGAAGTTCAGAAATATAGTAGCTTACCAGTATCTCACAGCAGGAAGAAGCATTTCTATTACTTGTTTGTGATTTAAATTTTCAATTTTAATCTGTGGTGCAGTCATAGAAAAAGGACAAAAATGTTAGAAATGGAAGCAGCATGCTAGTCCTGAAGAAAGTGAAGTTCTAGCAGTCCACATAAATCAATACATATAATCATATAAACTACAAGAGCAAAGAGGCTACATCAGATTCAAAGGCCTAATCCAGAGGCTCAGAGTACCAAAACCAGGAAAAGGTGGAACAAAACTAACTGAAGACCTGTCTTCAAGTTTAATGCTCAAGAACTGTAAGATCCTTATTTACTCTAATGAGCTGTAAGATGGTACTAGTTGTGGGGAAGCTTAGCCTGTCAGTAGATTTTCAAGTGGTCATAGCTGTAGTCAGAGCGAGGAAAGGTTGAAGGTTAAGGAGTGGGCCTGGAAGAAAACAGAAGGAAAGTATTGTCAAGAACAGTGTCTGTGGACAAATGCAGCATCTACTGTCTCGTGGGCTTATATATTACATGTGTTAGAATATGTGGTTTTAGGGAAGTCCATGTAATAACTTCACGACAAATAAATGGCCTCTCAGTTTTGCACCTGCGGGAGCTGAGACCCGAGACTGCTGAAGTGTCTTGTCCAAAATCACATACCAGCTGCACTTGTCATATGCCTCTTTCTCTCTGTTGACTCCACTTCCTTGCTGGCTCCGTTCTATTTTGCAGGAATCTGACTCCTGAAAACTACATTTTCCAGGCCTCCCTGGCTCCTAAATTTCCACTGGGCTTGACCAATGAGAGACACTGAGATAAGAGCGAAACCAGAAAAGGAGAAACTATGGTGTCCTCTCCTTCTGTCTCTGCTTTGGTGGTACCTGGAGTAATGGCTGTGTCTTTGTGATTCCAGCTCCTGCTGCTCAACCTTCCTTCTAGGGTCAAAGCTCCCACTCAGTAAGTCCTCCTCATGGATCCCTGCTCCATAGGTTGGCGCTAGTAAAACCACCTCCTCCTTTATCACTCAGCCCTAGAGTTAGGAGTGTCATTCTGAAACAGTCAATTCCATATTTTTAGTTTTTTTTCAAAACCATATCTATAATCATCTTTCTGTATTAAATGTTCTTTAATAAACTACTTGCTATGAACCATGAGTCTTTATTTCCTGACTGCACTCTGACAGACACATCTTTTTTTTTTTTTTTTTTGAGACAGTCTCACTCTGCCACTAGGCTGGAGTGCAGTGGCATGATCTCGGCTCACTGCAATCTCCAACTCACTGGTTCGAGCAATTCTCCTGCCTCAGGCCCTTGAGTAGCTGGGATTACAGGCACATGCTATCACGCCCAGCTAATTTTTGTATTTTTAGTAGAGATGGGGTTTCATCATGTTGACCAAGATGGTCTCGATCTCCTGATCTCATGATCTGCCTGCCTTGGCGGATCACGCCTGTAATCCCAAAGTGCTGGGATTACAGGCGTGAGCCACTGCACCTGGACCAGATATATCTGGATAACAAAACTCAGGAACCCTGGCCCACTGGTACATGGCTCATCTAATATGAAAAGGCAAGAATTGCAAGGTTATAAACCAGGGATTAAATGTTTTGTTTTGTTTTTTCCTGTGAAGGGCCAGGTATTTCACATTTTAGCATTTGGGGGGCCAGAGAATCACAACTACTTAACTTTGACATTATAGCATGACAGTGACCACAGACAATACATAAAACTAGAGGCATTGCTGTGTTCCAATACACCTTTAGGCAGTGAGATGGATTTAGCACATGGGTCTTAGTTTGCCAATCCTTGCGTGAATTGAAACAAGGCATTACAGCAATGAACTACATAGGTTGAATGAGAGGGTATATACTGGAGTTTTATCAAGTAACTTGATTCATTTTCCTTTTTGCCAGAGAGGTTTCTGAAAAGAATTCACCATACACAGAGTTATCCGGCTTCTGATTTACAGTTTTGGGAACCCATCTGGATTGGTGGGATGCTAATCACAGACACTGAGAGGGTGAAATCAAATGTTTTGCCCCATTTCCTCAAGCTTATCAATGAGAATAGAATCTAGCACTTGCAGTAATTGGATTATTTTGAGTAAAAGAGAGGGAGAGAGGAAGAGAGAATGACAATTAGGAATTAGGAGGTTTACTTGTCGGCTAATAACAGTAACTTTCTTTGGTGGTGCGATAATATTTGAAGTAACCTGCTAAATTAATGAAAAGCTACATTTTGTTTCTGCTTTACAGGGAAACTGTTTTTTTTTTTTTTTTTTTTAGGCATATTTGCAGGAATTTTTAAATTCTGAAAAGTAGGTTGCTGTCAATGTAGGAATGAGAAGACCCAGGTACTTCAAATCAATGTAACTATATGAACTTGCAAAAGTCCCCTCCATTCTCCAGCCTTTAGTCATAGTCTTTTAAGGTCTTGGTTTTCATCATGTCATGCTGATCTTCTTTGTAGAGCGTCTTCTGATCCTTTGGGTGTATGGGTTCAATTTTCAGAGCTAGAGTGAACCAGGCAAAGGCACCATATGTGAGGATTTGTGCCAGAGTGCAAGATACTAGAACTCAGCTGAATCAGAAGATGGACTGACCTGGAGAAGCATAGTGCAGCTTAATAAAACATTGAAGTGGCCGGGAGCGGTAGCTCACACCTGTAATCCCAGCACTTTAGTAGGCCAAGATGGGTGGATCACGAGGTCAGGAGTTCGAGACCAGCCTGACCAACATGGTGAAACCCTGACTCTACTAAAAATACAAAAATTAGCTGGGCATGGTGGTGTGTGTCTGTAATCCCAGCTACTCAGGAGGCTGAGGCAGGAGAATCACTTGAACTCAGGAAGTGGAGGTTGCAGTGAGCCAAGATTACACTGCTACACTCCAGCCTGGGTGACAGAGCGAGACTACATCTCAAAATAAACAAACAAACAAATAAATAAATAAATAAATAAATAAATAAAAAACATTGAAGTGTGCCTCATGTTCAAAAAGGGAAAGTAGCAGGGAGAACTACAGGAAATCCACTTCTGGAATTTCTAGAAGTGACATGTGAGATGACATGTGGAGTGTGATAGGCAAAGAAAATTAGGGCTCAAACTGGAAATAAGAAGTCCATTTTTCAGGCTGTGTCTTGCCTCTTCCTTATCGTGGAGGCATCAAAACAAATACCTCTTCATGTGGAGACTGAAGGCTAATTTAGGGTGAGTAATTATTTACACATTAAAAATTATTTTGATCTTATGCCAATTGCTCTTCACTCTAAAATCATAATGGACTGTGGATATATGTACAGGAAGGACAGGCACCGATCTGTCAGTCTGTGAGTATGTGTGTGCCAGAGGAGGCCGTTGTTCCAGGGCATTTTCCCTCAAATGCTTTCAAAGTATGAGCCCTCAATGTTGGATGCATTACTTTCTGTCTTGATTAGAAGCCAAAATGGGCTATCTAAATAAATAGCCAGAAACAACATGCATTTGTACTTTAAGCACTCATTAATCATTTATCATGACTTTCTAAGAGGTGTCTGACAGGTATTGAGTAAAAGATGTATTGTCAAATGGATCAGCTAATCTGGCTTTTTTCTCACTTAACTATACACAGGCATGTTTAGAAGTCAGAGTTGAATAATTACACATATACGCATACACACACTCACAGACAGGTGGCTACATTCACACATGAGCACACCTATATATGGATATGTCACACACGTCTTATATAATCCGTCAAATATTGATTCAGTGGTTGTTATATATTATGCATTGTGCTAGTATATATATCTCTGTGTGTGTGTATACACACACGCACACATGAACTGACTGATATAAATAGCAAATTTTAAACATGAAGGGATATAATTCAAACATTTATACCAAATGTTTAAGTGATACACAGCACACACTCTAAAACATTCTTTAAGCATTCTTTGACAAAATAAAGCTAAACCTAAGATACATTTCCAAATCAAATGTAAATGATTTTGGTGCCATCTGTGTTTTGTATTATGAAAGCCACTGAGGCTGTTTTTTTATTGTGTTGTTGGCTTGCCTACCACACCGTCAGTGCTATACACACACATGCAGATGCCCTCATGAAGTTTACCATCTAGTGAGATTTTTAAAGGCCCTAGTACTGACCTCATCTCTGAATTATAACTTATTATGTAGTATGAAATAGCTGAAATAAACCTCATAAATCATATATACTAATTGTTGGTTATTCTAAAATGTAAAACATAGATTTAGCAAAAGAGATGTGATCTGTGAAACGTTACTCTAGTGGGTAACTAAAGTTACTGGTTGGAACCGAAACCAATGGTCCCCTGAGTCTTCTCAGGTTCATGCTACTTCCTACATACTCCTGGAATTTGAAGCCCTGAAAGTTTTACTCTTGTGCTTGTCAGATTTGTAAACATTTCCGAAGATTCCCCCAAGAACCACCTCAGAGTCTGTGTTGTGGCATAATTACAACTGGAGAAGCCCCACTTTTATCTGTTTTATTCAAATACCCTTTTAGAAAAAAGGGACTCTGCTGTTTGCTAAAATAAAGCTAAAAATACCTAATTTCTGAGGAGGCATCAAAGATTGAGGTGGCAGTTAAAACTAACTCAAACTGCTTGTCTAGTTTCTCCTGCTAGATAGATAAGCAGACCCCATTCATGGAAGAGTTTCCTGTGGCTCGGAGGGGAAGTTACTTGCCTCAAATAATAGAGAGACTAACATAGAGCCCCACTGTCTTGTCTTCAGCTCCAGCTCTCCTGATTGTACCCCACCTCAAACCACAGATAAATTTACTATGTTTCTGAAATCGCAACAAAAACAAGCAAGCAAAATACCACATTTGCTTTCCTTCAAGGACTTCAGAGGACAAAGAGGGTGAACCTTTTAATACAAGTGCAACACTTAGGTTTTGCATATATATATAGTGCAATGGTTTTGCACATATGTTGGTGTTGCATATATAGCAAAAAGTTAGGTTTTCTGTATATAGTGCAATGCTGGATCATGGTCAATGGAGTCATGAATCTGGGGAAATTCATAAGTGAACTGCAGACGAAGGTGGTGTGGTTTTGTGACTCTAGTGACGTGTTTGAATTCTAGAATTGAGACTGATTTAACTTTTGGAATTGAGCAATCCACTATGAATTTAGTTTTATTATATATAAACCAAGGGATTGTAGACACAGAACCAGTACTTGGATTAGAAGACATGGCTTTAAGATATAGCAGAACCACTCAGGAGCTGTGACAACCTCTGTATCTTTTAACCCCTCTCAAATCTATGATTCCCTGTACATAAAATATTTGTGAAATGGCCTTTGTGAGGATCAAAAACAAGTGAAGAGCAAGCCAGAATTTCTCTAGGTTTATTTCTGTGGATTTGACTCTGATTTCATCAGAATCACCTGGGTACTTATTAAAACGAATGTTCTGATCAGTCTGTTTTCAACAGCCACAGAACCTCTGAAAATTTAATGTTTTTTTCTTATTATCTGAAGGCCATTAAAGAAAATTAAAGATTCTGATCTTAAGTAGCATTGATGTTTGGTCCTCAAGCACTCACACATTATTATGCTAAATTGAATTACTGAGGTCCTTCTAGGGTCTTTTAGTGCCCATTGTAGTCATCCTCCAAAACGTTCACTGTGGCTGCTAGACAACCTCCTTTCTCTTCTCAGTTGTACCTGTTGACCTTTCCTTTCCTTTATAGAACTCATTATGCAGGTTAAGAATCATTAACATTCCTTTGACTTTTTTAATAGCACCATGAAATAGTAAATCACTGGGTTTTATTTTGAATTGCAAGTTCAAAGTTAAGCCAGAATTCAATGAGATTAGAGGGCTACTGCTTCTTAGAGGGGTGCACTGAAAACAGGAAATGCACTGTCAGTGTTTTTGAGACCCTCTGTTGGATGTGTTGGCTTTCATGTGACAAAGAAAAAGTTTACGATGAAGGAAAAATGCTTTCTCAAATCCGGCCCAGTCGAGGGAGAGATTATACGTTCAGTCTTCGCCCACTTCCTGCACGGGGTGTTGGACTTGGTTTCCAACTCTCTGGCATGTAGAACTCACTGCCATGCTCAGAACACCCTCAAGGCTCTCCACGGCCTACAGCATACATTCCTAATGCTTAGGCCTGGCATTCAATGGTTTTCCTCTGTGGTTCTTGTCAGGCCTTTGAGCCCAAGCCTGCACGAATACATCCCCTGGTTCGATCCCGGGTTTTGGCACCAAATATCAAGCGCGTCTGTGTGAAGAGACCACCAAACAGGCTTTGTGTGAGCAATAAAGCTTTTAATTCACCTGGGTGCAGGTGGGCTGAGTCTGAAAAGAGAGTCAGTGAAGGGAGATGGGGAAGGAGTTGCTTTATAGGAGTTGTGTAGGTAATGGAAAATTACAGTAAAAGGTGGTTATCTATTGTTAGCAGAGGAGGGGGTCACCAGGTACATGGTGGGGATATCGTAAAACTCATTATCCAGAAGAAGAATGTCACAAAGTTGCTTGATCAGCTAAGGTAGGGCAGGGACAAGTCACAATGGTAGAATATTGTAATGTTGGTTAATCAGTTAGGGCAGGAACTGTCTGTTTTACTTCTTTGTGATTTTTCAACTGCTCCAGACTTCTTGTTCCTGCAGGCCGTCTGGACGTATATGTGCAGGTCACTGGCATTATAATGGCTGAGCTTTAGCTTAGAGACCTGACAGTTCTCAATCATCTTTCAAATCTGATTTTTCAGTATTCTTTCATAGCAACTGTCTATTCTAGTACAGTGGGTCATGTCAACCCTTCCAAATATGGCAAGCTCTTTCCTACCACTGGGCTTTTGCTTGTGCTTTTTCACTGGTCTATAATACTTTTTCTGCACGTATAGATACATAGAGAGAGCAGTTGGAGGCAGACAAATCTTAGGCAGATAGGGGAAGGTCCCCAGTGAAACTGCACCTTCAAGTCAAAGACATTTTAAAGCCTGAAATCCACAGTCAAGATTTAGAACCCCTTTCCCATTTGGTGTGCTTTCCTCTAACGGATCCCCACCCTTTACCCAATTTACATATACCTATCCTTCCCTAATTTTTTTTTTTGAGATGGTGTTTCACTCTTGTCCCCCAGACTAGAGTGCAGTGGCATGATCTTGGCTCACTGCAGCCTCTGCCTCCTGGGTTCAAGCGATTCTTCTGTCTCAGCATCCCGAGTAGCTGGAATTACAGTCGCATGTCACCATGCACGGCTAATTTTTGTATTTTTAGTAGAGACAGTGTTTCACCACGTTAGCCACCTAATTGGTTTTATACATTGTCATGCCCACCTTTGAATGGTGCCTTTGTTTTAGCCTTTTATTGCATACTTACAAACCAATCAGCACATACTCCCCCATTCTGAGCTGATAAAAGCCTTGCATCCAGCTAGACTGAGGGAGAGACCCTCTGACTTCTGGTGGGGAACCTCCCTCATATCCCATCTCTGCTGAGAGCTGTTTCATTGCTCAGTAAAACTTTTCTCTACCCACCAGACTCTTCAAATGTCAATGTAACCTCATTCTTCTTGGATGCAGGACAAGAACTTGGGACACTACCGAATGCAGGTATGAAGAAAACAGTAGCACAGTGGCCCTCTGCCAGTGGAGGGCAGCCACCCCATGTGATGGGAAGCAGCACTGGGGCTGAATTAGCCCTGGAGCCATGAGTTGAGTAGACAGGGCATCTCCTGTAGTGAGCCCAGGCCCAAAGAAGACCAGGCAGTGTCATTGCCAGCCAGAGGTCTCCAACTGGCAAAGTGACTGAGAAATAAAATCCTATGTGAGATATATATATATATCTGAGTAACAGCCTTCTAGTCTTATTTCAGGTATAATTAAATATCATCTATTTAATCAGACTTTCCTCAATTTTGTAGCCTCAGTGATCTCTTGTTATTCCTGCACTCTTATTAAGGTTTTCATCTGTGCCTCACATTTGGTACATATTTCATTTTATTATAATATGCACTTTTATTATTGCTCATGACCTTTGTCTAGACTCCAGTGCAACTACAAAACCATATTTTTCTTATTCTGTCTGACCCACCCTTTAAACTGTAGAATAGCATATAGGATTTCATGGAGGATTGGGTTATTATAAAGATAATTATCATCACTACTAACAGAACTGTGATATGAATAGAGGATGTTTCAAAAGATTATGTCAGAGAGAGGGAGAGAAAGAATTATTCCTGGTTGGGTTCTGGACACCATAAAACACTCAATGATTATGGCACACAGAGGTAGCTATGCAGGGAATCTTCTCTAGCAAAGAGGAGGAGAATTCAGCTACTGAAATAGCCCAAGTGTGAGATCAAGGTTTGAGATACTCAATGAGAAATGAATTTCCCACTTTCCTATATTGACCTTCAATGGATATGAAGCAAGCTAGTTCACAATGTGAATCCATATAGACTGATCCTATAGACATTCTAGTTTGAATGCCAAGAGGTTCACTCAAATGGCTTCCATTGAAAATAAGCAACCTTGTCAAAGGGATTTGAACACATGAGCCAAGCTTGAATGATCTGAATCAGATATAACTCCTGAAATTTAGATCATTCAAGGCAGGGAATACCAGCAGTATTTGATTTTTAATGCCAAATGGTACTCCTGCTTCTTTCCCATCATATTCAGCATGTGACTAAACATTTGGTACAAGAAGAGAGTAGTCTTTGAATCTTTCTATTATTCTGTGCATGACTTAGGGAAAGTTGTTCATATTTGTTTTACTTTGACTTTTGCTTTTATCTTTATCTATTAATTGGGCTATTGTTACCTCCACTCTTAGCTTCAAAAGGTAGTACCTTTCCCATAAGAACAAAGATGTGGCCAAAGTTTGTAAATATTAAGATGCCACTTTCCTCAACATATAGATTATACTAATGTGAAGATGTTATTATGGACAGCAGCATTTCCATTGTCATAGCCACCATCACAGACTGCCTCAGAGGTAGTGAGGGTCTTCTAAGAAGGGTCAGGATAAACTTCAGCTCAGGGTTGAATGATTGATAAAAATAAGAACTACATCTTTCATGAGCCTAGAATGCTTTCATCTGCATGTAGCAAAATATCTCATTGTCTTGTTCACTAGTCTATCACAAGTGCTTAAGAGAGGGTAAAGTGCTTGGACAGAAGTCACCCAACATTTCACTTGAATAAAACTTATTCTGTTCACGATGAAGAAAGTCTAATTGCACATGGCTACTAACAAGGATTCTGTGATTTAGCAAAATTAGGGCCTTTATATCTGGGGCTTTCTGGGGTGTTCCATCATGGATATACATTATTTCTGCAAGGCTGAGCCCTCATGTTGGTGTAAAAGCCAAGGGAAAGTGGGTGGGTGGACGTTAGACTCCAGAAAGCTCCCAATGAATGTCTACTTATTCCGCTTTCCCCAGAATTGTGTCACATGCTAGCCCGACCTGAGACAGTGAGGATGTATCTATCCCCAACTCTAAAGTGGAGATGAGATGGGGAAAGGGGGGTCAAGAAGAGTTATTGGGTATAAAGACATGAGTAAACTGTTCAGGGTCCTCCCTCAGTTGGCAATATCCTGGGGTAGATCTTGAGAACTGTGATAAACAGCATCTAATCTCAGGCCTCAAACAACTTATGAGGGCATGTGAAAAAGACCATCAAAAAAGAAAGAGAGAGGAAGAAGGAAGAGGAGAAGACCTGCTTTCATTACTAGCAACTAGGCTACATTATTAAGGATCTGTACATTAACACTGAGAAACTTTGCAATTTATTTACTTATTTATTTATTTAGATGGAGCTTTGCTCTTGTTGCCCAGGTTGGAGTGGAATGGTGTGACCTTGGCTCAGGGCAACCTCTGCCTTCCAGGTTCAAGCGATTCTCCTGCCTCAGCCTCCCGAGAAGCTGGGATTACAGGTGCCCACCACCATGCTCAGCTAATTCTTTTTGCATTTTTAGTAGAGACGAGGTTTCACCATGTTGGCCAGGCTGGTCTCGAACTCTTGACCTCAGGTGATCCACCCATCTCAGTCTCCCAAAGTGCTGGGATTACAGGTGTGAGCCACTGCACCCAGCCTGCAATTTACTATACCTAAGCACACTCCACTGTCCACATTCATCCTTCTCTGAGACTGTTTTCAGTGTGAGTCTTCCTTCTTTAGTTGAAATTATTCTCTGAGCTACCCCCCATACACATGTATTGCCTTTCTACAGGTAATTATCAATGACCCCTTCTCAGATGAAAGTCACTTATAATTCTAGAAAGTCTTTCTTTGTTGAACGTCTACTAAAATTCTTGTAAAAAGTCTACAAAATCTACAACATAAAAGGAAGAGGAAGTTAAAAGAAAAAAATGGGGAAAAATAAAAAGAAATAGCTCTAACAGCCACAAGCAATCCAATCAAAGCACTTGTGGATGATTTAATAATGAAGGCAGTGCTGTATCTACACAGAGAAGGCCATTTCCAGAGCTGTCCTTTGTGGCTGCAAGTAGGAGGAAAGAAAGACATTTTTTGATGTAATCACACATGGCAGGGGAAAGAGAAACACCTAGAAGATACTAATAGTTTAGAAAGAAAACTAAATTGAGTGTGTAAAGAATGTCAGGAGAAATGTTATGAATCTTTCTTATTCTTCTCCAGAGAGGAGGGTCGTGGGAGATGGAGGTAATCTTGCCAGATGTGAAAAAATATACGTATTTTTTTGTTGTTGAGACAGAGTCTTACTCTGTCACCCAGGCTGTAGCGCAGTGGTGCAATCTTGGCTCACTGCAACCTCTGCTATCCGGGTTCAAGGGATTCTCCTGCCTCCGCCTCCCAAGTACCTGGGATTACGGTGCCTGCCACCACGCCCAGCTAATTTTTGTAGTTTTAGTAGAGATGGGGCTTCACCATCTTTGCCAGACTGGTCTTGAACTCCTGACCTCATAATCCACATGCCTTGACCTCCCAAAGTGCTGGGATTACAGGCATGAGTTACTGCGCCCGGATAAAATAAAAAATAAATAAATAAATAAAGGCATGTCGTTTGTCTCTCTTGATCACTAAACAGCCTAGAGTGGTGCCTGGTACAGGGTTATGCCATGAACAAATGAATGAATCAAGCTTAGTGATGGGGAATAGGTTTTTTTTTTTAGAATTTCTATGTTCTCCTATATTAGATGTGTAAATACATCTAGGTATCCCAGGCACCAAATTAGGAAGTCCCTAATACTATAAGCAGTTTCACGTATTGTACTTGAGGCAAAACATCTCCCACAAACCCCACTCTGCCTTCCATAAGGCCACTACCACCTGGGATCTCCCATGTCACTACCATAGTTTGTGCTACTCAGATTATCTCTGCCAGTTCTCCTACAATTTCTCCCCTTCTCTTTTCATTCATTTATAAATACTAATCCTTCAACCTACAATTGCTCCCTGATGTATCCTCTCTGAAGACATGAGGCAATAGCATCTCTCCAGAACCTGAAGTAGGAAGAAATTGCAGCATCATCTGTTTTTATGACAAATAATCTACCTTGATTATTGAATAGAACAGTAAAGTGTTTTCCAATTATATTATACCAACCACAGGAGATACTAAAAATCACTTTGCTGGTATACTCATAAATGAATTTAATACATATGCATTTATTTTATTTATGTTTACTTTTAAATAAAGGCTTTATATTTAAGGGGGTAACACCAAATGATTTTTTTTAACAAATAAATGTATTTAAGCAATGAAATTGCTTTAATATGAAACTAAGTAAATAATATTACTTATTATTTGGAATAATAATACATGGAATAATATATGGAAGATCAGTAATGTTGAACCATTGAAAAATATTGGGAAAGTAACAATATGGAGCAGGTATCTGCAAACATTTTCCATAAAGAGCCAATGAAGTGATATTTTAGACTTACAAGCCATAAGGCATCTGTTGCAACCTCTGATTCTACGGTTGTAATGCAAATGCAGACATAGACAATACGCAAACAAATGAGTGTGGTTGTGTTTCAACAGAACTTTATTTATGGACAATAAATATTAATAAAATGTAATTTTCTACCAGGTGCAGTGGCTCATGCTTGTAATCCCAGCACTTTGGGGGGCCCAGATGGGTGGATCACTTGGGTCAGGAGTTTGAGACCAGCCTGGCCAATATGGTGAAACTCCATCTCTACTAAAAATACAAAAATTAGCCAGTTGTGGTGGCGCACACCTGTATTCCCAGGTACTTGGGAGGCTGAGACATGAGTATCACTTGAACCTGGAAGGCAGAGGTTGCAGTGAGCTGAGATTACACCACTGCACTCCAGCCTGAGTGAGAGAGCGAGACTGTGACTCAAAAAAAGAAAAAAAAAAAGTAATTTTCACATATCATAAAATACGCTGTTTCTTTTAATATTTTTTTAAATGACTTTAAAATGTAAAAATCATCCTTAGCTCACACATCCAACAAAAGAAAGCTGTGGGCTGGATTTGCCCCACAGGCCAAAGTTTGCAAACACCTGGAATAGAGGAAACAGTATGAATTTTCAAGTCATTCAAAACTGAGTTCTACTTAACTGGGATCTCCAGATCATAATGTTAAGTAAGACAGGCACAGAAAGACAAACATCTCATGTTCTCACTTATTTGTGGGATCTAAAAATCAAAACAATTGAACATATTGGCATCATAGAAGGATGGTTACCAGAGGCTGGGAAAGGTAGTGGATGCCTGGCAGGGGAGGTTGTGTTGGTTAACAGGCAAAAATAGTTAGAAAGAATAAATAAGACCTAGTATTTAATAGCAAAATAGGGTGACTATAGTCAATAATAATTGCACATTTTAAAATGACTTAAAGAGTGTCATTTGGTTGTTTGTAACTCAAGGGATAAATGCTTGAGGAGACAGATACCCCATTCTCCATGATGTGCTTATTTCATGTTGCATTACCGTATTGAAACATCTCATGTAACCCATAAATATATACACCTACTATGTACCCACAAAAGTTTTAAAAACTGGGTTCCAGTCCTACTTCTGTTTCATATAGAGTTATGTGACCTTAGTGATGGGGCTTTGATTTATCAACATAGATTATTTTTCTTTGCAAACACAGATGCTGAGCCAAATAGGATAGTAAAGCTCAACCCAAAAGTGATTGCAACCCATTACATTCCCCTCCTTGCGCGGCTTGTCTCCCTTGGTAGTGATGTTGTCAACTGGGGTAGGAAGATGAACTGATTTAAAATTTGAGGAGTAAATAAAATTGAACTGAAAGCTCTAAAATACATTGCAAAATGTAAGAGTCATTTTACATGTCAATATTTCCTGATGCTTCTATGTGGCAGACACTGTACTAAGGGTACAACCTGCAGAAACTCACCGATTCTCATACCATCTCTAGTCGGTAAAACCAATCCCTTCATTGGATTGAAAACTTGAAAATGGAGATGTAGGATGTTAGGAGAATTGCCCATGGCTAAGAGTGAGGCAGTAGTACAGCCAGACTTCTCAGGAACTTGTCTAAAGTCATTTGGCTTTTTATTTTATGACTATTTTTTTTTGTTGTTGTTATCTGGACTGACAGAAATTTAAACTCCAAGTCTGCCAGAATATAATGCACAATTTTATCATTGCTATTTCATCTTTCTAATCTTCATTGCTAATCTATAAGCCAGGACAATTACCTACTGTACCTATTGCACTGGTTCAGACTCTGAGTCAAATGTGATCATAAAGACCTGTGCTTCCCATTCGCACCGTACAAATGCATCATGCAGCTGATCTGTTATTATGCACTGCTCCAAGCCAGTTCAGTGAGAAGGAGATGCAGTTAATAAACAAATGTAGTGTGAACAAGTAATTTGATCATTAACTTTAACAGCACCTGGTACTGCTCACTTTTCTTTGCTTAGCAGAACCAACCATTGAATGTATTCAGATCAAGCAACCAATTGATATGAACAAAAATGGTCATAGATTCATTTCTTAAAGAACCTTAAAAATGCTATGCATTGCTATTTATGGATATCTAATGCATATATTCAAAGAGGAAGTTAGGTGAATTCACAGCTAGATAGAGCAAATTACTGAATGAGGAACAGCCAGCTAATTACATATTCAAGTCTTTTATTTTTGAAATCACACCATTTAGCCACTTCACTTGAGGACATCTGTGAATTGGTTCCTTTAAGCCTCTAAGCTGGTTTATGTAAGTACTGGGATAAAGCTAAAATGTCTTCCATTCACACAACAAGCCTCCAAAAATAATTGACTCCTTTAAGTGGACTGTTTCATTTTTCTCTTTTGTGTATAAGAGACATCTCCAGGAAGATAAAATTGGTACTCAGATTACTTTAGTTCCAACAGTGTTTTCTTGCACATTAATAGGGAAAGATTGTTGAAGCTTAGCGACCCTGAATGAAATTGCATTTAATAATTTTAAAAAACAACATCAGTATCTTTTTAAATTTTTCTGTATATATAGTTTGTATTTGTTTAATATTAATTTGTACTCTATTCCAAGATGTAATTGCCTAATCCATAGCTTTACTTTGGTCCCAGGGGATAACATCATAATTGTAAATAAAGAATAAGTAACTTGTTGATCAAGGCACACATTGCAAGAGAACAAGGAAGTCTGATTTTACTCTAAATTATTAAGATTGTGTCATTATAAGTGTTATTTAAGAATCCAAATATCTCCCACTTCTAACTGTTACAAGTCCAACAAGGACTTCTAAAAGTGACAAAAAAGTTACAAGACTGAGCTAGAATCCATGAATACACTGTTATCAGAGGCTTTTTTTCTTTGAAAGATAAAAGGCAATGATTTCTCTTCATCTGAGACCTGCATTGTGAGGCTTTCACTGGCTACCCAGTGGAGAGTTTTCAAGTCTTAATTATAGACACATTTATTCCATTGTTTCCATATGGTATAGGACAAGGAAATGCAATTAGTCGAATATTGTAATTAACCTTCCGTCTGCATGCTCTTGTAGATCTCAGGAACTAGCTGGAGACCACAAAATCCTTTGTATTGCAATGAGTGAGTCCTGGGATTCATCAGCGCGAATAATCAAGGTAATTTATTTTGACAGGGAAAATCCATTGCTTTCCACATCCTGATGACCCAGATGGGGAGGAATTTTGATATGAAACATAAACTGCAGATGAACAATATTTACTTATTTATTAATTCCCTTTCTTCTTGTGTGCCTTTGTCTTTTTTTCTCTTTGTCTTCCTTTCTTTCTCCCTTCCTCATTTTTTCCCCCTCAACCCAGCTTTGTGATAGACACTGGACTATGGATGTGACTTAAACTTCACAGCTACCTCCTTTTTTTTTTTTAACTATCAAAGAGATTCACTCTTATAACATCCAGCCACAAAATTAAAACCACAAATTACCTCTTCATCTACAGCATTTATTTTAAAAACGTTTACCTTATAGAGAGTTATATGGTAAATACTGAGAGTCTGAAATATCAATTTTTCTCTATCTAAGCCAATAAAGAACTAGAGTGACAGATTATGAGCTTTGGAATTGGATAGGCCACAAGTTGAAAATTCTGACTTGATCAATTCATCAGTGTATTAATATGGACAACTCAATACACTGTAATTTGCTTTTTTTTTTTTTTTTTTTTCAGACAGGGTCTCACTCTCTTGCCCAGGTTGGAGTACGATGGCACAATCTCTGCTCACTGCAACCTCTGCCTCCTGG
>NW_012114821.1:8072413-8080761 GCF_000951035.1 Colobus angolensis palliatus
TCACCATGTTGGCCAGGCTGGTCTCAAACTCCTGACCTCAAGTGATCCACCTGCCTCAGCCTCCCAAAGTGCTGGGATTACAAGTGTGAGCCACTGCGCCTGGCCTAAATTTCTTGGTTAAACTTTATTTTTCTTCACTTATAAAAATGAGTTTATAAATCCACCTCATAGGGTTTAACTAAATGTTATTTAAGTGACACATATAATGTGTAGCAGAAACATAAAACATTACTTTTTTTACTGCCTATTTTTACTTTCCTGACTCTGTTCAGCTGAGAACTGAGCTGAGTATTTAACTGTTCCCTGACCAAACTAAGAGTCGGGCTGTTTATTCTCACAGCCCAATAAGGAGATGCAGATGAACTGGGAAAGGAAGGAGTTTATTTCTGTAATCAGGTACAGGAAGAAGTCCTGGAAAATATCGCCAGACCAACTCAAAAATTACAAAGTTTTCCAGAGCTTATATACCTTCTAAGCTATATTTTTACATGTAAGTATATATAGCTTAGAAACTTATATACCTTCTAAGCTATATATCTGCATGCATTCATCTAAAGACATAAGTGATTAACTTCTTTCAATCTATAACTAAGATCTGAGTCCTAAAGACCTTCCTCTGGAGCCTCAGTAAATTTACTTAATCTAAATGGGTCCAGGTGCTGGTGTGATTACCCTTATTTTGTCTCATGTTAAATCATGGAGGTTTGGAGAGTTCCTTCAGACCCCCAGTAAAATTTGGGGTTTGTGGAAGTTGGTTGTGGGGTTGTTTGTGGAAGCTTGGGGAATTTCTTCAGACCCCCAGTAAAATTTGCTTAATTCTAACTGGGTTCTATTAAGAATTCCTTCATTATCTTGTCATGCTTCAAGGCTCAGGAAAGGCCTGGACAAAACTCTTGGTGGGCTTTTGTTACATCCCAACCTTTGTCTAAGGGCACTGGTTCTTTCAGCTTTTAATATTTAACTTAACCATTCAGTCAGTGCTGAAACTGTTGGTATGGAGGTTTGCCTGTTCAGACACTAGGTAGACCTGACCTGCCACATAACTGCTATCTAGGAAAGCAGGGAAGTTAATCAAGAAGTCTCATTGGTTGAACACAAAGCATGCTATTTAAACTAATTATTGTGAATCAAGAAGATTTTAAGAATTAGTTGCTGTTAAATAAAAGAATGTATGACTGAATCAATAAGAAACTTTAGTCATTTCTGCTATAATGAGAGTCCTGGATTCCTAAAAGTCACCACACTTTGCAAAATTGTACAATAAAAACCACAGAACTTACAGGAAGAATGGGGTTGGAGACACAAGATTAAAACAATTCATCAGTGAATCATAAAAGCAATGAAAAAATAGGAATCCGATACAAAGGTGGTAACAGTTTTACACATTAAACGTTTTAGAACTGTAAGAGTTAAAGAGGAAAGAAATACAAAAAGCGATTCAACAGTCAAAGATAGGTTTATTTTCGAGAATAAACCTGAGAGGGGCTTCTGGCCAAGTTTGGTCAGTAGCACTCTCTCTTACAGACTAGGAGTATTTAAGGGTTCAGGGTGAGTAAACTTATCACAGAGTTAGAATGTTTTTGTGTCAGGGAGAAGTTTATTGTGGGGTTGGAAAGTCTCTGGTTGGAGGGGAGGTTATTTTGGGGCTGACATCTCTCCGGCTGAAGGGGAGGTTATCTCGGGGCTGGCATGTCTCTGGTCAGGGAGGGGTTTATCTTAGGGTTAGAATGTTTCTTGTTGGAGATGTCATTTGTGGTTTATGGTCATGCTGGCCTTAGCCATTAGGCTGATGCTTTTTAGATTTAGGCAGTTTTTGATCAAGGGGAATTTTAGAATGACAGTGCTTGTCCAAGATGGCGATGCTCCTGCTCTGTCAAGATCTATGTACATACTACAGTAAATGTGGCACTTTACTTTGAAGAATACATGGAGCTTACCTATGGACTTGGGTTTCAGACCAGCTCCAAGTTGTGAGATATTGTGAAATGGTGAAAGAATGGTGACCTGAAATCAGACGGAAGGGTGTAACACCATCTGTGAATGGGTGTGGCTCATAATCTGTGAATGGGTGTGGCTCATAATCCTGGCAGAAAATGAGGTCACTCATACATGCTTGACATTTGTGCATTTTACATATTCCTATAAAACTTGATTCTGCTGCAGTTTTCTTTGTCTCATAGACAAGATCACATATAATCAATCAGAAAAGTAGCATTATCCTCAAATTGTTTCCTAATATAGGCAATAGGGTTGGAACATACTAAAATTTTCACAATAAGTATTATGCCTGGACAGACTACTAGTCTCATGTGAAATATTACTAGAGCTATCAATTTTTTAATAGAATCCATATTGTTATTACGACTGTGATTTATCTTCTAAACCTCACAGTGAAGGAGTACCATTAATAATAACACTTAAATAACAGGATTAACCAGCACTGTCCATTGTAAACTAGACTTTAGAGTCATCTAACTAATTGGTATAAGAAAAGAGACGGCCAGGCGCGGTGGCTCAAGCCTGTAATCCCAGCACTTTGGGAGGCCGAGACGGGCGGATCACGAGGTCAGGAGATCGAGACCATCCTGGCTAACACGGTGAAAACCTCGTCTCTACTAAAAAATACAAAAAACTAGCCGGGCGAGGTGGCGGGCGCCTGTAGTCCCAGCTACTCGGAGGCTGAGGCAGGAGAATGGCATAAACCCGGGAGGTGGAGCTTGCAGTGAGCTGAGAACTGGCCACTGCACTCCAGCCCGGGCAACAGAGCGAGACTCCATCTCAAAAAAAAAAAAAAAAAAAAAAAGAAAAAAGACATGTTTCTTAGTGTAAACACCTTCTCTGAGAAAACAAAAATAAACTGCTAAGTGACTTACCCTACCAACTCTAAAACTATTTCTTTATATACTGCAATTTTAAAACAATACTTTTGCTAAATAATATTATTCATAATACACTGTAGTTCTTATGATCTCTCTCCATTGAAATAAAAGCCCCACGAGGACAAGAAACTTGGCATTTATGTTCAATGATACAGAGCCTAAAATGGAGCCTGGAAGGTCTTTGAAAAATATTAATAGTTACTGAATGAATGAAGTATCCGTCAATCAGTTGTTGGTAGAAGTAAAGAATGCTGATATGCGCCCATTTGGTTTGAGTTATGCAAATCAAATACAGAGAGAAAAGACAGAGCTCAGACCCTCTGGCATAAGTTACTTAAATTGTTTTCTTAATGGTAGCCCTAGGCAAGGCTCTAGGATGAGAAGTTGTAAAGCAACTTTCAGTGGCTTCTGCAAAGTTTCTCTAACAAATATTTTGAAAACACTATAGTATGCTCCAGAAAATCCAGGATTATGCAAAGCAGCCAGGATCACTGTACCTACCTGCTAAAGGTTTGTCTTGAGCTGGCTGGGAGGAAGTACAGGAAATTAGAGTTTTCACAGTTGTTTGTGAGGACTAAACTAGAGAAATATTGATTTGTGATGGTGATCAGGATCTACTTCATCATGGTTGTGATGATGTTATTTTTCCTTCAAGCTAGAGTTGCTGAAGGGAAAACAGAGGACTTGAATTTCTATTGCAATGCATTGAACATGGATACAGTGTCTAGCATTTGCAAGCAAATTTTTTCAAAAACATTTTCTTATTGAAGCTCATAAGAAACAGTGCGTTATGAATAACAATCATCCTTCACAGATGCAGAATTAAGCTCTGGCAATTTTTTTACTGACATCACAAAGCCAATAATTAGAAAAGATTTGACTTGAAATTTAAACTCCTGACTGAATATTGTGGTCATTCATTGTATCAGCTTTCACAAAAAAAAAAAAAAAAAGGAAAAAGAAAAATTGAGATAGCTTTCAATTAGTGACATAAGTGTTATAACAGAGATTGAAGGAAGGTGAGGATTCTTGCTATCTGACTAACATTGGAACCTATGTTGTAGTGGGGAATTCAGACAGCTAGGCTGTCTGGCTCTTACTGTTTTTTTCCTGCCCCCACTTCCATTCTCTCTGTCTACCTACTGGGCTCTTTGCTGTCACTAAAACATACTAAGTAAGTCCTCCTTATTTTTTTTTTTCTCTGTGCCCAAAATTCCTTTCCTCTAGGTGTCTGCTAGACTCACTCCTTCCATAAAGTCAGCCTTAAATATTCCCTGCCTATCTGACACCCTGTCTGCCTATCTAAGATCCTGCTCTATGATTCTCTGTATCACCTTCCATATTTTATTGGACCAAAAGTTGCCCAGATGTGCAGATCCCTAGTGATTTCGGAGTAGCTGCTAATAATTTGGTTGGATGGTTATGGACTTCAAAGTAAAACATACAAACATTGGCACAAAGTGATCAGAAGAAGAGATGTGTAGCTGGACCTATAGAAGTGGACACAGACATTGAAGTTATTTGTAGGTGATGTGACTTCTTAACAGATTCAGAAGGTTCTCAATACAAAGGTGTACAAAGTGGCATGCTCTGAAATGTCAGCCTCTTTCCTAGCCATTCTTGTGGTTGCCCAGTCTGAACGTTTACAAAGTGGCCATGGTGGCAGACTTGCCATAGATTCAACAATATGGACTTCCACTTCTGAGGCTGGCTTGACTTCGTCACCACTGAATGCTTAAACTACCAACAACATAGATCAATGATACGTCTCCAGATATAATTGTGAGTGATTATGTGAATCTAAAAGTTACTTTTCCTTTTCTGTAATCATGGGACTTTGTCAGACTGAAAGCTAACCTGATAAGGTTTTGCTCAGATTTATCTGAAACACTCAGAGGATGGTAAGCCAACGATGACCAAACATCATAACACTGAAGGAATTCAAGGGAGATTTCGGGATCTTCTTTTAAATTCTTATGGGCAGCACTTGGAAGCGTTAGTTGGACAAGAGATAGCAGCAGGGCTTATCTTCCTAAACTCAGAATCTTTGACTCAGATGCTTTATAAACCATATCAAATCCATTTCCACCTGACTAAGTAACCTCGCCTTTCTACCCCCTGCCAATAGACACAAAGGATACTCACTCTTTCCTAAATCTCCTGCACAGTGGAAGAGATGCCCACATACAGGTCACAGGCCCTTCTATTCCACAAAATCAGGCTTATTATAGACCTGTTATGAGTACTTATCATCAATTTTTAAGTTTTTTAAAACTATATCTGTAGTGGTTATTTGCCGACAAATTTACCTTTCTTGTTAACTTGCAGTCGTTTATTTGGTTAACCTGTAAATAGATTACTAAGGTACCAATAATTAGTTGCATCTTTTAAGATTTTTTTAAAGAAATAAAAATTTCATAATTTGTTTATAGACTTAATTAGTGTAATAAGCTTTTGCCTATACTGCAAGCAACATGTTATATGCCTTTAATTTATTAGAACCTGCAATCAGGAAAAATAAAAGGATGTGATGTGGGTATAGAGAAAGGAACCACTATGTCTAGGCATCTAATAGTTACCTTCATTTATGTGAAGAACTTCATACAGCAAATGTGCATTAAATACTTCCGCCTCACAAAATATAAACTAGTTTTGAACCTCAGAAGACTCCATTACTTTTATGCAGATCACAAAGTTTGTACAGTACAAATGCTATGATGACACGGAACATGGATTGGTTTTTACTTATTATTGTATTCCCAGTATCATGAATAGTATTTACAATATGGCAGGAATTTTTTTTTTTTTTTGAGACGGAGTCTCGCTCTGTCGCCCAGGCTGGAGTGCAGTGGCCGGATCTCAGCTCACTGCAAGCTTCGCCTCCCGGGTTTACGCCATTCCCCTGCCTCAGCCTCCCAAGTAGCTGGGACTACAGGCACCCGCCACCTCGCCCGGCTAGTTTTTTGTATTTTTTTAGTAGAGACTTTTTAGTAGAGACGGGGGTTTCACCGGGTTAGCCAGGATGCTCTCAATCTCCTGACCTCGTGATCTGCCCGTCTCGGCCTCCCAAAGTGCTGGGATTACAGGCTTGAGCTACCGCGCCCGGCCCGGCAGGATTTTTTAAATGTCTCAAAAGAATGAATTTTGGGGGGAAAAAGTGGAGTATAAATATACACCCACCTGTCTCTCTGTTACCAATATCTCTGTATTTCTGTTATACTGAAAAGACTTCTGTGATAAACAAAAAATAATCGTACGTTTGAAAATTTGGCCCTTTTAAGAATTTTCAATTTGTTAGAAACTTAAATGTCTTTTGTGGCAGAGAATCTCATTCTAATTCTAGGCATCAACACTAGTAGTTTAGGTCAGTGGCATGTCAGGATTTCCTACCCATTGGATCTCGCTCATTTTCCCAACAGCAGCAGGGAATCTGTTTGTAATTTTTACATTCTCAGTTAGAATCACACTCTGGCAGAAAGTAAAAAGAAATTAAAAAGGTTATACTAGGCAAAAAATCTTTGAGACATCAAAGAGACATTTTATGCTTTTCTGAATTCAGATCCTGGAGTTAATTGTCATGTTCCTAAGTGCAAATTCCAGAGAGCATTTTTAACCTTGCTGTTTGGTACAGTTTAAGGTAGAGACTGGCAAACCACTTACAACCTGTTTATGTAAATACATTTATATTGAAATGCTACTCTCATCCATTTACATCTACCACTTCTTTTGTGCCACAACAGCATAGAGTAATTGTGACAGAGACTGTGGACACAGAGCCTAATATCTTTACTATCTGATCCTTGACAGAAAAAGTGTGCCAATTTCTGCTTTAAAATGCATGTAGTTACTCCTGGAAGTAATACAGGGCCCATGGCTGAGAATTCCTGACATCTCAGAGAAAAACACAAGACATAAATGGGAATCATGGGTATGGAAAATAGACTCCGTTTCCATCTGCTTAGCATGCACATTGGGCATGCACAGCAAAATGTTAGAATGAAAAAGATGGCTTGGACACTATTCAAGAACCATGGATGCTTGCATTAGTGGCATAAATATTATTCTGTGGCATTGCCCCATGTGTTCTATGACCAAACTGTGCCTCAGTAAACAGGTATCTGGCAAGTGATAGTGGGCAATTCAGCTGTGTTAAGGCTATTAAACTGTTTTAATCACTATTTCGTGTAAAAATCAGACAGCCTCTATCAGCACTCTCCTAGGTAATCGACACTGTGTCATGTGATTTATAACCTCTTTTAATCCTTACAACGACCTGAATATGGCAGATGTTATTATTATTTACTTTTAGAAGTGATACAATCTTGTTGTCATACTCCATTTTGTGTGTGTGTGTGTGCTCTCTGATGGCTAGTGATCAAATCTGATTCACATGCCTAGTGATTGTAATGGCAGATTTCAAACAGGAATATCTGAAGGCTGGAGAAATACGACAATCAATCGTGAACTCCTATACATTAAATCTGGGCACCCTTGTTTATTTGAACTCATCATCCCTTGGCATTTTATTGAGACCAGTGGAAGACAGTTGGTCATCCTTGGAAAGTGAATACTTGTATAATTCCAGGGCCAATTCTTCCTAAGGCTGACTGCCTTTATGCTTCAGGCCCATCAGCAGAACTCTTATTTACTAGTAGGTACTGATACTTGCACTAGAATTTTTTCCTGAGGAATGAGAGTTTACGTCTCCTGTACTCTGTATTCCAACTTGCAGCTTCATTTTGCACCAATGTCCGAAGTAGAATTCAAGATATGCCTTATGGTAAAACATCATGCTAGAAATGGACTCAGGTATAAGTGGGCAGATATACCCTTCTTTTCTATTTGCATCATGCGCTTATGACCAATCTTACAGTTTGCTTTCCCAAGTGTACCACCTTTGCTTTATTGCCATATTGCTTGGATATCATCTGGAAAAACGTAACTAATTCCATTTAGGTTTTTTTTACCCCAGAAGCTGGGTGATGTTTCTTAGAGTCTCAGTGCACTTATTCTTATCTACATGATTGTTGACCTTCCGCCAACAGGTATGGTCATAACCCCAAATCTCATGCTGGTTTATCATACCCTCCAGATAACCAGATAGTCTTCCTAAGTCATCTGCGTCTGGCCTTAGTGAGTCTCCATGGATAAAGAAAATTGTTGATAATAATCACTGAATGATGATAGCATCTGGAACTTAATTTGTACTATTGTTTGGAAATTCATGAAGACTGTTTTATTTAACACTTAATATATATTTATTGGTCAACTATTCAAGTCCCTCCCCTAGTGTAATACTGTTGAAATAAACATAGTTTCTGTTCTCAAGGAGATTAAAACATACCAGGATAGGCTGGGCACGGTGGCTCATGCCTGTAATCCCAGCACTTTGGGAGGCTGAGGCAGGTGGATCACCTGAGGTTGGGTGTTTGCGACCAGCCTGGCCAATGTGGTGAAACCCCGTCTCTA
>NW_012114821.1:8080836-8089138 GCF_000951035.1 Colobus angolensis palliatus
CAGGTGTGGTGTTGTGCACCTGTAATCCCAGCTACTTGGGAGGCTGAGGCAGGAGAATCCCTTCAATTCAGCAGGCAGAGGTTGCAGTGAGCTGAGATCATGCCACTGAGCTCCAGCCTGGTCTGGGCAACAGTGTGAGACTACATCTCAACAAAATAAACAAAACAAACCAGGATAGATTGATGATGCTGCACTCCCATAATTCCATGTGATGTCATATTTTTTCAAGAACATGCATGAAGATGTTTTTCTTCACACAAAGAGTCTCATTAGATGTTAGAACCATGCTCTTGAACTTTTCCAGAAACATGAGCCAAATAAATGGCTATTTATTATACATTATCCTGTTTGTGGCATTCTGTTATAACAGCACAAAATGGACTAAGACACTAACACAGGCAGTTGCTCCACTTCCCTGTGTCTCAATTTCCAAATATTTTAAGTAAGAAACATAATAAGACCTTCCTTACAGGACCTTCTGGCTAATTGAATTAGAATGATAGAAAGTACACAGAAAAGGAGGTAGCACATGCTGATTCTTCAATACATGTCAACTCACTACTGATCTCCCATTTTCTGTAAGCACACGTAGTAAAACACAGTTTTTAAAATTATTTTAATCCCCACGTTTAGTAACACTCAAAAATATGGTAATTCTTATCAAAAGTGACTTAATTAATAGATTCATTTAGGTGTTCTTCCATATGCATTATTGAGTAATTCGTTTTAGAAAGAGATGTTTTGTTCCCACATTTATCTAGTTTTTATTTTAAGGAATTTTCTCTGAATTCTCCTCCCATTTTGAACCACAAAAAGACTCTGTAGTCCTGGAGGGACTTACATCACAGGTGGGCCACAGCCACTAGTCCACGTGTCCTGTGTGGATAGATTCAAATCTCTCAAATATCTGAAATACTAGCATTTTATTTGCTCTCTTTATCTCATGCATGTGAAAAAGTGAGAAACATATTTGGTTAAGTGTGACTCTGTCGATTCAAGTGGATTATGGAGGAATTAGATGGGGATCAAACCAGCTCATCTTACCTGTCGTGGTATGTATCCTCCAGTCTATCTTTGTCAGTAATAAATATGAAATGTGGATTCTCTGATTGCCACGTATTTTCCAAGTGTTAGTTCCAAGTATTTATTCAAAATTTGAGCAGGGAAGGGGTATTTTATCTATTACCCCTAATCACACAGTCTGACAGAACATTCCTAAGTGTAAAAATCACATTTTTAATGGCCAGAAGGGCAAAGACAGGTAAGCAGTCTCTGTTTCAAGGTGATATTCAAACTGCATTGCTGCTCATGGCAGAATCATTTCCAAATATTGCAAATTATGTAGCATAGATTTTCGTATTTTTCAAAGCTAAACATTAAAAATAACAATACTATTTTCGTTGGGAAAAATATTCTTTTTGATGAAGTAATGAGTGGTAATTGAAAATGAATTGACTACAACTTTTCCTTCATTTACTCCACGTGGGTTCAACAGATTGCGAAGGTAGAAATAAAGACATTCTTCTTGCTTTGGTGCTTTATTAATTTCCGGTGGCAGCCATAGCTTCAGTCCAGAAAGATGAAGGCATCCTTTTTCTCTGACTTACCTTGGGGTTTGAGAGAGCTTGACACTGGGTTTTTTAATGCCAGAGGGGACATGAGCATCATTCTGTATTTAACAAGCACTCATGCTGCTGGTATAAAAATCCAATATGCCTTTCTCTTTAAAGAGAAGTTATTTACGGTGATTTTTTTCCTCAAGGGGATACATTTACCAGTGCTGTGTCAATAATTCTGCAGAGGAAACACGGCGATTACATCTGGAAAAAAGTGGCAAAGATGGAATTAAATCATATTATGAGTAAAGGTTTTCTTACCCAGTCTAGTGGGTAAAACTGAACTATATTCTGAAGGTGGCTAAGTGAAGAATGAAGGTCTTTCCATAATTTTATTGTCTTGAGGCAGAAATGAAATGATATATATGAAAAAGATATGCATAAAATAGAGAGGAGTTTGAAAATATAATAATCATTATTAATGTTATTGAAGTAGATGCAGTCCATACAAGAAAATGAAAGGGAAAAAGCAGATTCAAATAACGTTATTAAGTTTAATTCCAATGTACACTTATCTAGCCTAGGTAGAGAGCTATAGATATAAAGAGACAAAGACACAGATCTACATGTAGACATATAGATACAGTCTGGAGTTTTTTTGTTCCCCATTTTTTTTCCCCCATTTACTTAAGGTCGACTAGTATATCAGAGAGTTCTTGTAGGTAGAAATCTTGTAATTCTGTGACTCTTAGGGACTTTTAAATTTTGTTTTCTTTCCTTTCTTTGAGATGGAGTCTCACTCTTGTTGTCCAGGCTAGAGTGCAATGGCGTCATCTCGGCTCACTGCAACCTCCACCTCCCAGGTTCAAGCAATTCTCCTGCCTCAGCCTCCCGAGTAGCTGGGATTACAGCTGCCCGCCACTGTGATTGGCTAATTTTTTGTGTTTTTAGTAGAGACAGGGTTTCACTATGTTGGCCAGGCTGGACTCGAACTCCTGACCTCATGATCTGCCCACCTCGGCCTCCCAAAGTGCTGGGATTACAGGCGTGAGCCACTGGCGCCTGGCTGGGATGTTTAAATTTTTTAATTTTAATTTTTATTTTTCCCTTAAGGTAAGTTTGGAGATATAACTCTTAGGGACTTTAAGGGTTGTCTAGTTCTTCCTGATGAGACACTGGAGTTGTCTGGGTGACATGCTCTCTAGGTGGTCATTTGGACCACAGGAGCACACTCCAAGGACAGGACACTTGCAGTGGACAGAGAATGCTTCCTCTTGAATAGCACTAAATGGAAGAGTCTATAAACAGCACTAGGCATAGAAAGGGCACCGAGTACATGTATGGACTTCATGCTCATTCTAACTGGTCTCAATCTTCCTCCAGCAAAAAGGGAACATAGTTATCTCCATGTCCTCGCTTTTCCGACTCCTTTCTGCCATCGCAATCACCTATGCTATATAGTCACGAAAGGAGTGAGCATTCTTTCAGGGCATCTTCATTAATTTGAAGATATTTGCCTTAATTTAAGTCATCTGTTTTCTTCCTCTGTTCTCTCAACATCTTGAGATACTTCAGGTAAACATTTTGGCTTTTGATTCTTTCCTCAGCTCCATGATCATTTATCAATATCTCATATAGTATAAAGGTGAACTTTTAACCAAGAAAATGGAGGACTACTGATTGCTAACAGCAGACTGTTTAAGAGATAAGGAACTATCAGGCGGGGCGTGGCTCACGCCTGTAATTCCAGCACTTTGGGAGGCCTAGGCAGGTGGATCACCTGAGGTCAGAAGTTGAAGACTGGTCTGGCCAACATGGTGAAACCCCGTCTCTACTAAAAATACAAAAAATTAGCCAGATGTGGTCATGGGCGCCTGTAATCCCTGCTACTCAGGAGGCTCAGACAGGAGAATCGCTTGAACCCAGGGGGCAGAAATTGCAGTGAGCCGAGATTGTGCCATTGCATGCCAGCCTGGGCAACAAGAGAGAAATCCCCTCTCAAAAAAAAAAAAAAAAAAAAAAAAAAAAGGAGAGGGAGAGAGAGAGATTTAAGGAGCTATGTAATGAAAGAAGTCTGTGGCATTGCCTAATCCAGGAGCACTATTGACCATGTAGACACGGATTCTTAAAAACAGATTGCAGAATAGATAGTGCAGTTCCAAATGACATCATTCTTGAAATACTCATATTATTTTTTTTAAAATCTAAATTCAGTCCCCCAGCTTCACATCTTGAAATAAAATTGGTCTTGATACCATTTCTCATGATGGATTCGAGGTGGAATTTGTCTTATACTGGTTTCTTATATAACATAAATGCGTATACTTTTTGCTTACATACATGCAATCCGGTTATACATAGTCAGAAACCAAGGTTATTACAGGGTCTAGGTAACCCAGCAAAGTTCCAGCATAATTATTAATACCATCACAGTTTTCCTCTAAAAATCACTGTTACTTAGACAACATATTCTACAGTCAGCCTATCACTGATAATATAAGGCTGAAAATGTCAACCAGCAATATTACCTTGACCAATGGTCATTTAAAATGTCTCTGAAGGTCGGATGTGGTGGTTGGCCAGACACAGTGGCTCACACCTGTAATCCCAGCACTTTGGGAGGCCAAAGTGGGAGGATCACGAGGTCAAGAGTTCGAGACCAGCCTCAACATGTCAAAAACCCATCTCTACTAAAGATACAAAAAATTAACTGGGCATGGTGGCACGTGCCTGTAATCCCAGCTACTGGGGAGGCTGGAGCAGGAGAATCACTTGAACCTGAGAGGCAGAGATTGCAGTGAGTTGAGATGGTGCCATTGCACTCCAGCATGGGTGAAAGGGTGAGACTGCCTCAAAAAATAAAAATAAAAATAAATGTCTCTGAAAATGTTTATTCTAAGCTATGGAATCTTTGAAAGTTTTTAGATCTCAAAAAGAATGCCGGATTCATTTTAATTTTCTTCTTATTGATGTCATTGAATGCTAAGTGGGTTCCTCTGTTTGCACACTTCCAATATCAGGGAATTCTGTCCCTCTAGATCAACTTCTTCTATTTGTTGACAATTCTGACTCCTAATGCTCTGACTTGGGAGTGAGTTCAGTTTCCTGTTATCTTTTCCACTTTGGACCAGGCCCTGTATCTTGAAGGAAATATTCATAGTGATATGTTATACATAGAGTGGTTTCTATTTACCAGGCCCTGTGATAGATGTTTTAAATGTAAACATTTATCCAATTCTCACATCAAGATTCTAAGATTGGTACTACAAACATCTCCATGACAATTGGGAAACTAGGCTCAGAAAAATTAATTGATTAAGAGAAAGAGTTGGTATTCAAACTCAACCAATTAAGCTCCACAGTATCTGATCATAAACACTAGCTGAATTAATTTTGAAACTCACCCACTAAAGTATCTTCAGCATATCTGAATATAAGTGATTATGAACCCACACCTAAGGTTTTTTCTTCCCAGGTTAAGCAACCTCAGTTTCTTCTACATTTCTTCATGTTACTTATTTCCTATCTCATCTTATCCAATTGCCCTTGTAGACTGCAGTCCAGTTTTCCATAAGCCTGGTCAGTGATTTAATGTGGTAAAGGGAAAGAGGAGTGGACTGGGAGACAGGAACCTGATTATTTCTAGCTGTGCTAGTGAGTTTCTGGGAACCATTGATCATGCTATTAAATATTATCCTGTTTCTTTCTCTAGTGGAATTTTAGAAGAGTTTCTGAACTTGGTGAAAAGTATTCTAACAACATTCCTAGTACAATCTCTTGTGTGATTTCGACATTTACTTCCTAATTCTAATGCTCAGTGTCCTTACTATGAAATAAGTGGCATGGTCTCAATGATGAGCATGTAGGTCCCTATCACCCATACTGTCCTCCCCAAAGAGTAATAGTGGTTGCGACTGACTTAAGTTAGCTTTGAAGCTCTATGTAAAAGAACCTAAGGTTCTGAATGATGGGAAGCTCGAAGGTGTTTGCTATGAATTGAAGCCTTTTTTATATCTTTCTGAGATAAAGGGGAATGAACATCTCAAGAAAGAATATAGAAATTTTTGTCTTTCTGCACATGATTACCAAGGCCAAACTTGGGTGATTTCTCTTGGTTGACTCTTTTATTTTGGCTGTTTAAGGCAGCAAAAGAAAAAGCAAACAAATAAACAAAAAGAAATAAAACCAGAAAATAAGCAAGAGAGCTTAGAGACATCACAGTTTCCCTTCAATATTTACAATGTCATTATTCATTCACTGAAGAGTTACTCTCTGAAATGACTTTTTTGCTTTGTCAGCATTTGTATACTTCCTCCTAATCTTCTCTGGGTTGGCAATATATCGTGGTATACTCTGAATCAGAACTTAGAAAGAAATGTCTCATTCAGCTCTAAACAGTGGTGTAGGACACTAAATGGAGACTGAGATTGTCTCAGGAAGCCTAGATTATACATCCATTGAATTCTGTCAGAGTTGCATATTCATAGATCATATGTCACACAGTGTGGCCAACTGACTTTGGCCTGTGATTGTCTCATACCTAGTCTCCATGATGCATAATTTCCATGAACGATTTTCATGCTGCTGGCGCTCTCCCCTCCAATAGACGTCTACCCTCCCCTTGACCATCAGCTACACAAAGAATGGTACCAAAACCTTCAGCTACGTCCACTTAGGCGGAAGGACTTTGCACAAAGTAAGTCTACTGTATTAGTCTGTTTACATGCTGTTGATAAAGACATATCTGAGACTGGGCAATTTATGAAAAAAAGAAGCTTAATGGACTTAACAGTTCCACATGGCTAAGGAGGCCTCACAATCATGGTGGAAGGCAAGGAGGAGCAAGTCATGCCTTACAAAGAGACAGCTTGTGCAAGAAAACTACTGTTTTGAAAACCACCAGATCTCACAAGACTTGTTCACTACCACAAGAACAGCATGGGAAAGATCACCCTCATGATTCAGTTACCAGCCCCCAGATTCCTCCCACGAAATGCTGGAATTATGGGAGTACAATTCAAGATGAGATTTGGGTGGGGACACAGCCAAACCATATCATCTACTGAGTGAAGAGACACATACAAAGTGAGTGAACAAATCTCATTCCAATCCTGGAATATAAACTCCTGAAGGGAATTCACATCTTCTCCTTTCCATGGATAAGCTCATGACACCATCACCACAATCAAGGTACTAAATGTCTCTCACTTCCACAGATTTCCTCGTGTTTTTTGTTTGTTCATTTTTTGGTAAGAACACTTGACATGAGACCTATTTTTCTTAACATATTTTAAAGTACACAATACCAGGCTCTGCATGGCAGTCAGCATAGGCATGCATGTGTCTGCAACACACCTCTTACTACTTGTTTAAATGTGAATTACATTCTGAATCTTTAAATAATAGTGGCTATAAATAATAGTGGCTAATGATAAGCTGCAGTTTAAAGTGATGTATAATAAACTGCTCTGTCCTTACAGAATAATTTTAAGGACTATAGGAAAAAAAATCAGTTTGGAAGAGTGTTGTAAAGTGCACGGAGTTACATCAATAATAATAATAGCATCCAAATAGCCATTATATGGTGCTTTTTAGTATAAGAGGTGCTAAGAATCAAAAGAACCTGACTCCTCAGTAGTCCGTAGTAGAAAGAACATGGGTGGTTGACTTTGAATTAGGCCACTACGTGCCAAGTCATCGCTGTACTTAACATTATCCCCAGTAGGTAAGATATGTGAAAACCAATGGGCCAGTTGGGCTTCACACCCACCGCATAGCCAATGCTTTACGCCTCATTGAGGACTCTCCGGTGGCCACCTCACTAGAGCTAGTTGGAAATATCAAAACAGTCATTATTGTTGTAATGAGCTTTCATGTTTAATAGTTTCAAACATGAAGGATAGCTGGCTTTTCAGAGAGTGATCTATCAAACGATATGGTTCACCACCCATGAGGTAACCCAAATCCCACAGACTTTGTCATTGCCATAGACTCAGACTGAACTGGGGACAGGATGTGCAGGTGTTTTTAATCAGGACAGACAGGTTAACTGAACAGCTGTCTAACAAATGGCTACTTCTCTTTGATACCTGGAGTCCTTCAGCAAGGGCATCTGGAAGATTTCACCATATTTGCTGGCTTAATAGAAATAAAAATAATGATAATAAATAATAATAGTCTTAATAGTAAACAGTATTTATTTGTTTCAGGCACTCTGCTAGGAATTTTACATTTATTATTTTAACCTTTAATACAAAACAATGCTATCATTATGTTCAGATTGCCCATTAAGAAAAATATATATCATAATTGTTGGTTAACAGATTATATTTCTATTTAGCATAAATCACTTGGCTGTTGTGAAAATCTACACGAATTTGAGAGAATGACCCTCCTGCCCTTATATTAAATAAATGAGACCATAACACCAGGGAGAAGAGGTCACAGTGTGTGGTTAATCAGTGGCTGAGGTAGGGTTGAGGACTTCCTCTTGTCAAGCCATAGATGCCTTCTTCGTTAAAACTATTCAATGTTCTGTATTCAAAAAAATTCTTATTTTTTAATAAAGTATGTATTTTTAGCTGTATTGAAAAATACTTGATATACAAAATTGCACATATTTAATGTGCACAGTTTGATGAAATTCGACAGATGGATAAGCTCATGACACCATCACCACAATCAAGGTACTAAATGTCTCTCACTTCCACAGATTTCCTCGTGTTTTTTGTTTGTTCATTTTTTGG
>NW_012114821.1:8089188-8142355 GCF_000951035.1 Colobus angolensis palliatus
CAGATTTCCTCGTGTTTTTTGTTTGTTCATTTTTTGGTAAGAACACTTTACATGAGACCTATTTTTCTTAACATATTTTAAAGTACACAATACCATATTATTGACTATAGGTGCTATGTTGTACAGCAAATCTTTGGAATTCCTCCTTAAGTAGGTGGTCCACAATTTTTTCCTGCATTGAATATTTTCCTGTGCTCCTCTACTGTAGGCCTGCTCTGCAGAATCGTCCACTCTTCCATATTTCAGACTCAGAGTGCATTCAGCTTTCCTCAGTGACTATCTCCATTAGCAGCCAAAATTACCTACGAAATTCAGTATAGTGATTCCCCTTCTCTCTTCTTGGAAAAAAAAAATGCATTTTTTGGTTGTTACTTTTTGTTGTTGTTTGTTGTTGTTGTTTACTTGTCTATTTCCTCAAGGGTTTTACTGCCTTCTACTATGACCAAAAATATGCCTATAAACATGGTGAATATGAAAAGGTGACCAGAAGCTCAGACGTGTTATTCTTTTACATTATTCTTCCTGAGCTAGTGTTCACAAGTTAAGAAATGAATTTCTCAGATGGTAATTGACAGCCCCACAGGATTCATGCGCTTCTCTCTAGATCCAAACAGAGGCTTACTGACATCCTTCTATCCACCCATGAGTGGGACATCCTGCTCCTTCCTTATGTTGACACCTTTTCCTATAATAATGTTGAAAAGGCTATATAATCTCAAATTTTTCAATTGAGTGCAAGTTAACCAATCCAATATTACATTTGAGAGATAAAACATGAAGGTGTGTTGACAGTAGGACATTGTGGAGTAACCACCATGGGGGTGGTGGTGGGGTGGCTTCCAGCGAAACTGCAGTGGCAACACATCATAAGGATTACAGCAGTGGCAGACTTCGAGGGAACTACAGCAGCTACGTTCACCTTGGTTGCACGTGGCTAGGTTTCATCACTGGGGGTCTGCAGAAGGTGTGGCCCCTCTCAGATAAACCAGCATCTTAAATGCTGAACTTCATGAGCCACTCAGCAGACACATACTGGAAACAAGCAGGTTTAATCTGAGGACCTTATAGATTGGTGCTAAGGATCTCAAAAGGCCCTCCAATATAACAGCATCGGCGTGAGTTTCCCCTTGCGCTTCTCAGGAACAGGTATCCGTGAGCCCTACTGGCCTGTAAAGGATGAAGAGACATTGCAGTAACAGAGAGATTGTTTCTTGTAAGTGGTGGAAACTGTTCTCTGTTCAGAAATTCCTTATCTAACTCCCTCATAACCTGTAATTGGGGTAATGAATCCTTTTTCCCTCTCTGTAGCATATGATCCCATTTGCATGCTTTAACAGCATTTTAATAATTGACATATTTTCATAATTATCAGGACTTAGTCACTACATTTTAGGCAAAGCATCCTGTATTGGACACCATTCAGAGTTGGGAAGAGGTTGAATATATGGGGAGAAAATGGCAGGAAGGACGCCTGCTCAGCAGATAAGTAGCTAAAAAATTGCCATGCTGATGAGTACCAGCCATACACTAATTTCCCTGAAAGATCTATTCTAGTAATTAACACATATTGAAGACAGAGAATCTTAGTGTTACAATATTTTAATATTTGCACAGCATTAACCTTCTTCTCTCATTTACTACCAGCAAAAGACTTACTGTTATCTTAAGGCAGCATAGCCTTAAGGCCAGTCATTGGCATCAATACTTCCTAATGCCTCAATTTCCTAGCTATTTGTTTCAAAATAAATATATGGATCCTATCCCCATATTTATTTTATTTTATGACTCTCCTATAGAACTCCAATATTTGTGGTATATCCATTTTTTAAAATCTGTGATCTGCCAAAATGAATTGCCTGCCTGAATTCTAGAACATCAAGGGAGGTATGAGCTATGTAAAATAGATATGGGGGAGCTGCAAAGATGCAGTGAATGCCTGAAAGAGATGAGGTCCCAGAAATACAAGCATCAAAGGTGCATCCTGATCTGTGTTTTGCAGAAGGGGTGTGTGCAATCCATTTTCAGAAAGGTCACAATATGCTTCTTTGAGTTGAACTTTCTATTCTGACTTACCTTGTGCAGTCCACTCGTTTCTTGAGAATATTTTGATTCCATCTATATTTGTTATTTCTTTTATCATGTTACCCTATGACAAAAGGTGAACAAAGTTGCCGGAGAAAAACCCTTGAATCTGGTCACAATGACTGTAATTTATAGCACACAGTTGTCTGTCAGCCACGTGCAAAACAATTCACTTCTCTGAACCTCACATCGTGTCCTCAGGCAACATCTGTTTCCATGTCTGAATGGATCCCAGGAGTATGAACATTTCTCTGACACTGGTTATGAGTGGTCAATCAACAGCACAGCTCAGATCCTGGGGACCTCTGACTCTACTATCCCTTTAGCAGAAAGAGACTATACCATCTAAAGGACAGTGAATAATGGTAAATATCCTAAGATTCATTCGCTTTCTAAACAAGCCCGGACCAGTGGCCCTTTTTCTGGATTCCCAGACCTCCATGGGCTTCTGTCATAACAGTGTATGTTCTTGTCATTACTGGTTTAGTTACACATCTTCCTGGAAGGAATGTAGGTTCTGAGGGTAGAGACTGTGCCTACCTTGTTATCCTACAGCTTGTATTCTACTTTAGAAAATCATTAAAAAATAAAAATGTAAAACAATGATAAATACTAATGAGAAAACAACATGGAGAAAGACAGTAAATGTTAAAGGCTGTTAAAGTTTTAAATTGGATAGTGAAGGGCAGCCTCTGAAAGACAGATTACTGTTATTCCTGTTTTCCTGATGATGAGCAGTGTGCTCAGAGAGGGTAAGTGGCTTGCCCATGGTGGCACAGCTAGAGGGAGAGTGAGCAGATTAGAACCTAGTTCTAGTGTTGCACCACAGCAGTCCTCTACTGCCATGAGTTCCAGGGAAGACGTGATAGGGCCTATGTCCCAAATCCCCTTGGGATGGTTAAATGTCTGCGTCAACCTGACTGGGCTGAAAGACGATTAGAGAGCTGATCAAACATATTTCTGGGTGTATCTGTGAGGATGTTTCTGGAAGAGGTTAACATTTGAATCAGTAGACTGAGTAAAGACAATCTGTCTTCACCAGTGTAGGGGAGCATCATCCAATCAATTGAGGGCCCAAATAGAATAAAAAGTGGAGGAAGGGAGAATTTGCTCCCCCTGCCTAATTGCTTATTCCCAGACATCTGTCTTCTCCCATCCTTAACCTAGGGCTCACACCATCTGTTCTGCTATTGCTTAGGCCACTTTCTCATAATAAGTATCTTTAGATAGATAGACGATAGGTGCATAGATAGATTTGCTATTGGCCCTGTTTCTCTGGAGAACCTTAATATATCTGACTAATGAGTTAAACAATCTTGCTGGCCATTCTGTTGAGAACAGATAAGAAATAATTGCCTATATACACATACAATCCTTTAGAGAAGGCCTTTGAATATAACTGGGAAGGTCAATTTTTTTTAAATTAATGAATCTAATAAACAACTTTAAGGTAATAAAATCTTATTCCTTTTTTCTTACTAAAAACACTGCCATTTGGAAAAGAGTCACTAATCCTTTAACGATAAGGAGGAGTGTAATAGGAGGGTGGGCTCTCCCAGTAACTTCTAAATATTATCATATAATAAGCACATTTATATTTCATAGTTCAATGAGTATTCTGAACAAAAGTCTGTGTGGATTACCCCTGAGACTTTCTTTGTTAACTTTTATCTGTATATTTTACCCGTCATAAAACAATCATTTCAATTATTTGTATCTGTAAACTAGGAGAAAAGAAAACCTACTATCTAATTGGACAAAAATTGAGATTCAGAACTCTTGGAAGGATTAAATAAAATGACATAAGGAAAAAAAGCCAGTATAAATTTTAATACACAGGAAGTACCCAATAAAATGTGAGGTTTCTTGTTTGCTTTTTGTTTGTTTTAAGCAGGATTCAAAATGTACACTCTTACAGTTAAATCAAATTCTGTACTCAAACAGAAAAACCTGGTTGTCTACATATTAAAATATTCGATTTAAGTTATCTTCAATCTTCTGTCACCTCCGTCATTGGAAATTGAATAAAAAGAAATTCAAGTTAAATGTAAGACTTTAAAAAAAGTCTCAAATTTTCATAAAGCAAATGAATGATAAAATGTTACCTCCGTGGGACAAGGGGCAGGGAATCAACATAAAAAGGAGACACACAGCATCACTGGTTTTCGTTTTCAAAAGCACCATGGCTACTTTAACCCTGAACAGCATATTTTTCTATTTACTTTTTAATACAGGATGGATTTTTCCTTTCCTGAGTTGAATTATATAAACAACAAAGACCAAAACAAATGAGAAGTGTCAATATTTCGTCTATGAAAATTTCAGATACTATATAGGATTTTCTTATTCCTCTTTCGAAATGTTCAGGTTATTTAACTGTGTGGCATTTTATGATTTCTCTTTCTTACTATAAATAGTGAATAGCATCTTTCAATATGTGGCTCAAATGCTACCTCAGTGATTCATAAGACCATGGAATTATAGAAGTAGAACGAATGTGCAAGGTTTACTACCTATATGATCATTTTTTTTCTCTAGGTTTTTGTTGTGGTCTGAGGTCAGATTTATGTCTCAAGTTATGGCTGTGCTTATTTTCTTGGTCTTTCTGTTTCTCTGTGCTACTACTATCCTTCCACTGGTATCCCTTTGAGCACCCCCTGAGTAACTTTAAGCAGAAACAAAGATTTTTATTCTTCTTGATGATGAAATAATATTGATCTCAATGGCTAGATAAAGCTGGGAAAAAGGGAAGTAGAAAGGAAGAAGGACTGAGAAGACAGAAAAATATGGAGATGTCAGAGCCCTCCAGAGAGAATAAGAGAAATGGGGAAAAAAGGAGGATGAATGACACAGCACCAAGCTCTGTTCAAGCATGGACCATTCACACCGCTGATCAAATCCTGTGGATACCACAGTCTAGTGTCCTGGGAACTTGTCAGGCCCATGAGAAGTTTTGAGGATGTGGACATCTTATATGAGGATGTAGGCATCAGAGAGGCTCACGCCTGTAATCCCAGTGCTTTGGGGGGCTGAGTTAGAGAATTAGGATTGGACTGTCAGCGCCTTTAGTCAATCTCCCTACATGTGAGATCCCTATACAGTGGATCAATCAGCAGTATTTTTAGTTTGTTTTTAGATTGTTGTAGCTTATGTTTTACAATGAACTCAATATGTACTCAATTGAGAAAATAAAGACATATGTAAAAAACAAAAAGAAGCAAGACAATATATATATATAGGTCAAAAAGCAAGGGCAATCTCATTTAATATCTAAGTTTTTATAGTCTTTTTTCTATTTATTTTACAGTTTTCACTTGACAAATACTTGTGATGTGATTACTATACATCAGGACTGGTTGGAACGGTTGAAATGATATTGTACATGCAATTTGGTGTCTACTATTTATTCAATTAACATGTTTTTAAAGATATAATGTAGATAACTAATAGGATAAGATAAACATCACTTTAATGACAGAATAATTCTTTTCTGTGATTATAGTGTCATTTATTTTACCTTTTTTAAAAGAAAAATTAAGTCATTCTCATTATTTTACCATTATAAATAAGTCTGGATTGGGCATGTTTATGAAATAAATTTTGACTCTGATTTTTCACTTTTTTGTGGCTTCTTAACTACTCAATTGTTGTTTTTGTTTTTGGCATTGTTACTGAGGGGCTATTTAGCATTAGTCTTCGCTCCTTCAGAACTTACTATCTAATTAGACAAAAATTGAGATTCAGAAATGCCAAGAGGCTAGTCTAAAGTCATACAGCTAATCCCTGGTGTGACTGGCTGGTGTCTCCTGATTTGTCTTCTAGCTGTACTTTTTCTCACCGATTATACTTGAAGCACAGCTGGTTCTTTTCAGGAGGTAAAACATACTGTTTTCCAACCTTGATACGTATTCACAAATCAGCCCCTAGTTATGCATCCTCTCCTCTTGCTGTAAAGTCTGCATAATGCCAGCACAGATGGATCAACCCGGAAAAGCAAGTCGCAATTCTGAGAAGAATATAGCTTTGTCATCAGAGTTGGGGTTGAATTCCCTCTGTAACACTAGTTATGTCAACTTAAACATGTTTCTTAACCAAACTTCTATTTTACGAATTGATTCATCTATAAAATGGATATAAACTTTGGTCATAGAGTATTGTTAAGGGTATTTATACCACAGGTGTATTTACATCACAGAAACTGGAAAATCAAAACAGCTGGGCTCTTTCGTCCCCAAATATGGTCACCAGATTCAGCAAATAAAAATGTAAGATGCACAGTTAAACTTGAATTCTAGATTAACCTCAAATAACTTTTTACTATAAATAAACACATCTGCAATATTTAGGATAGTGTGTGCATGTGTGTATGTGTGTGTGTGTGTGTGTGTGTGCATGTGTTGTTTATCTGAAATATTGTTGCATTAGACAACAATACTTGGGACTCACTTATACTAAACAACAACAGACTCTGCTGTTTATCTGCATTTCCAGTATTTTATCTGTAGACTCTATGATAGAGGGACTAGTTGTGAACATTTAACTGCACGTCATGGTTCATAAAATAGTCACTAGCACTTTTTGACATCAAATATGTGTCAACTTTCTTTTTGTTCCTTCTTTCCTTTCCTTCCTTCTCTTCCTTCCTTCCTTTCCTTCCTTCCCTTCCCTTCCTTCCTTCTCTTTTTTTCTTTCTTTCTTTCTCTCTGCTTCTCTATTTCCTTCTCTTTCTTTCTTTCTTTCTTTCTTTCTTTCTTTCTTTCTTTCTTTCTTTCTTTCTTTCTTTCTTTCTTTCTTTCTTTCTTTCTTTCTTTTTTTTTTCTTTCTTCCTCTCTGTCTCTTTCTTTCTTTCCTCTCTTCTTTCCCAAAATGTAACTATTCATGGGACAATTATATATCTTTTCTAAAAGAGCTATTAGACTTGAAAATTCTCTTTCACTAATATATAATATAAAGATGACACTAACAATTTCGTTTGTGAAATATATTCATCATTGGAAGATTGAAGGCAATAGCTTAATTTAAAACAATATAAAATTGAAAATAAACATGTTAACATGGCAGGTGTTTTTTCTAGTGTAAGCGAATTATTTATTAGATTTATACCACACAATGTTTATCTGAATTTTTTGTGTTTTGATAATTAATGGATTTTCATAGAGTTGGCTGTGGTGAATTTTTGATGTGTCAACTTGCCTAGGTTGAAGTATACTCTCCAGAATTCCCTTTCTAGTATTATTTCAGTTTTCAGAGATTCTCTCCCAGTAATTGAAAGGTGAGAGGGAGGCGGTATCCATTTCGTAGCAAATATGCATTGTTGCTGATCTACTGATTCACTTGGAGTGCAAAGCTGAACTTGAGCCTGCCACTGTTTACCCTTCCTCCTGGATCTTCAGTCAATTCCTTCGATTCCGGGCCCTCTGTGTGTTTAGTTTCTTGACAGCAGAATTTGATTTCCGCAGAATTCCCACTTCTTTCAATTTCCTTCATATATCAAGTTTTTTTGCTTCTGTTTTCTGAATAACAAACAAGAATTTCAGAGAATTGCAACAATAAATAGGCACCTGTCTCCTTAGATTTCTGATGCATCACATTCCTATGACCTTATTTCTCACAGATTCACACAAGTCATAAACTTGTAGTCAGTTTCTGTTGTTGTAGGGGTGGAGCAATGTTTTTTCCAGCTCTCGGCATCACACATAAACCGAGAGTCTCCAGGTGGAAACTTTAAATGTCATTATAACTAGGAAAAGCTGTTTAGTAAATGTATGTGCATGTGTATGTGCTTGTGTGTGTGTGTAAACTTGTATCTGCATTTTGCTGCAGCACATCTATGTCTAAGGGCATTTACCTGAAATATAAACGCAGATTCAATAAGTAATTTATACAAGACAGTTCATCATCATAATGGACTTATTTATAATTGCTCAAATCTAGAAACAACCCAAAGTCTATCAACAGGGTAATTAATAAACAATTTATGATATATTTATATAATGGGATATTACTCAGCAATAAGAAAGGAATGCTGATATAAAAAATTACACAAATAATTCACAAAACACAGTATGTTGGGTGAAGGAAGAGGACACTGAAGACATAGATTATTTTTGCTTGACCTTGGTGTCACATAAATGGAATCACACCAAGGTCAAGCAAAATTAATCGATGTTGACAGAAGTCAGGAAAAGTTGCCAGTGTGGGGAATTTGACAGAAGAAAGTGGTCTGGGGGAATTTTCTGTGTCATCAGAGTTGGGGTTGAATTCTTCAACCCTGTAAAAAAAAACTTTTTTTTTTTTTTTTTTTGAGTAAAAAAACAATCTGTCCTTTTGGAGTAGTGGTTTCATTAGTGAATAAAACTATAAAAATTCAGTGAACTGGGTATTAACCCAGTGAATTGGGTAAAATTCACAGATGTATTTTACATCTGTGCATTTTATTTTCTTTAAAATTTCCCTAAAACATGTTAAGTTGATGTCAAACTTGAGAGAGAGAGAGAGAGACAGAGAGAGAGAGAGAGATTAAACAGGTAAGTATCAGGAATAAAAAAAAGAGAACTTTATTACAGATCAGTTATCATCAAAAATATTAGAGTATAATGAGTAGCTTCATGTTAGTACACACGGATATCTAGATAAAAAATATGTTCCTTGAAAAGAAAACAGGTTATTAACACTGACAGAAGTAAAAAAACTAAATATTAATATATATGTAAATACACTAATTTGTAGTTCAAAATCTTCTCACAAAGAAAACTCCAGGTACAGGTGTTTTTTCCACTCAACTTTAAATTGTGTTTGAGAATGCAATGGGCAAGGATAGTCTACACAAAATTGAAGAACAGCAAAACAGAATATTTCACTTCTCTCAATGTGAAGACATTTTAGAAAGTTATAGTAATGAGGACAGTGTTCTATCAGCACAAGCATAGACTCTTAATGTAGCAGATGGTTAATATAAACATAACTGATAAGAGAATTAAAACTTAGTCCCGCTTATAAAAGATAAATAGCTTATTGTAAAGGTGGTATTATGGAACAGTAGGAAAGTACAAGGGTTTTCATACATGTTGCTGAGACAAGTGGATATAACATTGTAAAATATTACCGTAGACCCCCATCCCATACTAAAGGGAATTACAAAATGTGGCCTGATTCTACCTCTAAATGTGAAAGATAAAATGGATTATTTTTTAGATATTAATAGAGAAAAAAATTTAAATGGAAGAAAAAACAGCAGACATAAAATATCAATAAATAAGTCTCTACTAAAATCAATAACCTCTATTCATCAAAATATATTATTACAAAGTGATAACTAAAGCCACAAAGTTGGAGGAGGTATTTATGAACACCTATAATCAATGAAAGTTTCATAACCAGAATATACATATAGAACACCTAGAAATCAATAAGAAAAAATAACTCTAACAATTAAAAATAGGAGGTGGGTAAAGCCATAAGCAGGCCTCTATCAGAAGAGGCCATCCAAAGGGCCAATAAACAGTGCTTCCTCAAAGGAACATGAATAAAACTCACAAAGATTTGCCAAATGCATAAAAATAACCTAAAAGAGATAAAATGGCAAAACTAAGTGATATTTAGTTCAATGTATGTTAAAGTAGACCAAAAAAAAAAAAAAAAAGGCCACAGCAGTTTTGGTGTTTGAATTCAAGATAACGGTTATCTTGAGAAGTAGAGAAAGATTAGTATTTGGCAGGGGCACAGAATCAGCTCTGAAGTGTTGGTGATGTTTTACTGGATACGAGTCACCAGACGGGTTCACTTTCTGGTCATGCTTTGAGCTCTATATTTGAACTCTTTCCTGTATGTACATTTCAATAAAATCTTAAAAAACCCCAATAAGAATAAAGAAAATGAGATAATTATTTATAGAGTGGAAACTTAAACCAAAAAAAATTTCCATGAAAACATCACAAAAAATTATTTTATAACTTCGATGGAATGAAATTTTTTCTAAAAGTTAGAAATTTGACTGAAGGAGAAAATAAAATCCTGAATAAACAAAGTACTCATTAAGGGAAGTGAGTTTCTAGGCATGACAAAATAACACCATTCAGACAGTATTCTCAATCCTGATTCACTTACTCATTTGCACTTATTTAGCAGATTTCTACAGTCAATAATTTAAAATGTAATTTTCAAACTGGAATTCACTGTGTCTGTACCTATTTAGCGACAGTCTAGTCCACAAGGAGGGTCCTGGCTTCTTTAGGTTCCTCCAAGATTTTAATCTTTTCAAATTTGCAGTAGTAGCTTTCATCTAAGGTACACATTTGACTGCACATTTGACCTGGGTAGTGTTGCTAATTACCCTCCTTATTAAATAACAAAATGCTGTTGGAGGTATGTTAATGCAATGTTGTAAAAAAATGAGTTCAGGAATGAAATCAATCTGGGTGAAAATCTCAGCTCTGTAACATCTTAACATCAAGGATCTTTGGCAAGTTATATGATTATAGTAACTGACATTAGAGAGCTTACTAACCACCAAGCACTCGCCTAAGAAATGCCATAAACCTTTTTGTTTTGCCCTTGTAGCCACTCTATGAGTCATGTACTATTTTTATTGAGATTTGACTGGTGAGATAAGCACAGGTAACTTAGGGTCTTACCTATAGTACTACTGATAAGTTTTGGAGCCCAGACTTTAATGTTTGCTGAGTATTTAATGAACATATAATCACAACCACTAAGTTATGTTTTCTTCCTGTCTAGTTTACACAACTTTAAGCCTTAGTTTTCTCACTTACAAATGAGGGATAATTTTATTTGCATGATAATCTTGTGTGGATGGCATTAAAAAGGTCACCAATGCCAAAGTATTTTCTACCAAGCTGGGCATATAAGCACATGCACTTGATACACATTTATTTTGAGACGGAGTCTCGCTCTGTCGCCAGGCTGGAGTGCAGCGGCACGATCTTGGCTCACCGCAACTTCTGACTCCCTGGTTTAAGCGATTCTCCTGCCTCAGCCTCTTGAGTAGCTGCGACTGTAGGCACGCACCACCATGCCCAGCTAATTTTTGTATTTTTAGTACAGACGGAGTTTCACCGTGTTGGCCAGGACTGTCTTGATCTCCTGACCTCATGATCCGCCAGCTTTGGCCTCCCAAAGTGCTGGGATTACAGGCCTGAGCCAACGCGCCTGGCCGAGCCCATCTGTTTAACTGCTATTATGTGTTGCCTCATTTGGCTATGAATTTCTTCAGGGCAAGGACTTTGCCTATCTGATTTTTAGACTCTAGTCACTGGCATTGTTTCTGACGCAAATAATTGAAAAAATATTGAAATATTAGACCCCTGCTTTAAGAAGAAAACTCTACAATTAATATAGAGAATAGATTGTTTGGATATAAGGAATGGATAGCCTGACAAAGATTTTTCTCTACTAAATCATCTGATTTTAAAATAGTAAATGGATAAATGAACAATTGAACACACAAGATGATATATCTTAGATGATATATCCCACGTCTAAAGTATCCTTAGATACATCAGTGCCTATCTAAGTGAGTACAGGCACGAGCAGCATTTCAAAGACAGGTCAGAAGGACGTGATGACAGATTTAAGACTTACGGCCAGGAACGGAACGCCAGGGTGCTCGCAAGCATCACCTCTGGGTTCTCAATTATAATGTTAAATCAGGCTTTTGACAAATCAGGTGCCTGAATGTATTTTTCCTCCTAGTTGCCCACAGCTCATGGTGGTAAGACTTCAGAATTCAGTAAAACTTGAAGTGGCATCTTCCTCTAGGCTGGGTGTCATCTCCAAGTGGAGATCTAAGCAGATTATACAAGCACAGTGACTGTATCAGCCCAGGTTTTTGCGAGGGCTTAGCATCTGCTTGAGTCTCAGTTAGAAAGTGATTTTTATTTCCTTTCTGAAGCTTTTCTAAAATGTTAAATTAACATAGATCGCTTTTTAAATCTAAAAGTATGAGTTGGATTTTTAAAATGCGTATTTTCTACCGTGCATGGTAGCCATAAATAGGCTGTAGCATTCAGCTTTAAAGTTCCTGACTAAGCCCATGTGTGTTGTGATAATCCCATTGGAGCAGCAAAGCCACAAATTGAAAAGAGAAAAACCAATGTTTATGGGTCAAGAATTCTACAAGTGGGTACCCTGGAGAACCTGAGACCGGTTTTACTGTGCAATTCTTCTACCTTAGAAATCTTCCCGCTCTCTCCCAGTAATTGAGAGCCACCACAGTGCTAATTCCTTGAATATCATCAATATTACCTATGACTGTAGGTTAGAAGATCAGGTCCTTCCCTACCGATTACTCATTGAATGACTCTCAGGAAGTACACTGGATATGTTCAATGGACAGCATCCACGTTGTCATCTTGCTCTGCTATTTTTAATGTAATAAAGGCTGGAAAGCAAAGTCAACCTTTCTTGGCTCTCTTGCAAGCAGGCATCTGACACAAATTTGGCTCTACAAATTACATTCACTTAAATGATTTAGAAGAGAGGAGTGAAGAGGAGGCCGTCTTCCTGCTGTAATTTCTGGCAGAATGTCAAGTTTTGGCCACGTGGTTACCAAGAAGCGGTTGCTGCAGTAGTGATGGCAGCTGTATCAGCCACTTTTGCGTCTCCCAGCACCCACGGCAGAATGTATTCTAAGCTTAACTCTTGCAAGCTCCTCCAGTTCTTCCAGGATTCCATAAACACGTAATTCCTTGTGTTAATTTACATTCTATTTAAAATACTTACAGGGGTTTCTGTTCGCTACAGTGAGCCCAGATTGCTAAAGCAAGTCTCTCTCTGAGGCCGCAGTTAATTTATCCCTTTAGTGAGACTAATGAAATGATTAAATGCCAGGCCTCAGAAGACATTATTCCTTGAGTTTCATATTTTATATTATTTTTCTTTCAAACACAGGTTGGAAAATCAAAACCTGTAGACAAGTTTTCAGTATGTAATCCAAATGCTGTCAAATTAGAAATGAAATGTGTCTTGAAAACATTCAATTAAATGTTATATATTTTAAAATATCTGTTGTATGCCAAGCAGTACACCAGGTGGTGCTTATGTAATCATGAGCTAGATATATTCATTGACTTCAAGGAGCTCACTCTTTTTAAGGAGGGATAGAGAAACATGCACATTTCAATGCAGTGCCACAGAGATGCAATGATGACAGGCAAAGGTTTTGACGAAAGCAAAGCTGAGCGGCACTGATCCCACCTGGGAAATGAGATTTCATGGAAAGCTCAGAGGTAGTGGTGTCTGATTGTAGCCATGATTAAAAAAAGTTAGGAATAAGTTACATAGCACTGTTGGCTGACTACTCCACAATTTCTCCCCATTCCTCCAAACTGACCATTCCCACCTCCCACCATGGAGTTAAAACGCCATAGGTTTGCATTAATAACCGCTTCTCCAGCTATTTTATGGGCACGTGACCGAATTCTGGCAAAGAGACCTGAGGAAATATCTCAGGGGTGGCTCATGGGACTGTTTCCCTCCTAATAAAAAGAATGGCACACGCAGGTTTAGTCCCACTGTGTCCTCCTACTCTTACATGCCGTTGTCTGAGAACGTGACGTTTGGTGCTGTGTTAACAACCTCAATACCTCCTGAGTGTATTCAAGTCTCTGAGCAAGGTCCTACAAGGTGAACTATTTTTCTGTAACAACTTGTCTTCAGAAATCTCTGAAGAGAGGCCTGACCACCTGCTCATCTTCTCCAAGGTATCAAATGCTGATCAGGCTACACTGTCACCTGTGGGCATTCATCTTGCCATAAATGAAGGATGCAAATGAACAAAAGGAGATCATATGCAATTTTCCTTTCCCCTACTTCTCTCCAGTTTTGTCATCAGAATCAATAAAGTGACCAACAGGAAGCATTTTACCTTCTGAAGTATCCATTTGCTTCTGCCTTTGTTAATCATAGACTTCTCAATAACTTTGGCATAATTTATCTTTTTCAGGAGATGTGTCATTAATCACTTGTGTATTCAGACTCAGGAAATTCTAGAAATTCCAAGGAGAATAGTCATATTGAGACTCTGCCTTTTGGGATTTCCAAGCAAAGATATCAGTTTTGGGAATTCCAAGGGTGGCACAAAAATCATCTCTGCTATAGGGCTTCTCAGATTATAAATTTACTAGGAGAGCAGAGAGCAGTAGAGTAACATTTTGATGTTGTTGTGTTGTTGTTGTTGTTGTTGTTGTTGACATAGGGCTGATTTTGGGTATTTCAGAGAAACCCCACTGTAGGGTTTTACTTTGAACTAACGTCTAACTTGGACCAAGTGCATGTCACTAACGTATTTCAAAAATTTGTCCCATAGCGAAGAGGAAAGTGGGCAAATTGAGACAACATATTATGAGAATTAACAGGCAGAAGGCTGATGTATTGGTCTGTCTGTCTTGCATTAAAATAGAAATAGTTTCTCACCCAAATGCCTGCCTTGTGTGTATATTTATCACAAAAACCCACAGTGAGTTTTGATGGCTCCATTTACAATACCTGTGCCAGGCAGGTATTTTTTCTCTCTACTTTTTTTCCTCTTCTGTTGACAAGAGATTTTGGGGGAAGGTTCCTTTTAGTCATTACTTTACAGAGCAGTCAGTATTGCCTTAGGAAAAAAATACTCCGAATATAACAAATCAGGTTTCATAGTGGGTTTGTGACAGTTCAGGCAGAAAGCAGATTTGTATGAAGTTTGAAATAATTGCTGATGGAGATCCTGCTTTGGAAAATTAGAACAAAGTTAGAGAAATTAACCTTGATATGGGAGGAGGGTCCCAGTGGACAAGGTGTTTAAGACAAATCTTCAGGCATCATTTCAGTTAGTGTAGCACCTTCTTTGACCTGATCCACCAGTGATTCTCCTGCCATGTGGACCAGTGCTGATAAACCAGGAGGCTTCTGAGATTACCACCTTCTTATTCTTTCTTATAACTTGAATGCCACGTCCTGACTTTCACACATGCTGTCCCGAGCAAAATATGTTGGACTGAGTAACCAGAATCAAATGCCTCTCCTTTTCTTTGCCCAAAGAACTCCTGACCACGTTTTAAGATTCTGCTTTCATATTCATAATCAATTCTGGAAACACGACTTGACCCCAGAAGACCCACCTCTGTGTTTTTTGTGCTTTCCTTGTCAAGGTTGAGTTCACTGAGTGCAAACGCTGGGAGACTTCTCTTCCTGGCAATGTGGCTGGGTTGTAGGAGTACCCTGAGGATCACATCCAGAAATTTTGACTCCAAAATGCTTTCTATTTTATTACTCCAAAGCTCAGTTTAATATTGTCGTTAACTACTTTATTAACAATGATTCCTCATTGCCCCTTAGTCCTTAAGCTATTTACTTGTTTATTTATTTATTTTTTTTATTTTTGAGACTGAGTCTTGCTCTGTCTCCCAGGCTGGAGTGCAGTGGCGTGATTTAGGCTCACTGCAACCTCCACCTCCCGGGTTCAAGCAATTCTCATGCCTCAGCCTCCCCAGTAGCTGGGATTACAGGAACCCGCCACCACACCCAGCTAATTTTTGTGTATATGTATCTATTTTATTATTATTTTTTTTTTAGTAGCAATGGGGTTTCACCATGTTGGTCAGGCTGGTCTCGAACTCCTGACCTCAAGTGATCTGCCCAGCTTGGCTTCTCAAAGTGTTGGGATTACAGGCGTGAGCCACCTTGCCCAGCCCCTAAGCTGTTTATTGTGGGGACAAAGGTCTCTGGGAGTTTTGCTCTGCTGTAACTAGTCTCAATCTCACAATTCTCCATTTTCTCAGCACCACCTGGAGAGCAACTGCTTCAATTAGACTGATCTCATTAATCTCAGGGCTAACTGTGCATGTACTTTCTTCTTTGTGTTATTTACACAGTAGAATGCACAGAACATTCCTTTACTTTCTTTTCCCTCTTTCAACTCTTTCAGTGCCTATGTTCCCTATCCCATCATATCTCCAATACTTTCTACCCTGTTTAAAACACCAGCGAATCTATTTTCCCATCTAGTCACTCTATTTCTAATCTTGTTACTTGTCACCATTACCTTTTACAAATTGAAACCAGTGTAATTTTTTACAAATCTGTAAATAGTATTATAGTTGACAATAAATATCTAATAAGTGTTGGCCAGTGTCTCTAGCATTAAAAAGAAAGTTTAATGCATGTGTTTAGTAGTTCTATGTTTATATAGAAATTTGCAAACTGTGATTAGACTCGTGTAATTCCCTCCCTTGATTTTGCAACACCAGAAAATAGGATGGTAAGCACATCCACAGTGGAAAGATATAGAATTTAATGCCCAAGATGAGTCAGAATGCAGTTAATCCACGCCGCATGCCACATGCTCCTTCCCAAAAGCCATGGTAACCGCCCCAGGCAAGGCATTTCCAGGATAATTTTTCTAATTGATTTGTCACATGTCATCAGGGTGCTCGTGCGGTTGAAATATCATTAGCGAATGTCCTTGACTTGCTTTCCAAAATAAGCCCACAATTAGAAACTCCAACACGGAAGAGCATTCACTGGGAGAAATTTTTAGAAGTGCACTTGGTGTGCTTAGGGAAGTGGATGGTAACTTTGCATTGAAATCACCAGTTTCTTTAAGCCTCTGATTTCTATGCTAGAACAGGCACTTATAAAAAGGCAGCATTAATTTTCTAAATGTTACAAGAGGGCAAGCGAATAGCTCTTGTTAGTGGTTTCTCATAATCGCTTATCCATCTCTCTATCATTTTCTATTCATTGCTAAGAAAAGCAAAGAGAACAGAGAATAATGTACGTGCCGGGGCTTGGACTAAGCACTATGCAATTGTCTCAACAATTCTAAAAGGTGGGTTTTACTGCAAAGTGTTAGAGTGAAGCTCAGAGAGGTTAAGGACTTGTTCAAAGTCACTCAGCCTGGAGGGGTCAGCGCTCTGGGTACAGATAGATCTGTCTGATGCAAGACCAAACACTTTCCACCACACCATACCACTTCCTAGAACTAACTCGAATATACCATACTCAGTATCAGGCCTTCCTCTTATCCCAGTTTCTTTTCTCATGCTGCTTTGCCCATAATAATCTCCTCTGGGACCCTATAAAGATTTGAAACCAAATTTCAGCCTTGTTTAAAAAAAAAAAAAACCTCAAAATAATAAGCTTTGACTCCATCAATACCATTGATATGTTTTATACTTAATTTACATAAATTAGTATGGATACTATATAATTTTTCAAAATTAGTCTATTTGACTTTCACATTTTAGGTGGAGTCTTGGTTAGGAAAGAAGAGAATGTAAAGGAAAAATGGACATTTCCCAACCTCAGGTGATGGTGTGGAAGAGAAGACAGAGGAGAGTAAGAAAGTTAGTAGCTAGGGCCTTCATCCCTTCTGTTTCCTTCCACATGCTCCCTTGATGGCCCTTGGAGAACCTTCACCTTTACCTGGTCATGGTGCCGAGAACAATGGAAGTGATGACTGGAGAGATTGGTTGGAGTAGATTTCCTGGATGCCTAGAATGACTAACAATGCATGCATGTACATCGGGTTTTCAGAACAGCCAGGGAAGAGTTGGAGGTGTTGAAGGAAGTGTTGAAGACTGACGACCTGAGGTCAAAGTGAAGAGATCACAATGTAAAAAGACTTCAAGATCAAGGCATATGGCTAGTTCTACGAACTCCAGTCCTGGGTATTAGAACACCACTACAAAGGGCCAACAGCACACCCTATCTTCCACCAGTCCACAGAGGAGCCCAGAGCAGCCATTCCACAGCAAACAAAAGCTGGGATCCCAAGGAAGCACCAGAGATGATCAGGCTTCTTCTTTCCTCCATCACAAGAAGAAGCCACCATCAAAGGATGGGGAGGGAGAAAGGGTTGGATTTTTGAGAGACTGTTTCTAAAAAAAATGATTAAGTGATAAACTTTGATTCATTTTTATCAAAATATATGAAATGTAAGTATTTCTTTACTATGCAGAGGATAAGACTTGTGAAAAAGATCAGATTAAATGCAAAATAAATTTGTTTTTATTTATACACTTGAGTAAATTGTGAGTAAGTGTGTGACCCTAATAAATAAATCTAACATTATTTAGCTTTGAGAAAGTCTAAAGCCATTTTTGTGGTAACTGCTGCTTCCTGCCTCTCCCCTGGCCTTGAAATCACCTGAAAAACTGTAAAACAGAAATGTGTACTTCATTTGGGGGTCAGCGTTGGTTAGTTTATAGATTGACCGTGTTTTAGGCACAACACAGACCTAGCACAGTGCCTACCCTTTTGTAAAAGCTCAGCAAATAGACTAATTAGCACTGATTCCTGCCCACTACCTCTCACTGGACTACAAGATCAGAGCCATCAGCTGGGCTGCTCTGTTAAAGGGAGGGCCCCTTCTCTGGCTGAAGAAGGCTCCAGTGGGGGTAAAGATGACAATTAGCATAGATGACCCCTTGCCTAAGTCTCTGCTGAGTTGAACTGAACTCCACAGAACGTTTAATCCCAATTAGTCCTCCACACGCAACACACACAGGTCCCTGATAGTATATACCCAAACTCATAAACTATATGATATACTCGACCGCATCAAGTATAACAGTAATCAGGAATTACACATTGCATTTATAAATTGTTTTTGAATCTTCATCTGTTTGCATTTTCTTCATCTCCCTGTGAGACATACGGAACACTTCATTGCATATCTTATTATCTCATTTTACAGAGGAGAACCTGTAAGAAATCTAGTTAAACTTGATTATTTAATGATATTGACTATTTCTTGAAAGTTTGGAGACATCCAAGGGTGAGGTGCTGGGCTCTCGGCGCTTCCACCATAACTATCCTTTAATGCATCTCCACTGGGAAATGTCATTCCAATTCTCCCCTCACTGTTCTGTTCTTTGGACTGCAATCCCTGCTAGGCCAATTTGCTTTCCATTATGCAAGAGTCTATGATAATTATGTTTATCCACCTTTTTACCAACCAAGGGAAGACTAGATCATGGAAATCAAAACCAAGCAAAGCAGCAAAGGGAACTGGAGTCCAGGTCTGGGTTCGTGTTCATGAACCTAGGTGAATTGTGCTCATAAACTCTAGGAATTTCTGGGACTAGGGTCCAGACAAGTCATTAGAGTTTATTTTGAGAGTCAGCCTGCATATCAAGCCTCAACTCTTGGTCTTATGTTCATGCCACTGGTTCTATTGACTCTCACCCATTAATAATGATAATCATAGATGATGCTGTCAGTAATGACTGCAACATTTCAAAGGGGAACTCTCCACACTGTCACTGACAAGCTAACACACTCAGAATCATTACATGAAGGGGAAAAATCCTTGTTCTAGTTGGAGGACCAGGGAAATAAGAGACTCAGAAGCTGATGGAAAGGAGGCTGGTGGCATTGTGGTTTAGTGACATTGGGAAGTATGTCTTCCAGACACAGGGCATTATCTCACTTGAGCACAACGAGCTCAAATAAAAAATGATAGAGTATTTTTTTCTTCTATGGTTTAATTTTCCATGTTATTTTCATGTTAAGACAAAAAATATCTACAGCTGGCACCTCCTGAGTTATCTTACATGATCAAACCAATGGATTATGCTTATGAAATGGAAAGTGTTGACACAAATTAAAACAGAGAGAGAAATTTTCTTTTCTAAAGTTGTACTTTCAATGTTAATTCATTAGATAGAATGCGGCATAGGACATAGAGGCTGTGTTCTATCTGAGATTTTTACATACCCTAAAGGAATAATTTAGGATAGAGATTTAACAGCTCATTCAGCCCATAGGCTGCATATTGAGTACCTACTCTGTGCCAGGTACTTTGGGAATTAACACATGAGAAGCACTGAAAATTACTTTTGTGATGAGTAAATAAATGCTCTTATAGAGCCTGGAAACACTGTGTTGTACTCAGCACCAGCAACATAGAGTTATCTCTTTGTATGTTTGCACCTTTCACCAGCGTATATGTTTCTCTGGGGGCAGAGAACTTTCATCTTCTACAATTGATATTTCTGTCACAACTCAGGGCTGCATACATAGTAGAAAACACAGGTGATCTCAAACTTCCTGGTAACTAAGGTAAAAGAGAAACATTATTGATAACAATAATATTACAATAGTATATACATTGAGCCCTACTTGCATGCTGGGAATTCTTGACACCCTTGTAATATTTGTTCTACTGTTACCACTATTTTTCATGTCAGAAAACTGAGCCTTTGAGTATGTATAATGTGCCCCAAATAACAGAACTAGTGAGTGATAAAACTGGGATTTAAATTGTGGTTATTCATACATATTGTGCTCATTACCTACATAATCAGCACATTTTAACTCTGCCCTTTTAGGGAACTCCTATCTTATGAAAGAAATTATGACTTCAAATATGATTTAAAAATACACAGCACAACACTCTATGCAGTGTAACAGACAAACAGAAGAATCAAAGAATTGCCCTTTCCCTAAATGATTTTGTTCCTGCACATCTCTCCATAGGCATTCAGGGTGAGATCTTTTTCTTGAGTTATTCCAGTCATCAATCTGGAGAATTCTATTGTGCATGCCCACTCAATCAGTGGCAGCTCGTTGCAAGAAATTTACAGTGATGTCAGCTTCTTTAAATTGATGACTGGAAAAAGTAGATGGATCTCAAACTCCCAGACAGTATCTGATGACCTAAATTAACTGTCACCTGGTTCTGCATTATGGATGGAAACCTGGTGTGACCTTGAGATATGGCCAACAGGAGATGGGCTGAAGTCTGTCTGGGGGCACTGGCTGTCAAGACCCAAACGTGTTGAGTGACCGATTGATCTGAATAGGACTTTTCTATAAATTCTCAATCTTTTCTTTATGGTTCATGAAGTTCACTACAATTGGAATGTCATTTTCTCTTTTCCCCAAATTCCCACTGAGTCCCACATTCTGTACTTGTAAATGTTGCTATTCGAATTTCCACTCTCATCATTGGCATTCTGTCCACCTCCTCCCACTGCTCATCTTTCTCTTTGATGCCCTTTTTGTTTCTACACTGATTTTCATATTGGAGTTGAGACTCTGGACTGCTTTGAGTCTTCTCTCTTTTTTTATTCATTTTTTCATTGTGTTTCTAAGTCAATAGCATTCAATCCTATCTCTATTCAAATGACATGAAACATTTTAAAAATAGTTAATTCATCCTCCATTGTAAACCAATTAAATAAAAATGTCTGGAGGTGGAGACTGACATTTGATATTTTGCATAAGTCCCTTATTTGCTGTTCAGCCCTAGGTGAAGTCATTCATTCCCACATCTCCAAATTCCTCCTTTGAGCTGATAACTTATAGCTGTATTTCCAGTTTTCTTTTCTGAGGTTCAGGTACGTATATCCAACTACTTGTTTGAAGCTTTCAACTAAATGTCCAATAGACATCTACAATTCATTATGTCAAAAACCTGAACACTCAATGTATTCTCCAAACCTATTAAGTCATCAAAACAAGGGAGGTCTAAGTCTCTGTTATTTGCACGCTGTAGCTTTGAGTAAGTTACTTACATTTTAGTCTCTTCAATAGTGAGATGATTACAGCAATGTCTGCCTGAAAATGAGTTGAATTAATAATGCATGTAAAGTTCTTGCCATAAAACACAAGCTGCATTGACATCAAGAAATGATTGCTTTTTCTGTTAACATATTGTAAGCCTCACAAGAGAGTACTAATATCTATCATTTCTAGCACTGTATCACCAATGACAAACACCTGGCCTGACACATCATAAACACTCAATAAATATTTATTTAACAATTACATTTCTGTGTTTCAAAGTATCAAGAATTTGAGGAAGAAACCAATGAAAAAAAACAAAGAGGAAAGTATAGAGGACAGCATGTCAGAACAGGTTAGCAATGAAGCCATTTGCTCATGGATGGGAACCCCAGTCCGTTGTCTATACCTAGGTCTTTCTAGTTTCCAGTACCATGACCTCTGAAAAGGTTACTTTTATACATTACCATATTGTCAAGACATTTACCAGGCTGCAGGTTTCCTGAGGAGTTCCTAAATGTATATGTACAGGATTAGCAATAAATGCCTTTCATGCATATTACATTCAATCTTCCCACAAACTTTATGAAATAAATTATATCATAACTTTCATTTTATAGACTCAGAAATATGCAATATTTTATCCAAGATCACAATCTGGAGCTGGAACTAAGAAATGTAATAATCCCAAACCCCTAACTATCATAATATAGTAAATGGAATACAATAATTGAGTGAGATACATCTGGGGATAAATTGGGCGAACTGAAGTCCAATCTAATTTAAATCTAAATCTGTAATCATAAGTGAATTCAAGAAGCAGCCATTGGTCCATTATTTACAAAACCATGATAATAAAGTTATCTGAGGTTTATTTTCTCACTGTCTTTTGAAGAAAAACACACTGAATTGTTTTTTTTCTTTCTAATTAAAGTCTAATTAGCAGCCAAATCATCTGGTCAAAACAGGCAAGAAGGATGGGCACCCCTTGTTTAATTAAAATACAGGCCCTCTTTGTGCTGGTAGCAGACTCTTGAAGGCTCTTAATCCTTTGGTGGAGGCTTTGTTTGCACAGTTGAGATTAAAAATTGGACATTATAAAAACAGCTTCGCATTAAACCTAAGCAATCATTTGGATACTATTAATGTCTCTGGTTTGCCTTTCTTTGTTTTGGAGACTGTATTATGCACATGGAATCCCAGTTCAAGGATTAATCTAAATTGGCTTTGTTATAGTAGATGACAGCACAGGGGTTTGTTCAAAATTAGCTTGTGCCTTCTGAGGCAGAGTCAATTATGCACAGCTCCTCAGAGATCACCTCCAACAATCTCCACCAGCACTTATACCTGTAGCTGTTCATAGCCAGAGTTGTCTGCATAGACAGAAACTGCATAATGGGGCCATGATGTCAACAGATGACCCCCCTCCACATCTCCTGAATATCTGAGTGAGGAGGCTGCTGCGGCCTTAGACAATTGCACCTTGTTTTAGTATCATAGAAATCAACATCTCTGTAATAAAGAATGTAACATCTTGGCCGGGCGCGGTGGCTCATGCCTGTAATCCCAGCACTTTGGGAGGCTGAGGCAGGCAGATCGCAAGGTCAGGAGATCGAGACCATCCTGGCTAACACGGTGAAATCGTCTCTACTAAAAATACAAAAAATTAGCTGGGCGCGGTGGTGGGCGCCTGTGGTCCCAGCTACTCTGGAGGCTGAGGCAGGAGAATGGCGTGAACCCGGGAGGCAGAGCTTGCAGTGAGGCAAGATCGCGCCACTGCACTCCAGCCTGGGCGACAGAGCAAGACTCCGTCTCACAAAAAAAAAAAAAAAAAAAAAAAAAGGGATGTAACATCTTCATGCTTGGGGACCGACTGCTGCTCTCTCCCTTCTGCTGCCCTCACCTCCAAATCACAATGCTTTACCTCTTCATCGAGCAGGATTATTTCTTCTTCTTGGCCTCCTCTCCTCAACAACTATGTCCAGCTGTTTTTATTATAGCTTCCCGGATCATGTCCCCCTCAAGTTACACAGCCTTCCAGCTTTTACTAGCCATGTTCCATTAAAAAAGTCTACCATTCTCCTTCATTGAGATATCCAGAATACATTATAAACATCTGCACTAAATGGAGAGCAAGTGCATTTATGCTCACTAAAAATATGTGAAATTCCAGGATTAATAACTTAAAAGGAGTCACTGCACTATTACATCATCTTGGCAATTTAATCATTATATCTAAAATGACTGGTGCTCTGATTCTTGAAGCATCCAGTGCAGAAAAGGGTCTATAAATAAATGTGTGCATTCTCTTTCCCTCTTTGACTCTTTCTGAGTGCCAAAATTATTTCACCATTTTTTCACCAGTTTTTCAGACCCAAATCCTTGGGAGTCTTTTTTTGGTTTTAATAAGTGAACATTATTTTTTAAGGACAATTGTAGTTTTACAGAAAATCTGAGGAAATTGTGCAGAGAGTTCCCATATACAACCCCCCCACCACAACCGGTTTTCCCTTTTATTAATTTCTTGCATAAGTGTGCTACATTTGTTAAAATTAATTAACCAGTAGTGACGCATTATTATTACCTAAAGTCTGTAGTTTAAGTTTCACTCTGTGTTACACAGTTCAATGTGTTTTGACAAATGTGTAATGGTGTATATCCCTAAAAGTGTCATACAGAGTCTTTTCCCTGCCCTAACAATTCTCTGTGCACCATCTATTGATGCTGCTCTCAGGACCTGAGGTAATTCGATTTTTAGTATAAGTTTTATCTTAATCTGGCTAGAAGTTGGGCTGTGTTTAATGTTTGCCGTAGCTATAGATGCCGGAGGCTTCAGTTTTTTGTACTTTTTGTTTATTCCTTTTTCTGTCCCAGAAATAAAGAGGCTGTTTTTCTGATCATCATCACCATGAAAATCTGGTAGGTCTTCTGAAGGTAAAACCTGGGAAAGGTGTGTAAGCCTCCCTAAGATTGGTTCCCCAGGAGTTTTTAACTCTCCAACTACTCCACTCTTAGGTGTAGACATTTGTAAAAATTACCTTTACATACACTTAGCAGTTCCTAGGGCGAGAAGCTACTGTTATAGGTAAGCTGATCTTAGCTGTTATTCTGTGTATCCATCTGCCTCCCTAGATTTAGGGTGATTGTTTGCCCAGTGATCTCAATTTTCTGATGAATCTAAGAAAATTCGTTGATTTTCACTTTGTTCAGTTTTGTTTTTCTTGTTACGAGAAGAGGTGGAATGACTTCCAAGCTCTTTATCTGTCAGAACTAAAACCTAAAAGATCCCCTTGAGTATTTTTAATTCCTTTCTTATCACCATACTTTACCTTTCAACCTAACTCATTTATTCACGCAACAATTTTTGTGCTGCTACATGTATGGCATCTACTGTCTAGTAATTCAGTAGCACAAAGCTGACAAAGTCCTTGTTCTCATGGGGCCTAAATTTCATTTGACAATGAATAATACAGTAGGAAATAAATAAACAAGTTTTTCAGAGCAATAATGTTTATAAAACAGCAGAATAATATGAGAGCAGGTGATCAGGTGAAAGCAGAAGTAATTTAGTCTGGACAGTCCAGGAAGAAGTATTTTCAATGGTGCAGTTCACTGAGAACTGAAAAGTTGTGAGCTATGGTGTAATCTAGAGGAAGAGCCTTCCAGGGAGAATGAATCCCAACTACAAGGGCCCTAAGGTTAGAACATGTTCAATGATTCAAAAACACAGGAAACACCACCATGACTGAAATCCACTGAGCACAACAGGGTCTGCCATGACATGCACCTGAAGAGGAGACATAATGGCACAGATAAAGGCAAGCCTTGAAGGTTATGACAGCACTTTGGGTTTTATTCTAAGTCATTTGGAATGTCATTGGAGTAGATGTACATTGTATTAATCCATTTTCATGCTGCAGGTAAAGACATTCCTGAGACTGGGTGATTTATAAAGAAAAAGAGGTTTAATGGACTCACAGTTCCACGTGGCTGGGGTGACCTCACAATCATGGCAGAAGGTGAAAGGCACATCTTACATGGCAGCAAACAAGAGAGAATGAGAGAGCCAGGTGAAAGGGGTTTCCCCTTATAAAACCATCAGATTTCATGAGACTTATTCACAACCATGAGAAGAGTATGGTGGGAAACTGCCTCCATGATTCAATTATCTTTCACTAGGTCCTCCCACAACACATGGGAATTATGGAAGCTACAATTCAAGATGAGATTTGGGTGGGGATACAGGAAAACTATATCAGACATTTCACATGATGTGTTTCTATTCATGTCTATATGCAATGGACAATAGTCAGTTTTTTTTTTTTTTTTTTTTGAGACGGAGTCTCGCTCTGTCGCCCAGGCTGGAGTGCAGTGGCCGGACCTCAGCTCACTGCAAGCTCCGCCTCCCGGGTTCATGCCATTCTCCTCTCAGCCTCCCGAGTAGCTGGGACCACAGGCGCCCGCCACCTTGCCCGGCTAGTTTTTTGTATTTTTTAGTAGAGACGGGGTTTCACTGGGTTAGCCAGGATGGTCTCGATCTCCTGACCTTGCGATCCGCCCGTCTCGGCCTCCCAAAGTGCTGGGATTACAGGCTTGAGCCACCGCGCCCGGCCAATAGTCAGTTTTATATATGGATGTGAGAGGTCATGGTGGCCAGGATCAGGATGATAGCATTGGAAGAAAGGAGACATGGATGGAGGTGGTAACTCTGGCATATCCTTAAAAAGTAAAAGATTCAGAGCATAGGTTTTGATGGGTGGAGTGGAGGTGGGGAAAGGAATAGAAGATCAAGGAGATCTTATAGATTTTTGTTTGATTATGTTGTGTGTTGGTCAGATTCTGGCTATATTTTGAAGGTAGAAACAAGAAAATTTCCTGATAAACTGAAAGTGAGGGACCCAAGAAAGAGAGAGAGAGAGTGACTGGAATGAACATGCTATCAACTGAGGTGTGGGAAGCCATACACGGCTTTTCTTCCCCTGTTCTGACACATAAAGTGTTGATAATTAATTGATCAATTCTTTTATGTTGTATTTGCATTCAGAAAAACCTAATACACATAGAATATAGTAAAAGCAGAGAATAACTCTGATTTGGTATGGTGATCTATCACTATCAAAAAGTCAAAACAATCACATCTTTAGTTGGAGCTTGACAATGTTTTGTGAATGTTTTGGGCAATGGGAGTTCACTGCTTACAGAGCAGAGCTCCCCCTGTAGGAACTTTGACTTGTCAATTGTTGAGAAGTCTAACAACCACTAGACTTTCTACATAAATTAAAAATTAATTATTTGCAAATATGCCCAACTGTCAAATGATATAATTAACTATCATTCAAATTTTTGTACATTAATAAAATAAGGGAACTGTCACATATAAAACAGTCAGACCCCCCAAATAACCCTTGATTACACAGTAATAAGGCCCTTACTCACTCCACTATAAAACTACAGAAATGTCTTTATATTTATTGCTACACTTACTACATTAAATAGAAAGAAGTTTATATATGTCTGCCTCCCGCTGCATCAGCAGTTCTTTAAAAATATGGCAAAGTGGACCATTCTTTGGAATACCCAAAGAAAGCTTTGAATATATTTTCCAAATATACATGCCTATACACACGAACATCTAATTTAGCAAATAATTGCATGGCTGGCCTCCTAAAGACCATCTGTGGAACTTTGATGGGGTCATTTGACACATTGCAGGACATGGCTTTTTCTGTGTTTCAATCTGATCCACATTAGGCTAAAATACTACTTGTGGAAGTAACAGAGGCTGCATCTGTGCTTTGGAAACCATACTTTGGAGTCTGGGAATTCAAACTTCAGTAGAGTAAGGTCATTGTATCTTCAACTCCCCTATAGCTCCTGATCCTCATACAGAGACTCTGATACTTGCTGAAAGAAGAAACAGAAACACACTGGAAAACACCCAAATGCTAGTCAATGAATGACAAACATCATTGGATTACTCTTATGTAAGACATCTCATATAGTCGAAGTTGTAGGAATACACAATAGAATGTTGTTTACCAGGGGATGGGGGAAGGGAATATGGAGGGTTGTTGTTTAATAGGTATAAAGTTACAGTTACACAAGGTGAGTAAGTTCCAGACATCTGCTGAAGTATACGATGCTTAAAAAAATTTGTTAAGAGGGTGGATTTCATGTTAACTACTTTCACAAAAATAAAAATTAAATAAACAAAAAAGGCAAAAAAAAAAAAAGTTTACAAAGCTAAACAAGGAAACTTTTGGAAGTGATAGATATGTTTATTACCTGAATTTTGGTTATATTAACATGAGTGTGTACCTATGTCTAAACACACGAAAGTGTGTACATTAGTCATATGCAGTTTTTATTATACCAATTATACCTGAATAAAAGACACTTGTGAAAAAAAGACACTTGTCCTGAGAAGTTAAATTTTCACTTAAAAGTAGAAATCCTTGTTGAATCTTCCAATAGCGTAGACCATACGGTTGGTGCTACTTTATTCCACCTAAGAGTTCTTGTCATGCTCCATATTTATATATTCTTAGTGAATGGTATTCAAATTTTAGTGTATTTGTTATATAGGGAATTTTTTATTACATTAGACATAACTTGAATGATGTTATTGTATAATATAATGAGAAAAACAGACCAAAAAGGAACAACAGGGCCTGCAGAAGGAAGTAAGTGCTGAATAGAAAACCAATGAGACGCTTGGGAAGCATCAGAGAAAATAATTAGTTCTCATTAAGAAGTCAAAGGAGACTTTTTTGAATTGTTATATGATACGTCATTTGCCTTTCTTTCTGGGTCCAACTCTCACCACCACCCTTGCTATTAGTCAGAATAGGACAACTTTATGCTTTAGTGACAAACAATTCCTCAGTCTCAATGGCTTAACACAAAGCACCACCTAACAACACAATTTACATTAATTCTGTTGTAGATGACTCTCTTTGCAATGGTCCTTCACGTGGTGACTCAACAAACCAACCTGCCTTAACCTTTTGATACCTTCATTTCGAAGGCTCTCATGCTCACTGCCTTAGGGGAAGAAATGTACTGAAGAAATATATGGAAAAGGGGCTTTTCAAAGTCACAGTTCAGGTAGAGCACATGTTACTCCTGCTCAGATTTTATAGGTTAGAAATAGTAAATGACTGATTGATGGGTGCTGATGAGTTGATGGGTGCAACACACCAACATGGCACAAGTATACATATGTAACAAACCTGCACATTATGCACATGTACCTTAGAACTTAAAGTATAATAATAAAAAAAAAGGAAAAAAAAAAAAAAGAAATAGTCATGTGGTTCTTTTGGATTGCAAGGAGACTGGGAAGTGGTTGTCCAAATGCCAAAAAGAGAGAACCAATACAGGATGTGATGAGCCACGCACTGCCCCTTCCACACCCACTCTCATCATGATTCTAGTCCCACCATGATATTTACATTCCTCGAACATACCCAAGACATATGTTACTTTGTTACCCACTAGGCATATTCCCTTGGAATTGTCAGAAGATACTCTGGGTGGTATATACTGTCCCCTCAAACACTTGGTTACCCTTTAATGTATCTGTTCCAGTGCCACCCTTCTTTCCCTTTCCACCTTGGAAACGCTGGATATTTCTACATTTGGGAATCCTCCAGAACATCTTACGCATTTCGATTAGACTTGTACAACATATAGCATTTGCGTCATTTTTTTTCCTGTTTTATGTGTCTTTCTTCCTACTTTGTCCGTTTTTAGGTGGGTGGGTAGAGACATTTTATTGTATTTTGCTTATTTGTTTTTCACTGATTTTTTTCATAGCACTTGCAAAATATCTCACACATAACAATGCTTCATCAAAGGTTGTTCACTAGGCTGGTTTTGTATCTAAAACTTAAAGAGTTAGAACATATTATTTTTAAATTTTTTCTTTCTATTCATCTTCTTTAGGACTAGGTTAACAAGGGTCATGTTGTCATCATTCTGTACATACTGGAAGTACCTAATCCTCTACAGACTAAGGGAACATTTATGGTCATTTTTCCACTTGACCAGTATCTCAGTCTAACCATTATTAATGGAAGTGAGATAGAGAAACTCAATTAGGATAAGAAAGAGATGATATCTCTAGCTCAAGAGTAACATCAAGAATAACTTAATTGTGCTAAACTTTTATTCTTATGTCTCTAAGCTATAAAAAGCTCCACTCAATATATTATTTTCCTATTCTTAGCTTGAGAAATTATATTTCGTTTTAACACCTAATTTAGTTTCATTTCAAAATTTCATTAAAATGTTGCAGATTCTCTTCCGCTTTTAACGCAGATAGTCTGTCTGGACCCCAAATTATCTCCATCAGCACCTACCTGCTGCCAGACATTCTTTTCAGCTATATAAATAGGCATTTTATAACTAACCATATAATAGAAATATATGATTTATGTAGGCAGAACACAGTGTTTCATTGAAAGATACTAGAAAAGTTTAGACTTTGAGTTAAAACCAGGGTAATTACTTCATCATTACCTTGCCCACAGTTCTTTCATTTACAGCTGTTTGTTATTGGTCAATTCTCTACTCTGTTTCCTTTGATGAAATTTATCGTGGTCCATCAAATGGTCTTCAGTTGTCTCAGAAAGTGACTCTCTCTTGCATGTGTATTCTGTTTGCTCCACTTGAATATATATACCGAAAACAGCAGTGGAAATAATGAAATACAACACAGAATAAAGGTTTATGTTTTAGATAACTTAAGACCACAGTTGAAATTCTCTCTCTGTCTCTCTTTGTCTCTCTCTCTCTCTCGCTCTCTATTCATGTAGTTAGCACTAAATTGGCACCAACTTTGCCAGTTAATTAGTCTGTTTTTATACTGCTGATAAAGACATACCCAAGACTGGGTAATATATAAAGAAAAAGAGGATGAATGGACTCACAATAAGGTGAAAGGCATGTCTTACATGGCGGCAGACAAGAGAGAACGAGAGCCAAGTGAAAGGCAAAACCCCTTATAAAACCATCAGATCTCCTGAGACTTACTCACTACCATGAGAACTGGGGACTGCCCCCATGATTTAATTAACTTTTACTGGGTCCCTCCCACAACATGTGGGAATTATGGGGGCCACAATTCAAGATGAGATTTGAGCAGGGACACAGCCAAACCATATCAGCCAGACATTATGTTAGGCACTGAAAAAAGGCAGATGAGTTGATTCTCTACTGCCTGAATGTTCCATCAGAAAAGGAGAAACGTAAAGCTATTTTGCAATTGAGTGTGAATACTGTTGCATTAAATGTGCAAAAGACATTTCAAAGGAAATGTGCAGTTTTTGCTGAAAGATGAATCAAAGAAGGCTTCCCAGAGAAAAGAAGAAATGTAGTCTAGGAGAATGAGAAGGATCTGTCCCATAGTGGGGAACAGGAGGTTTTCTCAGCCAGGGGAAGTAGAAAACTTTGACTGCTAGTTTATATCCCACTTTAGACTGTCCCAGTGCTGTTGAGGGAGAGCAATTCTAGACTCAGACAGTCCACAATGCTCTGAGCTCCTATCACATGGCTCCAGGAGAGAGTGGATGATTTCTCCAAGCCATGACATTTTATTAAATAACAGGCATTAAAAAAGGATTGTTCAACTGTGTTTATTTCCCACTCTAGGCCTTTGTGTTTTGTTTTGCCTTCCCTCCCTCCCTCCTTTCCTTCCTCCCTCCCTCCCTCCCTTCCTTCTTCCTTCCTCCTTCCTTCCTTTTACTCTAACACAGGGTGTTTATATTAACTAACATCACGATAACCCCTATAATGTATACTGTGCAATCAAAGACATGTTATTGTTTCCTTATTTCCTCTTCTGCTTGTGAGGGGAGTTTTGTTTCCCAGGTCAGGTCAGGCCAAACAACTCTATATAGAAGATATTCCTCAAAAGGCATCAACAAGAGAGTAATTGCTGAGTTGAGAAAAAAGGTTAATGTAAGAAACTCCTGTGGAATCAGAAGTCAGGTTATGGCTTAAGCGATGGAGGCATTAAATGAACCACTGGGCTTGATGATAGAGAATCCTGAGAAGCTAAAATTTTCTCCAAAAGTTAAGGACTAAGACTCTTTACACCTTTGTCACCCAACACCTTAACACTCAACATAACCTGAACTCCTGTTCAGTAGTATTGTTTAGATCCCAAGTCTGTTATAGGAACCAGGCCTAGTGGAATGAACATGATACATACAGGAAGATGAAGGAGTTTGGCTGAAAATCCAGCTTCACCACTTTCTAGCTATATGACTGGAGACTTACTTTATTTTTTGTTCTTTGTCCTAAATGGGACTAATAATCTCATTCCTATCTATCTCATAGATATGGAGTAAAGATTTATGGTAATAGCAGTAATTCGTGAAATAAAATCAGTAATTGTTCTCATTGCTTTAGGGCTTAGCATATACATGTTTAAGTGCTAACTAAGTACTTTGCATATATTACCTCATTCAGTCCTTACAAAAATTTTGTGAAATAATTAGCATTTATTTATAGATTTATAGGTTTAAAAAATCAGTCACAAAAGGGTCAACCTAAATTTTCCAAATTCACCCAGAAATTAATGGCTGAGGTAGAAGTCAAATCTAACTTTTTCCAGATTCCAAAGCTCATATCTTAGCTATGGATGAGAAATGACTTAAAATAATTCTACGGATTATTACTAATGTGAATGCCATTTTATATTTGTTATTTTGCCCATGGATCTGATGTTCCTTTCATGAGTAACCGATGCCTATGACAATGACAGTTCTTTGGTATCCCTTGTACCATTTAAAAAAATACATAGTTTCTTGCCATATAAATGTAAACCCTCCATTATTGTGAGGGAGGCATTCTCTGATAAACTATAGTTAAATATACAGAAACTCAGAGAGGTTGTAATATACCTGAATGCTCAAGCTCTATAAATAGTGGGGATGCATGAGGACCCGAGGCAAGTTTTTTTCATTTTAGCATAGTATCTTGCATAAAATGATAATTCATCAAATATTACACTTTATTATTATAGTAAGAAATAAACAGATAAAACCAACATGAAGAAAAGAGTTAAGAATGACATCATATTTACATTGTTTATAAATAAAAAAATAAGTGTTAAGAGACACAGAGATACAAATCTTTTTCAAAGAGCTGAAAAACTAAGACAAAAGCACACGTGTAAAATAGGACAGTCCCATCAATGCAGATGTAAGTGACATTTGTTACCAAACGGCTTCCCTGGGAGAGAGAGAGATTTCCGTGAGTGAGCTTTATATTAAGAAATTCTTATGATTATGGAATTAATGACTGTGAGATAATGGTTAAAAAAGTAGGTTCATGCAGGAGGAGAGGTTGACTTGCAGTGCAGTCTCAGTGCAGCCCTTAGCCAGCCCCATGGAAACCTTAAACCTCAAATGATCATTTAGAGTTGTTCCAAGATGAGGTAAGGAGGTTCAGTCACTATACCTCCATGTCTAAGAGTCACCGGAGGCAGGTCTCTTTAGGAAGGAAATGTGTCTTTGGACTTGAAGTTGGGGAATTAAGTCCTTCATTCTTGAAGAAAAGATCTTGACTTCACATAACAATGTGATATCTGAAGGTTAAATACTACAACCTGGCCTAATTTGTATCAGGATACTATTAACCCCATCTCTAAGAGTGAGTTTCATTCTTTAATGCCCTTTTTGTAGCATGTGCCTGTCATAAAGAGCCATTATTGAAATTCTCAGGGTGGTGACGTACCTCCTATTTGTGCATTCTTTATTATTTTGGTAAATGATACGTCTTCCAGGCTCTTCTGTGGAACATAATCATCTGTTGGGAGTCAGGGAGCAGTGGTGGTTCCAGTATTATACAATATATGTTCTTAATAACGCCTACTTGTATCATCCTTTTTATCCTATCTGGAACCATCTGCAATGCAATTCAGGCATTTCTAGATACTTACGTGAGCCACCAATTTTACCATGCATCTAGAACTAGCCTTGTAGCATGTTTGCACTATCTCCTGGGGACTTTGCCAAGACATATGACTTGGAAGAGTCTCCTCAAATTGATAAATTCCCCCTATTTAATCTTAAATTCTTCACCCTATCTTTGTATAGCACCCTCAGAATCCAAACCCATGTGACCTTTGCCAACTTGCTCTCAGTTGAGATTCGTTAGGTCCTACAGTTTATTTGGTGCATAGCCCTTTTCTTCCTTTACAAGGACCAATTTGTCCCATCAGAATATGTTGTAACTTAACCCTAGTTATTGGCCTAAGAAGCAGGAGAGGAGTTGAGGGAGGATCTACATGGGGGACATGTTGTCCTTCTAGGAAGAAGTTTCGTATCATCTTCAAGCAAGAGGACAGTAGGCATTTCTGCAGGATCAGAAGATTCCAGGGAACATATAGATTCAAAACTTTTTCATGCATCAGCTAAGATGTATCAGAATCTCATTCTTTCATAACCAGAATTCTGGAATGGCATAAAAGATGTTCCTAGTTGGGAGTTTATTTTTGGAGTCTGACTACTCCTACAATTAAGTAATTAACCATGTCCGCAGCTTTCTCTGCCATACAGCTGCAGGGGACGAGATCATCTCTATGTGTTCCAAAGAGACCCTCTGGTTTTCACATTAAGCTCTTACTTGCTGATTAAACAATCTCAACTTCTTATTATTTATTTTTTAAGCAATACTTGGGCTTAGCTATAGATTCCCGATTTCATTGTTTTCATAGTGGCTATTTTCCCCATATTTTTTCAAATAACCTATTTATTGGACCAGATAATGAACTGCTTTCTAATGTCACTTCATTCCACTTCAACACCAACAAAACCTTGAATAAATGCACTGCTACTTTTTGTGAAGCCCTGATTTGTGATGGGATCCTCATTGTCTGCAGGAGACAGGTGCTACAGCTCCAACTCTCATCCCAGCATCAGCTTTCTCAGATCATTTCCAGCACCGGTTATGGATTTCTTCAGAAGCAGACTCTTAGATAGATGTTAGCATGCAGAAAGATTATTAGGAAGTCTTTCTGGGATGAATTGCATTCATGGTAACTGAGAAAGCAGGACTAGGTAAAAGGAAATGTGAACTTATGAAGTGATCTTATTGGAGGTCTCAACCTAAGGGAGATTCTGATGCTTTGATGACCCTTCAGAGTTGCTCTGATTTGGGGTTGGGGGAGCTGTTATTTTATCTTCGCTCCATCAGTCATTAAATATGGTATGGCCAAGGAAGGTGGCATGATTTTGAGAAAGCTTGTATTCTCCATCTGAGACAATTCCCACAGGGAGCTGACAACAGATAGCTTTCCACTGACAGCACTCCCAGCAGCTGAGGGACTAATCCTGTCATTCCTGAAAGAAGGATCTGGATGGCACATCAGTGTTCATTTCCGTATCACAGATGATGTTAACACTGTGGTTCAATGCGTTGTTATTTCTAAGGCTATGCTGATGACTAATTTAAAAGGACTCACCTCCTCAGATTAGAAACCATTAAATGGTAAAAGAGACATTCATTTTTTTCCCATATCTTCAATTGTTTTAATTTTATTTTTCTTAGTAGGCCATCTGTTTCATTCCAAATTACATGAAATTTTCAACAAGTTAATAAAACTCATTATTGCACGGTGATGACATTTTGGGAACAATTTTACTTTATACTGCTACCTCTTCCACCAACCTCCTTAATTCATCAAAGAAGGCCATGGAGCCATTATTCTTGGAGTAAATGCACCTACATATTGAATATTCCCATCTGTGCAAATAAGAAAATAATGCTTTCCTTCTTCCTAAAGGATGAGATAGTTCCTTAAATAACTGACCCAGAGCCATATAATTAAATGCTTGTGGATCACTTATATGTGAATATATTAGCCCATTTAGTCCTTAACACTTCTTCATGTAAGCATTTTATAGATGAGACTTTGCCTCCCAGAGAGGTGACTTTTCCAAAGGGGAAATGAATAGGGATGTGGGGTGAAGATGAAGATTTAAAAGGAAAAAATATACGTTTAATGTTAACTCCACAGGAGGCATGGAGGTTCCACAATTCATGGAGGTTCCATAGCTCTTGATGTCTTTGCAACAGCATCGGTGGCATTCCCTTTGCACTGAGGAAAGACCTGATGACTCAGAGACATGTAGAGCAAAGATTTGAACCATATTCTCTTTCAAATTTCAAAACCCAAATCCTTTCCACTCTATTACACTGCTTTTATTTTTTAAATGTTTGTGAAAAATGCTAACTTTCCATTCCTTAAATAAAGTTTTAATTATAATCATAACAACAATTATAGCTAAAATATGTTATGTGTTTACCCTGGGCCATGAGACGGACCAGAGAGGATGGATTGGAAGAAGAACACCTCTCCTTTTGTTTACTGAATCTGGACAAATTAAAAATGTCTTTTCTGGCTGGACTCAGTGACTTACGCCTGTAATCCCAGCACTTTGGAAGGCTGAGGTGGACAGATCACTTGAGCCCAGGAGTTTGAGACCAGCCTGGGCTACATGGCAAAATCCCGTCTCTACTAAAAATGCAAAAATTAGCTGGGCATGGTGGTGCACACCTGTAATCTCAGCTGCTCAGAAGGCTGAGGTGTAAGAATTGCTTGAACCCTGCAGGCAAAGGTTGCAGTGACCCAAGACTGTGCCATTGTACTCCAGCCTAGGTGAGAGAGTGAGACTCAGACCAAAAAAAAAAAAGTCTTTTCTCACAGTAGTTTATGATTATCTGTGGGCCGGATTATACCACGTCATTGCAGTACAGCCTAATCAGTCTAATTTCCAAACCACTGAATCCCTGGCATATAGAGGTGACCTCAAAACACAGAATCACTGCAAAGTGGCCACTTGGTGATGGGAGGTGCTCTTTCATTTCCATGGCCCTCTACCTGCCTTTTCTGACTGATAATTATCAGGTGCATCTCCCAAGAATGTAACTCTTCTTTAATGATCCAGGGACCCCACTGAAGATGGCCGGGTGGTACTGTAAGCAGCTGGAAAAGATAAAAAGTTGATCTTTCTGGCACCTCCATATTTTATATAAGATAGGGGTATATATATCCTAGAATACCACACAAACTTCCTTAATTTACTATGAGAAAAAGAAAGCTTGCTATGTTTTGTTTTCTATACTTCATCATCTTTTAACTTTTGATTCTGTGGCCCTTTTTCTGGGCATTTTCGCTCAGCTTTTACTCTATCAATAATTACCTGGCATGTTCTATGCTACACATGACACTTCCTTCCCATTGATCACATCCACCGATGCCAAAACATGACCATGCTGTACTCACTGACTTATCTCCAGGGTTGACACAATACTCAGTCAAGCTGAAGTGAATCAATTCATTTCTCAATTCAAAATTCTTATGTGGCTCCTGAAATCTCACCTTCTAGAATGACCTCCCTCTCCCGTATGTATCTGACATTGCTTCGAAATCCTTTGTCTGATACTTAAACTAATACTCCTTATTAGTCAGGCATCAACCAGAGAAGCCAAACCACTACACAAAGACACACACACACATACACACACACACACTTATTTGTTACAGAGAATTTGGCGTATGCTACTGTGGATCTAGTTAAGTAATCTCTATGAGCAGTTTTCCTACAGCTTAAAGTCCACAAGCAGGCAGGCAGGCAGGCAGGAAGGGAATATGTTGAGCAGGATGAAGCCCTTTGAGCATAAATTGGACAGCACACAAAGAGACTGAAATTTCTATCTATTCAGGTTGCCACTGGTCTTGGCACATGGGTATCCTGAAGAAACTAGGATCTCATCATCATAGAGATAAACACACTTAGAGAGGAGCCACAAAAGCTGCATGAGAATCCAGGGAAGGTAGAACAATTACAAGCCAAAATGCTGCTTCATGCCAGTGAAGTGAGTCAGCAGATCAGCAGCAAAACTGGTGAGAACCTCTGTTGTGGCTCCATGTAATTGGGAAGGATATTCTAGATGTATTTTAGACTATCCTAGTTGTTGCCTCACAGAAACATCACATCATCCTACCCCACTTTCTGTCAATTTTCAGTGACTGCTTACTTGTTTATAGAAGAATTCACCTAAATTACTTATCTTAGTATCATGTTTTTGTTACTGAAACTCTAGGGACTATAATCTTTATTGTCATCCACTATGTTGCCCACCATTGCCTTGGTGCTTATGTTTATTTATTGTATAGTTTGATTGAACACTTTTTATATAGCAGGCTTTATTCTAGGTCAGAAAGCAGGGTGGGCAGAGGGTAGCCCTAAATACAGAGACAAGGTGCCTAATCTCATGGAGCTTTTATTCAGCAGGTGGTGGTGGTGTCCAGTTAACGTTAAAATGACTTAATAATCAAACAAGCATTACTCTTTGCTCCAGTAATGCAGGGCTACTTGTAGATCCCAAGATATGCTGAGATTCTTTACACTTCTGTTATTTGCACAAACGTGAGCCTCTGTCCTGTCTCTCTGCTCAGGAAGCAATAATGTGGAAGTAAGTTACAAAAAATAAGTGGGGTGTACATTTGGCATTTGAGGAGAGGAGATAAATGCTTTGTTGGGAGGTGGTCAAAGCTAGTGGTGAAATGACTACCTTCTGTAATTCCTGAGCACCTGGCTGTTCCTCAGTTTGTATAGCAAAACAACTTAGGGGCAGTTGGACTGGAAATGTAATTGAGTCGTCCTATTCTGGCAGCATGGAAAGGGAGCCTTTCCAATGCAAATAGTGCATTTCAAGAACCGATGCCTCTGGTTACAGAGAGGCAGCACAAGGAAATTATCCTGTCTCCGGCTAAACCGTGTAGGTTGCTCTGTTGCCTCTATCATTTACTGGCTGTGTAACTGAGCAAGGTGCTTCATGTCTCTGAATCTGCCTCAAGAGTTACAAAGTTTGTATGAGAAAATACGTGTGATTCACATAAAACTATGTATGTTATGTTGTACATTCTTAGCAAATGGTAGCTTATTTTCACTTTTATAATATGTTCAGAAAATACAGATGGGAATTGTTCATGAGTTAGAGAAATTTATTTTCTTCCATACAAACATTCCAAAGAATAAGAGTAGGTAAAGACAAGTTTTATTTTAAATATGTGTATTCTTGAAGGTTTGCATTCTGGTTAAACTGTGCTGAAAAATGTGTTTGGATCTGAGGATAACTGGAATATCATGTTTTTCTCCTTACAGTAAAGGTGACAGAAGTTTAAGGCAGGGGCAACAGAGCTGGGGAATAGCTGTCTTTCTCAGGTGGGCCCCTCTTGTCTGACTTCTGCTCTAAGTCATAAAACTCAAGGTCCATTTAGACATAGGAGATTTTGAGAAAGTGACTCACAAGAGGGATAGAGGTTTGGGTAAAGCAGACTTAGGTGGGGTCTAGCTCCCATGAATGAAGGTCTCATGGGAAAAAAAAATGGTAGTGAAAGCCAACATGTCCAGTAATTTCGATGACATTGACTTAGTTTCCCTTTCTGGGAGTGTTTAACTTCAGACCACTGTAAGAAGGTAAAACCAAGATTCAGATCGGCCCTTTCCTGCTGGATTTTAAACCTTATATTTCCAGAGGCTGAAATACACTACTCTAGAAATTCTCACATGACCTGTTGCTTGTCATTGCCTGCCAACTATTTGCAGCTCCTCCTTCATCCAGCTGTCCACATGCAACCCATTGAGTCGCACCTGAGCTTCTTCAGTCAACAATTTCTCCATTGGTCCCAAGTCTGCAGCTTTGACAGTCTCATTACAACCAAAATTTCTTCATACTTAGATCATGACTCAGTGCACAATTCTCCTACGCCCTTGAATTGATGCATCCTGGGAGAAATTACTTAGCCAGTCCTACCACGGCCTTGTTCAGTTCCTAATTGTGGAGTTCCTTCAATGTAACGATATTGTCTGAACAGCATGCTGTCTTGGAATGCTACACCTTTGACATCCATATTTCTAATATAATCAATTTCTAAGTACTTCAGTTTTTATTAATGTAAAACAAAGACTGCCAAATTTAATACATTTCTCATTAACAAAATATAAAATTCTACATAAATATATCTCAGCTTGGTACACTCATACCTCTATTGCACCCTACATGATTTCCCACCTTGTATGTGGGAGAACGCAATATTCAAAATGCCAGAAGGTATATTCTGTTCTGAGAAATTGCAGGCGAGATTTTAGTGCACTAGGAAGACATTTCTGTCTAGCACCGGGACTTTAAAGTCAAGCTTTGAAAATTACACTCCTGCAGATGGCTTCAACCTTCAGGCATGAGACTGGGGAACTTTGACAGGGAAAAGTAAAGGAAGCCTCAATCTTATTAACCTATGCTTTCATGCCCCCAGAAGCAACCTCCAGGCCTGGTTGCCACAGGAAGCCCTGGAAACTTTGGCAGGAATGAAACAACGCTGCTTTACCACTGGATGAATTATGTAATTGCCTTGTCAGCGCAGAGGAGGCTCTAGATTCCAGCTGGCCTGTCCTGGTTTCTGAGTAGCTGTGCTAAGTGGACAGCATTATGGGGAATATTCCAGAATGGCCATATTTCAAAGCCAGTCTAATGGGAGGAGGCTGCTTTGATGTGAGTTAGGGTGTCCCAAACTTAGTAATGTATGCACAGTCTTTATGATGCTATCTAAATTATATTCCTCCTTACTTTACTGACATCTTAGTTAAGTGTTTTCATTAAAAGAGTATAAACTTCATGTCATCACTGTGAATGGAAAATCAGTATGACCTGCCATGACATACTTAATTGTTAAAAAATAAACAAACATAATGAAAACAACAACTGTTTTCATTTAAGATTACTGATACAATTAGAACGAACCACCATATTTGTAACTGTTTTCTGTTCATCGTATTTGTTAGTTTGTTTCAAGAATAGTTTTAGTGAGATGTAATTCATATACTGTACAATTTCAACTTGTTAAGAGCTTGGAATTCATTATTCATATTCTTAAAAGAAAAAGCTGAAAAACTGATATTAAACAACTTTTGTTGGACTTATCAGAAACCTGGGGTTGCATGACAAGCCACCACCCTGAAATGTATATAAACAGGTAAATTTAAAGAGTGATACCTGAGATTTGCTTACTAGAAGAGAAGATGCTGGAGCCATAAGCTGTTAAAATTAAATAGTAATTTTTGAAGAATTGCTGATGTCCAAGTTTGGAGAATTGTGAGAATGAGAAATTATTGAGGGTTACTGACTTACGAAGATCACCACACTTCTGTAAGTTCTGGCAACAGGAATCCAGCCAGGTTCTCATAGTGAAGAAGCCAAACAAACTCCCTTGTGACTCTAGGATGGGGAGATGAAGGCCAATTCTTGGGAATTGTCCAGAGTATTATCCATAACAAATGCACATTTCCTAGGTTATAAAACTTTACCAAAACCTTATCTCACCTAGACAAAGAGCATGTCTCCTCTTCCAGACCCCTCAAGACATCCTATCTCATATAAGGATGAAAACAAAGGTTAAGAAACATGAGTAAAGGTCACAGGCCAGAAAAATTGGCTTATGAAAACAGTAAGAGATAATCAAAAGATTATGGAACCCTTCTTCTCTCCAGTTTACCACCACACCAATCAGACTTCAGTATATTCACAGAGTACAAACCAGCTGAAAGAGCTTCAAGACACACACTTCCTGAGGAAAAGTATTTAGGGAAACCCAACATCAAGAAGAAAAACAAAAACAAGAACACTAGAGGAATTAGAAGTCTCTAATACCTCAAATAAAATAACAATTAAACATAGTTCAATTCTTAATAGATCCTCACACTAAGAACTAACTAACTTTGGCTCCTAATAGCTGGTACATCATGTTTTGCTTTCAATGAAAAGTCAAAAGTCATGTCAATTGACAAGAAAAACATATAACATGTATGAAGTGACAAAGCAATTGTCAGGACCAAACTTAGATCTGACACAGATGTTGGAATTATCAGACAGAATATTAAAAACAACTCTGAATAGTGCGCTAAGGCTTATCAGTAAAGGTAAACAACAAAATAACAGTTTGGTAATGATAGCAGAAATTTAAAAATTAAGAAGTAATTAAAAGAAAATAATAGAAATAAAAAGAACACTGTATCATAAATGAAGAATGTTTTCAACGGACTCATCTGTAGACTGAGCTTCACCAAAGAAAGACTTAGTAAACTTGAAACAGGTTGATAGAAACTACCAAATTAAAAGGCAAACGGTAAGAAAGAAAACATCATACAGAACAGAACAGAGCATTCAAGAAGTGTGTGGAAGTTTTAAAAGGTATAATATATATCTAATTGAAATGCCTGAAGAAGATAGTGAACAGCATAAATATTAGGAGCAATAACGACCAAGAACATTTGAAAATGTAAAACACATACACATTCACACACACATACACACAAGCACACACATACACACACACACACACACACACACACACAGAGAGATTGAGGGAACTGAGAAGCAACATAGATTGCAAAAAATTTCTACCTAGGTATATTATATTCAAACTGCAGAAAAGCAAAGGCAACCAGACATGGTGGCTTATGCCTCTAATCCCAGCACTTTGAGAGGCTGAGGTGGGCAGATCACTTAGGTCAGGAGTTTGAGACCAGCCTGGCCAACATGAAGAATCCTCATCTTTACTAAAAATACAAAAAAAAAAAATTAGTTGAGCGTGGTGGCAAATGCTTATAATTCCAGCTACCCTAGAGGCTAAGGCAGGATAATTGCTTGAATTCGGGAGGCAGAAGTTGAAGTGAGCCAAGATGGCACCACTGCACTCTAGACTGGGTGGCAGAATGAGACTCCATCTCAAAAAAGAAAGCAAAGACAAATAGTACAATGGAAGAAACCAGGGGGAATCCAGGGGTCAGAGTGGAGGCACAACTTACCTGTAGAGGAAAAAGAATAAGAATTACAGAGGGTTTGTTGTCACAAATGATGCAAGCAAAAAGAGACTTGATTAAAGTATCTATATTGTTGTTAGAAAAAGAAAAACCCACCAATCTGTAATTTTACATTCAGTGAAATTATTCCTGAAGAGTGAATGAGAAACAAAGACTTTTGTGGACAAACACAAACTAAGAGAATTCATTGCTGAAAGATCTTTTCTTCAAGAAAGAAGAAAAAGTTCTTCAAGGAAAAGCAAAATTATGTAGGTCAGAAACACAAATCTGTATAAAAGAAGAGTATCAGAGAAAGAAAAAATAAAGATAGCAGCTGCAGGCAGAGCAAGATGGCTGAATAGAAACCTTCACTGATCACCCTCAGATACACCAAATTGAACCACTATCCACACAAGAAAAGCACCTTCATGAGAACCAAAAATCAGGTTTGTAATCACAGTACCTAGATTTAACATCATATCACAGGAAGAAGCACCGAAGTGGTAGGAAGGAAAGTCTTTATTTGCAGCCCTCATTCCCCAGCAGCAAGCATGTGGTGTGGAAAGAGAATCTGTGAGCTTCAGAAAGAAAGAACATGGTGATGGGTGGACTTTGTGTTGGAACTCAGTGCTGCCCTGTCACAGTGGAAAGCCACACCAGCAGAACTCAGCGGGCACCCATTGAGAAGTATTTGGACCAGCCCTAGCAAGAGGGAAATCACTCATCTCAGTAGCTGAAACTTGAGATCTGGCAAGCCTTGCCACCACAGGCTAAAGTGCTCCTGAGGTTCTACGTAAATTTGAAAGGCAGCCTTGGCCACAAGGACTACCATTCTTGAGCAAGTTCTGGTGCTATGCTGGGCTTACAGCCAGTGGACACGGGGGCATGTGACCCTGTGAGACATCAGCTGGCGTGACCACAGGAGTGCCTGCACCACCCCTTTCCCAACCTTACGCAGAGCAGCTCACAGGTCTGGAAGATATTCATTTCCTCTTCTTGAGGAAAGAAGAGGAAATAGTAAAGAAGACGTTGTCTTGCAACTTGGATACCAGCTTAGCCACAGGAGGATAGGGCACCAGGTAGAGTCAAGAGGCCTGCATTCCAGGCCCCAGCTCCATTTCTAGAAACATCCTGGGCTAGAAGGGAACCTACTACTTTAAAGAAAGACACAGTCATGGCAAGATTCATGACCTGCTGATTAAAGAGCCCTTGTACCCTAAATAATCAGCAGAAACACCTAGGCAATACTTGCTGTGGGCCCTGGGTGACACTCAGAGACTTTATGGATTAAGGTGTGACTCAGCAAATTCCCAGATGTAGTAGTTACAGGGAGAAACTCCTTAGGCTTGAGAAAAGGAGAAGTAAGAGTAAAGAGGACTTTGTCTTAAAACTTAGGTATCAGCTTGGACATATTGGGTAGAGCACCAAGTGGACTGTTGTCATCCCTACTTCCAGGCTTTGGCTCTTGGATGGCATTTCTGGACCTGCCCTTGGCTGAAAGAAAGCCCATTGGTCTTAAGGGAGAACCTAAGGCCTGGCAGTATTAACCACGACCTGATTGAAAAGCCCTTGGATGTTGAGTCAACATCAGTGGTAGCCACGCAGTACTTTTCATAGGCATGGGGTGGTAACGGCCATAAGGAGAGACTCCTCTGCTTGTGGAAAGGGAGGGAAGAGTGGAAAAGACTGTCTTGTGGCTTCATGCCAGCTCAGCTGCAATAGAATAGCGTACTAGCTAGATTCCTAAGATTTCCATCTCTAGGTAAGCAGTGGTTCCAGGATATCATCTATGGACTTAACTGGGGCCAAGGAGAACTAAACCACCAGAAGGGAAGAATAAAAGCCTGCCCGACTTTGCCACCTGCTGATTGTAAAGCACTAGGGTCTTGAGTGAACATAGGTGGTAGCCAGGAAGTGGTTACTGTGGGCCTTGAGTAAGACCCAGTATGTGCTGGCTTCAGGTCTGACCCAGCACAATCCCTGGTGGTGGCCTCAGGGGTGGTTATGTCACTCTTTCCCTAGCTCCAGCCGGCTCAGAACAGAAAGAGAGATTTTGTTTGTTTGGAAAAAAGTGAAATAAGACAGCAAGTCACTGCATGCTAATTCAGAGTATTCTTTTGGATGTTATACAAGATCACTAAAGTGGTATCTCTACATGTCTGTAAGAGCTACAGCATCACCGGGCTGGGGGTGCCTCCTAATGCAGATATGATTTCATAAACCAAAAATTTTTAGATTACAACACCCAAGTCCATTTAAATACCTGGAAACCCTTCCCAAGAAGGATGGTTACAGACAAGGCCAGACTGTGAAGACTAAAATTCATGCTTAACTTTTATATGCCCAGAACCTTGCAAACATCCACAAGCTTCAAGATCATCCAGGAAAGTATGACTTCACCAAATGAACTAAATAAAGCACCAAGGGGCAATCTTGGAGAGAAAGAGATAGATGACTTTTCCGAGAATTCAAAGTAGCTGTTTTAAGGAAACTCAGTGAAATTCAAAATAACACAGAGAAGGAATTCAGAATTTTATCAGACAAATTTAACAAAGAGATTGAAATAATTGAAAGGAATCCAGCAGAAATTCATGAGTTGAAAAATACAATTGATATATTGAAGACGACATCAGAGTCTCTTAACATCAAGGAGAACAAAGAATTAGTAAACTGAAAGACAGGTTATTTTAAAACTACATGGTCAGAGGATACAAAAATAAAAATAAAAAGAATTAAGTATACCTACAAGATCTAGAAAATACCCTCAAAAGGGAAAATTTAAGTGTTATTGGCCTTAAAGAGGCGGCAAAGAAAGCGATTGTGGTAGAGAGCTTATTTAGAGGAATAATAACAGAGAACTTCTTGAAACTAGAAAAATATACCAATATTCAAGTACAAGACAGTTATACAACATCAAACAAAAAGAAGGCTACTTCAAGGCATTTAATAATCAAACTCCCAAAGGTCAAGGATAAAGAAAGGATCCTAAAGGTAGAAAGAAAAAAGAAACAAATACAATACAATGGAGCTCCAATACATGTGGCAGCAGACTTTTCAGTGGAAACCTTATAGGACAGAAAAGAGTGGCATGATATATTTAAACTGCCGAAGGGAAAAAAAAAATTATCCAAGAAAAGCATATCCAGTTAAAATATCCTTTAAACATGAAGCAGTAATAAAGACTTCCCTAAACAAACAAAAGCTAAAGGGATTTCATCAACACCACACCTGTCCTACAAGAAATGCAAAAGAAATTGAAAGAAAGAGACTTTAATGAGCAACAAGAAATCATCTAAAGGTGCAAAATTCACTGGTAATAGTAAATACACGGAAAAACACAGAATATTATAACACTGTAATTGTGATGTGTAAACTACTCATATTTTGAGAAGAAAGATTAAAAGATCAACCAATAAAAAGTAACTACAACAAATTTTTAAGACCTAGAAAATATAAGATATAAATAGAAACAATGAAAATTGTAAAAGCAGGAGGAAGAGATTAAAGTGTAGGTTTTATTAGTTTTCCCTTTGCTTGTTTGTTACTTTGTATGTTTGTTTATGCAATCAGTGTTAGGTCATCACTAGTTTAAAGTAAAGACTTATAGGATATGATTTACAGGTCTCATTGTAACATCAAATCAAAAAACATACAAAAGATACGCAAAAATACAAAGAAGCAAAAAATTAAAACATACCACCAGAGAAAATAATCTTCACTAAAAGAAAGACAGGGAGAAAGTAAACAAGAGTAGACAACAAAACAACCCAGAAGATGAGTAATGAAACGGCAGGCATAAGTCCTTACTTATCAATAATCATATTGAATGTAAATGGAATTACTATTCAATCAAAAGACATAGAGTGGCTGAATGAAAAAAAAAAAAAAAACACGGGAGACCTAGCATTCTGGTGCTTGTGAGAAATATACTTCACTTATAAATATACATATATACTAAAAACCAAGGGATGGAAAAAAGATAGTCCATGCCATTGGAAACCAAAAAGAGCAGGGGTAGCTATACTTACATCACACAAAATAGCTTTTAAGACAGAAACTATAAAAGAGACAAAGGTCATTACATAATGATAAAAGAGTAAATTCCGCAATAAGATATAATAATTATAAATATATGTGCACCAAACACTGGAGCACCCATGTATATAAACATACATATAAATTCTTATTAGAGCTACAGAGTTAAGTTAACCCCAGTACAATAATAGCTGGAGGCTTCAACACCCCCCTTTCAGCAGTGAACAGAAAATCAACAAAGAAACTTCAGACTTAATCTTCACTATAGAGCAAATGGACCTAATAGATATTTACAAAACATTTTATTTACCAGCTGCAGAATACACATTTGTCTTCTCTGAACATGGATAATTCTCAATGATAGACCATGTTTTAGATACAAAAAGAGTCTTAATTCAAAAAAGAGAAAAAATATCAAATATGTTATCTGATAATGATAAAATAAAACTAGAAATCAATGACAAGAGCAATTTTGGATACTGTACAAACACATAGAAATTAAACAATATTCTGGTGAATGACAAGTGAGTCCATAAAGAAATTAAGGAGAATTTTCTTTAAACACCTTTGGACAAAGATAATGGAAATAAAACATATCAAAACCTATGGTATACAGTGAAAGCAGTACCATGAGGAAAGAATATAGCTATAAGCACCTATATCAAAAAAGTAGAAAAACTACAAGTAAATAACCAAATGATGCACCTTGAAAAACCAGGAAAGCAAGAGTAATTGAATCCTAAAATTAGAAGAAGAAAATAAAGATTAGAGTAGAAATAAATAAAAATAAATTGAAAAAAATACAAAAGATCAATGAAACAAAAAGTTTTTTTTTTTTGAAAACATAAATAGAATTGACAAATCTTAAGCCAGAGTACCCAAGAAAAAAACAGAGAAGGCTACAAATCAGGGATGAAAAAGGAGACATTACAACTGATACCACAGAAATTCAAAGGATAATTGGGGTTATTATGAACAACTATAGAGTAATAAATTGAAAAACCTAAATGAAATGGATAAAATTCCTTGATATACAAAATCTACTGTATTAGTTCATCTTCACACTGCTATAAAGACATACCGGAGACAGTAATTTATAAAGGAAAGAGGTTTAATGGACTCACAGCTTCACATGGCTGGAGAGGCCTCACAATCATGATGGAAGGTAAAGAAGGAGCAAAGGGACATTTCACATGGCAGCAGGCAAGAGAGTGTGTGTGCAGGGAAACTGTCCTTTATGAAACCATCAGATCTTGTGAGACTTAATCACTATCATGAGAACAGCATAAGAAAACTCAGCCACATGATTCGATTACCGCCCACCAGGTCCCTCCCATGACACGTGGGGTGTATAGCAGGTACAATTCAAGATGAGATTTGGGTGTATATACAGCCAAATCATATCACTCCTCCCTTGGCCACTCTCAAGTCTAATGTCCTCACATTTCAAAATGAATTATGCCTTTCTAACAGTCCATCAACCCATTCCATCATTAACCCAAAGTCCAAGACCAAAGTCTCATTTGAGATAAGGCAAATCCCTTCCATCTATGAGCTTCTAAAATCAAAAGCACTTATGAGCTTGTAAAATCAAAAGATAAGTAATAGATACAATGACAGTATAGGCATTGGATAAATACACCTGTTCCCAGTGGAAAAAATTGGCCAAAATTAAGGGGCTATAGGCCCCATGGAGGTCTGAAATGTAGCAGGGCAGTCAAATCTTAAAACTCCAAAATAATCTCCTTTGACTCCATGTCGCACATCCAGGTCACTCTGATGCAAGAGGTGAGCTCCCACAGCCTTGGGCAGCTCCCCTCTGTGGCTTTGCAAGGTCAAGCCTCCCTCCCAGCTGCTTTCATGGGCTGGCACTGAGTGTCTGCAGCTTTTTCCGGTCCATAGTGCAAGCTGTTGGTGACTCTACCATTCTGAGGCCTAAAGGATGGTGACCCTCTTCTCACAGCTCCATATGGAAGTGCCCCAGTGGCGACTTTGTGTGGTGACTCCCACACAACATTTTCCTTCTGCACTGACCTAGCAGAGGTTCTCCGTGAGGGCGCTGCACCTGCAGGAAACCTCTGCCTGGAAATCTAGGCATTTTATACATCCTCTGAAATCTAGGCAGAGGTTCCCAAATATCAATTCTTGACTTCTGTACACCCTCAGGCTCAACACAACATAGAAGTTGCCAAGGCTTGGGGCTTACACCCTCTGAAGTCACCACCTGAGCTGTATCTTGGCCCATTTTAGCCATGGTTTGAGCAGCTCCGATGCATAGCACCAAGTCCCTACGCTGCACACAGCAGAGAGTCCCTAGGCCTGGCCCACAAAACCATTTTCTTCCTTCTAGGCCTCTGGGCCTGTGATGGGAGGGGCTGCCTTGAAGCTCTCTGACATGCCCTGGAGACATTTTGCCTGTTGTCTTGGTGATTAACATTGGCTCCTCATTACTTGTGCAAATTTCTGTGGGCAGCTTAAATTTCTCCCCAGAAAATAGATTTTCTTTTGTATTGTATTGTTAGGCTATACATTTTTCAAACACATATGCTCTGCTTCCTCTTGAACACTTTGCTGCTTAGAAATTTCTTCTGCCACATACCCTACATTATCTTTTTCAAGTTCAAAGTTCCACAGATCTCCAGGACAGGGACAAAATGCCACCAGTCTCTTTGCATAGCAAGAGTGACCTTTGCTTCAGTTCCCAACAAGTTCCCCAAATCCATCTGAGACAAACTCAGCATGGACTTTACTGTACATATCACTATCAGCATTTTGGTCAAAGCCATTTACCATGTCTCTAGAAAGTTCCAAACTTTCCCTCATTTTCCTGTCTTCTTCTGAGCCCTCCAAAGTGTTCCAACCTCAGCCTGTTGCCCACATTTTCAGGTATCTTTATAGCAGTACCCTACTCTATTAGTACCAACTTACTCTATTAGTTCCTTCTCACACTGCTATAAAACTGGGTAATTTATAAAGGAAAGAGGTTTTATGGACTCATAGTTCCACATGGCTGAGGAGGCCTCAAAATTGTAGCAGAAGGCAGAGGAGAAACAAAGTCACATCTTACATGATGGTAGGCAAGAAAGGATGTGCAGAGGAACTGTCCTTTATAAAACCATCAAATCTCATGAGACTTATTCACTGTCAGGAGAACAGCATGGGAACACCCACCCCCGTGATTCAATTACCTCCTACCAGGTCCCTCCCACAACATGTGGGGATTATAGGAGCTAGAATTCAAGATGAGATTTGGGTGGGGACACAGCCAAACCATATCACCTACTATGACTGAACCAGGAAGAAATCCAAAACCTGAATAGACAAATAACAAGTAATGAGATTGAAGCTATAATAAAAAGTCTCACAATAAAGAAAAGTCTGAAACCTGATAATTTTACTGCTAAATTTTACCAAGCATTTAGAGAACTAATAACATTCCTACTCAAACTACTTTGAAGAAATAGAGGAGGAGGGAATACTTCAAAAACTCATGCTACAACACATGCCAGTATTACACTGTTGTCAAAACCAGATAAAGACACATCACAAAGAGAAAACTACAGGCCAATATTTCTGATGAATATAGATGCAAAAATCTTCAATAACATATTAGCAAACTGAATGCAGCAACACATTAAAAAGATCATTGAATATGACCAAGTGAGATTAATCCCAGGGATGCAAGGATGGTTCAATATATGCAAGTCAATCAATATGATACATCCTATCAACAGAATGAAGGATAAAACCATATCATCATTTCAACTGATGCTGAAAAAGTATTTGATAAAATTCAGCACCCTTCATAATAAAAACCCTCGAAAACCTGGTTATAGAAGGAATATACATCAATGTAATAAAAGCCACATATGCCAGACTCACAGCTAGTATTATACTGAATAAGGAAAAACTAAAAGTGTTTCCTCTAAGATACAGAACATAAAAACAATGCCTACTTTCATCATTGTTATTCAACATAATACTTGGTGCCCTATATAGAGAAATTAGACAAGATAAGACAATAAAGAGTATCCAAATTGGAAAGGAAGAAATCAAATCATTCTTTTTAGAAGATGATATGATCTTATATTTGGAAATACCTAAAGAGCCCACAAAAAACTATTAGAACCTGAAGTTGGTAAAGTTATAAGATTGAAAAAAAAAACATACAAAACTCAGTAGTATTTCTATATGCCAACAGCAAACAATCTGAAAAAGAAACCCAGAAAGTAATCTAATTTACAACAGCTAAAAATGAAATAAAATACATAGGAATTAACCAAGAAATGGCAGATCTCTACAACTATAACTATAAAATATTGATAATTGAAGAGGACTGTATTAGTCCATTCTCACACTGCTATGAAAAAATTGCCAACACTGGGTAATTCAGAAAAGAAAGAGATTTAATTGACTCACAATTCCACAGTGCTGGGGAGGCCTCAGGACAATTACAACCATGGTGGAAGGAGAAGCAAACACATCCTTTTTCACATGGTGGCAGAAAAGGGAAGAAGGAGCAAAGGGTGAAAAGCCACTTATAAAACCATCAGATTTCGTGAGAACTCACTATCATGAGAACAGCATGGAGTTAATCACTCCCATGATTCAATTACCTCCTACTACTTCCCTTCCATGACACATGGGGATTATGGGAACTACAATTCAAGATGAGATTTGGGCAGGGACACAATGAAACCATATCAAGGACATACACAAAAAAATAAAAGGATACTCCATGTTCATGTTCATCTTGATTGGAAGCATCAAGATTGTTAAAATGTCAATATTACCTAAAGCAATCCATAGATTCAATTGAATCCCTATCAATCAAAATATCAATGATATTCTTCACAGAAATACGAAAAACAACTCTAAAATTCATAAGAAACTACAAAAAAACCCACAATAGCTAAAGCTATCCTCAGCAAAACGGACAAAACTGGAGAAATTACATTAGCTGACTTCACATTATACTATGGAACTATAGTAACCAAAATAGCATGGTACTAGAATAAAAACAGACACAAAAACCAATGGAACAGAATGGAGAATCCAGAAACAAATCTATACATTTACAGTGAACTTATTTGCAACAAAGCAGCCAAGAACATACATTAGAGAAAGAATAGGTTCTTCAATAAATGGTACTGGGAAAACTGGATATGCAGAAGAATAAAACTAGACCGTTACATCTAATTTTATGAAAACAAATTAAAGACATAAATATAAGACTGCAGACTATGAAACTACTAAATGAAAACAATGAGGAGAACTCACTAGGACACTGGACTTGGCAAATATTTTTTTGAGTAGTACCTCACAAGCACTGGGAACCAAAGCAAAAATGAACAAATGGAATACATCAGGGTAAAAAGCTTAAACAAAGCAAAGAAAACAATCAACAAAGTGTAAAGACAACCCACAGAATGAAACAAAATATCTAAAAAATAGCCTTACAAAGAGTTAGTAACCAGAATATATAAGAAGTTCAAATAGCTCTGTAGAAAAAATCTAATAATCTAATTTAAAAATGGGCACAAGATCTGAGTAGACATTTCTCAAAAGAAGACATACAAATGGCAATCAGGTATCTGAGAAAGTGCTTAACATCTTTGATCATCAGAGAAATGAAAATCAAAACTGTAATGAGCTACTACCTTATCCTAGTTTAAATGACTTTTATCCAAAAGACAGGCAATAACAAATGCTAGTAAGGATATAGAGAAAGAGAACCCTCATATACTGTTGAGTGTAAATAATAAGTACAGCCACTATGAAGAACAGTACAGTGGTTCCTCAAAAAACTAAAAATAGTGCTACCTTATGATCCAGCAATCCCACTTCTAGGTATATACCTGCCCCACCTCCCCGCAAAAAAAAAAAAAAAAAAAAAAAATTACATATATATATATATATATTCAAGAGGTGTATGCATTCTTATATTTATTGCAGCACTATTCATAGTAGCCAAGATTTGGAAGCAACCTGAAGGTCCATCATCAGATACAGAATGGATAAAGAAAACATGGTACATATACACAATGGAATACTATTCAGCCATAAGAGAGAATAAGATACTGTCATTTGCAACAACACAGATGGAACTGGGGGTCACTGTTAAGCAACATAAGCCAGGCACAGAAAAGCAATCATTGCATGTTCTCACTTATGTATGGAAGTTAAAAATGGAAACAATTATACTTATGGAGATAGAGAGTAGAAGAACGGTTACCAGAGGCTGGATTGGTAAATGGGTACAAAAGAAAGTAGAATGAATAAGATCTAGTATTTAACAGTACAACAGGGTGACTAGAGTAAACAATAATTTATTATACATTTTAAATAAACAGTGTAATTGGAATTTTTTTGTAACATAAAGAACGGATAAATGCTTCAGGTGATGGATACACCATTTACACTGATGTGGTAATCATGCATCGTATGCCTATATAAAAATTCTCATGTATTCCATTAATATATACATCTAATATGTACTGACAAAAATTAAAAAATAAGTATACATTGACTTAAAACTAAAAAATGAAGGCACAAAATATTTAATTTGTCTAATAAATATAACTAAAAGATATTTTTTTAAAAAAAGTAATGATAACACTACTGCATTGGGTGATTTCAGCATACAGGTAAATAAAATACATGGT